>NC_133666.1:118674918-119345426 GCF_037893015.1 Macrotis lagotis
AAGCTTTGCAGGTAAACAAATGAAAGCTCTGGTTAACGTTGGTCACACAGGTAATAATTCACAATGCAGGATTTGAACATGCCATCACCTTGACTCTCCAGTTAGTCCTGTTTTTTCTTCTCTCATGATGACATGGCTAATGCAGATGCTGACCTTGTAACTATGTGACAGATCTTTCCAACTTTGTAATGTTTCTCTTAAGCCCTCTCTTGTATATGTCCCTTTCCTCTGCTCCTGAAGCCACCACCCTAATTCAGAACTTCAGGGAGTCACAACTGGACAACTACAACAGCTTTCTAATCATGCCCAGGCTTTGAATCCTACCTCAGTCCATGGTCCACAGAGATGCATAAGATATGATCCTATAGTATATGTCTGACCACATTAGCTCCCTCAGTAATTACTCAACTGCCTTAACTCCTTTTGTTTCCAGGATCTTTTTGGCAAAAACAGTCAGAACCCTTCACCTCGGAGCACAATTCATGCTAGCCTCTAGCAGTTATTGCCAAACACTGGGTCTAGCTTTTCAATCCATAACCCCTGTCTTATCTTTCTAGTCAATGAACATTTTACTTCCCAACCCACACTCTATGATCTAAGCCATACTGGTCTATTTATCCCTCCTATACAATGCTTTCCAATGGCTGTTCCTCCTGTCTGCTGTTCTCCCTTGGAACCTCTATGCCACTTAGAATTCTTGACTTTCTGCCACTTAGAATTCTTGACTTTCTGACTTCTGCAAGAGGCCCTAGGAATTCCTAGACTTATTTCTGTATCTGTTTTCTCCACCTTTAGAATTCTATTTTATTTTTTAGGTTTTTGCAAGGCAAATGGGGTTAAGTGGCTTGTCCGAGGCCACATAGCTAAGTAATTATTAAGTGTACTCAGGTACTCCTGACTTCAGGGCTAGTGCTCTATCCACCGTGCCACCTAGCCACCCCACCTTTGAATTCTTTGGGGAGGGACTATATTTGCTTTTTCTCCAAGAAAATCCACACATATTGTTCAGTTTGGTCCAAATGTGGTATTGAATGTGTTCATTGATTGATGTTGTCACTAAGGTAGTGGTCCATCTTCCAATCCAATACTGACTTCAAAATCAAGCTACTGTTCAAGAAGATGTCATGTTCAAATCCTGCATTCTTAATTATTACCTGTAATTCTCCTCAACTAGCCATTTTGCCCTCTGTTCAATACTAAATATCCTTCCACAAGACCCACTTTGCTTCTCCTATTGGCAAGTTACTATAGTTTTTGGAAGGGGCCAGGCCAACCTCTTTTTATTGCTCTCCAGGTCTCATTCCTGACCAGTTGTATTTCAAAGTCATCCTCATGCTGTTTTGTGTATTGTCCAATCCCAAGTTCCTCCTAGAGAGAGGCTGTCCTTTTCTTTCTTTTTTTTGTCCTTTTTTTCCCTATGTAATTTCATCCCTCAGGGTTTAGCACACTTGGAGAGTTAAATTTAAGCTGGCTTTCTCTTTCCTTGTTGTTTGTTCTTTTTCATCCTTTATTCTGGAAAAGGACCAATGACAACAGGACAGTAATGTTTTGACTGGCAAGTGAATTGAATTGACAGAGCTTTGTAAAACTAGAAACCCCAGTCTCACCTCCAGAGTTATAAGACTTCGGTGGCAAGACATTGATCAGAATAGTTGGCCATAGCCCTGCATGCATTGGGAGACACTGGTCTTTTGAAGTGAGGTCTTTCTCAGATGTCAGTTTATCTGATGCAGCAGTCATTCAGAAGTCAATGAATAGGTTAGAACCGAGGCAAATGATCACCTAGTTTGCCTTCACAAAAGAATCAATCTGGGAGCCAAGATCCATAAAGTTTCTGACAGAAAACATTTGCTATTAACTCACTCTAAGCCATCAAAACTAACACAATCATAAAGAGAGGCACTAGGCCTGGGATCTATTATGGGCCACGGAGTGAGAATGAAGAGTGATTTGTGTTTAAATGCATAGTCAATTATCTCCTTTTTGAACAACTGGGATAATTCACTCTTTTGTCTCATGTAGTTTTTGTTGATAATTTTCTTTTTTCCTAATGCAACAAAGCCTGTAAAAAAAGGAAATCTACATTTTACACAGGGAGATTAGGGAGCAGGCAGATCAAAAAAAAAAAAAAAAAAAAAGGTGAGAGCATAAGATTTCCTTTATTTAAACACCCTTTGAATTTTGTCAAATACCTGAATGGGCTCTTCAGATGTTACCTGTAGACCTTGCTCAGGTTTTCATAATCATGCCATAAGATAGCCTGCTAACCTGCCCCATACAAGTAGAATGTGATTAATTTTGTGCTGTAATCGGGAAGAGCTGGGTTCAAATGCTGCCTCAGAAACTTACTATGAGGGGCGGCTAGGTGGCACGGTGGATAAAGCACCAGCCCTGGAGTCAGTTCAAATCTGGCCTTAGACACTTAATAATTACCTAGCTGTGTGTCCTCGGGCAAGCCACTTAACCCCATTTGCCTTGCAAAAAAACTAAAAATAAAAAAAGAAACTTAGTGTGACCAGGAACAATTTTTTTTTTAGTTTTTTTTTCAAAGCAGTGGGGGACTTATAGCTAGATAATTGAGTGTCTGAGGTCAAATTTGAACTAAGGTCCTCCTGACTCCAGGACTGGTGTTCTATCTACTATGCCACCTAGCTGCTTCCTAGGGAAAGATCATTTAATCTTTCTGGACCTCAGTTTCCTCCTCTTTAAAATTCAGGGATGGATCCAATCTCTTTCAGTTCTAAATAAGTCATAATGTGACTAAAGTCATTGAACTCATTTTACTCAAATGCAAAATGAGATCCTAATAATCCCCACCTCCCCAGTTGGTTGTGAAGGAGAAATGAAATAAAATCTGTAAAGCACTTATCACTATAAAGTCAGGCATAGAGGAGAGAAAAACATAACTTGCTATTGGAGTTCTTACACATAAATGAAGATGGTAACCAACTGCAGTCATGGCTATCCAAAACCTAGCCCACTAGGCTTATCTCTTACTGACTCCTTTATTGCAGTGTTACTTGAACTGGAATGTTACTGTTAAAAGTGTTCATTATGTCCATCATGTTGGGACAGAAAAACTGACTGTTTTTGAGTTTGATAAATATTTTCTTCAGGAATTCAAGAATCGATGATTTCATTGTTGTGGATATTCCTGGTACAGTTTATTGCATTCCCTTGAGGAACTGAGCATCCCCAAGAGTTGCTATGGTTCAAAAAAAGATAATTGCCCTGTGAGAAACCTGGTGATAAACCTGTACAATCTTTGCTAGTCTCTCACCCTCCCAAGAGATTATATAATACATTTTTGGGCTCATGCTGAAAGTATTGGCATAGAACCTTCCAGGGTTTGAATTCCTTTCTTTGACCTTGAAAACCTGGGGTAATCTGTACACCATAGTGGGGCATCATAGGTCAACTTCAATGGAAAGATAAGGGACCAAAGCAGCAACATAAATGATTGAATTTCTAACTTGTCCATTATGGTCTATTTAGGAAGAGCAAGTTATGAAGAAGACCACCTGAGGTGAAATTCCCTTGGAAACTAGTTCAATATCCAATATTTTGTTGAGGAAAAGAGGCAGCAAATGAGGGATCTTTTGGGGATAATTTAATTCCTTTGCAGTAATTTGTTCTACTTATGGCTTCATTTTTGATTTGTTTTGGTTAAAAGAAAGATTAAGAAACTGTATTTTATGATGTGATTTGAATGTAGTTCTAAATGTATTCTCTGGGATCTTTTCTCTGAGCTCAGGATAGAATGAATCTCTTTCCTTTCCTTTTTTGCTTCCCATCATTTGAGAGGTAAATTGCCCCTATCCAGGGCACATAATGAGAGAATAGCATCCCCTAATTTTAATTTTTTCATGATTTTCAGAAGGGTATAACCTATGATTTGGAACTAGTATCCATTTAATCTTCTCAATGGTTTTCATGATTTTCCAATATTAGGGAATAAATGATCAAGTCTCTTGAAATGATTCATTTTCAATGTGAAATGGAAAAAATTAAAATGCAGTAATGAAGCTTGTATAACACCACAGTGGCATGAAATGCTGTTTCCCTATTCCTCAGAATCATTTTGGGCCTCTAAAGATAACAGAAGGTCAGGAAACAATTGGAGAAAAACTACCTGCAATATATTTGTCTTCAGGCAATTAGCATATTACATTTGCTAAACTCAAGGACATAGTTAGCCAAGGTCTCTTGATAGGGACCTTGGCATGTTGTCTCATTGCTGTCCTTTACATAAATTATCAATCATTTCTGTGATTTTGTTTGGAGCCACAAATTCAGGGTTTTTAACCTCTAGTTGATTTTTCATACTTTTAAAGGAAAAACATTTCATTCAAGATAATTTTTTTTTGTTATGGTCAGTAAAAGATGTATTTCTGCTTTAGGTCTAGGGTTTTGAGTTCACTATAGTGGGAGACTGGGATTCAGCCTGGGGACAAATGGGGATATTTGTGAAGACAATTTTCCACAATGGGGCAGCTGCTGAAGATGGCAGATTGAAAGAAGGTAAGAGAGAGTATCTCCTGAGATATAAATAAAAGAAGGTTTTTACTCAAGAAAAAGAAAAGATAGGCCAACTCCACTGAAACTCCTTCTTGCCTTCTGGTTTCAATGATCATATGAGAAATCCTAGCTCACAAAAGACCAAGAAATTTGCTCAATCGAAATGCAGTCAATTTTTCAGTGGAAGAGGTCCTTTGTGGGTGAGATTTATTATTTTAAAATGTTTTACTAGAAACTAGGAATATTAGCCCTTTATGTAAATAGTCTATGTGTCTGTGTGTCTGTACTGGATTGAGACACTAGTCCTTTATTTTATAAAGCCAAAATGAACAATAAATACTGGGACTTTTGAAAATACCACCTGACACTGCACAAGCCCTCCTTTTCCATGAACAGTTCTCCTTTCCTACATGAAGAAATCAGTATTTTTCTAAGCCACTTAAAAAAATGTTATGAATTCTTTTGAAAACTGTCTTCAGAGTTTATAGAAGCATTGTTCAATCAGCTGCTTCTTGTCAGTTGGTATAGAATTAACTAAAGATGGGTCCCCTGTAGAAATGATGGTAGAAACCTGTTTGAATAGGGTGACGTGAACAGGCTTCATGCTTCTACAGCAGATGATTTTTCCTTCACGTCTCTTTGAGGAAGGGTTAACTCTCTAGAGAAGTCTTTGTCTTTTAGATTCAGAATAATGTGATACTGGCACGGTCCATTTCTAGAATGGATTGCTAACTTTCAGTTCATGAAAACTCATCTTGCTTAGTTTAGGGCAAGGTAAAATGAGCCTCAGACACCAAAAGAATCAATGACTAAGGATATTTGATTATTTGGGCCTCTTAATTACTGCCCCCCACCATGTCTCATATACCATTCTTTTCTTCAATAAGTCCATGTATGACTTTGGACAAATCATTTTCCCATTCTGGGACTTAATTTCTTCCTTGATAGGATGAGGGAGTTGGACTAGATGATCACTAAGGTGCTTTCCAGTTTCTGATGGACATATGACCTAACTGGGCAAGGGTAGGCCAGCAACAGATGTGTAAGAGACCATGTGCTTTAATTTTCTACAAGGATTCCCTAAGGAACTACATAGTGTGTTCTTATGAAACAATTCAGGACAGTGTTGTGCTCTTGTGTTCAGATACTGGAAATAAGGATTTGTTCTAAGACTCCAGGTTTAGAGAGACCTCCAAGTCCTTGAACTCCTTCAAGAGAAATCTGAGTACCTAGTTATCCAGAAGAACTAATTCAATCAGAAAGTACCCCAGCAGTATGTCAGCTGGAATCTCCCTAGCCTATAATCCTGCTTTCTGCCCTGGAAGTAGGCTCTCCCAGCAAAGGGCAGGGAATTTTCTTGAATCTTTCCACAAATGGGCTTATGACTCTATATTAACACCCTGCGCATCTGAATATTTCTAGTTATTCTTCTTGGATTATGTCTGGGATGACTCCTCATCTCTGAAAGTACTTTCTATTTTTTGACCTGTTGTTCATTGTTGAGGTCTCCCCCCCCTTTCTTGCTGTGATACCAGCAAATAGACTGAACCATGATAATCACAGAGTACACACTGGACACTAACTTTGTTTAGATATGAAGCACGACTCACAGTTCACAAGAGTCAAGAACATGTTCAAGTACTTTGCCATCATATAGGGATATAACCAGGAAGTTCTTTAAATGCCCATGTAATTTTTGTCCTTTTTTTGGTGAAGAATTGTATCTTGGATTATAAGGTTAAGTTAGACATCACAGGATAATCCAGAAAGGTATGCATTGTTCTTCAAATTCAATGATGGATTGTCATTGGGAAGACAAACTTTTTGGACTGAGAAAAGAAAAGGGAGCAATGCAGGAAAATCATGAAAACCAAGTCAGCAGCTTAGTGAAGGAGATATGAAAAAACACCAAAATTACATTAATATAGTTTAGGTCAATTAGAAAAAGCAGTCCAAAAGGTCAATGAGGAGAAGAATGCCTCAAAAAGCAGAATAGACCAGTTGGAAAAGGAGATTAAAAAGTTCCCTGAAGAAAAAGGAAACAGATAACATTGTGCAAAATCAACAATAAAAACAAAACCAAAAGAATGAAAAACCCTGAAGAAAATGTGAAATATCTCATTGTAAGAACAACTGACCTGGAAAACAGATCCAGGAGAAATAATTTAAAAATTACTGGACTACCTGAAAGTCATGACCAAGAAAAGAACCTAGACTTAATTTTTTCAAGAAATAATCCAGCAAAATTGCCTTGAGATGCTAGAAGCAGAGCGTAAAACAGAAATTGGGGGAATCCATTGATAACCTCCTCTCTAAGGACCTCCAAAAATCCTCTAAGGAATATTATACTCAAATTCCAGGACTCCCAAGTCAAAGAGAAAATACCACAAGCAGTCAGAAAGAAAAAATACAATTACTGTGGCACTACAGGATTTGGCAGCAACTACCTTAAGGGCTCCTAGGGCTTGGAGTATGATATTCTGGAAGACAAAAGAGCTTGTTTTGCAACCAAGAATCAACCAACCAGCGAAACTTAACATTCTCTTTCAGAGAAAAAAATGAACTTTCAAACTTTCCTGTTGAAATAACTAGAGCTAAACTGAAAATTTGATCTTCAAGTATGGGACCCAGTTGGAAGCATAAAGAGGGTGTATGGGAAGGGTATATTATAAGGGATTTAATGATGTTGAACTGCATGTATTCTTTTATAGGAAGAAGATACTGATTACTCATATGAACATTCTAATTTATAAGAGCATTTAGAAGAAGCATATATGGACAAGGCATTGGAGGGAGCTGAATATAATGGTATAATGTAGTATAAAGATGGAGTCAATAGGTAAAAAAGGAATATCCTGGGAGAAAAAGATCAGGTCTGAATGAGATAATAGTCCTGGAATTCAAAATAAATGAGGGTGATATGATGACTACCCCAATGGGTCCTGTTCTCTTTCTGAGAATGTGTAAGCCTGGATAACCTATTTCTCTCTTCATTTCCTCCTCAGTTCCAGCTGACAAGTTGAAACTTCTCAGTTCATATTATGATGTTGAAGTTCACTTTCCATACCTGCTTAAGCAACTAATCTGCAACCAGAGGCACATGGCAGACAAAAGATAAACCCTGGATGCCTAAGTGGTATTGAAGAATCATTGAAGGTAATGGAAAGAATTCCAAATGATCCACCCTCAGATAAAGTATTATATATCACAGAATTGTGAATGTACTATACTCTCTAATTCTCAAATTAAAGGGGACTATTTTAGAAATCATTTCAAACTCTAAATTCAATCGGAGTGGCACCTTATGCCTATTCCAGGCATATATAGGCATCATGCCCACTGGGTGATTTTCAAAGGCTGGCCTAACTTGTACTTTAATGTTAAAACCCTCAATAACTACTGTCTGAATTCAAATAACTTGTGGTCACATATTAGTATATTTCTCTACAATATGACTTTTAATTTGGTCTTGCTTTGTGTTATTAGGGGTTGAAATCCTTCAGGTCAATGGAAAATCCCTGCAATTCCTGAGCCACAAAGAAGTCATTCATTCCTTTAAGGTAACAGAATGATTGCAGAGGACTGTATTTTTTATATTTATAATTTAATTTTTCTTTTATTAAAAACTTAGCAACCATCAATAATAAATATTTCAATAGACATAGGAAACCAAAAGTATTGTTAAGAAAAAGAATTTTAATTATATTGTTTGTTTTTTAAAGTATGAGTCTCTCTATATATACATATGTTCATATATTTTATATCTATCCACATATATTTAAGATAAATCACACATACACTATTTATAATTAAGACAGTAATAATTCTATTCTCTCTTTTGTATTTTTTCTTTTCTAATGTGAATTATTTATTTATTTGTTTGTTTGTTTGTTTATTTATTTTTTTTTTTAGGTTTTTGCAAGGCAAATGGGGTTAAGTGGCTTGCCCAAGGCCACACAGCTAAGTAATTATTAAGTGTCTGAGACTGGATTTGAACCCAGGTACTCCTGACTCCAGGGCCGTTGCTTTATCCACTGAGCCACCTAGCCACCCCTAATGTGAATTATTTAAAAAACATTTTATTGATTCTCTTTTTTGTCAACTTAATTTTTGCTTATTGATAGTATTGTTATCCCCTTTTTGTACAAGTGCACTCTGAACTTCTGCTGTCCTGTTTCCATAGGAAATGAAGAATGGCATGGTCATTCTGGTTGTTTGCTCTATCTTTGAGTGACCCAGCCTTTGCACATGTCTATCACCAATATCTGCAAGCAGACTCAGCTCCCCAGACAGTGAAGTAAGTCTTGCAGCTGAAGCAGTTGTTTTTCCAAAAGATCAGGATTAAATGACGTGACCAAGACACTGGAGTAGTTCCCCATTTACCTACTCCATTTAATTTTACAGGTGAAGAAACTGACCAACAGGGTTAATGCCTTGCTCAGGGTGACACAGATAACATCTTTCGATGTCTTCTTGGTTGTAGACCAAGTTCTCTCTTCACTGCACCATCTTGCTTTCCCTGTGCCCAAGAAGATATGACTGGGCTCTTGGCATTCTTCAACAAAAAAAAAAAAATTAAAGTTCTTGCTGTTTTGCAATAATATCAACCCTTCAATGTAGGTTGAACTCACAATCCCTTCAGGAGAGCTTTGAATTGTAAATGATTCTAAAACTCAACCTAGAGCATCACAATAGGGTTGACCTGTATCATGAAACTGATAGTCAATCCTTAGAATGACCTTGAACATGGCTTGTAAATTCTGTTGTCCACTAAAAGTCTATTAGTTCATATTTTTAATCCCAATGTGACAGTCATAGTATATCTCAGGTTAATTTATCTCCCTGGCAGGTCAATATACTGGTCCTTGTTGTAACACTATCCTGCATTTTTGTGGTGGTAAACAGTTTGTGTGTGTGTGTGTGTGTGTGTGTGTGATATATTTGTATATAGCACCACCTTTCAGGATAATACTACATTCTGTTACTGTACGTAACTGTATGTATGCTGTATTTTTCCAAGACAAATACCACACTGATTTTATTTTCTTCTTTTCTTCATAATGGTTGTTGAGTTGCATTATGGAATTTGTCAAATTGTCTGAAGCTACTGTCTGAACCTGGGGTTCTGGAACTGTGTCTGGAGCTATTTTGATCTCACGTGAAGTGAGATGGGCTTCTAAACTGTTTTCTGGTATGAAGGGCAAGTGACTATTTCAATGAGGTTAGAGTTTTACAAGAAATAGCTTATAAATTTCAAAAAGTAAGTAGGATTTTCCCCTTTTTTATTCAATCAAAGAAATGAATCTTAAATTTGTATAGGTTGAATGTTTGTAATCATTGTAAAATTGTACTAAGGTGAAAATCAATCAACATTTTAAAAACTGACAGTTTTGCTGCCTCTTTTATTTAAAATTAGAATTTTCCATCCCTAACAGTTTGTATACTAAGTGAAAAACTTTTAAAAAGCATTTTTTATGAATTTTAATAAGAATTTTGGAAAACATGTTCTATGATAGTTAAGATGATTATAATTTTCCTTCATATTGCCTATTTCATACCTGGTCTTTTTAAAATCCATCTCTTTAAAGCTGAAATCCCACCTCTGGAATTTTCTTCAAAGTATTATCACTTTGGGAACTTGAAAAGCTGTTTTATATAAAAGTCACATACCTTCTGCGTTTGGACTGAAAAATGAGTTTCATGAGAACATTTTTAAAAGTTCAAGCATTAGATATTCAAGTATGTAAATCATAATGATAAGCATGAAAAAGTTTGTCAAAATTGTATTTGATTAATATTCTATTGAAGAAAAAATATCTTAGGTTGCATTAAATGAGGAAACGATTTAAGAAATAAGGAACTAGGTGTAGACTGCTCAATTTTGTCACAGTAATCAATATTGCATTTATTGGGAAGCCTTAGATCCAGAGAAGAGTAACCAGAATCAATCCTTGTGCAAATATTAATTAAATCCTATTAGACATTTTTCTCAATGTTGAAAAGGCAAAGGCAAAAAAAAGTGAATATAAAATAATCCTTGAGTTCACAGAATCCTATTTTGCACTTATCAGAAATATATAATGGTCTTGAGGTTATGACATGACTGTCAGTTAAAGAACTGGGTGGGGGTGAGGGGTTGCCCTGTCTTCCAGTCTTTGAACCAATTCAGAAAAGGTAGTAGACCTCTCCTGCTTGGTCTGAGAGAAAACTAGAATGAGAAACAAAATGGGTAGAAAAGGTCACTTTAGGTTCAACTGAATGGAAAACTTTGTAAGGATTTCAGTTATCTGCAGATGATCAAATTAAGTATTTTGCAATAGGAAGTAGATTTCCCCTCACTGGAGAATTTGAAGCAAAAGTTATGAATATGAAGTAATTCTTTCTGAGATGTAAGCCAGACTACTCTTTACTATAAAACAGCCCTGTGAATCCAAACTATAGACAGTCTTTACTTTACAAATAGAGACTCTCAAAGAGTCAATATCCTGCCCATGTTCTGCAATATCAGAGGCAGGATTGTATGACAGACAGTATGCTTGAGGAACCTTCTAGAGCTTTACAGATAATAGTGACTGATGTTAGGGATGATTGTTCATCTCCCATCATTAGTTGCTTAAATAGCAGGTTGGGAATAGTTCATTTTTTCTGTCTGCAGTAGCTCCTGGTGATAGCATATACCAAGAGGTTAAAAATGAGAATGGAACATACGAAAAAATTTAGATTGACATGTTCCATTATGGACCTCACTACTATCTTAGGGAGAAGAAATATGCCTTAGTAGCTAGAGTGTGAATTTGGAGTCAGAGGAGAAGAGCATCACCTTCTACTCTAACCTTCATGTTTTACAGCTAAGGAAAACAAAGTGCAAGAAAAGTCAGTGATATTTGAGCCCAGGGAACTCCAAAGCATTATTTATAGATACAATTGTATTCCAAGTTCTCTGCTGCCAGAATCAAGCCCTGCCTAACACTTTCAATCCTGGCTCTTCCATTTAACACTTTCTATGACCTTTTGCTATTGCTCAACATTTCTGTGCTTTTAGTTTCTTATAAAAAACTGAGGGAATGGATGTCTTCCACATCTCTCTGTCTCCTTGCTGAATATCATCCTCTTTCTGACAGTCTATCTATGTCTGTATCTTTGTCATACTCTGCTATCTCGTTCTCCTCACATAAACAAACACTCACATATATATGTGTATAAATATACAGAAACATGTATCTCAATACAGTCCTATGATGACCCACAAAGTGTGGACAAGATCTTTCAGGTCCTTTACTGCCCTGTTGATCAAGGCAAAGACAGTCCAATTTATATTACAAGTGGGAGATCAAACTATCCTGGACTTTCTAGGGCATAGGCAACTGCTCATAGAGAGGATTGAATGAGACTATGGTTAGTGGCAGGGTAAGCTTATTAGGGGCCAAAGGTTGAATGTAGGCAAGTTTAGATTCCAGCAAAGACAAGAAGTTGACATTAAACTGCTCTAGAGTGAATCTAACAAGAAGAAGCTGTTCCAGCCAGGATTACCTTCAACCCAGTCCCTTAGGAGAAGTAATCCTGGTGCTTGAATAACCCTGAGCCTCCAGGCAGGACCAGGTAAGTAAATGAGGAGCCTGCCATTAAAGGGAGATCTTAACATCTGGAGTCAGATATTCATTCAGTGCAAGGTCATCAGGAGAGTCATTGTGAACTCTTGCTTACTAGAATCCCAAAAGTGGTTTTTGTGAAACCATAGATGAATCTGCCTTATCTTTTCTTCTCATGTGTCATTAAGATATTCAGGTGAAGAATGATTATGAGCTCTGCCTCTGTCTTGGGTTTGCTTTATTCTCCAAGTTGCTCATTCTCTGATCTCGTCATCTTGTGTCGAGCAAAAAACCAAAACAAAGCTAGAAACAGCCTTCAATTTTTTCTTTTTTCTCCAATTCAGATTTCTGAACAGGAAATGGATGCTGCACTGCATTTCTCTCAGTGGGACAGCACAGAGTCCAGTGGCTCAGGTAGGGCAGCTTCACTTTCACCTTGACATTTAGGAGATATTCCTTGATCTTTTCATTCCCTGGGGTACTGCCAGAGTCCTTGCATTTGTCAAAGCTAAGACCAGTTAGTATGGAGAATATAAAAGTATTCTCTTGGACTAGTGAATTTTGAAGCCATGTTGACATTTCTGGCTTGAAGAAATAATCACATTTAAGAGTTTCTATTATCTGTTCACAATCACATTTCCCAGAAATGAGTTGTGGATGGAATTTATGCATGATACCTCTGAAATGGGGCAAGCTGAAATAGAGTGATATGGGAATGATTTTTCTTTATATAAACTTCTTTATAGGCCTGTATATGCATCATATGACAAGATCTCTATTTTACAAATGGATGAAGAATGAGACTAGAACATAGAAGAGGAATGTGAAACCAGATATTGAGCCTTATAATGACAGTGTTTTTGAGGCTTGCAGGGTTACTTATGTGATTTCTGAGCTACTAATTTGGCTATTATGGAAATGCTCTGTGTAACTACAGATGTATAGCCAATATCAAATTGTTTGTCTGCTCAAGTGGATGAAGAAGTAATGTGGGAAGAAGAACGAGAATTTATAACTCAAACATTTTAAAATTGAATTTAAAAATTCTTTTTTACATAAAACTGTCCAAAAAATACTAAAGAGACATTTAAAAAAGAAAATGACATGGAAATTTAAAAGAAAAGAATAGCAAAAAGCTATATTCTCAGTTTCGGATTCCAAAGCTGAGGCTGGTGATGCTAAATACTGTGAGGATCGTATTCCTAATATGTATCAAAGGCAGGATTTGAACATGCTATCTTGCTGACACTGGTTCCAAGATTCCAGCTAGTATTGCTGCCTTGCCTGTGATGAATGGATAATGTAAATGCTGACCTTCTAATGTCTTGTGACAACCTTTCCAAAGTCTTTTGCATCTTTCTCTCTACCAGTTCTTGAATATGTCCGCTTTTTTCTGCTCCTGAAACTCCTGCTTAATCTGGGTCTTCATTGCTTTTCAATTAGACTAGTGCAGCTGATGTAGGGAAAAGATACAGACAATTATGAATGTAACTGAATTTATATATGAATGTAACAAAATTTATAATCTTAACTGCCAAATCTTGTCAAATTGGGTGGAGATCCCCATTCCTGAGATGTAAATTGACTAACATTGATTCATTGTTTAATGTAAAATCTGTATCCTGATCTCCGAGGCTTTACTCTACCTAATTCCAGGTTCAGTAAGGGGAAGGGAGTTCACCTTTTGCCCTCTGGATGAGAGGCAAGTCATAAAGGTTGGCCTCCACTCAGGGCTGGCCAATCTTCTCTGACCTGCTGGCCCAGCTTGACTGCTCTTTTGTCTCTCTTTCTTTATCTACCATTTTATTATGTATTGTAACTTTTTATAATAAATTTTTATTTTCTATCCACCCTCCTTTTCCTGGGTGGGAACTTTCCTGGGAACCAAACTCAAATAGCTAGTGACTATACAACATTTTCTAATGATGTTTTTTTGCTTTGAATCCTTCCCCACTTCAATTTTTCTTCCACATAGATATCCTATGATCCATGCCCATTAGCTCCCTAATCTCAAAACAGCTGTGTCTCCTTTGATTTCCGAGATCAAAGAGAAAATGTCTTTTTTGGCAAAAAAAAAAAAAAATTAGAACCCTTCATTTTGGTGCATATTTCAAGGTAGAGTTTTTTCAGCCAATGCCAAACTATTCTGGTTAGCTTTTCAAAACAGAACTCTTGCTATATCTGTCTAGTCATTGAACACCTTAGTTCATTCCCCATATTCTATGGTTTAAATCATACTTGTCCATCACAGCAAATGCTTTGCAATGATTGTCCCTCTTGCCAGTCTTTCTCCCTTGGAAACTCTGTCCCATAGAATTCCTTGTTTCCTTCCTTCTATTAGAAGGCTTATCCCAGAGACCCAAACTGCTAGGCTTTTCCATTTTTAACACTGCTTTCCATCAGTCCCATATCTCTAGTGTATTTTCTCATTTGAATATCTGTTGTCACCACCATTAGAATTCTTTGGGGCGCTAGGAGCAGCACGTGTGCTATGGAGCTTTCATCCCCCGGACCCGCATCCCTGGCTCGGCTGTCCAGCTAGGGAGCCGTGTGAGTGCATGCATGATCCAGCACGTTACTGATCCACATATCAAAAGACTATGGCTGCACAAATATCAGAAACTGATCAAATTAAACAGTTTAAAGAATTTCTTGGAACTTACAATAAACTCACAGAAACCTGTTTTCTGGATTGTGTTAAAGACTTCACAACAAGAGAGTTCAAACCAGAAGAGACTACCTGTTCAGAACACTGCCTACAAAAATATTTTAAAATGACACAAAGAATATCCTTGAGATTTCAAGAGTATCATATTCAAAAGAATGAAGCTCTGGCTGCCAAAGCAGGACTCCTTGGCCAACCACAATAGAAAAGTGTTTACGGATGGATGTTTCCATAAAGCAGTACCAACAGTTGTTGCATTGGAAGTGGGATTTCTTTTGATCTTAAACTGTTGTGAATATTTTCACCATGTCAGTGATTGTGAGCATTTGGCAAGTGGAAATCATTGGAGAAACAATGTGCTTCATACCAGGAATAAGCAAAGTACAAGACCTTGTCTTATTGTGCAATGAAAATATTAAGATATAATTTTTGTTGGGGCCTTAAAATTCACAAGTCTAGCTACTTAATTAGCAAAATAAATGATTCTTTCTTCAATTGTGACTGATAATTTTAAAACAAAGTATGTGTTCAATCATGTATAACATAAAAATTATTTTTATTACCAAAAGTAGAATAAGTGGCAATATTTAAGGTTCATATTTTTTATCAATAAACAGATGTTTATACTAAGAATTACCATAGTATCCAGAATGGAGTCTTATCTGGACATATAGCTGAAATCTTTTTCACTCAGGATCATCCTCAAGGCATTGCTGTTCATTCATTTCTGCCTCAAATTGCTGGTAAATATACAAGAATTATTTACTGATTATTTCAGTGCACATGCTTTTTTCTCCTTCATTCTCCTTCTTCACTCCCTCCCTCCCCCTTTCTGCTTTCCTCTGCCAGCATTAGACTTTTTCTTTTGCCTCTAGTGAAAATGCCAACTGTGACTAGATTAAGAAGTGTGTCAGCTGACAGCATGCTCTAAAGTAGAGTCCATGGTCTTCACACAAACTGATTTATTACACAAACTACACATGATTAGGTCAGACCATCAATATACAGTTCATTTGTCACCATTTAAATTGTAGGTTATCCAGACTTTCTCTCTAAATATGCACAAATGAAAAAGTAAACCAAAGCCTAAAATAGTTCATTGGCAAAAAATGAAATAAGTATCTGTGAAAAGGCATGGCTAACAATTATCCTATTTGGGTAAATTCCACTTGATACAAATATGATGTAGTTAGAAAGACTAGATTTTTAGGTCTAAATTTAATAATAGTGATTTGTGTTTCACTAATGGAAGGAAAAAATATTTTAATTTAATGATATAACTTGGGAGGAAAGGGAAAATCATGATAAATTGACATATACTTTTTTTTAAATTTCCTTTAGAAACTGAACTTCATTATCCAGCTTAGACACAACTGCTAATAAAATCCTGAAGTGTAAAATAAAATTTGACAAAGGGCAGCTAGGTGGTGCAGTGAATGGAGCACTGGCCCTGGAGTCAGGAGTACCTGAGTTCAATTCTGGCCTCAGACACTTGTTCAACTCCCATTTTGTGTTCACCTAAAACAAAAGCATGGTGGTTTTGAATAAAAGTTACAAACTTGTTTTAGAATATCAAATTCTTTTACCACAAAATGCCAGTATTCTAAACATTTTGGAGTACAGCTTAACGACAACTGTCATTGAAGATGGAAACCATCTGTTTCAAATGCAGTAAAGGCAAGATTCCCATCATATGTAGTATCAAATAGGAAAAATATTACATGAGAATTTGCACAACAAAGCCTTCTAGGACCTAAAAACTAAAGTGGAAAAGAAGGCTGGTGGAGCTCACGCTGTTGCAACACAGTTTGGGAACATTGACAGCCATTGGCTTTAAATATTGTTGGCTCTATAGTGTTGTACTTTAGTTGGTTTAATAAAAATAGAGGGATAAAATAATCTATTTTACAATTCTGCCATTTTTCATTTAAGAATTTTGAAATATACATAGACTATGGGCTAATGTTAAGGTTTCTTTTAGCAGTATATGTATGCTTGATATATCTTAGATGAAACAACTGGCCTGTCAGTTTTAAGAAACAGGTAATAAATTCCATTATCAAATACTATCAAACTAGCATCCTTTGTTAATTTATACATAGGATATGGGATAATGTTCAGTTTCTTTTAGCAGTATATGTATGCTTTTATGTCTTAGATAAAACTAAACTGACTCATTGGTTCTCAGAAATATGTAATGAATTTCATTATTAAATACTGACCAACTAACAAAAAAAAAGAATTCTTTGGGGGAGGGACTATTTTTGCTGCTTGCCTTTACACCCAGAAAAATCTACATATAATATATAGTCGGGTCCAAATGAGGAATTGCATTCATGTTCATTAGCTGACTGATGGCATAACAAATCATGTGGACAATTTCCTTCCAACCTAATCCTGACAGCAAAATCATACTACTCTTCCTATGTTAGCCTGTAATCCTCTCAGCTCCTGGGGTTTCCTTTTCCTAGAATATCCTAATCCTCTAAGTCTCTGCTCACTTTGAAAAATTCTTCCATGTGCCCACCCTGCTTCTCCTATTGGTGAGTTCCTCCAGTTTCCTGGAAGGGCCAGACCTCTCTGCATTCCATTTCTGACCAACTGGATTTTAAAGACATCCTCACCCTCTTTTGTGTGTTGTTCTATCCCAAGTTCCTCCTTGGCAGGTGCTTTCTTTTTTCTAGGCAATTGAATCCCTGAGTGCTTACCTAGAGCTATGTAAATGCTTCCTTTATTTTTCCTTGTTGTTGTTATTGTTATTCATCTTTCTTTCTTGAAGAGGATCAATGGCATCAGGATCCTGATGTCTTGACTGGGAGTGAGAAAGTCTCTCCTACAAAGTCATCAGTCTCCAGAGGCCAGACAAAGGTCAGGACAATTAACCATGACCCTGGATATAGAGGGAGACCTTGCCCTAGTTGAAGCTAGGTCTTTCCCATGTGTCAATTAATCTGAGGCAACAGCCATTAAAGTGTCTCCCGGGATAACTCAGGTGTGCATCTGGACATTGACAAGAGTCAGATCAAATAGAGATTAACATGTAAGGCTGTGAAACAAACACTATTGCTTTATTCTTGAATACTAAGACTTTTATATCAAAACTTATATCAGATATAACAGGTTAGATGAAACCCCGCTGCATAGCTTACAATATTTATCCTTTGAAGTCTGCAGACTTCCTTAACAGAAGTTTCCCATACACCTCTAGCTCTGCAGATGTTTAGGTCAGGCTTCACTAGTGAGCCAACAAAGTCCATTTAATGAGCAAGAATACATGCTTATCTCTGGTGGCCAAGGTCACCAAAAATATGTGTATATCACTCTTAGGAACTGGCCCTCGACATTAAAGACTAGGTCAAGTTGACTAGTCAAGTTGGCTAGATTTCCTCTACACACACACACACACACACACACACACACACACACACACACACACACACACTTAGTCTGTAAGGGGTCAGAAAAGAAACAATTGCTGGTTATTCACTCTGAACCATCAAAAGCTACACAATGAACACAGAGGCTGAGGCTGGGACCCATTTTGGGTCAATGAGTGAGTCAGTGATTCGAATGGAAAGGCACAATCAGTTTCTTTTTGACAAACTGGGATAATTCACTCATATATTCTGTAAGTTTTATTTTGAATTCCTTTTTCCTACTCTAATGGAGCCTAAATAAGAAGAAATCAACATGGGGACGGGGAGATTAAAGAGAAGGTAGATTTTTTAAAAAATGAGAATAGAGCATTTCTCTATTTAAAGAAATCTTGTGTTTTGTTCAATTCCTGTTGTGTGCTATTGTGTGCTGTCCCCTATCAATGTGTCATAATCATGCCATCAGGTAGCCAGCTAACCTGCCTATTACATGTAATATATGGTGAACCTCCTCCTTTTGGAATCAGGAAGATCTGACTTCAAGTGTTGCCTCTGAAACCTACTTGGTGCCCAGGAGTAAATTCTTCACTCAGGAACCTCAGGTTCCTCATCTGTGAATCTGATGGACTCCAAGACCTCTCAGGTCTCTTTCAGCTCCAAATCTATGATCCTGTGACCATCCTATGACTCAAGTCAGTGATGACTGAGACCCCTTCTGCTAGCCTTTACTTCCTGATTGATGCTCATATTTGTCCCTGGTGTGCTGAGTCACTTTCTTCTCTGAAGTCATCTGTGCCTAGTGGCCAGATAAGGATCAGGTTGTCTGGAGCTGGCTCTGGGTATGAGGCAATCAGGGTCCAGTGACTTGCCCAAGGTCACCCAGCTAGCAAGGAACATATCAAATGACTGAGGCAGAATTTGAACTCAGGTCCTCCTTATTTCAGCACTGGCTCTCTACTTTATGCACCATCTAGCTGTCCCTTGATTGCCTCTCAATGAACCAAGCACAAGTGAGACTCAGATGAAGTCAGGAATGGTCCAGCAGTGAACAGGTAACCAAGGAGTGTAGTGGAAAATATTAAATAAGAAGCAGGTTGTTGAAGGAAAGGTATGCATGAGAGACTTTCAAGCTTCCTCTGAATTCTTACCATTTTTCACTACGACCTGAAGTCCAAACTGTCAACAAAACAATAAATTGATTCTGGGTCTTTGTTTTTATACCTCAGAAAAACACAAACATGGTGAAAATTTAAATGAGCTGTTCCAACAGGCTCCTGAGGAACAGCATGGCCTTAGATGATGTAGTGGATAATTAACTGGATCTGGAATTGGACAGACCTGTGTTCAAATCCTGTTTCAGATATTTATTAGTTATGTGACTCTAGATGAATCATTTAGCTCAGTTTCCTCAAATGTAAAACAGAAATCTTAATACCTAATACCTATCTTCCAAAGTTATTGTGACGATTCAGTGAAATAAAAGCTGTAAGGCACTTATCAGAGGAAAGCCTGGGGCATAGTGTGAGCTTCATGCTTCTTCCCTTCCCTTCTCCTAGACAGTAATGTCAAACAAGTGAAAGTCCTTATCACCTAGGCTGTATCTGCACTGCTGAATAGAAGTACCTTTGTACTCTCTGATGCCAACCTTCTGGTTGTCATTCAGTCTTTCCAGTTTTGTGCCATTCTTTGGGATCCTGTTGGGGGTCTTCTTGGCAAAGATACCAGAGTGGTTATTCACTTCCTTCTCCATCTCATTTTCCAAATGAGAATACTAAGGCCAACATCATTAAGTGACTTGTCCAAGGTCATATAGCTAGTAAGTGTCTGAGAACATGTTTTCACCTCAAGCTCTAGATCCAAGACACTATCCCTCTCCCACAGAGTTGCCCCAATGATAATCCTGTGAATGTATGAACCTTTTTTGAAATTGCTATCTCCTCTCCAAAATGAAGAAATCACCCCAGAGAAATTCAGTCAGAGTTTGGGAAATGCAAATTTGTGGGAAATTATCCTTCCTATCAGAGATGGGGTCCTAAACCATAATTTCCTGATTCAGGAGCTGCACACAAAAGAAGCTCTTTCTCACCATGTAACTTGACTCTTCTCTGAAACTGAAATTTGCAGACAGTTCCCTAGCCCACTCAGACATTAGGAGACTTACCCAGGTCCCAGAGCCAGTATGTTTCAGAGAGACAGGACTTCATCTCTCTATCCACTATCCCATGGTTCTTCCCACTTACAAATATTAAACTGAATAATAGTTTGAAAGAGCTACAACAAACATAGTTTAGGGTACCAGAAATGTGTGGTAGGGAGGTGAAAATACAATGAGATGAGGTAGACTGGAGGTTTTGGGGATGAAGTGAGACTTGGAATGTTTTCTGTTTCTGTGTTACAAAAGCATGCTTCGGGGTGGCTAGGTGGCGTAGTGGATAAAGCACTGGCCTTGGAGTCAGGAGTTCAAATCCAGTCTCAGACACTTAATAATTACCTAGCTGTGTGGCCTTGGGCAAGCCACTTAACCCCATTTGCCTTGCAAAAAAACCTAAAAAAAAAAAAGCATGCTTCTCAGAGTTTGGAGATAAAGGTTGTATGGCCCTGCTCCCCTTCCATACTGAAAATTTACAAAAAGGCTGATGAGTATTGATAGTGAATCAAGTTCAAGGCATCCCATTCCACCATGGCCCCATCAAACTTTCTGTTCAGCTCTGGTTATTTCAACAGGAACATTTTAAATTCCCATTTCATTGAAAGTCCATCTTTTCCCCTGGAAGAGGATGTTCAATTTTGCTAGGTAGTTGATTCCAAGTTCTTTTGCCTTCTGGAATATTATATTCCAAACCTTATGAGCCCTTACTGTGGGTGCTGTTAAGTCCTGTGTAATCCTGATTGTAGTTCCATGACATTTGAATTGTTTCCTTCTGGCTGCTTGTAATATTTTCTCTTTGACTTGGGAGTTCTGGAATCTGGCTATAATATTCCTGGGGGTTATTTTTGGGGATCTCTTTCAGGAGAAGATTGGTCAATTCTTGTGGGTACACAGGCTATTCTAACAGCCATGACACAAATCATGTCTAAGTAAAACCGCCACCTGGACAGTCTCAGGAGCTGGCAAGCCTCCCTGAGAGATAAGGTGAGCCGGAGTTCTTGGGAGCTGGAGTCCTTGGGAACTGGACATTCCGCCCCACTGACCAAGGGCACTAGACACAGCTGTGCCTTATCATCTCCTCCCTAACATACCCCCTCTATCCTGTAATGCAAGACGTTGCATGTACACCCTGCTTGTATCCCTCCAATTACCTCATTATTCTTTGTTCTACCCCGGAAGACCTAACAGTATATATGTAATAGCTAAGCAGTAATAAAATTGAGCTGGAGGCATAAGGCAGTAGTGGCTTGACTCCTTATTCTCAGCTCCCCTCCTGGAGGGAGGTTGCCACTGTGGGCCCCATGGAAGCAAGCCACAACAGATTCTCTCAATTTCTATTTTGCCTTCTGCTTCTAGGATATCAGGCTAATTTTCCTATAGAAATTCTTTAAAAATGAAGTCAAGGCTCTTTTCCTGATCATGACTTTTAGGTAGCCCAATTTTTAAATTGTCTGTTGTCCAGATCAGTTGTTTTTTCAATGAGATATTTCACATTTTCTTCTAGTTTTTCATTCTTTTAGTGTTGAATTGTTGTGTCTTAATTCCTCTCAAAATAATTGGCTTCCTTTAGCTCCATTCTACATTTGAAGGATTTGTTTTCTTCAGAGAGCTTTGTTATCTCCTTTTCCATCTGATCAATTCTGCTTTTTAAGCTATTCTTCTCATTAACTTTTTGGATTGTTTTATTCATTTGACCTAAGCTGGTTTTAAACATGTTTTCTTCAGCATTTTTTGAATCTCCTTGACTAAGCTGCTGACTTAGTTTTCATGCTTTTCCTGCATCTCTCTCATTTCTCTTCCCAATTTTTCCTCAACCTCCCTTACTTGATTTTCAAAAAATTTTTTTATCTCTATCATAGCCTAAGCCCAAATTTCTATATTTCTTGGAGTCTTTAGATGCAAAAGCTTGGACTTTTTCATCTTCTGAGTGTGTATTTTGATCCTCCAGGGGCTCATAGTAATTCAGTAATTCTCTATGGTCAGGTTCCTTTTTTTCTGTTTACTCATTTCCCCAGCCTGTGCCCTGGTTTTGGGGTACTCCCTGAGCTTTTGAGTATTATTAGGATACCCCCACAAGGACCTCAGTTCCTTCAAGTTCTTATGGGAGGCTCTGACTGCTCTCCTGGCCTGTGCTCTGGTCTGTGGATGACCACTAGCACAACACTCTGTCCCAGGGCTGTGAGGAGGTCCCTGCTCTATGTCAGTATGGGATCCAGACTGTGACCAGGTTCTAAATATTGACAAAGCCCCAGAATCCTATCCCAGGGACAGAGGAGACACCTTGACAGTCTCCCCTCACTCCCTTACCTTCCTTGGGCTGAATGTTCTGGGAGCAGCTGCCCAGTGGCTCCTACTGTGCAGCTCTGTGGGGCCTGATTTTGTTTCCTGGGATCTCGCCTTCCCTGAGAGCTGCAACCACACTGAGGAGGGTCATGCTGGCCTGGGCTTTGGGCTCATTCTGGAAGAGGTTTTCCTGCTGATCTTTCAAGTTGTTCTTGGTCTTCCCTGGATTGCCAATTCAGGAAACTGTTGTTGCTGCCAGGAGCCAGGGCTCCCAGGGATCCAGGTACTCTGCAGGATGTTCCCAAAAGGCTGAAGCTCCCTTGCTCTGGTGTGCTGCCATCCCCTCTATCTATGTGCAACAGAGCTTTCCCATGATTTTCCAGTTTACCTTGGACTGGAGAATTGCCTCATTGGATCTTTGTGTAGGTTCTGTCTCTCAAAAATTTAGAATCATAATTTTAAGGTTTTTTAAATATTTTGGAGAGAGCTCCTAGGAAAGGCTATTCTCATGCCACCATCTTGGCTCCACCCCTCCTCCTAAATTATTTTTAGTGGATTTAAGTATTAGTTGTTAATATGGTGACCCTAAATATTTTAAGGCATTTTAGGAAATTAATATTTCCACAATCTTGAAGTTTCAATTTTAAGAACACATCTCGAATTAATACAAATCTTGGGTACACAATCCCAGAAGAAATTCCAAACTCAACACTTGATTCATAGCTCTCTGTACTCATTTCTCTCTTTACATTGATTTTTAAATCAATATTAAAAACTTCCCAAATCAACATTTTTACTAATACAAAGTCAAACCTGCTTATACCTTCTTTGTAAATGTTTTCACCATCTTCCACAAATTTTATAAACACACATATGGCTGAAAAACTTAATCTTCTCGATGGCTTTTATTTTTTTGTAGAAACCTTTTGATTATATTTCCCTAAGCTTTCAAATCCATTATTCAGACTGCATAACTATCCTTTCCCAAACATATTGTTTCATCATATTTCAGACTATTCCCTCCATTAAATATTTTCTTCTTCTGATTTTAGTATATACTGTTCTCAACCAAATCCAATGACTTACTCAAAATCTTACTTTTCCAGTTGTATAAAAACCATATTTCCAATACATGATTTTACTTATTATAGCACAATTCTGTCTCTTAATTTTTCACAATTAAAATATTCCTTCAATATAGACACATTATAAGAAGTTGCACCAAAGAGAAACTAAGAACTATGCTTAGGAATAGTCCAATAAGGGGTTTCTATTATAGGAGGTGTCATAGGTAGGGTTAGGGTTTTATTATATTTGAGGATGTTGTTGACAAACCCAGAATTCACAAATCCCATATTCACTTCTTCATCTTTCAGGTATACAAGAGTTTTGTCTGTCCGTGATGTTTTTTTTTCTGTTCAGCAATCAGGTTATCCTCCACATCATGAGCATCATCAATATGTTACTATATAGATTCCCAAAAATAACTGAGATAAAGGTACATAATAAACTCTTTCATCATCTGTTTAAAGGACCAGGATTTCATTTTGTCATTGTGCTATTATTTGTGTAGCCTTTGTTTCACCATCTTAGATATTGAGATTCCTTTCCCCCAAAGGCTTATTATTCAATATGTTGACTATCCAAATTGATTAATATCCTTTCAATTAAAGTGAGAGCCATTGTAATGGGGCTCCATAAAATAGAATGATAACTTCCAGTGTATAATTAGTATCTCTTTGGTTTGCTCTTTTCAAAGCAAAAGCTACTAATAATCCAGAATATGTGACAATAGTAGCATAGAAATTAGTATCCTCTGCTCAAGGTTAAGGGTCTTTCACAATCCATCTTCCAAATTTGATTATGTATTGTTCTCATAGAGAGTTCTCAGTAATAATTCATGGCTTGGGGCCTTGTCTATCTTACTGGTATATTACACAATTTTAAATTGCCTCTTTAACTGAAGAAGATGAAGGCATCCTTCATGCTTGAACCCACCCATCTGTCCCCTTTTCTCCAAGATTTCTTGAGGTTTCATGAGCCCACAAAAACAAATTGGAATCAGACTGGTCGTCTACTGCAGTAGCAGTTTTTACCAATTTTCATTCTGTGCATTGTATGTGGTTTCTAGAGTAGTGATCTTAGAATGAAATACTGAAATAGAGAAGTTCTTTGGCCACTCCCATATATCCTCCAACAAAGATTTTCTCCACGTCTTTAATTTGTGTTTGCCAGTGTTGTCATTGCAATTGAAGCATCTTGGTAGTCCATTGGCTCTAGCCCATGAGTCAGGGAATATGTGACATTGTTCAGTCTGTCTTTTTTTTTTTTAGATTTTGCAATCAAAACTAATCTAGTCAGCATTCTTTAATGCCTACCAAAAGGAATGAATGACATATTAATGACAATGAAATTGCCACTTCTAGGAAAACACCATGCCACTATCATTAGTGCCTATGTAACCACCATGATGGACATCAATGAAGTTGAAAAATTTTATGAAGAACTGCAAAAAAATTTTATGAAGAACTGAAGAGTCTATCTTTTCTTTATGACTTGATAGACAAACATTAATCCTGCATATTGGTTACTTCCTCCTTTGCCCTCACTTTTTATGACTCCTCTTTTTGGAATTAAAGGAGAGTCTTCCAATATCATTCTGATCATATACATGTATATACATACATACATATATATATATATATATATATATATATATATATATATATAGCTATACCATCAGCAAACTACATATGATTTTTCATGCATATCTGTTAATGAATTAGATTCCTCATTCCAAGAGATACTAGACACAACTATGGGTGAACATAGTATAAAACCATTGTTTTCTACCTGTGCTTTTATCACTTCTTATATTGTCCAAAACTTCTAGATTTTCCTCTTTTTGTTCTGTTTTGAATATTCCATTTCCACATCTCCAGTGGGCATCATGGGTCATAAATCTAAAGTTAATTGGATTGCAGTTTTAGCCTATTCAAAGGTCTTAATTTGTCTGCCTGACCCAATCCCCCTCAAATTTCTATTCCTTCCTAGGAAATTTATATAAAGGTCTCTCACAGAGTGCAGGCGGCCCAGGGCCACTGATCTGAAAAGCCTGCGAGAGACAAAGGTGGCAGCGGGAAGGCTCTGGGGCAGCCCACCCACCCTCCCTCTTCCCAGCCAGGCAGCAGCAGGGATTAATTACCCCTTTTTCTGATAGAGGAGGCACATCCGAACTTCCTCCAATAGTGGTTCTTTCAGCATCAGTCACAGTGGGGCAAGCCCACAAACTTTCAATGTCATCATAGACAATTTTGCACAGTGTGCCATATGGTTCTGCCAGTCTCTGGGCTTCCTTGTTCTTAGTTTGGACTGCTTCCCATAAGCTTTTTCCCAGCTTATCCCATTTTTCCAAGGAGAAGAGTTCCTCAGTCTTAGTAATTATGCCCTTGTCTCTTCCCCAATGTAGCACCCAGGAAATTTCTGGCCTCTTAACAGGCAGGTCATATTTTTGCGATAAATCCTCTAAGGTATTGAGAGTGATGAGCTCTGTGGCTGATGCAGCCATTCCCATCCCAAATTCCCTGACTCACAGGTCAGTCGTGGCCACTTAAATCTGCTTTTCTTCTAGCACCAAGTGAGGGGGTGTTTAGCACTTCCCTACCAACTCATACCGGGATGTCTTTTCCCCATTCGACTCACTTCCATCACGTCGGGGTCACCAGATGTTGAGTCTGGTGGAGGGAACTCAGGCCGTCACCAATATGATGCATAAGCTGGTTCGTTTATTGATCACAGGATACATACTTTTATACTCTACATTTACATAACCAATTACATAAGCGTTTTGGCAAGCATTTTTTTTCACATGCATACCTTGTATATGTCTTAGATGATTGTTTTGAGAACCAAACAGTGATTTGATAAACAGAGTGCAGAAGGTAATTATCTCAGAATGCGCTATCTATCTGAGCCTGGGAATACACCTCCTTAGCTCAGACATGCAGCTACTCCCTTATCTAAGCTCTGAAGTATATCTTGCTCGTTAAAGCACATAACTATTTCTGTGTTAACCCTTTATAGCTCTTAGCCTGGAATACATATGATACAATACTCACATAGTTGCAGGACATTTAGTCAAGGCCTCTCATTTAGTAACTTCTGATACTAATCACCATTGGTATGATTTCCTGTTTAAATCAGCAACTGCTACTAGATATTTTAACAGTTTAGCTATTCCTATATTGTTGTTAATGATTTTCTTGTTATTATTATGCATTTGTAATTTTTATAAACAAATTTGTAATAAGTTTACTCCTATAGTCCTATCCTCATACATTTCTCGTGACCTTAAGGCCAAATGAATAAGAAAATGAAGTTTTCTTATAAGTAAGTTCTCTGGAGCCTGTATGAGGATGTGCCTTCCTCATGAATTTACCTCCAGCCCCTCTGGACATTCCATAGGTGATTTGGCCGCATTCCAAAGATTCCAGGAGCCAGCCACTCCTTGGAATACACAGGTAGTACTGGGGAGAACTGGCTATTCTCACAGTATTGACTTTATTCAAAGTAAAACCTTCCGGCCCCCTATGGCATTTCCTTGAAGTCTTCAAACTGGTGGACTTGCAGACTTTTCCCATATTTCTGTTAAAGGAACTCAGGAATCCCTCCCAACTAAATTAGCAACTTGCCTTCTTTGTTCTCCACTGATAAATACTCTGAGGCTCCAAGCATTGATGGGAATCTCACCCATGGAGAATTTTTTCTGCCTGGGACTTTCTTTCTCTCTCTCTTTCTTTCTTTCTTTCTTTCTTTCTTTCTTTCTTTCTTTCTTTCTTTCTTTCTTTCTTTCTTTCTTTCTTTCTCTCTTTCTTCCTTTCTCCCAATCGGGACTCAAAAGGCTGAAAAGAACACGGGATTCCCCTAGCCACAGACTGTTCAGAGTTGGTGCTCCCCCGAATTGGTGATGTTATCTTTATCTTTTTT
The DNA here is from genome assembly GCF_037893015.1 of Macrotis lagotis. Taxonomy (NCBI): domain Eukaryota; kingdom Metazoa; phylum Chordata; class Mammalia; order Peramelemorphia; family Peramelidae; genus Macrotis; species Macrotis lagotis. The sequence continues at coordinate 118,702,483 of NC_133666.1, forward strand.
CTTCTATTTTGATTATAGTATTACTAACCCATTGTCTTTAATCTATTAGTTGCTGTATTGGATGTTATTGTAATCAATCTATTCCTTGTGTTGTGTAATTAAAATACTTTCATTCTCACGAGTGTCAGTGAGAGTGTCATTTGCAGGAACGAATCTGAACCTCATTTAAAATCACAATACAGATGGACTTATTCATTTCAGCAGGACAATAATCAAAGACAATTGTAAAAGACTTGTTATGAAAAATACCATCCATATCTAGAGAAAGAATTGTGGAATTTAAATGCAGATCAAAGCTTACTACCATCAGTTCTTAAAAAGTTGTCCTGATTTGATTCTTCCTTCCCAAAATGTATAATAAATTATGTTTGGCATGGTTATACATGTGTAGCCTACCTTAGATTTCTTCCTGTTGTGGGAGAGAGGAGAAAAGGGAGGGTGGGGAAAAATGAAAACTCAAACCTTGCAAAAAATGATTGTGGAAAAAAACTGTTGCATGAATATTGAAAAATAAATAAAATATATTTAAAAGACTGCCATTTTCCTCTAGATAATGTAAATGTACATTTCTATCAATATGGATTTTTAAAATAATGTTAAAAAAATAAGCATTCTGCTTATACTAGTTTTACTTAGCATTTTCCGAATGAAATAGAAAAATAACTTCTCTCTAGACAAGTCCCCTTGCATGAAGTTTCAAATAGCATCACATACAATAGAAAATTGATAAAGACTAATATAGACTAATAATTTACAATTAAAATCAAACAATGGATTTAAAAATCTTTTTTCCCAAATATATTCAGAGGTAGTTTTTGTTAACATTCATCCTTTTGCCAATTTATGAGTTCCACATTTTTCTGCCTCCCTCCCATCCCTCCCCCCCTTCCCAGAATGGTTGAAACTTATAAAAGTGCACATGTTGATTCATCTTTAATACATTTCCATATTACTCATGTTGTTTAAGAGGAATTGGAACTAAGAGTAAGCAAAGAGCATGAGAAAGGAAAAACAAAAGACATTTTAAAAAGCAAACCTAGTATGCTTTGTTCTGCATTCAGTTTCCAGTTTTTTTTCTGAATGTGGTTAGCATCATCCATTACAGGTCTCTCAGGATAGTTCTTGATCTCCTTACAGCTGAGAGAGGGTGCATCCATCATAATTCATCATCTTACAAAGTTGTTAATATGTTCGATGTTCTCTTGGATGTTCTCATTTTACTCAGGATCAGTTCATGCAGGTCTTTTCATGTTTCTCTAAAGTTCGGCCACTCATGATTTCTTAGGGAACAATAATGCTCCATAAAATTCATATACCATAACCTGTTCAGCCATTCCCCAAATGATGGGCATAATTTCAATTTCCTATTCTTTACCACAACAAATAGAGCTGATATAAATATTTTTGAATATGGGAGACTTTATCCATTTTTGATGATTTCATTGGGATATAGACCTAGTGTTGGCATTGTTGGATCAATGGGTTCTATTGCTCTTTTGGCAAAGTTCACGATTGTTTTCCAGAATAGCTGGATCAGTTCAGAACTCCACCAATAGTGCATTAATGTTCTAATATTCCCACAACTTCTCCAGCATACATCATTTTTCTTTTTTGTCATTCTAGACAATCTGATGGGTATCAGATGATATTTCACAATTGTTTTAGGTTTTATTTATATGAACAATAATAATTTGAAGTATTTTTGAAATATGATTTCAAATGGCTTTCATTTTTTCTTCTGAAAACTGCCTGTTCATATCCATTGACTACTTATCCATTGGGGAATAACTTAATTTTTTTCTATTCTCTAAATTAATTAATGTATTTTTAAAATATTTTATTTTTAAGCCAATGCAGAGAATTTAAGAAAAGGAGACTTAAGATGGATATTCATTGTTCAGATTGACTAATACTAAAAACCACTTCCAATGTAAGACACATAAAATCTCACAGAAATCTTAAAAAACACAAATACTATTCTCCTACTTACATGGAACAGGGAAACTGGCTAAAAGCAGTTGAAGAACTTTGTCTAGGCTCACACAGCAATATGAAATCGAATTATTTCATAATTCATTGGCAAGGTCTCATTCTAAATCCCTGTAAAGCTCCATGACCTCAAAAAGTAGACAATGTTGCCTATAGTATATATTTTGTGACAGGGTAAACCTCCAAAACAGCCTCCCCCTTCCCTCATTGTCTGCTATGGTATTGAGATTCCATGATCATTAACATATTCTGTGCCATAATGAAGATTTTTTTTAGCCTTTAAGAATCTCTTAAGGAAATTGTGACGTAATGGCAATTCACTTATCTATTTCTTTCCAAGAAATCTGATTGCTAATTGAAGTACAAATCCTTAGACAGAAGATAGGGAAAAGAGGAATGGGAATTTGGAAACGTGAAACCATTTCAGGACATGACCACTTCAGTCCATCCCTGCTCCATGACTCTCTTACTGGGTTCAAGTTCTTTTGGTCAATATGATCCCCATGTTATTATCATTGAAGACTTAATTAATTGATAGTTCCTTTAATAATTCTTTTGTACAATTCTTTAACATCTTTAACTGTGATGAATTCCTCTTCCATACCAGTCTGGTCAAATATTCACGTTACCACATCCTGGACTTCACCAGCTCTCAATCTCAATTTCATTTATCTCTAAATTGCAAACTGGTTCAATGTCACTCCCTCACCAAATATTGTCATTCTGCATTCACTCTTCATTTCTCATATCACTTCTACTCTTCAGCCCATGCCCTATTCTTCAAGTTCATGCCTCCAAGTCTTCACCTTCCTCCAAATCAAGATGTGTCTTAATGAAACCATCAAGTTTCCCTATTCCCTTGTTAACCTCACCTTCTTTTGTTAACCAGAAAATCCTCAACCTTAGATAGCTTGTACAATCAAGATTCTCTCCTCCCATTCTAAAACTGTCCAGTGTCACTTCAGAAAAGGAAAGGAACAAAATCAAGTTCATTTCATCAAATACAAATTCATCTAACTTGAGCTGATCCCTTCCATGTCCCATTCTATCCTTAGCAGCTTATCTATTGAATCACAGAAATGTGAGACTTTCTGGGGTTTTTTTAGTCCAACTCAAGAAAGGAATTCCCATTATAACATTGCCAGCAAGTACGTGCCCTGGTACCACCTTAATGACTTCTGTGGTAGGGAAATCTCCACTCTCTCTCCTAGCAGAGCTTTCTAGCTTGGACAGCTCCAAGTCTTCAGACGGACAGTTTTCTAATCTTAAACCTTTGCTTCTTACTCCTATTGCTCCTAGTTCTACCCACTAGAAAGTCAAATCAAATATATCTAATTATACGATAGACTTGGAAGAGAAGGGAAGGTGAAGGATAAAAGCATGTAAATGTACAGTGCCTTTTAAATGCTAGGCACTCTGCTAAATACTTTTTTGAATAAACAAAAATCCAAATTCCCTCCATTTATCATTGAAAACCAGAAACACATAGAGTTTAGGGTTAATATGTTAAGATTAACAGAGGTTTCCCGGGGTCACAGAGCTAGTTAGTGTCTCAGGTTGTATTTGAATTGATTTTGTCCTGTCTCCAGGCCCTGTGCTCTATCCACTGAAGACAACTGTTGTGACATTCTACCCCCTTCCTTCTTGCTTTTTCAGATCCCTTCATCTAGTATATTCCCCTTTTGGTGCAAACTTTGAACAAAACATATCAACAGACTTGATGCTTCTACTTCATTGTCTGTTCTTCCCTGATCTGACTTGTTCTTCCAACACTCTCCTAAAACTGCCTATTCAAATGACCACACAACAAGTGATTCTTCTTTTCTTTCTCCCAAATAACAAGGTTTTTCCCATCATTTTTGTCACACGACCAACTTTTCTTCTTTCCTCTCTCCTCGCTTTGTTTTAGCCATCAACTCCTTTTGGTTCTACTATTACCTCACTAATTGATCATACTCTGATCCTATATGCCTCAGTGTTCTGGTGGGTATTTCTCAAGAGTCTAATATTGGCCCTAGTCAACTCAGTTCCATAAAGATACCTATTAACTACCTATTCTATGCCAAAGCACTTTATTAGGTACTGGGAATGATTTTAAAAAAAAACCCTGCCTTCAACTAAAGAATTACCTACTACCACTATGTTGTTCTGTAATTTATATCTATAGTTCTGACCTTTGTTCTCAGTACCACATAGGTATTTCCAACACTAGAAACTCAATACATTCAAAATTGAACTTGCTGTATTTTCCTTTAACAAGAATCTAACTCCTCTCTACTTAGAAGGAACCCCGACTTAGTTCAGGTTTTCATTACCTCTTGCCTAGACAATGAACTTCCTAACTGATCTAACTCAATTTTCTTCACACTGCAGTACATCCTGCACATTGCTGTCAGAGTGATTTTTTTCCTTTAGTAAAGAGCAAATCAAGGGCCTCCCTCATTCAAAAGTTCCAAAGTCTCCCAATGGGAGAATATATAAACTGCTATTTGGTTGTAAAAATGTTTCACTACTTGAATTCAATTTTTTTCTTTCTAAGCTACTACTGTATTATTTCCCTTCCTGTACTCGACAATTCAGACAAACTGACCTCCCCTCTATTCCACATTCCATGACACTCCATTTCCTGTCTCATCCATGCATTTGCCCTGGTGAAACCCCATGCCTAAAATGTGCTCCTTTCTCACCCACTACTTCACAGGATTCTTCTTTTCCCTTATGACATGACTGATGATTTTCCCAATTCAGTCAAAGATAATTGGTCCCAATCCAGGCAAAGACAGTTAGCTCCATTGAATGTATTTACATAATATTAATATTTTTCTTCATTTTGCATGTATTTCTTCTGTTAATACATATATTATTTATGTTGTCTCCCCTAAAAATATTAACTCCTTGAAAGTGAAAATCATATCAATTTTTTTTGGATTTGTTGTATTACTGAATACAATCAATACCTAACATATAGTAGGTACTTAAAAAATATTCACAAAATCACTGTAACCAAGATCAAAAGAAATGTAGTAAATTAGGAAACTATTTACAACTAGCATTTCTGACAAATGACTCGTTTCTAAAATATATAGAGAATTGAGTCTAATTTATTAAAAAAAAAAACAAAAAAACAAGCCATTCCCCAATGGACAAATGGTCAAAGGATCTGCAGAGGCAATTTACAGATGAGGAAATCAAGGCAATCCATAGTCAAATGAAAAATTGCTCCAAATCATTACTGATTAGAGAAATAAAAATTTAAGGCATCTCTGAGGTACCACCTCGCACCTCTCAGACTGGCCAATATGATCAGAAAAGAAAATGATCAATGTTACAAGGGATTTGGGAAATCTGGGACACTAATACATTGTTGGTGGAGTTATGAACTCATCCAACCTTTCTGGAAAGCAATTTGGAATTATGTCCAAAGGGCAATAAAATATGCATACACTTTGATCCAGCAATATTACTACTGGGTCTGTACCCTGAAGAGATTATGAAAAAGAGTAAAAATATCATTTATACAAAAAATATTCCTAAGAGCTCTGTTTGTGGTGGCAAAGAAGTAGAAATTGAGTAAATGTCCATCAACTGGCTGATGGCTGAACAAATTGTGGCATATGTATGTTATGACACACTATTATTCTATTAAAAAGCAGGAGGGATGGAAATTCTCTGGAAGGATGCTGAGCGAGATGAGCAGAACCAGAAGAACATACCATAAAAGCCACATGGATTGATGATCAATCTTAATGGACTTGCTCATTTCATCAGTGTCATAATCAGGGTATCATCTGTACCCAAAGAAAGAATTGGGGAGTTTAAACAAAGACCAAGGACTATTTCCTTTAATTTAAAAAAAATTATCTTATGTAATTTTCTATTTCTTATATTTCATTTTTTCCTTTAGGATATGGTTTTTATCTCAACACATTCAATATTGATCACTGTATAGCATGGAAACAATGTAAAGACTATCAGACTGCCTTCTGTGGGGGGTGGAGGGAGGGAAGTGAGATTAGGGGAAAATTATAAAATTCAAAAAAAAAGAAAATTTCAAAAAGTTTATTGATTATTTTTATTTGCATATGGACTATAATACATTAGAGGCCTTATATAATCAATATGAACTGCATATTTATTGTAATAAGATTTGGGAGTAATTTTTATTATTCAAAGTAGTCTTGGCTCTGTTATTAGCTAGTTGCAGAATCTTTAGCAAATTGCCTCTCTTCATTTCTAGCATTCTGAGGTTATAAACCTATAGATTGATCATCTCACATTTATCCAGTTACCTACAAAAATAACTTGTATGTGAAAAAATTGCTTCCAATATGCTCTATTGATAGTGTCTCAGCAATTTCTACGAATTACAAAACATTTAAATTGGAATGAACCTTATAAATCTTTAGATCCTGCCCTCTGACCCCTACCATTTAAAGGGTGAGAAAACCAAGGTCCCTAAAAGTCAAGTGACTTAATCAAATTTGCAAGGTCAGTTACTGAGAGACCTAGGTATTAATTCCAGATCTTTTGACTCCTATTCCAATGCTCTTTCCATTTAATTGGCATTTCTTTTTTTTTAATCACCAAATTATTTAAAACTCGGGGAAAGTCTCTTCTGTTGACTCTGATCCATTATATACCCAAATTATAGTTATCTAAAATGCACTGAAATACTGTACTGGGTCTTAACAGCCTCCATTTTTGCAGCAGAGGTGAGCAAGATCTACTGACAAGTTAATCAAGAGAGGAGGAAAGCAGTCTTTATGTTTCAAGTCTCTCTCTCTCTTCAGTCTCAGTGCTGGCTTAGGCTGACTTAATGATGGTTGAATTGGGGAAATGCATTCCCTTTTGCTCTTTAATGGAACCACAGCATCAGATTCTTTAGCTAGGGCCACCACTGAAGAAATCTGACTCACTGGGGAGCTAGAGTTAATTATACCTAGACTTGGGAATGATGAAATATTATGAAGCTTCTCGACTTCTTCCCATGTGTCATCAACGTATAAAAAAAAAAGCAAAGAAAATTATTTAACAGGCAAAAACCACTTGTAGTACCAGATACTATGTGGCACTCAAAATGATGGAAAAGAAAGTGAGATGATGGGGAACCAAGCTATAAAGTTCTTCTTAAAGCAAAAGAGTGATAACTATAGATGTCCTCCTTATGTTAAAAACAAAATGCCACTCTCCTAATTAGACTTTTCAGTACTACCAGATTTTCCCTGAGCTTAGTATATTAAAGTTTATTCATTGATAGTAATTTAATACTCATCAAAATCATGCAGCAACATTTTAAAGTAATATAGGCATTTCTTATCAATCTATAAAATTAAAGCAAAATAGAGATAAGCAAAATCATTTGAAATTGATAGAAAATGTGACTAGTAGCAGAATATAAAAATCAAGTAAAGCATCCAACTAATGTTTGAATGCCTATTGATTTAAACTCAATACAACCTCTTATATTCCTCCTGCTTTAAGCTTATCCCAAACATCAATGAAATGTGCATATGGTTTCATGATTTACAATATCAACTACTGATGCAAAGAGAGAAAAGGTAATAATCCAGAAGTTTTAGCCTTGTAAGGAAATTGCTTTGAAACGTACTAAAAAAACACTCAGATAGCTCATGATTTTACTCATGATTAAGACATTTAGCATTTTAAGCTGTTTTTATAATATTAAAATTTCAATATTTACAATGTTTCAATATTTACAATTCAATATGAAAAGTTCAGTTAAAATTCCCATTGATTCCAGTTAGAATTGGAGCTGTCAATTTTAAAGAACCATTGAGAAGCCATCTTTTCAGTTCCCATTGCAGTATTCCCTTTTTAAATATAAAAAACCCAAGGCCCAAAACCTCGTGGTTCTGCAGACAAGTGTTTCAGTATCTTAATTCATACATGTCCAATCTAAACCCACACCCTTCATTCTACTTTGCTGTTTCACCATGAAATATTCTTCAGCAGAAGAACACAGAATTGTAAATGATGTACATGTAAATGTAGATGATAACCTTTGAAGGGACTGTTTTTCTCCAATTCTTTCCAAAGGATATTACCTCAATGCCCATCATCTCCTTTCTCTTATTTTGCAAGGTCTGATTCCTGTCTTTTCCAAGGGCAAACAAAGCAAAAAGACATCTCAGATTTCTGTCGCTTAAAGATGCATATGGTTTAGGAAATACCTAAGAAAGAATACAGGAGAAGGAAGCATTAATCTGCCTAGATTTCAAAGCTTTGACATTTTGTTCTTTGTAAAGGATCTTCTTCAGCTATCTATATGAGCTTGAAATGAAAAATAAATATATCTATTTAAGGGGGGGGAGAAGGGGAGGGAGAGAGAGAGGGAGAGGGGAGTGAAAACATATTTGAATTAGGTAGACAAATATTCCCAAAGCAACAGCTGGGGAAGGTATATATTTTCCCCCTTTGAATAAAAAGTCATGAGTATTCAGTCTCATTGCCTACTAAAGAGAGAGATCTCCAGTAAATTCAAAGGAGAGAGGAGAGAACTGGGCAAATTGACCTTTTGTTTTCTTGAGTACTGTGACACTGAAGCAAATATTTCTGCAGTCAAACATAATATTTCTCATGAAGCAGACTCTCCACCATAGCCTCAAATGAATCAATCATCTTTCTTACAAAAAAGTCTTAGGTAGTGTCTTTGTTGAGGATTATTATATATACATATATGTAAGTATACATGCATATATGCACATATATGTGTATATATGCACATATTTATATGAAGGAATATTGTTGATGTTTCCATTCATAGTCTCTGAATGTTCCTTTATGTCTTTGGGAGGAAGGAACTAGACTGGTTTGCTGCTATCAGGTTTTCTGCTTCCCTAAAAGAGAGAATCACTACCAGTAACTAACACCAACAAATATTGACTGCCCACTCTGTGGCTTACAGTGAACCCTGAAGAGACCCAATTGTTGAAGGAATTAAAAAGTAAAATAAAAACATCAGTGCCTGGGAAGAGATGGATGGGATTGTTTTCTATGAATTTCTAGCCTCCCTGTAATTGATTTTCTTGCAGGACAGAGACTAAACTGCAACAGCTCCCTCCAGTTCACCAGCTCTTTGGATAAAACTGAATTGAGAAGAACAAGTTTGCTGAGGGCAGGTGGGCTCAGACTCCTGAGTTGGGATGGTGCCTGCAGAGGCTCTTTCCTAAAAAAGGGCTGACCTGAAAGAACAACAAAGTTGGACAGGAGAGTAGATGCCAGAGATGGTGAGGATTGGATGCTGGAAGACTCCAGGCCAGAGTAGGGGCCGAGCAAAGGTGCAGCCAGGTAGGTAGGGTTAAACCTCCCAAGGCTCAAGGGTTTCTCCCTTGTCTGTTCCTTAACTGGCTATGAAGGAAGCTGGCCTTCCAGATTATGATTTTTTGCAAGACTCAACTGTTTACCTATTTAAGGGATGGGGGAGAAGGGGGAGGGAGGGTTTCCAAGCTTCTCTTCTGTCCTGAGTCAGATGGACCAACCACTGACTCTCTCTGGGACTTCAATACTTATCATAACTTGTAGCAGCAAGCTCTGCGAGCCCCTCTCCAGTCTCACCCCACCTGGCCTCACTCTTCCCTCTCCCCTCCTCACTAAATTCCTTTTCCCTCCTCTGACTCCTTCTTTTAGTAATTGCTTTCTGACTTCCAGATTCATAGCTGGAGGTCCTGAGTCTTAAGCTCCTAGAGTAACATTGAACTGAAATTTCCTGAAACTCTTGCCTCCCCTTTACAACTCCCATGGTGGAGAAGGGGAGAAGGGGAAGCAAGAAGCAGAGAACCAACTAACTCACTCAACATGCCCTGCACAGCTTTTTTGAGGGGATAAAACTGCAGGAAGATCTCAACCTTAAAGTTCAGACTCTAAATTTTAGGTAACTGACTAGTGAGGGATCCTGCTTTGACACTGCCACGAAGTCAAAGCCCTGATCTCATGCCCTGAACCAAACAAATTCCTATATTCCTATGCACAATGCTTCCTAAGGTCTCCCAGAGCACAGAGTATCTAGGGATGACTCTTAGTACATCCTCTGCCTTTAGCAGCTGTGAACTAGGGCTTAGAGTCTTTGGGGGGGGGGCGGCGCAGTTTCTGTGACAGTTGTATAAGAAATGTGGGATATTTGGTTTCCACAAAAATGGAATAGGAGATTGTTTAAAAAGACAGGAGTTTGCCTGTGTTGGTGCCCATGAGCAGGTATTTGACTATGAGACAACAGATTTATCTTGACTTGATCAAGACCTGAGATTTGTTGGTGCCCATGAGCAGGTATGTTGAGTGGAAGACCGACCTGATCAAGACCTGAAATTAGAGCAGACCTGCCCCATCTGGTTCCCAAATGGTCTAAGGTCCTTATCTATATCAAGTGCACTAGCTCAAGGTGGTTCATGCATATTACTGTTTACTCCACTATGTTCATTATACTAATGAGTTGAGGAAAACATGTAGGGAGTAAGGTTAGGTTGTAAGTCTGGCCAATGATTGGCATGGCAAGTAGGAACAAGCCTTTCAAACTGCATATAAGACTGGACACTGTCATTATTCAGTTCCTTCCCTCCTTAGGAAAGAAGGGTCTTTGTAAAGAAGAGAACTTCATGAAATCCATTTGAATCACTCTGGGCTAAGTATTCATAATCCAAAGCCATTGATAACAATTGATAACAATGCTAACTGCAGAGGCCCTCTCCTAAGAAAGGGCTGGCCTGAAGAAACAATGGGTAAAGTGGGACAGGAGAGTGTAGAATGAATGAATGAAGAATCCCTCCAAATGAACTTCATTGGAAACCACTTGCTATTCACTTATCTAGATGGACAGAATGGTCTAATCAAAAAGAGCCTGTGCTGGGAATCAGGTGACCCTGAGGTGACCCAGAGTAAATGACTGAGGGGTGAGTAATAAATTCCTTCTAATGACTCTTCCTCCCTCCAGGTTAGGTACACTATCCATTTCACTATCTATCTAGCTGCTCTCCATTGGAGATCCTGTCTGCCTACCACCAATCAATCAAGAAATAAGACATTAAGCCACCCTCTGTGAGCCAACCAAAGTGCTAAGGAGGAAGGGAATACAAAGAAAGCAAAAGATAGTCCTTGCCCTCAAGAAGTTCACAATATAATGGCAGAAGATAACACAGTAGAGGAAAGTGAGGAGGTGGAAGGTCACTGGTATGAGGCCTGAAGGTATGGCAGAAAAAATAAGACCACCTGGGAAGAGCTTCAGATGCCTGAGTTTCACATTCTCCATTCAGAGGGAGGGGAGCACTCCAGGGCAGGGGATATTGAAGAAGTTGCAGAGATGGACTTGAGGTTGCAGGATACTGAATTTCAGAAGACCTAACTGCTCTTGCAGTTCATATATATAATTCACAGAGAGTTCTTGAACACCAAGGAAGTTGACTTCCTCAAATGGTGCAATACTAGAGATATATATACAAAAATGGAAAGGACATTCAAAAAGTGCCCCGAACCTTAAGAACAAATTGTCCTTTCCATTTCACTTGGAGTTGAAACTGTCCAAATTGCTTGTCTTCCTAATTAGAATGTAATTTCCTTGAGTCTAAGACTTGTCTTACTTTTCCATTTGCATCCCAGTGCTTAACTTTGTGCTTTGGACAGAGTAAATGCTTACCAAGTGCCGATTCATTCCACTCATTCTCACTCTTCTGAAACTAGGGTACATATATATTCTGGCATTCTCAGAACAACTCCCCACTTGATAGTAAACAGTACACAGTATTACAGAATTTGAAATTAGTAGTATTACATTCAGAATTAGGAAGATCTGCATTCAAATCCTTCCTCAGACACTCATGAGACCTTGGATAAGTCACTTAACCTATTAGTTTCCTCATCTGTAAAATGGGATAACATCTGTCAGATTTTGTATGAGATTTAAATGAGATGGTAAGAGTAAGTGCTTTGTGAGGAAAACAAATTCTTAAGTAATGTTTTGTCTTTGGGGAACCTTGACATCATCTTCCCCTTGGGGAAGATGATCCTTTTAAAGAATGTAAGTCAAATGTCCACTGGGGAACCAGTTTTCTTTTTCCTGTTTTCTTTCTTTACTCCCTCCCTCCCTTCTTTCCATCTCTCATTCCATCCTTCCCTCCCTCTTTCATTGTGTGTGATAATAGACTAAAGAAAATTTTCAGACCAGGCTGAGCAAAAGTATTTATTTATTCTTGAGAAAGAGCATGCACTCAAGTCAGTCACAATGAAAGCACAACAAATTTGGTTTATATAATTTTCTAACTGCAATTCCCCCCCCACCCCAACATCTCCATATGCCTCCCCACCTTAAACCATTGACTGGGTTTTTTGGCGGGGTACAATCTGTTCACAGAAATCAATCCTAGCAACAGATTCAAAGAAAGGAATAAAATGTTTTCCAAAAATATGTCTCTCACCAGATGGGGATTCACATTGTCAGTGACTCAGTTAGCAAAACAGTCTTATTAAGTCTTGGAATGCAAGGTTTCCCTTGATATAAACCCTTCTTTAACCCTGAGAGGACTTCTTCTCACATTATCCTTTATAGATTCCTTCAGGTTCTATTTTCTCTTCCTGTCCAATTGGGACCCATCATCTTTTTGAACCCCCTGACTAAGCAACCCATACACATGTATAGATGCAAGATGGAGGAAGATGAATTTGTTTGGTCTCTCTTTGTTCCCCCTGAAGACATTCAGTAACTTTCTGTATCTTCAGAGTCTGTTCCAAAAACGTTCTCTCCAATTTGGAGGATGGCTTCTCTTCCGGTTCTTAACACTCATGTTTTCATCCTTAGACAATAAAATTCTAGAGCTATTACTATTTTCATTTTGCTTTATTCACCATCATTTGATATACATAATTACTCTAACAAGAATAAAACTTACATAATTATATCATTGCACAAGTGAATTTGCTGAAAATTGTCAGATTAATCTGTTTATAACATATACATTAGATGATCATCTAAGTACAACGACGTCCAGCAAGTGACACAGACTTTCTCAACCTCTTACTCCTTATTAAAATAATTCAAGCATCCTTAACTAAAATAAATTATTTCTTCCCAAAATGTTTCTAAATATACTATGGGTGATTCTTCTGAAATACTCAACTGTCTTACATTTCCCTTTCTTAAAGTAGAACCTGAAAAAGAATTATGTCTTGAGATTACAAAAAAACAGTTTAGGTTAAAAACCACATACTAGCCTATCTTAGCTATTAAATCTCCAATTGAAATTTCTATATCGGATTTGCTTATAATGATTTACTATAAAGATTCAGGATATCAAAGGAAAATTCCTTATATAGATATAATTTTGAATGTCAGTTTTCAGGCAGAACTCATATAGGTAGTTACAGTCAAATGCCTTATGCCAAGTTTTTAGATTTATCCAGAGAGACATTATTCAAATGTCACATTTGGGGAAGTCAAGTCAGAAAGGGTTCAATCTCAGGCTGCACTGAAAAGCAGCCCTTTCAATTTTTTTATATCAATGCATCTGTCACCTGTGTAGTCTCCAAGCCTCTAGTGGGCTTCTGCATTCAAAAGAGCATTGATCTAATAGCACTCCTTTGTTGATCATAACTGTAGACACAACAAAAGCCAAACAGTTTAAAGTCCCTTGATTTATAATAGTAATTCCATCTAATTAGACAACCAAGTGAATTTACTTCACAAGGACTAAATTCTAATTATAATCTTCCTTACCCATATAGCTACTCAGTGTCCTTGTCATCAGAATACACTAAATAGGGTTATTTTCTAAACTTATGCAAAAAGCAATTAAATTGCCTCAGAATCTAGCATATTCAATGACATACAAAAATGTCTTCATAAGTATGTTTCATAACTCAACCAGAAGATCTGTCCTTCTAGTGGCACTAACTTCTGAACTCTGGACCTGCATCCCTTAATCTGAAATCATAATTGCTTTTTTTTTCTAGATAAAGATGCTGTGTCAGGGTCCTCCTAGCCTGCTGATTTATATAGTAAATAAACCCCTACTTTGGTTAGGGGATCAACTTTAGAATTCTCACGTAATAATTAGCCAGAGACTGTCACAGAAAAATCTCAAATTATTATTTTTAATTTTATGTTATTCAGGTGTTTTCACTTCAAAGAACCACAGTCTATATCAATCAACTACAATAATCCCAATTTACATATATAATTGGCAAACAATTCTCTATAATAAGCCTATTTATTAGCCACGGTTGAAATACAAGCCATTACTTTTAGAATTCCATTAGAATATCTTGAAGGATTTTAAATCTTCAACATGTATCAATTCCAAATGTAACAAAACAGTAATAAGAGTAACACACTAATTAATGGATTTTCCTAAACAATCTTTCCATTATTGAATTTATAGATCTAAAGTAAGGTCTAACACACTGTTTGAAAATTTCAAAAATCCCAGAGGGGTCATGACTTTTGATATTTTCCCTTATTATCCCTACAAATCAAATCAATCATCAATTCCAGGCTTTGACATCATTAAAATGCTTATATTTACAAAAGTAGATCATATAATTTTTTAACATCTTAGTCATTACTAAGATACTTAACTTAGGGGTTACATAGTTTTTAATTTCCCAGTCATTAAGACTAGACCCTAGAGCTCTCATATCACAGGGGTAAATGGTGGTTCCATGCTGCTTAGCTTTGACCTTCCTGTTTCATTCGAGATGACCTCTGGACCCCCTGCCAACTTAAAACTGCTTAAACTGCTTGGCCTCCCGACCTCCTTCACAGACTTTGGAAGTTTCCTCTGCCTCTATCTTTACTGATTGGATCTGCTTGGAAGAAAGGCAAAGCTGCTAGATCACCCAGGAGCCTACTGAGTCTTATCCAGGTCCTGGATTCACATGTCTTGCTTGCCTGGATTCGTGTACACAAACTTACTTGACCTACCATTTCCTCAAGTCAACTTCTAAAGCAGAGTCATCTCCCTTGTTGTTGTTTTGCCTCCAGAGACCTTTAGATTTTCAATTTTGCTCAAACTAAGTCTTTCTTCCAGATTCCTGCCCACTTAGTAAGGGATTTAGCTGGGCACTAAATCACAAGCTACTGAAACATTTGGCTGGTGCCTGTTCATATATCAATGTCCAGGAGTCTTAAGGAGGGGATTCTTCCTGGTCAATGCACCAAAATTGTGGGTGATAAAAATACACTTAAAGTAAATTTTCAGAGACTGGTCTGAGCAAAAGAATTAATTTACTGTCTTGAGAGAGGGAGCATTCAAGTCAGAAATCCACAATGGTTTATATAATTTCTAACTGCAGTTCTCTCCCCCTTCTCCCTAACCCTCTTCCCCTTTAGCCCATTTCTTGGGTTGTAGGGGGTACAACATATTCACAGAACTCTATCCTAGCAACAGACACACAGAAAGACATGGAATATTTTCAAAATATATCTCTCACCAGATGGTAGGGTGACCTGTTACTGGACCCTCTTAGAGATTCTGATGATCCTCATACTGTTTTGACTAGAAAAAGTAGGATTCTCATACTCAGTGTCTCAGTTAGGAAAACAGTTTTATTGCAAAAGCAAAAGGTCTTGGGTCCCTTGCAATGCAAAATTTTTCTTGATACAAACAGTTGTTTAACCCTGAGAGGACTTCACCAGAAATTTTCCACTCAAAATCTTCCTTCCCTGACTCCCACCCTCCCTTCTTACCCCTTTCCTTATCTCCCTTCCTCACTTCCACTATACAGTAGTGTCCCTGAAGTGACTCAGTCAAATGTCAATGATGTTTCTCAGGACCAGAATCCTGTGCTATGGTGTAACTCTGACCAGAAACTGGGAATCCAAGCCCAACTCAGCAGTACTGGCACCCAAGGTCAGTTCTCAATCTGTTGGAATCCACCACAAGTCAAACAATATAAGTCACGCCAAAGGAATGGGTAATGAACTTATTATTCTTCTCCCAGGGGGTCAGGAATTGGGGCTGTATATGCAACTATCACAAGTTAAGAACTAGGTAAGGGGACTAAATAGAGTGGTGTCCTTCAGCAAATCCTTCCACTGCTTCTAAGACCCCATTCTCTAAATCAGATAAGATTCTCCCTAAGTAGGATACATAGACTCATGAACAATGCAATTATGCCACACAACAATCCTGACCTTCCTGTCTCTCAATCCTCACCCTACCCCTCTTTCTCCTTTCTATCAAAACCTTCATCTCTTGGTAGGTGATTATGTCTATCACTGCCTGTACATTTATGAATCTGTGGAAGTAGAAATGGAGTTTCATAGTCCTGACTCTCTGTCTCTACAAAGGGCAGGCACCAACTAGGGCAGGCACCAACTAACTAACTAACTTACTTACTTATTTACTTACTTACTTACTTACTTACTTACTTACTTACTTACTTACTTCTGGTGGCACTAACTTCTGATCTCCAGACCCACATTCATTTATCTGAAATCATATCTGCTCTGTCCCTCCCCACTCTTTCCCAATACATAGGTGTCATGTCTTATGCCTCCTTGCTAGAGACCCCTTCCCCTTCTAGCCTCCTATATTATACAATAAATTAACTCCTCCTTTAACTAGGAGACTACCCATCATTTCCTGAAATCATTTTTAGGCCTTTTATACCAGTTTTCATCCCCAACATTCTCACATCACAGTTAACTAGAGGTTATTACAAAAAAATCTCAAATTATTACTATTGTTATCTATCTCATGTAACTCAACTACAATTTTGATATATATAACCACAATAATCTCAATTGGCACACAGACCTGGAAAATTTCTATAGAAAGAATTTTACATTAAACCTGTTCAACTGTTAGCATGCTTAAAATACACATCATTACTTTTAGAATTCTTTAAACCATGAGAACATCTTAGATGGCTCTAAATCTTCAACATGTGTTATTAATTCCAAATGTAACAAAATAATAATAAGAATTACACATTAACAATTAGATTTTACAAAACAAGCTATCCATTATTACATTATACCAATGCATTGTTTAAAAATTTCAGGGATCCCAGAAGGGGTCATAATTTTGAATATTTCACCTCATTATCCTTCAAAGTATTTAATTATTAATTCCAGGCTTTAACATAATAGAAGAACTCAAAATAGCTTCCATTTTCTCAACAGATAATCCAATAATCATAGGTACAGTATCTCTGCACTTATAAAAGTAGATCACATAGCTTCTCAACAACTTACATATGAGTGACAGGGCTAGACAAACTGATACATAGAAAAAAAGACCCAGACACATATGAATAGGAGTAGAGACACCTTATTATCTCCTTCTTTTTCCTGAAAGCAAAGTGTCAGAAAAAAATGTGAGTTGGTTGATATTTCTAGTGTTGTTTTCCCTGTCTCCTGGTTATGCAAGCTTTTACTCTGTACTCTGTACTCATTACTCTGTAATGAAAAAGAAAATCTAGGAGAAAAGATTTGGCCCTATTGAGTGCATTCTGATAAAAAGACACAGGAGAACAAAGATCTTGGGCAAGAAGTAGGAGACAGATGTAGGGCCAATCATACTTAGAATTCCTAGTTTTAGCAAGGACCCAAGAGGGACACTCCAGAATTGATCTGTTAGGGAGGGAGATCATTAATTTAGACCCCCCCAAGATAATTGGGTATTTAGTCCTTGTGAACTGGACTTACTTGAAATTAGATGGAAATACTATCTAGATTATGGGATTGTTTAATTGGCTTTCTGTTCTGTGTCTGATCCTAGGAATGGTCAGCCAAAGGAAATGCAGGTGGGAAGTGATCTTCTGGAGTCAAGAAATCCAATGGGGAACCTGAAGTCTACAGGTGACAAGCGCATTGGGATGAGACATTCAAGGGGTAGCTTTTCACTGCAGTCTGAGGCTGCACCTTTTCTGACTTGATTTACCAAATGTGAAAGCAATGGTGTATATTTTAAGCATGGCTAACAGTTGAACAGGTTAAATCTGTCTTAAGATACTTGACTACCCACATCACCTCTGCCTGGAAACTGACATCCAAAAATATATATTATAAAGGAATTTTCTTTTGATGTCCTAGATTTTTATAATGACCTGCTATAAGCAAGATATAGACATCTGAGGTCAAATGGATTTTAATAGCCAGATAGGCTAAATAAATGTGTGGTTCTGGTACCTGTGGTCAAATATATATATATATATATACATACTTTTTAATATATTTTATTTGTTTTCCAATTCTTTGCCACCACAAACAGATCTGCTATGAATATTTTGGGGCAAATGATGTTTTTACCCCTTTTCATGATCTCTTCAGGGTATAAACCCAATAGTATTGCTGGATCAAAGGGTATGCACATTTTTTTGCCCTTGGGGCATAATTCCAAATTGCTTTCCACAAAGGTTGGATTAGTTTACAGCTCCATTAACAATATATTAAATGTTGCAGATTTCCCATATCCCTTCCAACATTGATCATTGTCCTTTCCAACACTGATCATTGGTCCTTTCTGGTCATATTGGCCAGTTTGAGAGGTGTGAGGTAGTACCTCAGAGATGCTTTAATTTGCATTTCTCTAATCAGTAATGATTTAGAACAATTTTCATATGACTATTGTTAACTCTTCCTCATCTGTAAATTGCCTTTGCATATCCTTTGACCATTTTTTTTTTAGGTTTTTGCAAGGCAACCAGGGTTAAGTGGCTCCCAAGGCCACACAGCTAGGTAATTATTAAGTGTCTGAGACTGGATTTGAACCCAGGTACTCCTGACTCCAGGGCCGGTGCTTTATCTACTACGCCACCTAGCTGCCCCCTTTGACCATTTTTCAATGGAGAAATGGCTTGTTTTATAAATTTGAGTCAGTTCTCTATATTTTATAAATGAATCCTTTGTCAAAAATACCAGTTGTAAAATTGTTTCTCAATTTACATACATTTCTTTTGATCTTGGCTACAGTGGTTTTTGTTTGTGCAAAAGCTTTTTAATTTAATGTAATCAAAATTATCTAGTTTGTTTTTAATGTTGTTCTCCATCTCTTCCTTGGTCATAAACTGCTTCCCTTTCTATAGATTTGACAGGTAAACTATTCCTTGATCTCCTAGTTTGCTTATAATATTGTCTTTTATGTCTCCCATATTAAAATATTTATATCAGCTGGTTTTTTGTTCTGATAAAGGGGAAATTGAGGTGATGCCCATCATTTAGGGAATGGCTGAATAAGTTATATGAATGTTACGGAGTACTTTTGTGTTTGTTCCCTAAGAAATCATGAATGCTCAAATTTTGGCGAAGCATGGAAAGACCTGCATGAACTGATGCTGAGCAAAATGAGAAAAAACAAGAGAACATTGTACACATTAACAACAACATTGTAATATGACCAACTATGAGGATGCACCTCCTCTCAGTTCAGAGATCAAGGACTATTATCCACATCCAGAGAGGAAAAAAAACTGGAAACTGAATGCAGAGCAAAGCATATTATGTTCACTCTTAAAACTTTCTTCCTTTCTCATGGTTTTTTCTTTCCTCTTAGTTCTAATTACCCTTAAAGAAATATATAAATGTGCTAAAGAGAAATGTACCTGTGCAATTTTACCATATTCAATCACTATGGGAAAAGAGGAGGTTTGGGAAGGTGGTAGCAAAATGTGGAACTCAGATTGCCAATAGGATGAATGCTTAGTGCATCATAGTTGGTCATCACCAAATATTGCTGTTTGTGGGTATAATTTTCTTCTGACTGCTCACTTCACTGAACATCAGTGAATTTAAGTTTATGCAAGTCCTGCTAGGCTATTCTAAAGTCCTATTCCTCGTGTTTCTTAAAGAACAAAAGTGTTCCATTATATTCATATGCCACAATTAGTTCCACTATTCTTCAGTTGATGGGCATACTCTCAGTTTCCAAATCTTTGAAAACTATGATAAGGACTGATATATTTTTGTACATGTTGATTTTTCACTCTTTTTTTTGATATCTGAGATATCAAATTGGTACCAGTCTTTACAAAAACTAGAGTTTTTTTATTATTATCACATTCACATTTTAATATACAAGGTATTTTGTTTTATATAAAATTACATATATCATAAAATGAGAATAATATAAATTTAGTCAATTTACACACAACTGAAATAGATTGGTTTCCATTTGCAAGTAGATGCCCTTCTCTATTTCAGTCCTTTGCAAAATATTTTCATGGTTACATTTTACATGTCCTAAAACACATTATCTGCTTCAGATCTTAGTGAAACAAGAAAAAATCCAAAAGTTTTAGTATCTTATTTTTAATATTAAAGCCAATTTTAAAAATCCTAAAATTTGGTGACATTGGAAATATTAATTTATTAAACACCAAAAAGTTAAAAATTTAAAGTTAGAAACTTAAAATGTCTAGATGGACTCCAAATAAACTATATATAGATAATTGTCTAAATAATAAGAATTATTAGATTATTAAAAATGAAACCCAACAGAAATAAATTAATTTCTTAAAAGGCCTGAAAATATTGATAAACAGCCTACCACCTAACATTGAAAACACACAAATCATTTAGAGAACCCAGTGGGCTCTAATGACATTATATAAGGATAAATGAGTGTACAGTAACATTTATTTGATTAAAATGAACATCAATTGAAACAAAGGCCCAAGACTCTAAGACAGTGGAAATAATATCCTAAGAGACTTTAAAATATTCACTTTAAAATAGCTAACAAACAACTTAACACCTAACTCTTAAAACTTCATACAACAATTAGATTGCCCAGCGGTTCTCTCAATTACAAGTGAAACAAAGGCCTAAAACTTAGTGATAGTGGAAATTTTGTTAAATATGTTAAAATACTTAGGGTAAACACAATAATGCCTGTATCAGAAATATAAAAATCAAATAGTCCTCACAAAAAAAGTTGTCCATTATCTAGCCTTAAAAAGGACAAAATAAGCCCGAACCTGTACATGTAAGTGGGTTGGGAAATGATTAGACTTGGGGAGTACTGGCCTTTCTCCCTAAATACAAACATGCCCTTGAGGTTATTTCCCTGTCTTCAAGTTCCTGGGATCCTGAAAATACCACCCAAAGCAGATCATACACCTGGACAGAAACCGTCTTTGTTGGAGGCTGATTTCAACTGTAAGCAGTCGTTCTTTAAGAGCTTCCCCATGGATAGGATGATGCAGAAACATTCAGTCCTGCCAGACTCTAAAGGGCTCCCCAAGCCATCTAGATTCAGGTGCTTGCAGATATAGACTTTTTCTGGCAACATCAACTGATTGTCACAGGAAATGATCAATTTTGCTAAGATGGTCTTATTGTGACTTGTGATCCTTTATTAGGACTTGTGATTTAACAGAGACTTAAAATCTTATAGAGACTTGTAATAACTTCATGGAGAAACTCATGGAAACATCATTTTGTAGAGACTACACTGAAATGTATTTTATCCACTGATTCATCTTCAGGACTTCCAAAATCTGAGACTCATGATCATTTTTTTCTCCTTTCTTTCTTTTTTTTAAGGTTTTTGCAAGGCAAATGGGGTTAAGTGGCTTGCCAAAGGCCACACAGCTAGGTAATTACTAAGTGTCTGAGACTAGATTTGAACCCAGGTAGTCCTGACTCCAAGGCCGGTGCTTTATCCACTACGCCACCTAGCCGCCCCTTTTTTTCTCCTTTCTTAACTGAATTGAAATAAAAGCCTGACTACCTGTTGCAAAATTTTGCAACAAAATTTTGGTGTGAGAAATAGAATTGGAATAAAAAATAAAAAACATCTATTATGTTGATACAAATTCTATAATCACTACTATAGAAATCATACACAATACACAGGCTAAAGTGATGAAAATGGGAGGGATTCAAGCAAAAATATGTTTTTAACCTCATTCTTCAATTAAAGAGGCAGTTCGAAATTGCTAATATGTTGGGATGATTGGCAGTGCCCTAAATCACAAAAGCAACAGTACATAATCAAATTTGGTACACAGATTATGCAGGACCCCTAACCTTGAGCAGAGGATGTCAATTTCTATGCTACTTTTGACACATATTGCTTTTAAAAGAGCAAACTAAAACACTAATTATACATTGGAAGCTATAACTCTATTTAATGGACCCCCATTACAAATGTAAAGTAGCAATATTTTTCACTAAAAAGGAAAGGACATTATTTGATTATAAATATTCAACATATTGAATAATAAGCCTTTGGGAGAAGGAACTCATTATTTAAGATTTTTTGAACAGAAGACCACAGAAATAATAGCAGGCCTAGCTGCTATTTCATTATGTGCCTGTAACTCAATATTATTTAAGGGAATCTAACAAATTGCTGCTGTTCCTGATATGGAGAATAACCTGATTGCCCAATGGAAAGACATCATGGACAGACAAAACTCTTGCACACCTGGAACAGGGAGTAGTGAACATGGAATCTGAGAATGTTGGGTTTGTCCACATCCTTAAATATGGAACAGCCCTCCTATTACTGAACGACTTGTAAATAAAACTATGGGTATGTCACTTCCTGTAATAGAAACCCCTTATTGGACTTCTCTTAAGCATACTTCTCAGTTTCTCTCTGGTGCATTTTCTTATGTGTCTATCTTGAATATTTTAATTAAGAGAATTGTGCTATGGTAAGTAAAATCATGTATTGGAAATAAGGTTTCAATACAACTGTAAAAATAAGGTATTGAATAAGTCAGTACATATTATCCTCAACCAGACCCAATATCAGAAAAAGGAATTATGCAATGAAGTGAATAAAGTCTGAAATTTGATTAAACAGTATGTTAGGGGAAAGGAAAAGACTTAGGAAAATAAAAATAATCAAAGGTTGCAATGAAAAATGAATACATTGAGATTAGGTTTGTCAACCATATATTTCTGGGAGATGGTGAAAGAATGTCCAATGAAGGTATGAGCAGATTTGACTTTGTATAGGTAAAAATGTTGATTTTGGAAGTTCTGTGACCCTTGACAAGTTTTTATTGGGTGATGTGGCTCAGAAGAGTTGGACACTCCTGATTAAAATCACTGTGTATATGTAAGATTTTTTTCTCTCATGGTAATCATATTCAAGAATGTTTTCTTTCACATCTGATTCTTCTTTGTTCAATCTACTCTTCTTGTGCTTTTTAAAGTTTCTCTTCCTGAGCAACAGCACCAGCATTGCTCAGATCTTTGATCTCATCTTTTTAACATAGCCCTAAACAGCCATAGAGCTGTCATAACCCTCCAGAAATTAGCTTTATTTTTCCTGAACTTTTATTATGAACGTAACAGTCAACAATGAAAGCAAATACTTCAACAGACCAAAAAACCCAGAAGCTTCAATAAGAAAATGAACTCCTTATTTAGAAGTCTCTTTATATATGTGTGTATATATATATGCAAGTATATGTATATATATTTTAAGATAAATTATAGTGTAAATATGTAATAAAAATAATACTATTCTCTCTTGCATTTTTTCTTTTCCAGTGTGAATTATGAAAAAATGCTTAATCAGCCATCACAGGACAATCCAGACAGAAGCATACATTATCCTTCAACCTCATAACTGATACTAAGACCACTATTGGAAAACTGGATAAGTTTCAAAGACTGGCCTAACTTGTACTTTTTTCTTAAAGCCTCAATAACTGCTGTCAGAATTCAAATAACTTGTGGTCACACATTATTATCCAATGGCTTAGTTAATATGTTCCTCTATGATGGGATGTTTAATTCTATTTAACTTTGGGTCATTAGGAGAGGAAATCTTTGATATCAACAAAGAATCCCTGCAATCCATAAGCCATAAAGAAGCTGTTCATACATTTAAGGTATCAGAATGATCTTTCTGAGAATGTGTAAGTTTTGATAACCTACTTCTCTCTTCATTTTCTCCTGAGCTCCACCTGACACAGTGAACATCTGAGTTTAGACTGTGATGTGAAAGTTCACTTTCCATATGTGCTAAAACTAATCAGTCACTAGAGTCATGTGGTAAATTCACAATAGACCCTGGTTTCCTAAGTGGGAAATGAAGAGTCATTGTAGATAAGGGGGAAAAATCTCAGTAATCCATCCTTCATATAAAGTAGTATATTACTGAATTTTGAATATTTTACACTTTGCTTCTCAAATTAAAGAAGGTTTTAAATATAATTTCAAACTCCAAATTTAATCAGGGGTGTTGCCATATGCCTATTCTAGACATCATAGACATTATGCTCTTTTATTGATTGCTTTAACTCAGGAATTCTGAGGTTCAATAGGGATAAAATCAAAATATCACTTGAACTAATTCTGGTACCAATATAATGAGAATCCAAGAGTGAAGGATACTTAGCTGTATAAGGAAAAAATATAGAAGCTCAAGTCAAAAGGAGAGCAGTTCAAAATAGTCATTAGGGTAAGCTATGGAATAAAATCCTTAAGCAGCCATTGCTTCACAGTCTAGGCAACTTGGGGAGACCCATTCACAAAACATCTATAATAATTCCAAATGTTTGCAGTAATTTGATCCCTTCTTCATGAAACCAAATGATTATCCTATGAAAAGTGACAGATAATCCCATTCATTATTCACTCTCATCTCTATATCTATTCTTTGCTCTCACTTAAAATTCCATTTTGAACAGTCAAATTACTGGAAAAATCAAAAATTGCAGAAAGCTAGTATAAGGGAACTATTAGAACCTGTCCCTAAGGAAAAAATTGGCCCTTTAATGGACAATAACTTATCTATTTCACTGAATATATACCCCTTCCTTTTAAACAATTATTTGGAAAAGAGATAAAAGTTGATAAAAAAGGTACATTCTATATTGACTCAACATCTGTTTCCAGCCACAAAATGTGAAGTCACTGGTGAAGAGGGGAGGTAGTCCTGCAAATAGCAGAACTAGCCATTATAAGGGATGTTCTAGGGTATAAAGGTTTTAAAAGTATCTTTATATATGAAAGTATATGAACATATACTAATATATTTAAATATATATGTATCTAGAATATATATTTAAACTATGCAGAATTAAATAGAAAATAACACTATTCTGTTTTTGCATTGTTTTCAGTGGAGGAATTCCTGCATTTGGAGAAGTTGTTTCTCCCAAAGGGTCACAAGTAAATGACATGAGAATCTTGGGTTTCACTATCGATAAAGGGGAGATGACCTCCCCAAAGGGACCTGTTCTCTGAGAACATGTAAGGTCTGAAAACCTGCTTCTCTCTTCATTAACTTCGGAGTTCTTGGTTTTGTGTTGAGCTTTATTTTTCTCTTTTGTGTTTTTGAGTTTTTTGTATTTATTTTCTTTATGTTCTGCTTGTCACAGAGACAAGCCTTATTGTACCATTGTGTATGTCCCCAATGTAATTCCTATATTCAGAATGAGTGAAAAACTGAGTATAGTTAAGAAGTACATAGACAACATCATCTTATGTCAACATGTTTCCATCCAAACTTATTTGACTGTACTTCTTAGGGACTCTTTAAGTGGTACTTGATATAGAACATTGTCCACCTTTTCATCACAAACTAGTCAATAAGCTAGGCTGATGAAGTGGTGAAAACTGCTATTGCAATAGTGTACTAGTCTGATCCTAATTTGTCTTTTCAGGGTCATGAAACATTAGGGCAGCTTGGAGATAAGGAGCCCATGGGGGACTTGCAAACACAAGGTATGCCTTTACCTTATGCTTCAAGTAAAGAGGCAATTCAAAATTATCTAATATATCAGTGTGATTGGCAATGGCCCAAGTCAAGTCTTATTATTACAGGGAACAATCGAAGACTACAGTAAACAATGAAATTTGGAAGACAGATTATGCAGGGCTTCTCACCTTGAGCAGAGGATAACAATTTCTATACTACTGTTGACATATATATTCAGGACTATGAGCAGTTTGTGCTTTTAAAAGAGTAAACTAAAACCCTAACAATACACTTGGAGTTAAAACTATTTAATGAACTCCCATTACAAAATCAAAGTAAATGGCTCTCACTCAAAAGGAAAAAGATGATTCGATTACGACTAGTCAACATATTTATATGTTAATAATAAGCCTTTGGGGGGGGAGGAAATCATTATCTACAACTTTGAACAGAAGGCTACAGAAATAATAGATCTTGCCCTTGTAGGGGAGATTCTAGTATGTGTCTTTTTACATGAAAGTATATGTATATACACCTGTATATTTAAATATATACATTTCTAGGATACATATTGGTACTATGTATAATTTAATAGAAAATAACACTATTCTCTTTTGCCTTGTTTTCAATGGAGGAACTCCTGCATTTGGAGCAGTTGTTTCTCCCAAAGGGTCACGAGTAAAGGGGAGATGACCTTCCCAAAGGGACCTGTTCTCTGAGAATGTGTAAACTCTGAAAACCTGCTTCTCTCTTCATTACCATCCAAGTTCTACCTGAGAAGTTGAACATCTAAATTTTCATTATATGATGTGAAAGTTCACTTTTGCTCTATGCTAAAACAACTAATCTGTGGCCAGAGCCACAAGGTAGCCAGATAGATCCTGGCTTCCTCATTGGTACTAAAGAGTTACTGTCGACCAGGGAAAGAATCCCAGTGATCCACCTCCCAGATAAGGTATCACATATCACAGAATTACAACTGTCCTATACACACTTTATTCTCAATTTAAAGGAAAGGATTTAAGGAATAATTTCAAACTGCAATTCAGTCAGGTGTGGTTCCATATCCCTATTCTAGGCATTTTATAGGCATTATGCTTGCTCCTGGGATAATAGAGACAAGTTTTTTGCTGTACCTAAGTAGTTCTGTGTTTCAACAGGGATCAAGTCAATATGGTGTTTGACCTAGGGCTTTTACCAATATAGTGAGCCCCCAAGAGTAAAGGATACCCAGCTACTTAAGGCTTGAATAATCCAACTAGTTCAGGTCAGAAGTAGAGTGGTATAAATTGTGATTATGGTGAGCTATAGGATGAGACCCAGTAGCCATTGCTTCTCCAATCTAGGCAAGATAGAGAGACCCATTCTCAAAAGAACAGTAATTCATTGACCCCTGTAACAAAATGCAAATTGACATCATTGATGAATAGGGATTGTAGTCTTGTTTTCCTTTGAGCTTTATTTTTCTCTTTTGTGTTTTTGTAGTCTTGTTTTCCTTTGAGCTTTATTTTTCTCTTTTGTGTTTTTGAATTCTTTTCTATTTTCTTTATGGTCTATTTGTCACAGAGACAAGAGTTGGATAGGCACCAGAACCTGTTGTGTAAGTTTAGACAACAGCCTATGGGGAATATACATTCACAGGGTGGAACCATGATCACTGGCCAAGAGGGAGACTATATTAAGGCCAGTTGTAAGCTTCTTAGCATGTGGTCAATAGGCCAGTTCCAGAAATCTTTAGAAAGATGACTTTAGCACAACAGGGGCATGCTCAGATAGAAATGAATATGAAGATCAATGAGGCATGAATGTATTGAAATCTCTTCAATTTGTAACTTGACTTTATTGTACCATTGTGTATGTCCCCAGTGCAAATCCTATATTCAGACTGAGTGAAAAGCTGAGTATGGTTAAGAAGCACGTAGACAACATCATCTTATGTCAACATGTTTCCATCCAAACTTATTTGACTGTAGCTCTTAGGGACTTGTTTAAGTGGCACCTTGATACAGAACATTACCCATCTATTCATCACAAGCTAGTCAACAAGCTAGGCTGATGAAGTGGTGAAAACTGCTACTGCGTCTTCTCAGGGTCAAGAAATATTGGAGAGTTTGGAGATAAGGAGTCCATGGGGGACATTCAAGCACAAGGTATGTCTTTACCTTATGTTTCAAGTAAAGAGTCGATTCAAAATTGTCTAACATATCAGTGTGATGGGCAATGCCGCAGTCATGACTTATTTTTACAGGGAACTTTCTGCTTTGTTTTGGTTTTTTGCAAGGCAATGGGGTTAAGTGGCTTACCCAAGGCCACACAGCTCGGTAATTATTAAGTGTCTGAGACCGGATTTGAACCCAGGTACTCCTGACTCCAAGGCCAGTGCTCTATCCACTGTGCTTCTCTCTTCATTACCATCTGAGTTCTACCTAAGAAGTTGAACATCTGAGTTCCCGCTATGTGTGAAAGTTCACTTTTGCTCTATGCTAAAACAACTAATCTGTGGCCAGAGCCACAAGGTAGCCATCCTGGCTTCCTCATTGGTACTAAAGACTCACTGTCGACCAATGGAAACAATCCCAGTGATCCACCCCCAAGATATGGTGTCACATATCACAGAATTACAACTTTGATTCTCAAAGGAAAGGATTTAAGGAATAATTTCAAACCGCAATTCAATCAGGTGTGGTTCCATATGCTGTATAGATGTTTTGCCTGCTTCTGGGGTAGTAGAGACTAGTTTGTTGCAGTAACTAAGTAGTTCTGAGTTTCAACAAGGATCAGGTCAGTGTGGTATTTGACCTAGGGCTTTTAGCAATATAGTGAGCCCCCAAGAGTAAAGGATAACCAGTTGCTTTAAGTTTAAATAATCCAACTAGTTCAGGTCAGAAGTAGAGTAGTATAAAACTGTGATTATGGTGAGCTATAGGATGAGACCCTTGAGCAACCATTGCTTCTCCAATCTAGGCAAGATAGGGAGACCCATTCATTGAACCCAGTCAGAAAATATGAATTCATGTCATTGGTGAACAGGAGATGTAGACCTTGTTTTCTGGTGAGTTTTATTTTTCTCTTTTGTTTTTGAGTTCTTTTCTGTTTATTTTCTTAATGTCCTACTTGTTTTAGAGTTAGGCACCAGAACCTGTTGTGGCAAATACAGATTACAAGCATGTGAAGAAAATCTTTGTGGAAGGATATAAAGGAATGGTCAAAGAATATGTATATCATAATATTTCATGTTGATAAACATTCTAAGATCACTACTCTAGAAACCATATACAATGCACAAACTGGAAACTGGCAAAAGTTGCTTCTGCAACAGGGGACCAGTCTGATCCCAATTTATTTTCTTGGGCTCATGAATGTTAAAGACATCTTGGAGAAAAGTGGGATTATGGGATGGATTCAAACATGTGGTATGTCTTTTCCTTATTCTTCAATTAAAGAGGCAATTCAAAATTGCCTAATATTGCAGGATGATTAGCAATACCCCAAATCACAAATTATTAGAGAATTTTCTAAAGCAACTACATAATCAAATTTGGTAGTCAGATTATACAGGATCACTAACTTTGAGCAGACGATGTCAATTTCTTTAGTACATTCAGTGCTATTAGCAGTTTGTGCTTTTTAAAGGACCAAACTAAAAACTAAAACCCTAATTATACTTGAAGCTATAACTCTACTTATTCGACCCCCATTACTAATTGAAAGTAGCAGTGGCTCTCACTAAAAAAGAAAGGATATTATTTGATTCTGAACATTCATATGTTATGGGAAAGAATAGTTGTCAGTTTGAATAATGGGTTTGAAAGCTTAGGAAAATAAAATCAAAAGATTTCTAGGTAAAATGAAAAAATATCTAGAAGATTATGTTTTTCAACCAAATGTGTCTATAAAATTTGTGGATTTTGGTGAAAGCATTTACAAAGAAGGCATGAGCTTTATATAGTTTGCTTTATGTAGGTAAAAATGTTGCTTTGGGAAGTTTTGAATATTGATATAACAATATAAAGAGAAAAAGTATATAGTGGACTATGCATCAGATAAGTGGGAATTTCTTCTGGGAATGTGTAACCCAAATTTGAACTAATTTTAGATGAGCTCTTAAAAGTGATTTGGGTAATTTAATAACTTTACATTTGACTGCCAATTTTGCAATCTCTGGCCATGAAGTGACTGAAAATTTCATACCCTGAAATATGAAATGTTTGGAATAAATAGCATTTGCCTTAAATATAGTCCTAAAACTTGCAAAATAGGATTTTGTATACCACCATTTGAAATGGTAGATTCAGGTGTAACTGAATTAAATACATGTGCAAAGGATTTATAACATGCCATATGTTTATTTTATATATATATATATATATATATGTATATATATATATATATATATATTGAAGTAGCACTAGTTTCATCACAGAACTTTTCCACTATATAGGCCCTTTAGGTTATGAATCTATATTACCAATCATGCACATATTGCATGTGATAATTGAACCGCTAGGCTTAATTGTGATTCTTATAATGCTTTGTTTTGCAACCTGAATCTGTAATCTTCTCACAACTTTCATGACATTTTCAGTTCAGTCATTTATATCATATAAAAGGAACAGCCAATATGAAGGGATAAAAGTATTGGGAATATAAAATAAATTATATAATCCTCTCTAAACATTGCCCATTATCTAGCCTCAATCTGTCAATATAAACCTGAGTTTGAGTCCCTAAATGGGTTGGGAAATGATTAGACTTGGGGAGAACCAGCTATTCTCCCTAAATATAAATATTCCCTTGAGGTGTTTTCTATATATCCAGTTCCTGGGATCCTGAAAATACCACTTGAAGGAGATCATAAGACCACCACACAAGATGCTTCTTGGAGTCTGATTTAAAGTAAATCCAGGGGGCGGCTAGGTGGTGCAGTGGATAAAGCACCAGCCTTGGAGTCAGGAGCTGGTGGGTTCAAATCTGACCTCAGACACTTAATAATTACCTAGCCGTGTGGCTTTAGGCAAGCTACTTAGCAAGCTACTTAACCCCATTGCCTTGAAAAATCTGAAAAATAAAAGATAAAAAATAAAAAAAAAAAATAAGGTAAACCCAGGTGCCTTTCTTTGGAGTCTCCCCTGTGCTGTGGAAAGTACAGAAAAGCACAGTCTGTAAATTTTCCTTGAAACACTCTGAAGGGTTGTTCCTGGGGTTCCCCAGCCTTATGGATCCAAACATTGCTGACTCCTTGAGGGAGATGACTGATCCTGGCAAGATAATCTGATTGTGACAGAGGATGACTGATTGTGGTAATATGATCTTATTGTGATTTGTGGTCTTTGTTTTGGGTTTTGATAGACTTATAAGCTAATAGAGATTTGTCAGAATCTTATTGAGACACCATTTCATAGAGTCTTTTGACTTCACTGAAACTTTTGATTTTATCCACCTATTAAAATTATTGTCATAAACAGAGTCATGGTCATTTCTCCTCCTATCCAAATGAAAAACTAAATTATAGCTGCAACTACTAGTTGCTTTCTCACATAATTCCTAAGACCTGAAACTGCTTAAAATAATTTTTTAGGTTGTTTTTTTTTTTGCAAGGCAAAAGGGGTTAAGTGGCTTGCCCAAGGCCACATGGCTAGGTAATTATTAAGTATCTGAGTCCGGATTTGAAGCCAGGTACTCCTGACTCCAGGGGCCGGTGCTTTATCCACTGCGCCACCTAGTCGCCCCTTGCTTAAAATAATTTGAATGGACTACAATTTCATTCCAAATCTGTGAATAGAAAGACTTATTTGATAATTGATAATTAAAACCTAAATAAATAAAGGCCTAAAACTTGGACAAAGGAAACATTACTTTCCTAACACAAAATATTTAGGGTAAGCACTACTAACACCTGATGCTTAAAACTGCTAAACATCATTAGAGTGGCCAAATGAAACCAAATAAAATACATTTGTATAAATCTGTGGTCAGTAACACTAATTTGGATTATAAACAATTAGAACCAATTGAAATTTCAGAACTGTGGAAATATTAGTTTCCTAAAACACCTTAAAATATTTAAGATCAGCACCTTAATACTAATATTAAATTCACTAAAAATAATTTAGAATGCCTTGATGGACTCCAATTACAGGAATAAAGATAGCTGTGATTAGTAAGACTTATTTGATTCTTCAAAATTAAAACCAATTAAAACAATCTTAGTTCCAGTAGAAATACTGATTTCCTAAAACACTTGAAAATATTTAGTCAGCATCTTAACACTCACACTTAAGACACTTAAAACATTGTCTTCTGTATAAGCCTCTGCCAGAACAAGTGCCAGATGGCAAATTTCCTGCCTTGCTATCTTCATGAAGCATCTCATCGTCCAGTTGAGTGGAATTTTTTTTTTCATCTGTGCTTTCAATCACGGTCGAGTCCTGCTTGGAAGGGGTCCCTGTGGGAAAAAGGAATCACCATGTAGTCAATAAAACTAGGCAGCCTGGCTCCTGACCTAGGTTACAGATGGGAGTCATGAGCCTACAAAGTACCTAGAACTCCAGATGCTATGCAAAATACATAGGCTGGCCTCTATGCAATGTGTGTACAATGTCCACCCCACACCATGTTGTTTATACAGTCTTCCCTGATCTCTAGCTATCAATAGTCAACCTCTCCCAACTGATGTTGTGTTTGTTAGTCATAGCACAGATCTTGACTTGTACTGCAATTATGGATTTTAATACTTGCCTTATTTTCCTCTAGAAAAGGCCTTTTTTATATCTTTTATCTGTCTCCTAGGCCTTTTTGCATACACTTAAATTGTCCCTTATCAGACTGCCAACTCCTTAAGGGAAGGAAACATGTCTCATGCATGTTTATTCCCACCTTTTTTTCTAACATGTTTTGCATGGAATGTCTTGATTGAGGTTGGTTAGCAGAAGGCATAAATGCCACCTGAGCAGACTATGAAAGGTAGGAAGGTCTATGCACTAGAGACATTTTCAGTTTAGAATTAACCAAGAGGGAAGAGAACTCAGATTTCCAACTAAGGCTGCAGGGAATATGTCATGAACAGCACCCAAATTCTATTCCACTGATGATCAAATTCTTTATAAATTATAAGTTTATTTTCTTATAAATCATATTTAAATAAATTGATAAAAACAAAATTCTTTGTAATTTTATCAAATCAATTCAAAATTTAAAATTAAATTATCCTTTCTATAAATATTTTATTTATTGAATTTATAATTAAATTACTTTCAAGCTTAAAAGTTTATTAAAACTTTCATGAAGGTTATAGCAATGTGGTGCTACAAAAGGACTGCATTAATATATTGATCAGTGATGTGCTTCAGAATTCTGTTTAATAAGTTAATCCTGCATATAGATGACTAGGGTTCTCCTGGTACCTAAAGAACATTTTATTTTCCCCCAGTTACAGTAAAAGATGGTCTCTGCTTAAGAAACGATTCTTGAGTGTTGTTGCTTTATACAGATCAACCAAATGTTTAGTTCTGAAATGCTATATATTACACTATAAGCCTGCAAAACCCTGTTGTTACAAAGTTTCACATTCCTCTTCTACATGCTATAGCCTCAGTTCCCATCCCTTCATTTGTACAGCAGAATCTTGTGATTAGGGGTCTCAGCTCACTGGGATTTCAAAGTATAATAGATATGATGCATTTCCAGAACTATAGAGAAGTTTATTTCACTTTTATTTCTGCCTAGCCCAATGCAAACATAGTCCACATACAACACATCAGCGACTCATTTAAGGGAAATGTGATTGAGAACAGAGGTTACTTCTCTTATTTGGTTACTTCTGAAATTGCAAACAAACAATCATCATGTCAAAATTTACAAGTGACTGTAAAAAATAGTCTTATTTTCCCAAAAGGTACCAGTCTTAGCTTTGAAAAATGCAAGGTCTCTGACAGCATGATCAAATAAAATGGAATGAAGAAAGTCAAACATAAGATAATGTTTTTCTTGATTCTTCATCTTTGGCATCACTCTCCTCCCCATTTTTCTCGGCCTGAAAATAAGAGTAGCTACATTTGGGGACACAAGCACAAACACACATACTGACATACACAAGATTATACCTGGAAGTTAAGAACTGAATTCATTTCATTCCAGGCAAGCTCATTAATATACAAATAAATTTCTCTTCAGTGTTGCTCTGTTGTCCTGCTTTTCATGATTTTTGGAAGTGGCCTATTAGCCCCATGTTAACAATCTCACATCTTAACCTTAGTCTCCTGTCCAGTTTGACTGATGATCCTGGAACAAGGTTATGAATATAAATGCTGGGAGGGCTATTATCCACACTCATCAAGTAGGCACCAATGCTTAATAAAATTCCTGGATCTGTGGAAAGCAGAATATAAAGTGAAGATACAGCAAGAGAATGAGAGCATATCACATGCCTACAGAGACTCTTGGCACACATTCCCCTTTACAACACAACTTTCAACTTTGTGACTGGAATCAGAGAGTGAACCTTTCTTACCCCTTTATCAGCCTATATGTAGCCCCTTCCCAAAAAACTGTTGAAAAGAAGGGGGATATCTGTTCTGTTAATTAGGGAAGTTACCATAAAAGAAAAGGCTGAATGTTCATTGTTTTCTGAAAGGACGCAAAACTACCTTAATCAGAGATTAATTATTTAAGTTCTTTGTTTCTCTCCTTCCTTTGTTCAGTGTTTGACTTTCTAATTATTATTTTTTTTTTGCTCCAAAAACAATTCTATCAAGTCTGGGCAAAAGACAGAACTAGAGATGAGAGTGAATGAGGTTTGGGGATTAACTGTGACCTGTCAGATAATATCTAGTTTCAGGAGTAACTGTAAGGTAACTTGAATCATCTTGCTTTATTATTGTTGTCGTTTTGAGAATGGTTCTCATCTTGCCTATGCTAGAACAATTGCTAGTAATGGGTTTCATGTTACAGCCCTCCATCATGAGAACTTTGACTTGCTTTATGTCTAACGTGAGCTAGTATATTTTTTTTCCTTAAGTAGCCTGGTGTCTTCCACTCTTTTTTGGGTGGAGGGGGTTGCAAGGCCATAGGGTTAAGTGACTTGCCCAAGGTCACACAGCTAGGCAATCTGAGGCTAGATTTGAACTTAGGTCCTCCTGACTCTTCCTGTATTCTTCAATTTATCCCAAATAGACCTTTTTTTCTATTCCCCAGAATGTCTATGCTGGCCAGTCCCCCAGTCCCTATTTACTTAGCCCTCACAGAGTCCTTTTAAGATGCAGCTTAGACACTACTTTGCTTGAAGCCTTTCCTGATCCCAAATTATTTCCCATTGCCTTCCCTCCCAAACTACCTTATGTTTGACTAGTTCACTTATTTTAGAAAATAAGTTCATTATGAACTGCAGTTGTTTCTGCCTAGAAAGTAAATTCCATACATTCCAGTGTCAGAGGTACTTAAGACAAGTTAACTGATGACTTTGTGATTCAATGAGTCACTTTTATATAAAATCTTTGTATTTTATTATATATACTGTTTTGATACAGTGAAGATTTTTTAGGAGGGAAGTGACATGGTCATAACTATTCCTTAGGAAGACTATTTTGGTATCTATGTGAAGGATGGATTAGAGAAGGGAAAGAGTGGAAGCAGGGGGGTGGCTAGGTGGCACAGTGGATAGAGCACCAGCCCTGGAGTCAGGAGTACCTGAGTTCAAATCCGGCCTCAGACACTTAATAATTACCTAGCTGTGTGGCCTTGGGCAAGCCACTTAACCCCTTTGCCTTGCAAAAAAACACCTAAAAAAAAAGAGTGGAAGCAGGGAGACCAACTGAATAGTGATGACAATTCTGGAATGGTGGCAGTGTGAGCTATGGAGATCAAATTGAAGTCAGGAAGGCATGAAAAATGCTTCTGAGATCACAAATCTCAGCAACTTGAAATAATACTCTCAATATAAATGGAGACATAGGAGGATGGCCTGAAATTCAAAGAACAATAATCATGGAATCTTTTCAGAATTAAGACTATCTAGGGCTACAAGAAAATTCGGAGGCCATCTTTAGTCCAAGTCCTTCATCTTAATTTGAAGCCCAGTTAGGTTGCTACTTGCCTAAGGACACAAAAATAGTATGTATCAGATTTGCACTTTGAACTTGGTTTTTCATTCTGAACATGTCCTGTGCATTTAAAAAAAATTTCTTCAGAATATATATGTTAGCATTTAGAGCAGAAGATAAATGGAAACAAATCACTGTTTATAAAGGGGAGGAAGTTTTCAAAAGCCCTCTTTTTTTTTGGTCATCTCTATTGTTGCTTTCTCATCC
The DNA here is from genome assembly GCF_037893015.1 of Macrotis lagotis. Lineage (NCBI taxonomy): Eukaryota > Metazoa > Chordata > Mammalia > Peramelemorphia > Peramelidae > Macrotis > Macrotis lagotis. The sequence goes on from NC_133666.1 coordinate 118,738,388, forward strand.
TTTCAAAAAATAAAAGGGGAATGGAGAACTTTGTAACAAATATAGTCAAGGAAAACTACATGCAGAGGGCATATCAAAAAGGCTTAATTATTCTTTACTAGAGAATAGTACTCATTGGGGAGTATATCATCTCTCCTTTGTTGAGTGTGACTTCAAGATTCTAAACTGTACTTTGCAATCTTAAATTGAGACAGTAAGGGCTTTCTATTTTTTTTTAATTCCATTTTTACTTCTTGCACTTTTTTTAGTATTTTTTAATTTTTCCCTACATATAAATATAAACTTTTGCATTTACTTTTAAAATTTTCAGTATCAAATGCTTTCTTCTGCCCTCCTCAAACAACCCCTACTGTCACTGAGAAGGCAGAAAATTTGACATATAAATGTGTAGTCATGCAAAATATTTCCATTAATAGTCATGTTGTGAAAAAAAAAATATATATATATATATATATCACCAAAGAACCCTCAAGGAAAAATAAAGGAAAAAATAACTTCTCATATTTGTTGAAAGTCCTTCAATTCTTTCTCTTGGGATAGCTAACATTTTGCATCACAAATCCTTTAGAGTTGTCTTCGATCATTGTGTTGCTGAGAATAGCTAAGTCACTCACATAAAATCATCCTACAGTATTGCTTTTACTTTCAACACATTATACAGAAAATCCCATTTTTCTAACCTTGACATCATTTTTCTTGGATTGATTTTATATGCCCTCTACACTATAGTAGTTACCTATTCCCCTCTACCCACTTCCCCCCAGACCTCAAAATTCCCAGCACACTGTTTTGTCCAACTTCTTAAGAGTATTTTACAGGTCTTTTTCTAATATCTCAAATGAAAACAGGGCAACAGAATGAGTAGAGGAATAGGTCACCCAGGGAGAGACTTCTGTCTATGAAGCAGGTATGGGTGCCATTCATTATAACCAACAGTGATATTAAATATTCTCTCTGGGGTGAATTCTTAACTCTGTAAAAATTTATTGTTACTGAGTATTTATCAACTGCGGAATGTAGTAAATTAACTGGCCTGTCATCTCTAACTCCTTTTTTTTTTTTTACTCCTAATTATTTGAGATGTAGAGTCAATAAGGTTTGCTGATGGATTCTTTTCTCCTTTGTTCTTTTGGAGTAGGGATATCTATGCATATCAATATTTGCTGGGGAGACAGGCCACCATGAATACTCCATTGGGTTGGTGTCAAAACCTTCTCACTATTCCTATTGAAATATACTGAACCCAATATGAACAAAATTGAAGATGAGTCTAAGGGAAACAGACATCAACTTTCACCTCATTCTATTGCCAATAAAAAGCTTCAACTAGGGAAGCACAATTCTATGTAAACATTGTGCCATTGGCAGACCCCTATTTAGGGCTTTATGGAAATAGATAAACTTCCTTAGTTAGTTTATTCAGTTACCTCTCAGTCTGGGGCCTGGCCATACTGCACCCCCAAAACTCCTTTTCATGGGCAGACCTCTATTGTCCATCAAAGAAGACACCTTTAGAACTGTTCTTCAAGCAATTTCCCATGGTGGAGCTTCTGCAGTTCCCCTGGGATCCTTCAGCACAGGGAGGATGTTAGGGTTTATCAGTCTCAGTCACTTGAAGCAGATAAGACAGGGATTGTGTTAACCTAAGGGGATACTGGAAAAGGCCTTCTAAAGAATGTTCTTTGTTATCTTCCAAGATAGCTACTACTCCAGAAGTTTTGTGATGAAGAGGGAATCACAGGGGGCAAATAGACAAGTCATCTGGTATCCCTCTGTTTCCCTCTGGAAGCTTTTTCAATGAAGACTCAGATATTGAAAACCTGTTGGCTTCATCTCCACTCTTGTGGTGCTACAGAACTTTCAGTTCTCAACTGCTGCCCTACTGTGGCTAGAGGGTTCCTCATCTGGGTGTGCTGGAGTCAGTTTAAACTGATTTCCATTAAGATTCTAAATCATAACGTCATAGAATCTTCAAGGAGGAGTCTTCTGAAACCTGGTGGAGAGTTTTCCCTGTATCATCCAACACCCTCCTTTTCCACTTACAAGTATCAAATCAGAACAGAGTACTCAGAGCACCTGAGTCTTATGTCCTTAGATTCAAAAGTCGGTACTCTTTCCTTTTATATCGAAACAAAAACCTGATATTTCAGAGCTGGATTTAAGAGTAGGCTAGTCTCATACTTTCATCTTAAAGAGGATGAAATGGAAGTTGAGAGAATTGAGAGAATTGAACTGTGTTGCTCCAAGGTCATAGAGCAACTTGTAGAAAAGCCTATATACCTGACTCAAGTTTAGTTCCCACTCCAAAGGGATATGAGGTATAATGGATATTGTTTTGGACTCTCTTCAGGAAAACTTGAATTCAAAACTTGACCATGACACCACTTGTGAGATCACGGGCTAGTCACTGAATCTCTGCGAACCTCAGTTACTTCCTCTATAAAATGAGTGAATTGGGCTGGATGGTCTCTGTGGTCTCTCCCAACTCTAAGTCTCTTCTCTAGTTGTTGTTTTTTTTTTTTGGTTGTTAATGAACATTAAAAGCTTGTTTAACCAAGAGAGGGGGGTAAACAATAATAGAAAGGTCAAGTAAACTGCATTTCTTCCTCCATGCTGTTTACAGGAAATGATAAATTCTCTCTTCTCCCATGCATATGCATCTGGGTCTTTTGAACTGGGTTTTTATACTTTGTTTTTTTTCCCTCTCCAGCTCTGTCTCCCTCTGTCTTTTGATGCATGTCTTTGTGTCTGTCTAGCTGTGTCATCTCTTAAATGCAATCTCAAAATGCCTCTCTCTCTCTCTCTCTCTCTCTCTCTCCCCAGTGTGGACTCCTGAAATTTCACATAGTAGCTCTATATCTTCCCCAGCTCACAGGTTCAAGAAATACAAGCGTGCAGGGAAGATGGTCATTCAGGTCATTCCTAGGAACCCAGGTTTATGCAAACTAGGGAAGATGGCCCAAAAATATTTCTCAGAAGGCACAAGGATCTGTGCCTGACCCACATCTATAGCTACCACCTACCCTTCCATATTCTACCATTGCAGAGGAGACAGAGAAGCTGCTAAGGATCATTGGCTTATTGGAGACCCTACAGCTAGCAGGATTTTGTTTATATGACTGCTTTCTTGCCCTCACCCATGACAACCCTGTGAAATGGAGCCTGAAACTGAGTCCTTAGCTTTGTTTCTCCATGGAAGGACTTCTCTCACTATGCTGGCTCCAACCTCCATCCCTCTCTTTTGATGTGTTTTTTTAACGATTACATTTTATTTTTAACGGATGGAATAAAACAAGCATTTTCATAATCAAATTCAGTAAATAGAATGATTGCACATGAAACTGAAAATCCACTATGCATAACTAGCTATTCTGTTCAAATATACAACAAACTTATGTAAATTTATTTGGTTCTCCCACATAGAGATAACTACCACTAGACACAAATACACAGACATAAAATCATTCTACACATACTTCTATTTATATGTTCTTTCTGTAGATTAATTTGTAGATTAATTAATTTGGATAGATTAATAATAGTCTGAAAATTGAGCACCTAGTTATCCAGAAGAACTAGTTCAATCAGAAAGTACCCCAGCTGTGTGTCAGCTGGAATCTCCCTAGCCTGTAATCCTGCTTTCTGCCCTGGAAGTAGGCTCCCCCAGCAAAGAGCAGGAAATTTTCTTGAATCTTTCCCCACAAATGGTCATATGACTCTTGATTGACACCCTGCATATCAGAATATTTCTAGTTATGCTTCTTGGTGTATGTCTGGGAAGGCTACTCATCTGTGAAAGTACTTTCTATTTTTTACCTGTCATTCCTTGTTGGGGCCTTTTCCACCCTTTCTTGTTGTGATGCCAGCAAAGAGACTGAATCATAATAGTCACAGAGTACACACTGAGCACTAACCTTGTGTGTAGACCTGAGGCACGACTCACAGCTCATAAGAGTCAAGAACATGTTCAAGTCCATTGCTGCTATCTAGTGACATAACCAGGCAGTTCTTTAAATGCCCATGTCATTTTTGTCTTTTTTTGGTGAGGAATTTTATCTTGGTTTATGAGGTTAAAATCAGACATCACAGGAGAAAATCCAGACAGAAGCATACACTGTCCTTCAATTGCAACGACCGATGCTGGGGATAGTCATTGGGAAGACAACCATTGGAAAACTAGGTGATTTTCCAGGGCTGGGTAACTTGGACTTTTGTCTAAGTCAGAATTCAAATAACTTGTAGTCACACATTATTATCATGATTGTTTATTCAGTCTGTTCCTTTATAATGTGATGCTTAATCTGATCTTGCTTTGGGTTATTAGGAGATGAAATCCTTGCTGTCAATGCAAAAGCCTTGCAGTCCTTGACCCACAAAGAAGCAGTCAATACCTTTAAGGTAACAAAATGATAGCAGAGATCTATATTTTTTAAATTTATAATTTAATTTTTTTGTTAAAAAACCTAGCAGTCACCAATAACAAATATTTCAATAGACACAACATACCAAATGCATCAATAAGAAAAAGAACTTTAATTATATAGTTTCTTTTTTAAGTATATATATTCTTATATATATTCATGTCTATTTATATATCTACATATCCACATATATGTTTATGTTAAATCACATATATACTCTATCTAATCAAATAAAACAGTAACAAAACTATCTTCTCTTTTGCATTTTTCTTTCCAGTATGAATGATTAAAAATGGTTTATCGATTCCTCTTTTTTTGCTTATTGATATTATTGTTATCCCCTTTTGGTATAAGGACACTGAACATCTGCTGTCTTGTTTCCGTAGGATATGGCAGGATGGCAGGGTCATCCTGGTTGTTTGCTCTGTCTTTGAGCATCGAAAGCTTCGCATAAGGCCCTCACCAATATCAGTGAGCCGTCCCAGCTCCCCAGGCAGAGGAGGGCATCCGGCAGCTGAAGGAGCTGTGTCTCACAACGATCCAGGAGTAATTGACAGGATAATCCTGGATTTCACCATCAATAAAGGTGATATGCTGACCTCCCCAATGGGTCTGGCTCTCTTTCTGAGAATGTGTAAACTTGCATATCCTACTTCTCTTTTTATTTTCTTCTGAGTTCTACTGGAGAAGTTGATTATCTAAGTCCACACTATGATGTGAAAGTTCACTTTTTCTATCTGCTAAAACAACTAATCTTGCAGCCAGAAACATGGTAGCCAGACAGACTCTAGCTTCTTGATTAGTACTAAAGAGTCATTATTGATAAGAGAAAGAATCCCAGTAATCCACCCCACAGATAAAGTATCATATATCACAGAATTAAAACTGTCCTCTGATTCTCAACTTAAACAAGAGGATTTGAGAAACAGTTTCAAACTCTAAATTCAATCAGGTGTGGTGCCATGTGCCTATTCCAGGCATTTTATAAGCATTATGCCTGCTTCTGGGGGTAGTAGATGTTAGTTGATTGCTTTAGCTAAATAGTTCTGAAGTTCAATAGGGATAAGGTCAATATGGTGTTTGAACTAAGTCTTGTACCAATATAGTGAGCCTCCAAAAGTGAAGAATACCCAGCTGCTTATGGAATGATCAAACTAGATTTGGTCAAAAATAACATGGGACAAAATAGTCATTATGGTGAGCTATAGGATGAAACCATTGAGCAGCTACTCCTTCTCAAGTCTGGGCAAGATAGGAAGACCCAATCTCAAAACAACACCGCTAATTCAAGATGTTTACAGTTATTTGATCAGTCCTTCATGAACCAGATGGTTATCCTTCAAAAAGGATAATAACTGCAAGCAGTATTCACTCTCATCTTTATTTCTATCCTTTGTTGACACTTGATAGAAAATCAAAAACTGAACAAAGTAAGGAGGGAATCAAGAAGCTTTAAGAATATGTCCCAAATTAAGGGACCTTTGAATCAAAAAAAAATGACATTTGACCTTTAAATTGACAGTAACTTCCTTTTCAACTGTTGTATGAGAAAGAGATAAAGGTTGGTTAAGAGGTGCATTCTATATTGTCTCAACCTCTGTTCCCAGCCACAAAATATGAAGTCATTGGTGAACAGAGAATGTAGTCATGTCTTCTATGGAGGTTTCTTTTTCTCTTTTGTGATTTGTTGATCTTTTCTATTTCTTTTCTTTATGTTTGATTGCCACAGAGCCAGGAATTAGGTTAGGCATCAGAATCTGTTATCTAAACTTAGACAACAGCCCGCCGGGCATACATATCCACAGGTTTGTACCGGGATCAGTAGCCAGGATGCAGAGTGGATTATGGTAAGTTGTGGGCTTGTTAGCATGAGGCCAATAAGACAGTTCCAGAAATTCTTAGTAAGATGGCTTTCACACAAGAGGGGAATAATCATTTAGAAATATATACGAAGTTTGATGAGGCATGGATGTATAGAAATCAATTCAATTTGTCAGTTGAGCTTATTGTACTCTAGTGTGTGTTCATGTGTGTATATATATATATATATATATATGTATATATATATATGTTTCTGTATATGTATATGTATGTGTATGTGTATATGTATATGTATGTGTGAATGTCCCCAAGCAGATGTCCTCTATTCAGACTGCATGAAATGTTGAGTAGAGTTAAGAAGCATCCAGACAACATCATCTTGACATGTCAACATTTCTTCATCCCAACTTCTTTGACTGTGCCTCTTGGGAAATTGTTTATGTGGTACTTTGTACAGATCATTGCCCATCTATTCATAACAAACAAGCAAAGATGTCAAGAAAGAAGATACCCTACTTCAAGCTACTCATGTCTCAGTAGCCTCAAAGAATTCCTCTTAGACCTGTGTACTCTCAGCTAGGTCTAGGAGTATTAGAATAGCATTACCTGCATTAGCTTGTTGGATTTCTATTCATTTTTGGTAACACATTATTGATTTTCATCGTGACTTTATTATTCACAAAGAGGAATCAAGAAATTGCACAAAAGCACATTAACAGAATTTTTTCTTGGTTCCCAGAAGTACATTTTTTCTTTAATGATATCCTGAGCTAATGAGACATTTTGCATTGCTTTCTTAAGTCTAGATCCAACCAAGTGGTCATATTTCAATCCTTAGTCAAAAAAAATCTTGTTTTTAGAAAGCTGACTTCCCTGGCCCTAAATGAAAATCTTGTCTTTCTTTTGGGCTCAAATTTGAAATGTTTTTCCAAATTCTTGAGGCAATTTTTGAGGTTTTTTTCCCCATCCATTTTGAAGCATTAATCATTTGCAGATTGTTGTCATGAGGAGAGAAGTGGTAAGAAGAATTTTGTCTATCCTTCAGTGTGGCTAGGCAGTGCCCTTTGCCAACAACCAGTCTCATTGGTAGAAAGTTGATTTGATAACTATATATCTACTATGGTCTCAGGATCCCATGGAGGAAGGGGTAGCATTTTTCAGTCTAATATTTGGGTGACAGAATTGTTCATGGACATATTTCTGAAGACTATCTAATGTCCCTAAGCAGAAAGGTGGCAGATATGAAGTGTTAAATAAGATGTCCATTTCCTGAGATTTCCACTGTTTTGTTTTATTTTACTGAATCATACTTGTACAGGGGAGACTTTTCTTGTTAGAGTGAAGGGAGTCATTGAGAAGAGATACAAAGAGAATATTCTCTCTTCCCCAAGCAAACTCCTGAAAATAGTCAAGTACTAACTGAAATGGGCATTATGTTTCTCTCCTTAGCCATGGTGACCAAATCTTAGAGGTCAACTCCATCAACCTCCACCAGGCTTCATTGAGTGAAGCTTATGCAGTTATGAGCCAGCTTGAACCAGGACCAATTAAGCTAATGATTAGTCACTATTGAAACCCAAAGGTTAAGTATGGAGTGCTGCCCCTTGGATTTCAAAAAGATATATTATGAATATCCCAATCAAAAGGCATGTGTTTGGGCTTACTTAGTCAGGAGTAGTCATTCCTTGATCCTGCTCTCTTCACATAGAATCAACTTGCCAGGTCCTTATAAGTAGGTTAAATAATGCAGTGGGAGGAGTTACTGTTTGTTTCACCAAGAAGTAGGGGAAATAATATAATCAATCAAACCAAAATTCCACTTCTAAATGGGAAGTGAAGCAGAGAGTATTTCCTAAGTTGACAATATCATCAAAACACCAGGTCTGTGGGTCAGGTAGACCCAATCAAGATGTTTTCTTATTGAGGGAATAGAGAGTACAAATGTAACTAACCCCTGTGGAGATAGGATCCAGACTAGGATTTATCAGTGCAGTCTGTTGAAGAAAAATAGGGTCTGACTGAAGGTCAACCCGTCTTTATTTTTCCTTTTTAACACACTAAGTCTTGTCAGTGTGTTGAAGAATTGCAAAATTCTTGCTGCCATCTTGGGGAAACACCCCATCTTCAAAGAAATTTGACAGATTTTCCCTTACTTTAGGACAAAAATGCCAAAGCATGCTTAGCAAAATAGATAAACATTTTCCATGAGGTTATAGAACCTTTCAAGCTCTCTATTTTAATTTTTAAACTTGCCAGAGAGAAGTATGATGATCATGGTGGTGGTGCTGCTGCCATCATTTATGAGAGAGAGAGAGAGAGAGAGAGAGAGAGAGAGAGCTTTAAGTGATTGTTATTCTCAGGGGGTGGAGCCAAGATGGCGACAAGAAGGGATCGAGTCTTAGGCTCTCTCTGATAAAACTTGGAACAAAGGACTCTAACTAAACTTTCAAGAGACAGAACCCACAAAGGGACCCAGTGAGGCAGTTCTCCTACTCAAGGTAACCTGGAAAAGAGCAGAAAGGCTCTGCTCCCCAGGGTCGGAGGGGCAGCCCGCCAGAGGGGTGGCCTGTCAGATCAAAAGAACTTCAGCCTCCCGGAGGCAGCCCCAGGGAGCTGGGAGCCACGGCTCACAGTAGCGGGGGAGTCTCCTGACCTGCACCCCAGGGAGCACTGGGCACAAAGTGGGGGAACAGCAGGGGACTTCGGCCAGAGTGAGCACGTGGAGCCCAGCCCTCAGGGCACACAGCCAGCAGCTTGGTCTTTCTGCAGTCCAGATCCAGAAACAAAAGTAGGCAGAGCTGGTAAGCAGGAGCCTCCAGGGCATGAGCCCATTGAGCTGAGGGAGGGGAGTGAAGAGAGACTGCAGAGCTCGGTCCTCTGCCTCTGGAACAGGACTCTGGGGCTCTGACCACATTCAGATCCTGATCCCAGTCTAGGCCCCCCCCCATAGAACAGCAGCCCCCCCCCACCTCAGCCCCATGACAGAGGGGGGTGCTTATAGTCATTCACAGACCAGGAGGGAGGACAGAGCCTCACACACTGAGACCCTTGTGGGAGTGTCCCAAAATCTCAGGAAGCACCCCAAAACCAGGCCCAGGCTGGGAAAATGAGCAAGCAGAGAAACAAGAGGAAGACCATTGAGAAATATTTTGCATATGAGTCCTAGAAGGATCAAAATACTCAGTCTGAAGATGAGGAAGCACAGGCTCCTGCATCTAAAGACTCCAAGAAAAACAGAAATTGGGCTCAGGCTATGACAGAGCTCAAAAAAAGACTTTGAAAATCAAATGAGGGAGTTGGAAGAAAAACTGGGAAAAGAAAGGAGAGAGATGCAGGAAAAACATGAAAATGAAGTCAGCAGCTTAGGGAAATCCAAAAAATGCTGAAGAAAATAGCATGCTAAAAACCAGCTTAGGTCAAATGGATAAAACAGTTCAAAAAGTTATTGAGGAGAAGAATGCTTTAAAAAGCAAAATTGGCCAGATGGAAAAAGAGATAAGAAAACTCTCTGAGGAGAACAAATCCTTCAGACAAAGAATAGAATTCAGGAAGATTGATGACTTTACCAGAAATCAGGAATCAATACTTCAAAACCAAAAAAATGAAAAATTAGAAGAAAATGTGAAATATCTCATTGAAAAAACAACTGATATGGAAAACAGACTTAGGAAAGATAATTTAAAAATTATCTTGGAATACCTGAAAGTTATGATCAGGAAAAGAGCCTTGACATCATTTTCAAAGAATTACTACAGGGAAATTGCCCTGATATTCTAAAAGCAGAGGGCAAAATAGAAATGGAGAGAATCCACCGATCCCCCAGAGAAAGAGATCCCAAAAAAACCAACCCCTAGGAATATTATAGCCAAGTTCCAGAACCCCCAAGTCAAAGAGAAAATATTACAAGCAGCCAGAAGGACACAGTTCAAATATCGTGGAGCTGCAGTCAGGATCACACAGGACTTAGCAGCAGCTACATTGGAAACTCATAGGGCTTGGAATACAATATACCGGAAGGCAAAAGAGCTTAGAATGCAGCAAAGAATGAACTACCCAGCAAGGCTGAATGTCCTCTTCCAGGGGAAAAGATGGACTTTCAATGAACCAGGGGAATTTCAAATGTTCCTTTTGGAATGACCAGAGCTGAACAGAAGGTTTGATCTTCAGATACAGGCCTCAGGTGAAGCATGGAGATTGGAGGAGAGGGGGGAAATATGAGGGACTTAATGAGGATGAACTGCATGTATTCCTGCATAGAAAAATGACACTGATAATACTCATATGAACCTTCTCAGTTAATAGAGCAGGTAGAGAGAGCTTTTATAGTTAAAGCACAGGAGAAAGCTGAATTCGAAGATAAAATATGGTGTAAAAATGGAGTCAATAGAAAAAAAGGGAAATGTAATGGGAGAAAGAAAAAGGAGAGGGGGAATAGTCCAAGATATTTCACATAAGATTTTTATTTATTACAATGAGCTATTGCAATGATATGGAAGCGGGGAGGCAAGGGGGAATGAGGGAACCTTTGCTCTCATCAGAGATGGCTAGGAGAGGAAACAGCATATATATACTCAATGGGGTATAGACATCTGGAGTAAGAAGGGGGGGAGCAGGGGGAAGGGGGGGATGTGAATAAAGGAGGAGAGGATGAACCATGGGGGGAGAGTGGTCAGATATAACACATTTTCTTTTTTACTTCTTGCAAGGGGCTGGGATTGGAAGGCCTGTCCAGGACCATAGGGCCAGGTGGATTCTGGGCCTAAGGGGTGGTATGGGGGCTCAGGGCTTCTTGGCCCCAGGACCAGGGATCTGTCTGCTGTGCCACTTAGTGACCCTACAGCAGAGTCAGAGTGAAAGGAGAGAGAAAATATAGTACATGGTAGTGGAGAAATAAGAAAGGAGGGAGTTGTGATCAGCAATGGCAACGTTGGAAAAATATGGAAGCAACTTTTGCGATAGACTTACCATAAAGAATACAATCCACCCATGACAGAGTTGTTGGTGTTGGAACAAAGACTGAAGCACATTTATTATTATTATTATTATTATTATTATTATTATTATTATTATTTGGGGGAGGGTGCAGGGCAAATGGGACTGGGTGGCCTGCCTGGGGCCACACAGCAGGGTGATCTTTGGGTGTCTGAGGCCAGATTTGGACACGGGTGCTCCTGACTCAAGGGCCAATGCTCTGTCTGCCACCCAGCCACCCCTACTATTATTACTATTTTATTTTATTTTGGGTCTTTTTTTTTTCTTCTTTTAGGTTTTTGCAGGGCAGTGGGGATCGGGTGGCTTTCATGTCACACGGCTGAGTGATTGTTGGGTCTATAGGGCTGGATGTGGGCTCGGATGCTCGTGGCTCCAGGGCTGGTGCTTCTTCCATTGCCCCACCTGGCCATACCTACAATTATTACTATTATTTTTTTATTTTAATTTTTTTCTCTCCCCTTTACTTTATCGCCCAAGAAAGTCTATATTCATGGGGGGGAGGGATATTTTGTTTACTCTTAAACAAGAATATTTTATTAATGTAAAAAAAAACATTTGTACAAAATGAGAATAAAAAAAAGTGATTGTTATGCTCTTGGTAATCATCATACTCAAGAATTGTATCTCTCTCATCTGATTCTTCTTCTCTTTGTTCCAGTCTATTCTTGTTGTTATTGTTTCTCTTCCTGAGAAAGAGCATTGGTATTGCTCAGATCCTTGATGGAATGTTTGTCATCTTTTTCATAGACCTCAGCTTTTAGCATAGCCCTAAGTAGCCATAGAACTATCATCACCTTTCAGAAATTATCTTTCTTTTTCCTGACCAAGATTATTTTTTGTTGTTCAGTTACTTTTCATTCAAGCCTGACTCTGTGAAACCCCATTTGGCAAAGACACTGGAGTGGTGTCCCATTTCCTTCTCCAGCTCATTTTACAGATGATGATGAAAGTGTGGCCAACACGGTTAAGTGCTTTGGCCAGGATCATACAGATAACAACTATCTATATCTTCATGGTTGCAGAGCCAGCACTCTCTTCACTGCATCATCTTGCTGTCCCTGCAAACAAGAAGATAGGACTGGACTTTTGCACTCTTCCACCAGAAAATTAACATTCTCAATGTTTTGTAATAATAGCAGCTCTTAATTGGAGATTGGACCTCACAGTCCCTTCAGGAGAGCATTGAATTATGTCCAATTCTGAAATGCAACTCAACTTAGAACATCACAGTGGAATTTACCTATATTATGAAACTGCTTAAGGTCAATCCTTAGGAAAGCTTTGAAGAAGGCTTGTTAAGCTCTGTTGTCCACTAACAAATGCATGTTAGTTCATGGTTGCAGGATATCTCACTACAAGTCACAGTATATCTTAAGTGAATGATTTCTTCTCATGGTCTTCATCTCCCTGGTAGGTCAATATGTTGCTTCTTGCTATTAGACTTTCCTGGATTTTTGTGGTGGTGAACAGTCTCATTTTGGGTGTGATATATTTTCATATTGCACCACCTTTCAGGACAAAAGTACATTCCATTACTGAACATAGGTTTCGATAGTTTTCCTAGTTCTCCAAGACAAATTCCACAGTGGTTTTGTTTTCTTCTAGTCTTCATAATGTTTGTTGAGTTGAATTATAGGTTTTGTTCAATTGTCTGAAGATACCCTCTGAGACTGAGGGGCTGGAACTGGGTCTGGAGCTATTTTGATCTCATGTGAAGTAAAATCAACTTGAAACTATGTTTTCTGAAATGAAAGGCAAGTAGCTGGCTACTTCAATGAAGTTAGAACTCTACAAGAAGCAGTTTATTTGTGTCAAAAAGTTAACAGATTTATGATTGTTTTTTTCTTTTTATTCAAAGAAATGACTTTCCAATTTGTAGAGGTTGGATGTCTGTAATCATAGTAACACAAAATTGAGGGAAAATCAATAAATATTTCTAAAATTGACAGTTTTCTCACCTCTGTCACTTAAAAATAGAAGTTGCCATCCCTAACAGTTTGTATAGTAAATGAAGAAACTTTAGAACTATAGAACAGATTGTCAAAAATGGATTTGATTGAGCAATATTCTACTGAAGAGAAAATAGCTTAGCTTGCATTACATGAAGCAAAGATTAAAGATAAGGAACTAGGTGTAGATAATTCAATTTTAACACAGTGAATTAGTATTGTTCACTGGGGAGCCTTAGGTTGTCCAGAGGAAAGCAAGCAGAATCAATCAATGAACAAGATTGATTAAGGCCTGTTAGACATTTTTCTCAATGTTGAAGCATCAAAGGCAAAAAAAAATTGAAAATGAAATAGTCCTTGAGCTCATGGAATCCTCTTAACACTTATAAGAAATATAGGATGATTAAAGCCCTTGAGCATAATGACTGTCAGATGAAGAACTGGGGAGTTTTGGTCTGTCTTCTAGTCTTTGAACCAACTCAGCCAGAAGAGATATCAGATCTCTCTCCTGCTTGGTCCAAGAGACTACTGGGATTAGAAATCAAATGTGTAGAAAAGGTCACTTTGAATCAGCTTAAAGGAAAACTTTCTGAGGTTTTTCAACTATCTGCAGATGAAATCAACTGTTTACAATAGAAAGTAGATTTCCCTCACTGGAGACATTGAAGCAAAAGTTATAAATAGGAGGGAATTCTTTCTGAGATGTGTATCAGTCTGCTCTTGAATATAAAACAACCCTATAAAGCCAAAGTATAGTAAATCCACACTTCACACGTAGAAAAATGAAGTCTCAAAGAGTCAACGTGTCCTGCCCATGTCGACATTAAAAAATCAGAGGCAGGATTAGAAAATAAGTCTTTCTTACCCTCAATCTAGTATGCCTGAGGAGCACTCTAGAGCTTTACAAATAATAGCTACTGAAGTTAGGAAGGATGGTGGGACTAGGGTTTGGTAGATGTTCATTTCCCATCATCAGAAAATTGGGAACAGTTCATTTTTCTGTCTGCATTTTTCTGGCTCCTGGTGGTAGCATTTAACAAGAGCTTAAAAATGTGAATGGCCATACAGAAAAATTCAGACTGACATGCTCCATTATGGACCTCACTACTATCTTTGTAAGTGAAAGTAAATATACTAAAGTAGAAAGAGTGTGGATTGGGAGTCAGAGACAGAGTATCATCAGTCTAGCACTAGTACCACCCTCTGGGGTCATGTAGTGTCACCTTCCTATTTCATAGCTAAGGAAAACAAAGTGTAAGGAAAGTAAGTGATTTTTGTGCCCAGGTTCTCCAAAGCATTAACTTTTATAGTTATGATTGGAATACAAGTTCTCTGCCCTCAGAACAAACCCCTGCCTAAGTCTTTGAATCATGGTTCTTCCACTTAACACTTTCTGTAACTTTAGGCAGTTGCTCAATGTTTCTGGGCTTTGGGTTTCATATCAAGAAAATGAGTGAATACATGCATTCCACATCTCTAATCTATCTCTCCTTGCTGAATATCATCTGTGTGTCTGGGGGTCTGTCTGTCTACCTGTCTCTCTTTGGCTCTCTGTTGCCCTATTTCTGTCTCTCTGTCTCTGTGTGTGTGTGTGTGTGTGTCTCTGTCTTTGTCTCTCTCTCTCTCTCTCTCTCTCTCTCTCTGCCTCTTTCTCTCTCACACTCACACATACTACACACAAACATTTCAATTGATACAAGTATTATAATACTACAAAGGCATTAAACATTTTCTGGATTAGTGATGACCCACAAAAAAGTGGACAAGAGCTTTCAGGTCCTTTACTGCCTTGTTGATCTAAGCAAAGACAGTCCAATGCATATTCCAAGTGGGAGATCAAACTATCCTGGACTTTCCAGGTCACAGGTACCTGATCATAGAGAGGATTGAATGAGATGATGGTTGGTGGCAGGGGCCAAAGGTTGAATGTAGGTAAGTTCAGATTCCAGACAATAAGTTGACATTCAAGTAGCTGCTCTAGAGTGAATCTAACCACAAGAACTTGTTCCAGCCAGCATTACCTTCAACCGGGTCCCTTAGGAGAAGTAGTAATCCTGGTGCTTGAGTAACCCTGAGCTTCCTGGCAGGACCAGGTAAGCAAATGAGGAGCCTTCCATTAAAGGGAGATCTTAACATCTGGATTCAGATACAAAGTTCATTCAGTGGAAGGTCAGCAGGAGAGAGTCATTGTGAACCCTGGGTTACTAGAATCCCAAACGTGGATTTTGTGAAGCCATAGATGAATCTGCCCTTATCTTTTCTTCTCTGTGTCATTAAGTTATTCAGGTGAAGAATGATTATGAGCTCTGCCTCTGTCTTGGGTTTGTTTTATTCTTCAGTGTTATTGCTCATTCTCTGATCTCAGTATCTTTGAGGTCAAGCAAAAAACCAAAACAAAGCTAGGAAACAGCCTTCGATTTCTGCTTTTTTTCCTTCCAATTCAGATTTCTGAACAAAAAAAATGGATGCTGCACTGTATTTCTCTCAATAGGAGAGCACAGGGTCCAATGATTCCAGTAGGGCATCTTTAACTTCACCTCTGACATTTAGGAGATCTTGCTTGATCCTTTCATTCCCTTGGCTACTGCCAGAGTCCTTGCATTTGCCAAAGCTAAGACCAGTTACTGTGGGGAAGATAAAAGTATTTATTCTCTTGGGCAGCTATCTGTGAATTTTGAAGTCATGTTGATATTTTTGTCTTGAAGAAGTAAACACATCAAGTGTTTCTATTATCTGTTCTCAGTCATATTTCCCAAAAATGAGTTGTGGACAGAATTTATGCATGATACCTTTGAAATAGGACAAGTTGAAAGAAAGTATTGTGGGAATGATTTTTCTTTAGTGCCTACAATAAACGTCCCCTAGGCTTGTAAATGCAGCATATTTATAGATCCTTCCATCCCAAGGAAACTGTGATAGCTAATCACAAGATCTCTACTTTACAAATGAAAGGATGAAGAATAAGACTGGAGCATAGAAGAGGAATATGAAATCAGATATTGAGCTTTTTAATAACACTGTTTTGAGCCTTAGAAGGTGACTTGTGTGATTTCTGAAGTACCAATTTCGCTATTATGGAAATGCTCTACAGAAGAAGTACAGATATATTGCCAATATCAAATTGTTTTCCTTCTCAACTGGGTGAAGGGGTATGTGGAAAGAAGAAAGAAAATTAGGAATTCAAAAGTTTTAAAACTGAATTTTAAAATGCTTTTGACATAAACCTGGCAAAAAGAAAATACTAAAGAGACCTTGAAAAGAGAGGATGAAATAGGATCCTTAAAGAAAAAAATAGCAAATGATATGTTCTCAGTTTAGGACTTCCAAACCCAACTTAATACCATTAGGGTCACACTCCTAATATATATCAAAGGTAGGATTTGAACATGCTATCTTGCTGACACTGGTTCTAAGACTCCAGCTAGTATTACTGCCTTGCCTGTGATGAAAGGGTAATGTAAATGCTGACCTTCTAAGAAAACGTGACAACCTTTGCAAAATCTGTTGTGTTTCTCTCTTCACCAGCTCTTGAATATGTCCTCTTTTCTCTGCTCCTGAAGCTCTTGCCCAGTTCAGGTCTTCATTGCCTTTCAGTTGGACTAGTGCAACAGCTTTCTAATTATGTCTTTGCTTTAAATTCTTTCCCACCTCAATCTATCCTTCATACAGGAACAAAGGGGATTATTCTATAGTGTGACCCCTTTAGCCCCCTAATCTCAAAATGCCTGTGACTCCTTTTCTCTCCAGGATCAGATAGAAAGTTTCTTTTTTGGCAAAAAAAGAAAGTAGAACCCTACACCATGGAGCAGACTTCATTCTGGATTCTATCAGCCATTGCCAAACTCCTCTAATGAGCTTTTCAAAATAGAACCCTTGTTTTATCTGTGTGTTGTTCTATCCCAAGTTCCTCCTTGGCAGATGCTTATTTTCTTTTCCTTTGTAACTGAATCCTTGTGTGCCTACCTAGAGCTATGGAAATGCTCCTTTTATTTTTCGCAGCTATTTGTTGCTATTATTTTTCACCTTTTATTCTTGAAGAGGATCAATGACAGCAGGATAGTGATGTGTTGACTGGCAAGTGAGTTGGATTCAAGTGAAGCAAAGCTGTTCAAAGTCTTTAGCTCCAGTCTCTGCCAGAGAGTCATAATTCTTCAGTGGCAACACAAGGGTCAGGACAATTAGTCATGGCCCTGGATACAGAGGGAGACCTTGCCTTAGTTAAAGCTAGGTCTTTCCCACATGTCAATTCTGAGGCAACAGTCATTCAGTGGTCAAAAACTAGGTAAAGTTGACCTAGATTGCCTTCTCTTACTAACACACACAAACACACTCAAAGCCCCCACACACACACACAAACACATACACAAGCACACACATACACATACACACACACACACACACACACACACACACATACAAACATACAAAATTAGTTTGGAAGGGGTCAGAAAAGAAACAATTGCTGGTTACTGACTTGAAACATCAAAAGCCACAAAATGAACACAGAGAATGAGGCTGCGACCAATTATGGGTCAATGAGTGGGTCAGTGATTTGAGTGGAAAGGCATGGTCAATCAGTTTCTTTTTGACAAACTGGGATAATTTGCTCATATCTTTTGTAGGTTTTATTTGATTTCTTTTTTCTTACTCTAATGAATCCTGAATAAGACAAAATCAACATGAGGACATGGAGGTTTGAAAAAGAGGAGGTAAATTTAAAAAAAATGAGAATAGAGCATTTCTTTATTTAAACAAATTTTGTGTTTTGTTCAGTACCTATTGTGTGCTGTCCCCTCTCAATGTGTCATACTCATGCTATCAGGTAGCCAGCTAAGCTGCTTGCTACATGTAATGTGGTGAACCTCCTCCTTCTGGAATCAGGAAGATCAGGCTTCAAGTGTTACCTCTGAAACTTACTCAGTGCCCAGGTACAAGTTCTTCACTCTGTCTGCACCTTAGGTTCCTCTTCTATGAATCTGATGGACTCCAAGACCTCTCAGGTCTCTTTCAGCTCTAAATCTATGATCCTGTGACCATGAGGTCCCTTCTGCTAGCCTTTACCTCCTGATTGATGATGATGTTTGTTTCTCCTCCACATAAGGTGGATTGGCATTGAATGAGGGGATAGTGTGCTGAGTCACTTTCTCCTTTGGAGTCATCTGTGTCTAGTGGCCAGATAAGGATGAGGTCTTCTGGTGATGGCTCTGGGTGTGAGTCCATCAGGGTTCAGTGACTTGTCCAAGATCACCCAGCTAGCAAGGAACACATCAAGTGACTGAGGCAGGATTTGAATTCAGGTCCTGCTGATTTCAGCACTGACTCTCTACCTTCTGCACCATCTAGCTGCCCCTTGATTGCCTCTGAATGAGCCAGGCACAAGTTAGACTCAGATGAACCCAAGAATGGTCCAGAAGTGGGAAGGTAACCAAGAAGTGCAGAGGAAAATTTTAAACAAGAGGCAGGTTGTTGAAGGAAAGGTAGGCAGGAGAGACCTTCAAGCTTCCTCTGATTCTTACCATTTTTTACTATGACCTGAAGTTCAAACTGTCAACAAAACAATAAATCAATTATGAGTCTTTGTGTTTGTGCTTCTCTCTGTGGTGGAAAAAGAGTAAAAATTTAAATGGACTGTTCCAACAAACTCCGGAGAAACAGCATGATCCTAAATGTAGTGGATAATTGATTGGCTCTGGAGTTGGACAGACCTGTGTTCAAATCCTGTCTCAGATATTTATTAGCTATGTGACTCTAGATGAATCATTTAGCTCAGTTTCCTCAAATGCAAAAGAGAAATCCTAATACCTACCTTCCGAAGTTATTGTGAAGATTCACTGAAATCAAATCTCTAAGGCACTTATCAGAGGAAAGCCTGGGACATAGTGTGAGCATCATGCTTCTTCCCTTCCCTTCTCCTAGGCAGTAATGTCAAGAGTTTGAAAGCACTCATCACCTAGGCTGTATCTGCATTGCTGAATTTGTACTCTCTGATGCCAACCTTCTGATCGTCATTCACTCTTTTCAGTTTTGTACCACTCTTTGGGATCCTGTTAGGGGTCTTCTTCGCAAAGGTACTGGAGGGTTATGGAATTCCTTCTCCAGCTCATTTTCTGAATGAGGATACTAAGGCCAACATGATTAAGTGACTTGTCCAGGGTCACATAACTACTAAGTGTTTCAGGCCAGATTTGCACCTCAGGCTCTAGGCCCAGGGCACTATCCACCCTGCCACCCATCTGCCCCAATGCTAATCCTGTCAATGTCCAAGCCACCTTTGAAGTTACTATCTCCTCTACCACTACCACTCACTCCAGAGAAATTCAGTTTAAGTGTTGGAAATGCAAATGTGTGGAAAAGGAGAGTATCTAATTCTCCTTCCTGTCAGGGATTGGGCCATGACTTCTAATTTCTTGATTCAGGAACTCCCCACTGAAGAAAGTCTTTTGAGCGTGTGCCTTCAGGTCTTCTCTGAAACTGAAACTTACAGAGGGTTCCCTAGACCACCAGGTGTCAGAACCAGGATGTTTCAGAGGCAGGACTTCTCTTCATCCACTAATCCATGGTCCTTCCCAATTGCATGTGTTCCACTGAATATTAGGCAAGATTGTTGAAAGACCTACTCCAAACACAGTTTAGGGTGTGAGAAAGGTGGGGTAGTGAGATGAAGATAAGGTGAGCTGGAAGATTCTGATATGATCTGAGACCCTGAATGCATTCTGTTTCTCTGTTTGGATAATAACAGATTTAATGAAGAAGGAGACATTCTGGAGTTCAATATATAATCACCTAAATGAAAGGGCTAAATCTTATGGGGGTAATGTTGACTTCTCATTTATAGGCTCTTCATTGTCAAGGAGTTTACCTTCAGGAAACCTTGCTTCTATCCCTCATTAGCTCAAATGAATAGACAAAATTGGTGTTGGAAGGCTTCTGTCCTTACTGCAAAAACATGCTTTTCAGGGTTTGGAGAAAAAGGTTGTATGGCCCTGCTCCCCTTGCATACTGGAAAGACTAATGAGCATTGGTAAGTGGATCAAATTCAAGGCATTCCATTCCACCCTGATCCTATGAAGTGAAAATAGAGTAATTCAACTCAGTTTCTTTATAATGCTTATCTCTAATTGAGACAGTTAGGTGGTCCAGTGGATGAATGCTAGACCTCGAGTCAGAAAGTTCCATCTTCCTGAATTCAAATCTGGTCTCAGAGACTTCCTAGCTGTGGAAACCTGGGCAAGTCACTTCCCCCTAGTTGTTTCAATTTCCAAATAAGCTGGAAAATGAAAGGAAAATCCACTCCGGATCATTGGGAAGAACACCCAAATAGGGTCACAAAGAGTTTGGCAAAACTCAAAGAGGATCTAATTGATGACAATGACAAATTCTAGGAAGCTCTTCCTTCAGTAGAACACAATTCTGATTCTTCTGCCCACCTAGTCATAGTCCTTCTTTCTCTGAGGTCAATTAGGAATGGTCCAGTCCTTCTTTTATGCAAACTGTTTAGGTAGCTAGGATTCTTTCCCCAAGTCTTGTCTCATCTGTGCTCTGAGTTCAACCCTACTAGTTCCTTCAGCTTATCTTCTTATGGAATGACCTCAGAAGAGTTAGTAACATACTTAAACCCTTTTCCTATCATCTAGTGATATAACCAGGCAGCTCTTGAAATGACCTGGCCATGCTTTTCCTTGGTAAAAACGTGTCTAAGAAGGATCTGACATCACACGGCAATCTAGATAGAAGTTTCTAATGGTCTTTAGCTAAATGGCTAATGACCTGTAAATGTCTTTGGGAAGACAGGCATTGGAAAATGGGTTGCTTTTCAAGGGTGGGACTATCTTGGTTTTTGGTCTTTAGGTCACAGACTTTGTCTCAATGTTTTCAGTAGCTATTGTCTGGCTAAAGACATGGGCAACTCGTCCTCCCATCCATAAGGAAGAGGTCTGGAAAATACTCTAGGTTAATAATGCTTCATTATGGGGTTGAGTTAGTGATGAAAAAAGTTTGCCTCTGATGTCATCATACTGAACCTCCAGGCAATTTGCTGCCAAATTGAGAATTGGGCTAGATAAGAAATCATATTGATTAAACACCTGAAGAATGTCAGGTCTCTGAGAGAAGGGACTATTAATTGTTTTAGTCATTTGATCTCCAGCACCTAATGCAGGCCCATAGTGGAAGCTTGATGGATGCTTGCTGAATTGAGTCAAATAGTGCATCTTGTAGTTTGTTTCTTCAAAGGCTAAGATCCAGTCAAGATTCCTGATGAAGAACTCTACCTATCTGAACTGAAAGTATTGAAAACAGATTGGAACATCAGCCATTTTCTTATGTCAAGAAATAAATCAAGTAATGTGCTTGAAGCATTACTCCCTGGATGGGCTAGGTAGTATATTTTGTAGGGTCTACATGAATGGTAACTTGGTCTTGCTTTGGATTGTTAGGAGGAGAAACTCTTGAAGTAACTGAAGAATCCCTACAAGAACTGAGCGATGAGGAAAGCACTCAGACCTCTCAGGTAAGAGAATACTAGTAGACATGTGTTTACCTATTGTCTAAAATTTATAATGATATATTTCTTTTTTTACAAACCTTGCATTCATCAACAAAAATAGATATTTCCATAAAGAAAACAACTAGAAGCTTATGCAAGAAATTGAAGCTCAATTACATATTGTTTTTAAAAGTGTGCATTGACATGATTGTTTATATATAGCATGGCTATCCATATATAGTCCATACAGTTTCCTAAGACAGAAACCAAACTGTTCTGTTTCTCTTTTGCAATTTCTTTGTTTTGTCCTGTGTATTTCTATTAAAAATGTTTTAATGATGCATTTGTTAGGCACTGGAATGTTTCCTGTTTGTTTTCCAAATTTGCTGGTAGTTTCCCCCCTTTGCATTGAAGTGAACTCTGAACTCCTGCTCTACATTCTTGCTCTATGGATATTCTTTCTTCTATACAAACTCTATGAGAGTGCTTCAAGCAGAGGGGACATGACTTCCACTGGTGGAACAGCTGGTCCAGATGAAAAACCTTCTACTTCATTGGGCCAAAAAAGGCACAGGAACCAAGGAGGGAATATTAGTGGAGGTCACTCTCAATAAATATGAGATGATGCGCTCCCCAATGGTTGCCATTCTCTTGTCAAGAATATTGAAGTCTGCATAATCTACTTCTCTTTTTCTTTTCTCCTGATTTCCTCCTGAGAAGTTGAGCTCCTCAATTCATATGATCAGGTGAAAGTTAGCATGTCTTGCATAGTAGGGCAAGGAATCTGCTGCCAGAGGCATGGCACACTCCAAATTGGCCTTTGGGTCCCAGTGGTTCTTAGAGTCTTTGTAACTAAGGGGAAGAATCTCAATGACCCAGTTATCATATGTATCTGACAGTAAGAAATGTACCATGTACTGTGATTTTGAAGTTAAAGAAAGGAGTTTAGGAATTGGACACTAAGTTAATTCAGTCAAGTTCAGTAGCACATGCTTGGAATCCCTGCTTCTGGGTGAGTAGAGATGACTTGACTTTAGGAGTTCTGATTTTCAATAGACCAATAGTCAATAAGGTCCCTGAACTAAATAGCACCAAGTTGGTGAATCTCTAGGAGGGGAGGACACCTGACTGCTTAAGGAAAACACAAACTAGCTCTGGTGAGACACAAAGCAGGTAAAATTTTTCATGGATGGTGGGCTATAGGATGAGACCCATGAGGAGCAATTGACATTCTAGCATAGGCAAGAAAAGGAGACCCATTCTCATATCAACAACAATAATGATAAAGCAAGATGATTCAAGTTATCTGTCAGTTATTCCTGAAACCAGATGATTATCACGTGACAGGTCAAATCATTCCCAAATCTCATTCACTCTCATCTCTCTTTCAGTCATCTGCCCAGCCTAGAGAGAATTGCTTTTGGAGTGCAAATTAACTTGAAATTCAAATGCTGAACAAAGGAAGGAGAGAATCCAGAAGCTTTAATAACTGGTCTCAGAGCAAGGCAGTTTTGAGTCATTTAAGGAAACAATGAACATTCACTCTTCAATTCTATCATAACTTTCCTAATTAACAGAAGAGATATCTTTCTCTTTTGGAAATGGGCTAAAGGGATATATTTGTTTTAGTTCACCTTCAGATTTCATTCACAAAGCTGAAAGTTGTGTTGAAAAGGGAAGTTTGGACTAAGAGACTATGTAAGCATGTGATGTGCTTTCATTTGGTTGCTGTAGCTTCACTTCGTGTTCTACTTTTCACAGGTCCAGGACGATTCTTAGGCATTTGTGCCTGCTTGGTGAGTGTGGATAATAGTCCTCCTGGAATTTATATTCATAGCCTCATCCCAGGATCACCAGCCAAGTTTGACAGGAGACTATGGTGTGATGTGTGATTATAAGCATGGGGCTAACAAGCCAGTTCCAGAAATCATGGGAAACATGACTGTCATATAGCAGGGTAATATTGAGCAGAAGTTGATTTGTGGTTTAATGAGTGTACATGGAACGAAATGATTTCAATTCTTAGCTTCCAGGTAAATCCTGTGTATGTCTATGTGTGTGTTTGTGTTTGTGTCGCCATATGGCACTCCTGTTTTCAGGCTGAGAAAAATGGGGGGAGAGTGATATCAAAGGTGAAGAAGAAGCCAGAAAAGATCATCTTCTATCTAATGTTCTTCATCCCATTTTATTTGATTGTGCCACTTAGATCTTGTCTAAGAATACTACCTGTACCTGGGGTAGAGCTATGCTCATCTATTCATAACAAGCTTGTAAATAACTACAATGTGCCATTGTTTAAAGTTCCTCATGCTACATTAGTCATATAGCAATCCTTTCAGTTCTGTTTGGCCTCATATAGAGGCAGGCAGGAGTCTTAAAAGAGCATACCTGCATATATAAATATATATATATATATATATATTTATATGTATATATTTATATATATACAGTATACCCAAAATTTTGGGTTTCTATTTACCTTTTCTAATATATTATTTCTTAGCTGATTTTCATGGAAGAATTTGCATATTTAATTGAAGAATCAACCAATTGTTCAAAATCACATTACCAGATTTTCTTCAATGACATCTGAAGAGGATGATTCTTTTTTGAGTGCTTCCATTTGTCTGGAGTCCACCAATCAAAGATTCTCCTTCCTTATACCAAAGAGTCTTGGTTTGTAAAAGCTGACTTCCCTGTCCCTAATTGAATGTGGAAAAGGTCTTGAATTTCTTTTGAGCTCAAGGTTCACATGGTTTCGTAATTTCTTGGCAGGCTTTTTTCCTGGAAATGATTTGGCATTGATCATTTCAAGATGCTAGGAATAGAGAAATCAGTGATGAAAATGATTTGCTCTCTGCTGCTTCAAAAAACATCAGGATAGATAACCAGGAATTTTTGTTATTAATAATCTGTTGTGGTGTCAGCATCCAAAGGAGGAAGAAGTGGCATTGTTCAATGTCAACTTTTGGTGGAAAAATTCTCTTTTTTGGACATATTAGGATAGATTTATTTCTGATGTATACCTCTTGTCCCTCAGCAGAAAGTCAGTGTATATTAAGTGTTAAATAAGACATCCATTTTTCGAACACTGCAGCCGTGCAATTTTATTTTGTGAAATTCTATTTGTAAAAGTGGAGGGTTTCTGTTGAAAGGGGGAGAAAAACCATTGAGAAGAGATACTAAGAGATCCAATTCTCCCTTTTCTTGGACAAAGTCAAGTACTAACAGACTAACAGAAACACTGATTGCTGTTTCAGCCGAGGTGACCAAATCATTGAAGCAAATTCTGTCAACATCTACAATGCTTCATTAGATGATGTCTGTGCCATTTTGGATGGAAGTGAGCCAGGTCCAGTTCGCCTACTCGTTGGCATGCAAACCCAAAGGTGAAGTGTGAAATACTGTCCCTTGTGTTTAAAGAGAGTGCATTATCGATTTCCCAACCCAAAGGTCTATGCTTATGCTTACTTAGGAGAACTACAATTAGTTACGCATAGCTAAAAAGAGAAACCTTTTCCAAAAGTGGCAGAAGCTTTCAAACTGTTACAAGTTCTCTTTTTCCAGAGAGAAGCTTTGTGATTGTGCTGGTGGTTGTGTTGTCATCATGAATTAATGGCATCAGACAAGTGTGATCAGGTAGATAAATGACTCGCTTCTTATGTGCTATGAGCTGTGGTTAAGTCCTTCCTATGAGCAAGTCATCCAAGCTTTTGGACAACCCTATGCAAAACTCTGAACATAGAGAAGGTGTGGCCCTACAGGACAAGAAGGGAATAGCCTCTGGAAATATTCCCCTTTCACAGATCTAGCTCCTATCTCAAGTAACAATTTTTCAGGATCATATCAGTGATACCATTTTGTGGATAAGCAAAATGAGGGGAGTATAAGAGGGAGATAAGAAAGGGAGTATAAGAGGGAGATAAGCAAAAATCCTATGAGAGGAGTCATAAATAAATGGGGAATGAAGTAAGAGTTTCAAAAAAGTACTTTATTCAGAAAATTTTTGTTCACTGTTTCAAATCTTATTTTCTCTAAATTGCCAGAGTTAAGTGATTAAATAAAACCAGTGAATTGTTGGCTATTTCTATAAATCTGTCTAGGCATTTCTCTAGTATTAGGGCTCAGTTCCTGAAATGTTCCTATCATGCCCTCAAAACCCATAGTTATATCATTGCTACATTTTATTATTCTAGTTATTTATAATATACATTACAATGTAATCATCGAGAAATATGAAATTTATATGTAGCCTTCCATTGGTTTTGTTAGGCTATGTGGCCTAGAAGCTTTGGGCATCCCTGCTCAAAAGCATTATGTAGAGAAAACTATCATCATACGTTTTGCTCTTGTAATCATTATACTCAAGAATTTCATCTTTCTCATTGGATTCCTCTTCTCTTTGATCAGTTTTCTCATCTCGAGCTTCTTTAACTTTTCTTGAACAATAGCATTGGTATTACTCAAATAGATGCTTGAATGAATGGCTCTCCTGTTTTTCAAGGGCCTCAGATTTCATCCCATCACTGAGGTATCATCACCCTCTCCTGACCAAGATTTTGCTATTGTTCAGTCACTTTTCAATCAGGACTGATGCTTTGTGATTCCATTTGGGGTTTTCTTGGCAAAAAGATCTTCAGAATGGTTTGCAGTTTTCTTTTCTGGCTCATTTGACAGCTGAGGAAACTGAAGCCAACAGGGTGAAATGATTTTCCCAGGGCCACAAAGCTAGTAAGTCATATGAAACTGGATTGGAACGCAGAAGAAGTCTTTCTGAGGTGAGACCCAGCACTCTATTTATGGATCCACCTAGCTGTCCCACTCACAAAGAAGATAAGACTTGGCTATTGCACTCCTTAGCAAGCAATGAAAATTCCCAGGGGTTTCCAACCACAGCACTTCTTCAGTGTAAGTTGGACTTCTCAATCCTTTCCAGCAGACCA
Source organism: Macrotis lagotis (assembly GCF_037893015.1). Taxonomy (NCBI): domain Eukaryota; kingdom Metazoa; phylum Chordata; class Mammalia; order Peramelemorphia; family Peramelidae; genus Macrotis; species Macrotis lagotis. The sequence goes on from NC_133666.1 coordinate 118,764,999, forward strand.
TTGAACTTTGACTCATTCTGAAACTCTGCTCTTCTTTAAGCACCTTAATGGAATTTGCCAGTATCATGAAATGGTTCACGTTCATTTCAAACCTTCAAATGACCTTGACTAAGTCAGGTAAGACCTCTTGCTCCCCAATGAATGCATGTCAATTCATATTTCTAAGCCTAATGTAACATTTTCTCATGGTGGGTGGTGGCAGGATAACTCAGTTGAAGAAGTCATCAGGAGATATGAGGAAAAGTCATTGTAAATCTCAGTAATATCTTTAGGCTTCATATCCCTGGGAAATCAATATGATACTCTTGGCTGTGAAATGATCCAAAATTTTTGATTTGGAAAAACTTCTGGTTCTTGTGTGATACGCTTTCTTCTTACCCTAGCTATCAGGACAATCATACATGCTATTACTGAGCAGAGGAGCCTTGAGAGTTCTCACATTTTTCCCAGGACACATACCACAAATGATTTTCATTTCTTCTGTTACTTTGCAAGATTTGCTTTCATCAAATTATTTGAAGCCAGAATTGTTGACATCCTAGACCTGTTTCTTGGAACTATTTCTATCTCATATGAAGTGAAATGTATGTCTCAGCTGTATTTTCTGGAATGAAAGGCAAGTAGGTGTGGTTTCACCATGGTTTGAACTCCAGAAATAGTTCACATATCTGAAAAAGTTATAGAAATGACTCTCAAGCTTGCAAATTATAAAAGCCTGCAATCATAGTAAAACCAAATCAAGATGAATACTAGCCACTATTTCTAAGACTGATATTTTTCCTGAATCATTTGGAATTTGACTTCACTCAAGGCTGTATAATGAAGGACCAAATTTAAAATTTGACTTCACTCAGGGTTGTATAATGAAGGACCAAATTTAAAAAAAATACAATTTCACATTTAATTGTCTATGAATTTGAATAAGAATGTTGGAAAATATCATCTGTAAAAATCCTGACAAGAATATAATCTTTTTCTTCAGTGATCTTAATTTATTCATTATCTCTAAACACACATAAAGATTTAAACCTTCCTTGAGATTTTTCTCCAAAGTATTATCACTTTTATTGCTTGTATCTCTTTTCGTGATACTTGAACATGATACATTATATTTTTGGCATAATACATCATGTTAAAAGAACATTTTCTCTGATTCTGTATAGCAAAATCAGTTTCATGACAATAATTCTAAAAGTTGAGATACTGTACTGAATATGAAAGTATGTAAATAATGATATCAGCACAAGCAATTTTTCCCAAGTTAGAATGAACTGATCATTAGTCTACTGATGGTACATTAATTTGGGGTGTATTCCAATGACAGAGATTCAAGGAATAAGTAGCTTCTTATATACCCCTCCTCCCCCAGATGTCCCAGTTAATCAGTTTTGTGTGCATGTCTGGGTGTTTCACTTTAAAGACATAAGGATGCTTTAGGGAGAGCAGCCACAACCAACCAGTGAGCAATGATTAGGCTTCTACTTTGTGTTAGACATTCTTCTTGGTGCTGAAGAGTCAAGGGCAAAAACCCCAAAACTGAAACTACAAATGAAATAATTCTTGTGCTGAAGGCATCCTGTTTTACATGTTTCAGAAATATAGTATGATGAAGGACTGTCAGTTGAAGAAACTGGGGATATTTTGAACATAATTGCCTTCAGATGTTTGAAGGCCACTCATCTAGGGGAGATGACAGACTTCTTCTGCTTGGCAGACTACTCTTTACCCTGTAAAATCAAACTCTAGGCAATCCCCACTTGATAAACAGAGAAACCAAGTGTCAAAAGGCAAAATTTCCTGCCCATGAAGACACAGGCGTATTTTTTATATATTCCCTAATGAATATAGATGTGAAAATCTTAAATAAAATCTTAGCAAAGCAATTACAGTTATCACTAGAATAATACAGTACAATAATACAATTAGTGGGATTTATGCCAGAAATACAGAAGTCAAGGCTTCACAAGACTTGCCTAAGCAGCCCTCCACAGACTCACAGATAACAGCAAATGAAGTTAGGCATGATTGTAGTGATTGAGTTGGGTTGGTATTCATCTCCCACCTCAATTGTTTAAATAACATTTTGGGCTAGTGGCTCCTGGTAGTAGCATGGAGGAAGAGGCTACAACTAGGAATGAGCTTACAGAAAAATTCAGATACACATGCTGTATTTTGGAGGCTACTTCTAGTTAAGCAATCAGGTGGAAATGTGTTCCACAAGCAAGAGTGCTGGAATTGGAGTCAGAGCAAAAAATGAAATGTCAGAAGTGAATGTACAACTGCCATACCTGAGTTTGTGGACTCTATTCTCTTCTTGTAAGATAAAAGGAAGGCTTCATCCATCTGCTCTTCAGAAAGCTGAAGTGGAGAAGCAAAAAAGAAGGTTATTTTCTGTTTCCTTTTGATTTTTTGCTCTCTCTCCCTCTCCCTCTCTCTTTCACTTACACAACACACACACACACACACACACACACACATACAGAGAGAGAGAGAGAGACAAAGACTCAAGGATACCATGAAAACATATGCAAAAACATAAATCAGTAAAAGCTATTTGTCCAAGGGCACATAGCCAGGTAATTATTAAGTAATCTGAGACTGGATTTGAATTCAAGTTCTCCTGATTCCAGGGTGGGTACTTTATCAACTACACCACCTAGCTGCCCCCAGTGAAAGCTTTTCAATCTGTATGGGACAATGAAATGTGGCTGAATTAGTAATGACCACAAATAGCAGACAAGAACATTCTGGTCCTTTACAGTCTGTGGCCTCAGGTCAAGAGAGTCTATTCCACATTTCAAATGGGAAATCAATTTCAAATCTTCTGAGCTTCTGAGGCCACAGACACCTGCTCAGATTTAGAACTCAGTGAAACTCTGGGTGGTAGCAGGGCAAGATTATCAGGGGGGAGGAACCAGGAAGAGCAGAAGAGCCAAATCACCTAACTGTAGGCACTGAGTTAGGAGTCCAGAAATGACAACAAGCAAATGTCATTGAAATGCTCTCAAGTGAACCTAGGAAGAAAGGAAGATATTGTTCCAGGAGGTTTCTTCAACACAATCCCTTAGCAGAGGAACAAATCTTGGGGCCTGAGGAACCCTGAGTCTATAGGCAGGACTAGGTCTGAAAATCAGGAGGCAACCAGTGAAGGGAGATCTTGGAACAGCAGACCAAGTTCATTCAGCAGCAGGTCAGCAGGAGAATCATTAAAGGACCCTGACTTATCTAGAATCTCAAAGGAGGATTTTGTGAAACCACAGGTGAATCTGCCCCTTATCTGTGTTTGACTTCTCATGTATCACTAAGTTATTCATATGAAGAATGATTGTGAGGTTTTGCTCTGCCATGGGTTAGCTTTATTCTGAAAGGCTATTGTACTTTCTCAGCTCTGGGCATCTGGTGTGGAGCAAAAAACCAAAAGGAAACAGAAAATAACCTTCAATTTCTGCTTCTCCACTTCAGCTTTCTGAAGAGCAGATGGATGAAGCCTTCCTTTTATCTTACAAGAAGAGAATAGAGTCCACAGACTCAGGTATGGCAGTTGTATATTCACCTCTGACATTCATGAGATCTTTGGTGCTCTTTACACTCCTGGCTGTGCTGTCAGAGACCTTTCATTTTTCAATGATCAGACCAGTACCTTTTGGGAAAATTAAACTGTTCTTTCAGACAGACATGATGGTTGCTAGGTTTCAGTTTCAGAAGTAATTAAATAAGAATTTCTAGGATTCATTCTCAGTTACATTTCCCATAAATGAGTCACTGATATATTTTATGCAGGATATGTTTGAATTGTACTAGATAAAAATCAAGTGATACAGAAAAGACTTTTCTTTCCTGCCTACAATAAACTTCTCCTCAAAGGGTCTGGAAATTCATCATATATTTTGAGACTTTGAAATCCCAGTGAGCTGTGAGAGCTAATCACAAGATTCTAGTTTACAAATGAAGGGATGGAAACAGTCTATAGCATAGAAGAGGAATGTGAAACCAGACAGTGAACTTTATAACAAAAGGGTTTTGCAGGCTTATAGAGTCACTTAGAGCATTTCAGACTGAAACATTTGGTTGATTTATAGAAGGCAACAACACTCAAGAAATGTTGCTTAAGAAGAGATCATCTTTTAACATCATTGGGGGGGGAATGAAATGTTTTTTTAAAAAAAGAAAGAAGAGAACAAGGAGCCTAAAGGTTCCTGGAGAACCCTAGTTATCTATATCCAGGATGAATTTGCTAAAGAGAAGGGGCAGAACACTGATGAACCCAGTATATGATTCAATGCTTCCTTAGGACCACACTGTCACAGCCTTCATATAAATTTTAATAAATTTTTAAAGTTGAAGATCATTTCATGATAAATTTCAAAAATAATAATTATATTATTTATCATAAGGATCATTTGATTTTAAAATTTGGATTGATTTGTCAAAATTCCAAAGAACGCTGTTCTTATCAATTAAAAATATAATTTGTATGGGTGGCTAGGTGGCTCAGTGGATAGAGCACCAGCCCTGGGGTCAGGAGTACCTGGGTTCAAATCCGGCCTCAGACACTTAATAATTACCTAGCTGTGTGGCCTTGGGCAAGCCACTTCACCCCATTTGCCTTGCAAAAACCTAAAAATATAATTTGTAGGAAACTAAAAAAATAAATCAATACATCTTCAACATTTATAATGAATTTGATCATCATGGTGAGTAGATTTTGGGTGTTCATGACATATCCCCTGCAGCCCTAGTTGGCAATCTGGGTTCTGTTCCCTCTTGCTTAATTCCAAAGGGAAGATGTCTCCAGTACATAGAATTTCCTAACTTTCATAGAGTGCTCAGGTAGCATTTATGCTTTCTGCAAACCACCCCTAATCAAGATACTCCATGCAAAGCATGCTGGAAAAAGGTAGGAACAAACAAGCATGAGGCATGTTCACTACCCTTGAGGAGTTGACAGTCTGATAAGGGATGGTGGAAATGTATGCAAAAAAGGCCTGGCAGACAAGAAAACAAAAGATATTGCAACAGGTCTTTTCTAGAGGAAAAAGGCATGTAGTAATAACTATAGCTGCAGAACAAGTCAAGATGTGTTCTATGAATAACAAATGCTACAGCAATTGGGAGAGGTTGACTGTTTCCAGCTGGTGATCAGGGAAGGCTTCAAGATTTCTCTTAAGGTGTGCAGTCTATTTGATAGACCAAAAAGGGTGGCATGGACATTCCCCACAGATTGCATAGAGAGACTGGCCCATGCATATTGCATAATATCTGGAGTTCTAGATGGAAAGGAATACATACTTTGTAGGTTCGTGCCTGCCATCTGCAGCCTAGGTTAGGAACCAGTCTGCCCAATTGTTTCTGACTGCATGGTGACTCCCTGTTCCCACAGGGTCCCCTTCCAAGCCTAACTCATTGATAATGATTGCAAGAGGGGAAGTAGAAGAATCTCTAATCAACTGTGCTACAAGATTCTTGTTGAAGATGGTGATCCAGGAAAATCCCCATCTGGCACTTCCAGAAGAAGCTTTTACAAAAGACAATTTTCAATGTTTTAAGTATTTTGCATGTTAGGTCTTAAGGTATTTTAGGAATTCAGTATTTTCAGTGAAATGAAATTTCTTTTAATTGCTTTTCATTTTGAATAACCAAATAAGTCTTAATGTCCACAGATATAACTTAATTCACATAATTGGAGTCCATCGAGTCACACTGAATTATTTTTAGCAGATTGAAGTATGAGGTGTGGAGGGGTTTACCATAAATATTTCAAGGTGTTGCAATTGGTTTTAATTGTTCATGAGCTTATTACTGTTACTAACCACAGCTTTACATAGATGTATTGCATTTGGAGTCCATCTGGGCCCTCTCATTGCTTTTTAGCAGTTTTCATCATAAAGTGTTAAAGTACTAAGTATTTACACTAAGTATTTTAAGTCTCTTAGGAAATTGATATTTTCTTTGTCCCATAGTTTTAGGCTTTTCGTTCTTTAGATTTTCATTTTGAACACTCAAAGAAGTTTTTCTATTAACAAATTTGGAGTGAAATTGGAGTCTATCTGGGCACTGTCAATGAATTTAAGAAGATTGAAGTTTTAACAGTTTGAAAGTATTGTGTGAGGAAGCAACCAGTAGCTGCAGCCTTAATGTAATTTTTAATTTGGACAGGAGAAGAAATGACCAGGGGACTCAATTTGTGAAAGGTATTTAGTTGAATAGGTGGTTAAAATCAAAAGTTTCAGAAAATTCAAAAGCTCTAGGAAAATGGTGACTCAATAGGATTCTGACAAATCACTATTAGATTGTAAGTCTCTGTCAAATCCCAAAGTAAAAGGACCATAAATCACAGTAAGAACATCTTAACCACACTCAGTCATCACCTATCACAATCAGATAATCTTCCAGTATTCAGTCATCACCCTCAAGGGATCACCAACATCTGGATCCATAAGGATGGGATGCCCCAGGAACAGCCCTCCAGAGTCTTTCGGTGAAAATTCCCAGATGGGGCTTTCCTGCGCTTCCGGTTTCCAGTTTCAATTAGCCTCCAAACAAAGAAGACTTTGGTGGAGGTCTTATGATCTGCCCCAGGTGTTACTTTCAGAATACCAGGGACTGGATATCCAGAAAATGCCTCAATAGAATCTTTTTCTGTAGGGAGAACCAATCCTAATCATATCCCAAGCCACAAAACTACTCAGACTCAGCTTTCTTTTAGCAGTTTGAGGTCAGAAAGAGGACAACTTGGAGTGAAGACTTCCAAGAGATACTATACTCAACTAGAGGCAAAGGTGGTGTCAAACCACAGTCTGTCTCCTTCTGGGGCTTTTACCATTTCTTATAAAGTGCAAAATTTCCAGCTTTTTCTCTGGCAGGTCCCAGAGTGAATTTGAATGACCTCTATCAAGTCCATAGTGCCTGGAACTTAGCATGTAAATGGGGTGATGTTTTCTTGAATTGCCTAATATCCATATGCTTTGATCATGTCCCATCAGTTTTCTCATCAGGATTATTCCATTGGACAGTAATAGGTACTAGTTTTCCAACTTAATCAAGGTTTTATCACTTCCTTCATTTTAAGTTCTGAATGCAATCTTTTCAAGGATACCATAGGTAAGTGGTACAGAGGAAGGGGACAACTTGGAGTGAGGATTTCTGAGATACTGGACTCAACTAGAGGCAAAGGTGGTGTCAAACCAAACTCTTTCTACTTTGGGGTTTTTACCATTTCTTATAAAGTACAAAACTTCCAGATTTTCCCCTTTTTGCTCTGCTTTGAATATACCACTTCCACTTTAGAACCCAGGGCATGCCTCATTTTCACATCTCCAGTGGGTGCCACAGGTCATAAATATAAAGCTGATTGGACTGCAGTTTTAACTTACTCAAGGACTTAATCTGTTCTAGCCCCCCTAAACACCTAGTAAATTCCCATTTCTTACTAGTAAACTTATATATAGGTCTCAATCTTTGTCCTACCTATGATCAAAGATTTGGTTTAGCTTTTGGGAGGACCTCACTATGAACTCTATTTCAATGCATCCTTAAAAACTGAACAAATTGTGCAGGTCTTTTTGACAGTATTTTAAAGGATTAACTTATCAATTCTTTGCTCTTTTGTTTTTTTCAATTAACAAATGGAGGAATTCTTTACCACTTTCTTGAGGCTCTCCTTCTAATTAACATGTCATCAATGTAGTCATCTACTTGGGTTCATGACACTGATATTTCCTGTAAATTTTCTACTGCTTCCCTGTGACTTATAGTCAAATTATGGCTATAATTTTTGTGGTAACCTAGGAAATGTTTATATCTTCCATGCCAAGTAAATGCAATTTGAACCCCCAATTCCAATTTCAATTGTGTGGTCAGGAATACCTTAGAGAAATATCTAATAACATTCCAGGTCCCAAAATGTGTTGGAACCATAACTATTGAGGTCACAATGTCTTCTGCTATAGGATAGAAAGAGGATATTAGTTGATTTAATTCTCTATCATCTGCAGTTAGGTATCATGTCCATTAAGTTTTCTTATCACAGCAAATAGCATTATTCTGATGGGCAGTAGTCAGTACAGATTCTCCAGCTCAAAAGTCGTTTTCAGGTGGCGTAGTGGATAAAGCACCGGCCTTGGAGTCAGGAGTACCTGGGTTCAAATCCGGTCTCAGACACTTAATAATTACCTAGCTGTGTGGCCTTGGGCAAGCCACTTAACCCCATTTGCCTTGCAAAAACCTAAAGAAAAACACAAAAAAAGTCGTTTTCATCACTTCCTTTAAAGTTCTGAATCAACCTTTTGAAGCACACCATGGATAATGTCCCCTTGGTCTTGCTGTGGCAGAAGTCTTTGGATTCTTTGAAGGATCTTAGCCATTATGGGTTCTCATGTTCTTTTAGTGAATCTAGCCAATCTAACCCTGATACTTCCTATTAGGTAAAATCTTCTATCTCTTGAAAATAATTTTACCTTCTTGAGTCCCCCTTTGTTAGATTGTCTAAAAATAAATCAAGAACCTCTTTCTTTTTGAGTCTACTTCAACAAAAGTTTCATAAGCCCAAGAAGACAAATTAGGATCAGACTACACAGCTACTGCAATAGCAAATTTCACCAGTTCCTCAGCCTTTGCATTTTGTACAATTTCTCTAGTGGTGACCTCAGAACGTGCATCAATATGAAATATGGAATAGACATGTTCTTTAGCTATTCCCATATATACTCCCACAATGGTTTTTCCCACATTTGTGTTTGACAATGATGTCATTGACATCAAAGCATCCAGACAGTGAAATCCTGTGACTAAAGTCCATGAATCAGTCAATATGTGACATTCCTTAAGATGTTATTCCATTATATGACTTGATATATATAGGCATTAATTCTCTATATTTAATACTTCATCCTTTGCATTCAATTCGGCTGATTGATCCTGTTTTAGGATCAAAAGAGACCACCTTCCAAAAGCATTCTAGGTGTGTGTGTGTATATATATATATATATATATATATATATATATATATATATATATATATATATATATATATATATTGTGATCCAAATAGGTTTTTTGTATGAATCTGTCAATGAATTATTTTGATCATTTCAAGAAATACTAAATGCAACATTAGGTAAAGGTGGTGTAAAACCACCCTCTTCTTCACTAGAGGATTTTATGACTTTCTATGTAATGCAAAAATTCCAGATATTCCTATTTTTTTCTCTGTTTTCAATGTATCATTTGCACTTTCTACTAGTAGACTCTTGGGCAAGACCGCATTCCATATAGTCAGTGGAAGTCATGAGTAATAAATCTAATGCTAACTGAATTACATTGCACCTCCTCCAAAGGTCTTAATTTCTTTGCCCCAACCTCCCCCCCTCCACCCCTTCCAATTCACATAAAATAAACTTATATTTAGGTCTTAATTTTATCCTAAATGTGGTATATTATTCACTCGATATCCAAAGAGTCCTTCAAATTGTTGTACCTCTAGCTCATTTCTAGGAGCATTAAATTTATTGATCTTATGGTTAGATTTTCCCATTATTTCCCTATGGTTTTTGTTCCTTTTTACATCTAAAGAATTTATTAATGACACAGGATTATTCTAGGGATTTTTGATCCCTGTACATCAACTTTTGCCTCTCCTTGAGAGACACCATCAATGAGGAGCCCTAGTTATTTTCATCCTATATCTGTTTCTTGCAAATGTTGTGCTTCAAGAACTATGTGGCATATAGTCAGATTAGGTCCATGTCTTTGTGCTTAGCTAGGAAATGTCGATGACCTGTCTTGCCATGTTAAGGAAATTGCATTCCAAAATTCCTTTTAGGAAATCTAGAAAAGAAAGTATTAGCTAAGTCAACCATAACATGGCAGGACTCAGAGTGAATTTGAATGACCTCTATCAAGTCCATAGTTTCTGGAACTTAGTATGTAAAGGGGGTGATGTTTCATGAATTGCCTAAAATCCATATGCTTTGGTCATGTCCCATCAATTTTCTAATCAGAATTATTCCATTAGACAGTAATATGTACTAGTTTTCCAACTTAATTAAGGTGTTATCGCTTCCTCCATTTTAAGACCTGAATGCAATATTTTCAAGGATACTATAGAACAGGTAAGTGGTACAGAGGAAAGAGCCATGACTCTAGAGTAGGGTCACCTGAGTTCATATTTGGCCTCACAAAGTTGACAAACTGACTAGCTGCGTGACCCAAGGCAAGTCATATAAGCCCATTGCCCACAAAACCCAGAAAATAAGTGAACAAATTGAAGTACCACAGGAAAGTTTGCCCCTTGCCACATTGTGTCAGGGAGATGCTGTTTCTTTGTACTATCCAAGTTATTGAGGGCTTGCCTGTCCTTTGAGTAATTCTATCCAAGCTATCTCATCACCTCTTGCTGGGGAAAATCCTCCACTATCTCTGCAAATCTTTTTTTGCTCACGCTGAGATGACTACATTCTTCATGTGCCTTTCCATAAATCAGTTTACTTATTTTTGAAAAGTAGACTTTTCTTCTTTTCTTCTATGTCTGATTCATTAGCGGTATCTTTCTGTGAGAACAGGAACTTTTTTTATTCCAATTCTGCTTGTCACACCAAATTTTGTTGAAATATTTTACAACAGGTAGCAGGCTTCTATTTCATTTCAGTTTGCAGATGAAAAGAATTGATCATGAGTCTCAGATTTTGGAAGTCTTTAAGATGAATCAGTGGATAAAATACATTTCAGTGTAGTCAAAAGTCTCTACATAATGATCAGCATCAATGAGATTCTCCATGAGGTTATTTTAAGTCTGTAAAATATTTTAAGTCTCTGTGAAATCACAAGTCCTAATAAAGGATCCCAAGTCACAATAAGACCATCTTAATACAATCCATCATCACCTGTGACAGTCAGTTGATCTTGCCAGAAACAATCAACATCTGCAAGCACCTGAATCTAGATGGCTTGAGGAGCCCCAGCAACAGCCCTTTAGAGTCTTACAGGACTGAATCTATGGTGACACTGGTATATGTCTCCTGTCCAGGTGTATGTTCTGTTTTGGCTGGCATTTTCAGAATCCCAGGAACTGGAAGACAGGGAAATACCTCACGGGCATGTTCATACTTGGGGAGAATGGCCAGGACTCCCCAAGCCTAATCATTTCCCAATCCACTTATGTATGCAGGCTCAGGATTATTTTCTTGGTTGGGGGTCAGATAAAGGGCAACTTTAGGGGAGGACAATTAGTTTTTTATATTTCCAGTACAAGTGTTAATGTGTTTACCCAAAGTACTTTAACGCATTGGAAAAAAATTAAAATTTCCTCTATCACTAAGCTTTAGAGCTTTTTTCAATTTTAATTTTTAGAAATTTAATAAAGCAGGGTGGTTAGGTGGCGCAGTGGATAGAGCACCAGCCCTGGAGTCAGGAGTACCTGGGTTCAAACCCAGCCTCAGACACTTAATAATTACCTAGCTGTGTGGCCTTGGGCAAGCCACTTAACCCCATTGCCTTGAAAAAAAAGAAAGAAGGAAGGAAGGAAGGAAGGAAGGAAGGAAGGAAGGAAGGAAGAAGAAAGAAAGAAAGAAAGAAAGAAAGAAAGGAAGAAAGGAAGGAAGGAAGGAAGGAAGGAAGGAAGGAAGGAAGGAAGGAAGGAAGGAAGGAAGGAAGGAAGGAAGGAAGGAAGGAAGGAAGGAAGGAAAGAAAGAAAGAAAGAAAGAAAGAAAGAAAGAAAGAAAGAAAGAAAGAGAAATTTAATAAATCTTGCTATGACCAAATTTTTCTCTGTGGTGTAACTGGACTCCATCTGGACACTCAACTCTTTTAAGAAGCTCTTAGTGCTCATTATTTAGGTGTTAACCCTCCATATTTTGAAGTCCCCTAGGAAAATAATATTTCCACTATCTTAAAGTCTTAGACCTTTGTTTCAATTGATGTTAATATTTATTAACCAAAGAAGTGTTACTGTATACACATGTATCCTGATATAATGTCATTAAAGCTCACTGGGCTTTCTCAATCATTTTGAGTGAGTTTTAAGTTTTAGGTTGCAATGTGTTTGCCCTCAATATTTTTAGAACTTTTAGGAAATTTATTTTTTCCAATTGTTTGCATTTTAAATAATCAAATAATTCTTATTATCCAGAAAATTATCAATATGTAGTGTAATTAGAATCCATCTGGACACTTCAAACTATTTTAAATTACTTGAGCTGTTAGGAGCTAAGGTATCTGCATAAATATTTTATGGCCCTTTAATAAATTTAAGCTTTCCAATGTCACCAAGTTTTAGGTTCTTTTTTTTAAAGTTGGCTTTCATATTTCTTAAATAAATATTGCTCTGAAAACGATTGGATTTTGTCATCTTCACTAGTTTGTGATTCTATGTGCCTAAAGCAGATAATGTGCTTCTAACATATCACAATGAAAATATTTTTGCAAAGAGTTTAAAAAGTGGATAAGGTGTTGTAAATGGAACTTAATCCATTTCAGTTGCATTTATTTGGCTTAATTTATTTTATACCCATTGTATGATATAGATTTATTTCATTTATATAAAATAAAATGTCTTGTATATTATTAAATTGTGAGTGTGATAATAACATTCACTTTTCCAAAAGACTTGCTTTTCAATACCACTACTAGGTCTGTATCTCAAAGAAATCCCCCAAAAGAGTGATGAAACCACCTGAATAACAATATTTATAGAAGCTCTTTTCGTAGGCAAAGAATTGGAAATTGAGGGCATGCCCAATAACTGGGGAATGCTTGAACAAATTGTGGCTTACGAATATAATAGAAAACTGTTATTCTATAAGAAATCATGAGCAATTGGAACTCTTATAAAGCCTGGAAAGACCTGTATGTACTTACATTCGCTGATGCTCAGCAAGGAGAGTAAAACCAGAGGAAAATTACATCCTGTAACAGCAACACTGGATGATGACCAACTATGATGAACCTCTTCATTTCAACAGAACAATAACCAAAGACAATTGTAAATGACTTGTGAAATAAAATATCATTCAAATCCAGAGAAAGAAATGTGAAATTAAAATGCAGGCGGGGCGCGCGGAGCTTGTGTGGCCCGCCCCGCGCGCCGGGTGGCCCCCCAGCCCGGCGCCCCCGGGATTCTCCCCTTTCCTCCTCCCCCAGCTCCGGGCCGGCCGCGGGGCGCCGCTTCCCCGAGCTCCACGGCGACGCTGTCCAGCTCTCCGCCCGGGCCGTTCGCCGCGGCCGACGCCAGCGCCGTGAGGAAGCACCTGCCCTGCTTCTGCCGGGGACAGGTAGTGAGGGGCTTCGGCAGGGGCTCCAAGCAGCTGGGCATCCCCACAGCCAACTTCCCTGAGCCAGTAGTGGATAATCTTCCGTGTGATTTATCTACTGGAATTTACTACGGTTGGGCCTCTGTAGGAAATGGAGATGTCCATAAAATGGTTTTAAGCATAGGATGGAACCCATACTACAAGAATACTAAAAAAATCTGTGGAAACTCACATTATACATAACTTTCAAAGAGGATTTCTATGGGGAAATGCTTAGTATAAGTCATCACTGGCTACATCAGACCAGAGAAAAACTTTAGTTCACTTGATGCCCTTATTTCAGCAATTCAGAATGATATTGAAGAAGCTAAGAGACAATTGGATTTACCAGAACATTTGAAACTCAAAGAAGATAATTTCTTCCATATGCCAGAAAGCAAAATAATGAATGGCCTCTGATCAAAAGTCATTTCATTTACATGCATTTTTCCCCCTTGTATTCCACTACTGTTTTATCATTGCTGCAGCCTTGTATTTGGTTACCATTAGAAAATTTTCTTAATAGCTGTGAATTAGTTTATACAATACAAAGTAGTTGCCATTTTATGCTTAAATTAACGATGTTACATTAAACCCATCATGAAGTAATACTAAAAAGGTTCATTTAAAAATCAAGATTTTTTAATATATAGAACTATACAGAAGCTTCATGAAACACCACAGTTAAAGCTGAAAGCATAACAGGATCTTTGAGTTTTTTATGATGAAAATATATGTATATAAGTAAACACTAATTGTAAGTCATTTGCTGATGATAAGAGATTGTCCTAGTGGCTAGGAATACTGTATGATGCTTCTGATTTCCAACTGATGCTTCTAGACCTAGATGCCACAGAGAAGTAAAATGTGCGTTGTGTAAAAGCCTTGGCAGTCTAATACTCTGAAAGGAAGAAATGGTAGAATTTGTGTTTCAATGTGTAGTATATATTTTGGTAAACTTGTGATTTTTTTTTGAAACTTCATTTTATTTGAGATTATTAAAAAGAAATTTATCAGGGTCAAATTAATGCACTGTTTTCCATTTTATATTTATTTTCATGCCCTGAATTTTTAGGGGTTTTGAATTTGAAAAAAAAAAGTTCAGAACCATCCATATCTTTCAAATTTCCATGCTTTTTTCTTGTTCTTTCATCATAAATGATAGTTTGTATTCGAAACTTTGAACCTTCTCTTGCTCCTTATAAACTTGTTTCTTTATATTCATAATATTCTTTCACATTTATGATTTTTATGTATAATTTGTGTAGTATACAGTCCTTTCTACTACTATTAACTCTGAATGATAATAGATGTGCAAAGGTCATTGGATTCCACTTTAGAAAAGCAAAACTTTAAACATTGCAACAACCTCAGTTTTTAAAGTAACTCATTAAATGGGGGGGGGGGATGGGGAAAAAGTCAGAATTAAACAGTTGGATAGAAAAAGCCAAAGTTAAGTTAATTTTTCCTCAGAGGGAAAACATTTGAAGGGCCAATTAAATTATAGAATATATTTTTAAAGTTATTTAACTTATTTTATTTGTAATTACGTATGTTAAACGTGTAAGCCCTGCTGTAGTTGTGTAAATGCCAGTCTGACTGATACTTATAACTTGAAAAAAATTTTAGATGGTTTACAGGTTAAAAACTTAAGAAAAATATTATTACAAGCATTTTTTTTAGGACAATGTACTTGGAAATAGTTTGCTTTTGGCCCTCAAATAACAGATTAGTTCTAGTATATAGATCAAAATAGAAAAGAATTTAGAAGAGATCTTAGCCATCCCTAAATCACTTCCATTAACTTGTTTTAAAGGGAACTTCATTGCATAGTGCCTTAAAAGATCAAACTGTTCAGGAGTAAACGTTCTAAGAGTGTTAAAAAGAAAAGCAAAACAGGCTTAATAAACAATGATATTCCTTGAGGAAAATTTGCTGTTTAAAAAAAAAGGCAAAAACTAATGGCAGTTGACTGGATGACTCACTTAAATTGTTTGATTACTTTGTAAAGGACTTGTTTTAACAAATCAGTTCATGGGATTGCTTTTTTCCTCATTTTAATATTTAACAACATTTAATCAGCAACCTCATAATTTGTCTAATGATAAAATGTTAGCGACTTTGCAAATTAATGATTAAAAGCAATTATTAAAAAAGGAAATTAAAATGCAAATCAAAGCATACTATTCATCAATTTTTAAAAATTATCTCATGGAATCCCATCCCTCCTGATTTCTAATAGAAATTCTTTCCCATTACAAGCAGAGCTGCTATGAATATTTTGGTACATGTGGGGGTTTTACCCTTTTTGCTGATCTCTTCAGAAGACAGACCCAGTAATGATATTGCTAGATCAAAGGCTATTATGCATATTCTGATGGTCCTTTGGGCATAATTCCAAAATGTTCTCTAGAAAGCTTGGATCAGTTCAGAACTGTTGGGGAACAATGGCTTAGAGTTCCAGATTTCCCACATACCTTTCAACATTGACCATTGTCCTTTCTAGTCATATTGGCCAACCTGAGAGGTAAGAGGTGCTACTTCAGAGTTCTGATTTGCATTTCTCTAATCAGTAATAATTTAGAGAAATTTTTCATATCACTATAAATGGCTTTAATTTACTCATATGCAAATTGTTTTTGCATATTCTTTGACTATCAATTTGGTAACAGCTTGGTTTTTTTTTTATAAATTTGACTTAGTTCTCTATATATTTTAGAAAGGAGTCCTTTACTAGTTTACCTGTCAGATCTATGGAAAGGGGAGCAGGTTATGACTAAAGAAGAGTTGGAGAACATCACCAAAAACAAACTAGATGATTTTGATTATGTTAAATTAAAAAGCTTTTGCACAGATAAAACCACTGTAACAAGATCAAAAGAAATGTAGTAAATTGGGAAACAATCTTTACAACTAATGATTCTGACAAAGGACTCCTTTCTAAAATATACAGAGAATTGAGTCATATTTTAAAAAAAAGCCATTCCCCAATTGACAAATGGTCAAAGGATATGCAAAGGCAATTTACAGATGAGGAGATCAAAGAAATCCATAGCCATATGAAAAAGTTCTCTAAATCATTAATTATGAGAGAAATGCAAATCAAAGCTTCTCTGAGGTACCACCTCACACCTCTCAGACTGGCCAATATGACCAGAAAGGATAATGATCATTGTTGGAAGGGTTGTGGGAAATCTGGGACACTGTTGATGGAGCTGTGAACTCATCCAACCTTCCTGGAGAGAAATTTGGAACTACGCCCAAAGGGCAACAAAAATGAGCATACCCTTTGATCCAGCAATACCATTACTGGGTCTATACCCTGAAGAGATGATGAAAAAAGGTAAAAATATCACTTGTACAAAAATATTCATAGCAGCCCTGTTTGTGGTGGCAAAGAATTGGAAATTAAGTAAGTGTCCTTCAATTGGGGAATGGCTTAGCAAACTGGTATATGTATGTCATGGAACACTATTGTTCTATTAGAAACCAGAAGGGACAGGAATTCAGGGAAGCCTGGGGGGGATTTGCATGAACCGATGCTGAGATGAGCAGAACCAGAAAAACACTGTACATCCTAACAGCAACATGAGGGCGATGATCAACCTTGATGGACTTGCTCGTTCCATCAGTGCAACAACCAGGGACAATTTGGGGCTGTCTGCCATGGAGAATACTATCTGTATCCAGAAAAAGAGCCATGGAGGTTAAACAAATTTCAAGGATTATTCCCTTGAATTTAGAAAAAATAACAGATATCTTATTGTCTGATCTTGCTATCTCTTATTTTTGTTTCTTTCTTAAGGATTTCTCATCACACTCAATTTGGATCAATGTACAACATGGAAACAAAATAAAGACTGACAGATTGCTTTCTGTGGGGGGGGGAAGTAAGATTGGGAGAAAAATTGTAAAACTCAAATAAAATCTTTAAAAATAAAAAAAAGAAAGAGTCCTTTGTCACAAACACTAATTACAAAAATTATTTTCCAATTTACTACATTTCTTTTGATCTTGGTTAGAGTGGCTTTTTTAAAGATTTTATTTATTTTGAGTTTTACAACTTTCCCCCAATCTTACTTCCCTCCCCCCACCCCTCACAGAAGGCAATGTTGTACATTGATCCAAATTGGATGTGATGAGAGAGAAATCATATCCTTAAGGAAGAAACAAAGTTTTAAGAGATAGCAAGATCAAACAATATCAGGTTTTTTTCTAAATTTAAGGCAATAGTCCTTGATCTTTGTTTAAACTTCACAGTTGTTTCTCTGGATACAGACTGTATTCTCCATGGCAGACAGCCCCAAATTGTCCCTGATTGTTGCACTGATGGAATGAGCAAGTCCATCAAGGTTGATCATTGCCCCCATGTTGCTGTTAGGGTGTACAGTGTTTTTCTGGTTCTGCTCATCTCTCTCAGCATCAGTTCATGCAAATCCCTCCAGGCTTCCCTGAATTCCCATCCCTCCTGGTTTCTAATAGAAAAATAGTGTTCCATGACACAATTTGCTAAGCCATTCCCCAATTGAAGGAGATTTACTTAATTTCCAATTCTTCTCTGGTACCTCAGAGAAGCTTTAATTTGCATTTCTCTAATAATTAATGATTTAGTGCAATTTTTCATATGACTATGGATTGCTTTCATCTCCTCAGTTGTAAATTGCCTTTGCATATCCTTTGACCATTTGTCAATTGGGGAATGGCTTTTTTTAAAAAAAAATATGAGTCAGTTCTCTGTATATTTTAGAAATGAGTCCTTTGTCAGAAACATTAGTTGTAAAGATGGTTTCCCAGTTTACTACATTTCTTTTGATCTTGGTTACAGTGGTTTTGTCTGTACAAAAACTTTTTAATTTAATGTAATAGAAATCATCTAGTTTGTTTTTAGTGATATTCTCCATCTCTTCCTTAGTCATAAACTGCTTCCCTTTCCATAGATCTGACAGGTAAACTAGTCCTTGATCTTCTAATTTGCTTATAGTATTGCTTTTTATGTATAAATCCTGTAACCATTTGGATCTTATCTTGGTATAGGGTGTGAGGTGTTGGTCTAATCTAAGTTTCTTCCATACTAACTTCCAATTTTCCTAGTAGCTTTTATCAAAGAGAAAGTTTTTATCCCAATAGCTGAACTCTTTGGGTTTATCAAACAGCAGATTACTAAAATCATTTCCTGCAATTGCACCTAGTCTATTCCACTGATCCACCACTCTATTTCTTAACCAATACCAGACGGTTTTGATGACTGATGCTTTATAATATAATTTTAGATCAGGTAGGGCTAAGCCCCCCTTCTTTTGCACTTTTTTTCATTAAATCCCTGGAAATTCTTGACTTTTTATTTCTCCATATGAATTTACTTAAAACTTTTTCTAACTCATTAAAGTAATTTTTTGGAATTTTGATTGGTAAGGTACTAAACAGGTAGTTTAGTTTTGGTAGAATTATCATTTTTATTATATTAGCTCTACCTATTCATGAGCAGTTGATATTTGCCCAGTTATTTAAATCTGATTTAATTTGCATGATAAGTGTTTTATAATTGTTTTCAAAACTTTCTGAGTCTGCCTTGGAAAATAGACTCCCAGGTTTTTTATAGTCTGAGGTTACTTTGAATGGGATTTCTCTTTCTAGCTCTTCCCACTGAGTCTTGCTAGTCATAAATAGAAAAGTTGAGGATTTATAAGGGTTTAATTTATATCCTAGAACTTTGCTAAAATTCCTAATAGTTTCCAGTAGTTTTTTTGGATGATTTCTTGGGATTCTCTAGGTATACCATCATGCCATCTGCAGATAGTACAATTTTTCTCTTATTCTTTTTTTTTTTAGGTTTTTGCAAGGCAAATGGGGTTAAGTGGCTTGCCCAAGGCCACACAGCTAGGTAATTATTAAGTGTCTGAGACCAGATTTGAACCCAGGTACTCCTGACTCCAGGGCCGGTGCTTTATCCACTGTGCCACCTAGCCACCTAGCTGCCCCAAGAATATGATTTTTATATCCAAATCCATAGGGAAATTGGTCTATTAATTTCTTTCTGTTTTGGCTCTTGCTGGATTTTAGATATCAGCACCACATTTATGGCACAGAAGGAATTAAGCAGAGTTCCATCTTCACCTATTTTTCCAAATAGTTTATATTGATTTACAACCATTTCTTCCTAACATGTTGGATATAAATTTGGAAAAATTAGCATGAATTGATGTTGAGTGAGATGAGCACTAGAAGAACATTGTACACCCTAACAGCAACATGGGGGTGATGATGAAACTTATTGGACTTGCTCACTCCATTAGTGCAATAATCAGGGCCAATTTTAGGGTATCTTTGAAGAATACCATCTGTAGCCAGTAAAAGAACTGTGGAGTTGAAACAAAGACCGAAGATGATTAAGTTCAATTTTTGGAAAAGTTTTCTTACGGATTACAAAAATTTGCTATCTCCAATATGTTATTTCTTCTGCAGGGATATACTTTTTATCTCAACACATTCATTTTTTATCAATGCATAGCATGGAAAAATTGAAAAGATTATGAATTGACTACTCTTGGTGGGAGGGGAGATGGAAGAGAGGGAGGAGGGCAAATTTCAAAATTGAAATCTTACAAAATATGATTGGTAGAAACTACTATGCTATATAATTGGAAAGCAATTGAAATATTTATATAAAATGGTTGTCTCATGTATTATTTTTTTAATCACTATAATTTTTTTGCCATTTTGATTTGATTCCTCCTTCCCAACAGAATAATAAGGATCTATGTTTGGCATGGTTTATATGAATAGCCAAGATTACATTCTATCAGGGGGAAGGGAAGGAAAGGTGGGGTGAAAATGTAAAACCCATAACCTTGTGAAGTAATGATTGTGCAAAACTAATGTTGTATGTAGGCAAAAAAGTAAACAAAATATTTTAAAAGCCTTGCATTTTCCTCATGACGATATAAAGCTGCATTTCTATCAACATGGTTTTTTAAAGTAATGCTCAAAAAAATAAACATTCTGCTTACACATGTTTTATTTACCAATTTCTCTGTCAAATACAAAGAACTCTCTAGACAACTCGACAAATATTAAGTACCAACACCATGCATGAATTTTCAAGTAACATCACATATAATAATACTTGATCAAAACAAATATGGAGCCAATTTACAACTACAAACAAAGAATGGATTTTTTAAATTAATTTTAATTTGTTCCAATTAGATTTGATGGTAGTTTTTTTTTAGCCTTCATACTTTTACCAATTTGTGAGTTCCACATTTTTCAACCACCCTCTCATCCCTCCCTCCTCATGGGGGTTGAACAGGGTAAAATTGCACATGTATATTCCGCTTTAACACATTTGCATTTTACTGGTGGTATTTAAGAGGAAAGAAAAAGCCAAGAAAAAGGGGAAAAAAGTATTAAAAGAGTGAACATAGTAAGCTTTGCTCTACATTCACACTTTACAGGTTTTGTTTCTCTAGATGTGGATATACTTTTCCATAACAGGTCTCTCAAGGTACTTCTTGTTCTCTGAACTGCTGAGAGGAGGTGCATCTATCATAGTTGATCATCTTACAATAATGTTTTTAATGTATTCAATGTTTTCCTGTTTCTTCTCATTTCACTTAGTATTATTTCATGCAGGGCTTTCTATGTTTCTCTAAAGTTCAGCCACTCGTGATTTTTTTAGAGAACAAATGTACTCCATAATAATCATATATCATAAATTGTTCAGTCATTCCCCAAATAGGGGGCACAACCTCAATTTCCTATTCTTTGCCACATCAAAAAGAGCTGGTACAAATATTTTTGAATATGGGAGACCTTAGCCATTTCTGATGATTTCTTTGGTATATAGACCAAGCGTTGGTATTGTTGGATGATATGGTGGTATTGCAATTTTGGCATCATTCAAGATCACTGTCCAGAATGTTGGATCTTGGATAGCTAGGTGTCTCAGTGGATAGAGCACCAGTCCTAGAGTCAGGAGGACCTGAGTTCAAATCCAACCCCAGAGACTTAATAATTACCTATCTGTGTGACCTTGGACAAGTCACAACCCCATTTCCTTGCCAAAAAAACTAACAAAAATATGCATGTTCTCCCCAACCCCAAAACCAAAAATAATGACAGCATGGCTGCATCAGTTCAGAACTCTCCCAAAAGTCCATTAATGTCCCAATATCCATACATTCTTTCCAACCTGATCATTTTTCTTTCTTTATCATCTTCACCAGTTTGATATGTGTGAGGTGTGGTAATTCATAGCTATTTTAATTTGTTTATCTATGGTCAATAATGATTTGGAGTATTTTTGACATATGACTACAAATAGCTTGAAGCATTTCATCTGAAACCTGCCTGTTCAAATCATTTGACCCCTTAACCATTGAGGAATGATTTTAAATTGGTTTCAGTTCTTTTTTATTAATTAATAGATTTTTAAAATATGATATTGTTAAGCCAATATGGTGAATTTAAGAAAAGGAGAATAAGGCACATATAGATTCTCACAGATTTCTTTGAGTGAAGAATAGCAATACTGTTCTGCCACTATCACAGAATAGGAAAGAAGACTCAAAGCAGTTTGTCTAGGCTCACACAGCAACATGAAATTGAACCATTTCATAACTAATTGATTTGCAAGGTCCCATTATAAATTCCTGTGAAGCTCAATGACCTCAAAAAGTAGACAGTGTTGTCTATCTTCTGTGTCAGGGTAAGCCTCCCAAACAGCGTCCCCTTTTCCCTCACTGACTGCTGTAGCATTGAGATTCCATGATCAATGACATATTCTGTACCATCATGAAGAATTTTTCTGCCTTAAATTTGCCTTAATAAGGTAAAAGAGATGTGATAACAATTATGTTCAGTTATTATCTTTTCATGAAATATGATTGCTAACTGATACACAAGTCCTTAGACCAAAGACAGAGAAAAGAGGAAGGGGAATTGGGAAATGTGAAAACATTTTGGGACAAGACCACTTCAGCCCATCACTGCCCCACCATCCCTCAGTGTCCTTTAAGCCAAGTCTATACTATCTTCTGTATTCTTGTATTCTTGAGCAACTTCCAGGATATGCTTTCTCATTTAATATTATGCCTCTCTTACCTCTTTCAAGATCTTTCTGTCAATATGATCCCTATGCTATTATCATTGAGGACTTAATGTCCTTGGGCACAAAAAAACCTTAAAATCAAATGCAGAAAGGCAGAAATAATAAATATACACTTCTCAGATGCTGAAAAAAATGAAAGTTATATGGAATAAGGGGTCAGGGAAATAAAAGGCAAGAAATAATTGGAAATTAAATAACATTATTGAAATAATGGGTAGTTCAAACAGCAAATAATAGAAAAAAATCTGTAATCATATCCTAGAAAATGATGATACTGAAACATCATACCGATATTAATGGAATGCAGCCAAGGCAGTTTTGAGGGGAAATTTGATACCTCTAAGTGCCTATACGAATAAAATAGAGAAAGAGGAAATCAATGAATTGGGCAAGAAATTATAAAAGCTGGAAAGAGAACAAACTAAAGAACCCCCATTAAATACCAGTTTAGAAATTCTGAAAATCAAGGGAGAGAATAATAAAATGGAAAGCAAGAAACTCATTGATCTCATGAATAAAACTAAGAGTTGATTTGAGGTAAAAGTCAATAAAATAGACAAATCTCTGATTAGTCTGATTTAAAAAAAGAAAGAAGATGATGTGTTTACCAATATTAAAAATGAGAAGGGTGAACTAACCACAAATGAGGAGGAAATTAAAGGCCTAATTTAGTGTTACTTTGCCAAACTGCCAATAATTTGGAAAACTTGAGTGAAATAGATGAAGATTTATAAAAATACAAACTCCTCAGCTTATCAGAATAGGAAAAAATTACCTAAGTAACCCCATTTCAGAAAAACAAATTGAAGAAACCATCAAACTCCATAAGAAAAAGTCTCCAGGTCCGGATGGATTTGAAAGTGAATTCTACCAAACATTTAAGGAACAATTAATTCATATTCTATAAAGTACTTTAAAAAAAATAGGAGAGGAAGGAGTTCTGCCAAACTTCTTTCATGATACCAACATGGTGCTGATACCTAAACCATGAAGAACCAAAACAGACAAAGAAAATTATAGACCAATCTCCTTAATGAATATTGATTCAAAAATCTAAAATGAAATTATAGCAACGAGACTACAGCAAGTTACTTCCAGGATAATACAGCATGATCAGGTTGGATTTAAACCAGGCAGGCAGGGATGGTTCAACATTAGGAAAACACTGAACATAATGAAGCATATCAATAATAAAACCAACAGAAATCATATGATTATCTCAATAGTTGCTAAAAAAGCCTTTGATATAATACAATATCCATTCCTACTAAATGCAATAAAGAGCATAGGGATAAATGGACTTTAACTTAAAATAATAAATAGTATCTATCAAAAACTATGAACAAATATTATATTTAATGTGAATAAACTCAGAATTTATTTCCAATAAATTCAGGGATGAAACAAAGATGCAAATTATCACCATTACTATTCAATATAATATTGGAAATGCAAGCAGTTGCAATAAGAAAAGAAAAAAGAAACTGAAGAAATCAGAACTGGCAATGAGGAAGCAAAATGTTCAATCTTTGCAGGTGATAGGATGTTATACCAAAGGAGCCTAGAAAATCATGTTAAAAAAACTCCTTAAAACAATGAACAAATTTGGCAAAGTAGCAGGATATAAAATAAACCCACAGAAATGATCAACATTTCTACATATGAACAACAAAGCCCAAGAAGAAGAGATAGAAAGAGAAATTCCATTTCACACAAATGTAGACATTAAATACTTGGGAATCTTTCTTACAAGCTCTCTTCACTCAAATAAAGTAAAATCTAAGCAATTGGAGAAATGTCAAATGCTCATGGATAGGTCAAGCTAATATAAATGACAATTCTGCCCAAATTAAATTGCTTATTCAGTGCCATACCACTCAAACTACCAAATAATTACTTTACCAAGCTAGAAAGCATAGTAACAAAGTTCATCTGGAGCAACAAAGGGCCAAGAATGGCAAGGGAACTGATGAAAAAAAATATAAAGGATGGTGGCCTAGCTCTACCAGATCTAAAACTATACTGTAAAGCAGCAGTCTTCAAAACTGACTGGTACTGTTTAAGGAAGACAGTAAAGGATCAGTGGATTAGAATAGGCTGAGAAGAAACTGTAGTAGATGACTATAGCAATCTACTATTTGATAAATGCAAGAATATCATCAGCCTCTGGGATAAGAACTCACCACCTGAAAATAAATTGTAGGGAAAATCTGAAAAAATAGGAAAAAACTAGGTATAGATTCACATCACATTCCCTATACCAAAAGAAGGCCAAAATGGTACAAGATTTAGACATAAAGAGTGAGACACCACAGATAAATTAATAGACCAAAAAATACTTTATCTGATCTATCAAAAAGGGATAAATTTATGACCAAACTAGAATTAGAGCACATGAAAACCTGCAAAATAAATGATTACATTAAATTACAAAGTTTTTGCACTGATCAATGTTGTCAAAACTAGAAGAAAAGCAGAAAGCTGGGAAATAATCTTCACAACCAATTCTGATAAAGGTCTCAATTCTAAAAATATATAGAGATTACATCAAATTTATTAGGTCATAAATCATTCCCCTACTTGATAAATGGTCAAAGGATATGAATAGACTGTCAAAAAATGAACAATTTAAAACTATATATAATATAGAAAAAATGCTCCAAAGCACTATTGATTAGAAAAATGCAAATTCAAACAACAATGAGATTATCATTTCATACCTATTAGACTGGTCCAGACAAGAAAAAAGGGAAGATGATCAATACTGGAGAGGTTATGGGAGGATTGGGACATTGATTCATTTCTGGTGGAGTTGTGAATGGATCCAAACTTTACGGAGAATATGGAACTATGGAACTATGCCCAAAAAGCAATAAAACAATTCATACCCTTTGGGGCAGCTAGGTGGCACAATGGATAGAGCACCGGCCCTGGAGTCAGGAGTACCTGAGTTCAAATCCGGCCTCAGACACTTTCTAATTACTTAGCTATGTGGCCTTGGGCAAGCCACTTAACCCCATTGCCTTGCAAAAACCTAAAGAAAAAAAAGTTAGAACAATTCATACCCTTTGACCCAGCAATTACAATTCTAGGAGTATATCCAGAAGAAACTGTAAAAAATCAGGAAGTTCTATATGTTCCAAAATATTCATAGCAGCTCTTTTTGTAGTGGCACAGGATTGGAAATTGAAGGGATGCCCATCAATTGGGGAATGGCTAAACAAGTTATAGTACTTGAATAGTATGGAATACTATTGTTCTATAAGAACTCCTGAAAAGATAAAAACAGGGTAAAGGTAAACCTGCTATACAATAATGGTCAGAGAAACATGGAATGACTTATGGGATCTGATGCCAATTGAAGAGAGTAGAGTTAAAAGAACAATGTGCACAGCAACAACATTATGAGATGAACAACCTTGATGGAAGCAACTCCTTTCAATAGTCCAGAGAACTAAGACAACTGTATTAAACTGGATAGGTACTGTATTATTCCAAAACAGAGGAGAAAAAAAAGAAAATGAAATGAAATACACAGAAAAAAATGCCACCACCGAATATAATGAATACTTCCTAAAAACAGATCTCATGTATCTCTTTCCCTTAATCCTAATTTCTCATGCCAAAATTGAGTAATTTGTAAATATGTTTAATAAAATATGTATTTTAGCAAAATATGTTAGCCTGACTGTTCATTACTGGGGGGGGGGGGGGGGGGGGGTAGGAAGGAATGGTGGAGGGAAATATGTTAACTTGCAAATATGCATGTACAAATGGTTTAAAATTTTAAAAAGGAAAAAGAAAATTAACAATTTGCAAGAGAAAGTTAACATCTCACAATAAGAAAATAATTCTCTCAAAAAAAAACAATTGGCAAATGGAAAACTACAAAAATAGAACTGACCAATTAGAGGAATAGGATTTACAAAAGATAAGTGAAGAAAATTCTTCTCTACAAAAAAGAGTGGAATCTGTGGAAACTAATGACTTCATGAGATAGTAAAAATCTGTTACACAAAACCAAAAACTCTAATAAATAGAAGAAAATGAAAAGACTTCATCAGCAAAACCATTGAACACACAAATAAATCCAGGAGAGGCAACTTACAAATCATTGAGCTTCCAGAAAACATTTAGTATAACAAAAACCTGGTCTCAATATTACAGGATTTAGTGATGGAAAATTGCCCTCATACCATGGAAGCAGAGGGCAAAACAGCTATTGAAAGAAAACATCACTCCATTCCTGAAAAGGATCCAGAATGAAAACACCAAGGAATATTGTGGCCAAATTACAGAACTAACAGATAAAAGACAAAATCCTGCAAGCAGTCAGAAAGAAACAATTTAGATACCAAGGAGCCACTGAAATGATTACACAGAACCTGGCTGTAGCAACATTATGGGATCAAAGGGCCCAGAATGGAATATTCTGAACAGCAAGGGAGCTTGGAATACACTACCCAGCAAAACTGAGCCTTCTCTTCCAGATGAAAAGATGAACATTTAAGGAAATAGGAGACTTCCAACTTTTCTTGATGAAAAGACCAGAGCAAAATGGAAAAGTTGGACTTTGAATAGGAGACTCGAGGGACACCTGAAAAGATAAAAACAGGGTAAAGGTAAACCTACTATACAATAAGATGAAACTGGCTACATTCCATCCTGGGAGAAAGATTCTCATAATGCTCCAGAATTGTGATTCTATTAGAGAGATTATACTTATCCAGAAGTCATGGACACTCATGACTTATCTCTGACTCTGATATGATGATTTAAAAACAATATCTGCTTTAAAAGGTAGGACAATAAAGAGAAGTATGCAGGAGAATGAAGGGGGGTAAATCACATTACATAAAGAGGTACAAAGGACCTATTGAATAAAGGGGAAGAAAGGAGGAGTTGAGAATCACCACCATCAGATTTAACTCAAAGTTAACATGCACACACTCAATTAAGTTAAGAAACTTATCTTACCTTTCAAATGTTAAAAGGGCAAAGGGGGAGGGGGAGGAAAAGAGAAACTAGCAGAAAGAAGGGAAGGAAGAAGGAGCAAAGGGAAAGAGGAAAGAAAGGAAAGGGAGGTTGGATATAAGAGAGCAAAAACACTGAAGGAGGTGGCATTGAGAAACAAAATACTAGGGAATATGGTTAAAGTAAAGAAAAGGGAAAATACAAACAGAGGGAAGATAGCATGAAGGTCAATAAAGAGTTTGTAATTATAACTTTGATGTGAATGGGAAGAACTCTCCCATAAAATATGAATAGCAGAGTGGATTAAAAACCAGAATCCTCCAATATACTGCTTACAAGAAACCCATTTGAAGCAAAGAGTTAAATATAGAGTAAAGGTAAAAAGTTGGAGCAAAATATATTTACTTCAGCTGAAATGAAAAAAAAGCAGGGGTAGCAATCCTTCTCAGAAAAAGCTGCAAAAATAGATCTCATTAAAAGAGATAAGGATGGAAACTCTATCCTCCTAAAAGGTATCAAAGACAATGAAGCAATTTCAGTACTAAATATGTATGCACCAAGTGGTATAGCTGCCAAATTCTGAGAGGAGAGGTTCAGTGAGTTACAGGAAGACATAGACAGCAAAACCCTATTGGTGGGAGACCTCAACCTGCCAACTCTCAGATTTAGATGAATCTAACCATCAAATAAACAAAATAGGAAGTTAAGGAGGTAGATTGTTAGGAAACCTAGACATGAGAGACCTTTTGAATAAAGTTGAATGGGGATAGAAAGGAATATATATTTTGTCTGCAGGATATTGCACTTACGTAAACATTGACCATGTCCTAGGGCATAAAAACCTTATAAACAAATGTAGAAAGGCAGAAATAGTGAATACATCCTTCTCAGATTATAATGCAGTAAAAATCACATGCAATAATGGGCCATGGAGAGATAGACCTAAAACTAATTGTAAACAAAATAACCTCATTCAAAAGAATGATTGAATCAAACAACATTGTAGAAAGAATTAATGATTTCATCCTAGATAATGATAATCATGAGACAACATGCCATAACTTATGGGATACAGCCAAGACAGCTGTCAGGGGATGTAACTTTAAATGCTTACATGAATAAATTAGAGAAAGAGGAAATCAATGAATTAAACATGCAACTAAGAAAATTAGAGAACAAATTAAAAACCCTCAATTAAATACCAAATTAGAAATTCCAAAAATTAAAGGAGAAATTAAGAAAACCATTGAACTAATGAAAAAACCAAGAGTTGGTTTTTATGAGAAAAAAAACAATTAAATGAGGAGGAAATTAAATACCTAATAACCCTATCTCAGAAAAAAAAATTCAACAAGCCATTGTTGAACTCCCTAAGAAAAAATTTCCAGGGCCAGATGGATTCACAAATGAATTCTCTCAAACATTTAAGGAACAATTGGTTCCAATTCTTCATAAACTCTTTGGAAAAACAGGTGAAGACAGAACTCTTTCTATGACAACAAGAGTGTCCTGATACCTAAACCAAGAAGAGCCAAAACAGCAAAAATTAGATACTTATCTCCCTAATGAATATAGATGCAAAAATCTTAAATAAAATCTTAGTAAAATGATTACAACAAGTTATCACTAGATAATACAATTCAATAATACAAAAAGCAGGATTTATCCCAGGAATGCATGGCTGTTTCAATATCAGGAAAACTGTTAGTATACTTAACTAAATCAATGACAAACGTATCAGAAATCATATGATTATATCAATAGATCCTGAAACAGCCTATGACAAAATACAGCACCCATTCCTACTGAAAACTCTGAAGAAGGTAGGACTAAATTGTTTGTTCCTCAGAATGATGAGAAGATTTCTGGTCAAGATGGCAGAGAGAAGACAAGCACTGTGTTAAATGCACCTCTTTCCCCTCAAAAACAACATGAGGGGGGACTAGGTGGTGCAGTAGATAAAGCACCGGCCCTGGAGTCAGGAGTACCTGGGTTCAAATCCGGTCTCAGACACTTAATAATTACCTAGCTGTGTGGCCTTGGGCAAGCCACTTAACCCCATTTGCCTTGCAAAAACCTAAAAAAAAAAAAAAGTAAATGTGAATTTCAAAAAAAAATGGGGTGGCTAGGTGGTGCAGTGAGTGAATAGAGCACAGGCCTTGGAGTCAGGAGTACCTGGGTTCAAATGCGACCTCAGACACTTAATGATTACCTAGCCGTGTGGCCTTAGGCAAGCCACTTAAACCCATTGCCTTGGGGGAAAAAAATCTAAAGTAAAATAATAATGTGTATATATATATATTTAAAAATTAATAGGACATTTTCATACCTCTCCACTGACCTGGAGAGATGGGAAAATTGTTTCTATATTTGAGATTTTGGTAAGGATGGCCAGAGCTTTTAGTTAAATCTCATCATATAATTTGGAAAATGTGTAACCTTTTTTCAAATGAAATGTTTCCTTTCTGCACTAAATTCTTTTGGTACATCCTGCTGTCAAGATGCTGTAAAAGGGGGGCTGAAAGGCTTTTCATAGGAAAGGTCTCCCCCTTATGGTGCAAAAAGAACACTGCTAAAATGGAGAGTATTTCTTTTGGAAAAAAGAAATACTATACTAAATTCTATAATCTGATTTGTTTTGATGTTAAGTTAATATTAATAATACATTGTCAACAGTTTCACAAGGCCTTTTGTTAGTGAAAGAATATATTTGGGATTGAGGTAAATAAGTATATAAAACAAAATGTCAAAGGATAGTGAGTTATAAGATCTGCCTTAAGATAAGAAAAAGTGTTTCATTGCTTGGTTTTGTTCTAAGCAATGAGATATTAGACTAAGTATGTTACATTTAAGGTAGGTTAGTAATTATGTGCTTAATTTTAAGGAAATAAAATTTGTAAATATTTTTCCTAATGTCAATTGCAGAAAGAAGAACAGGAAACTGGAAAGTAAATCCTGATTTGGAGGATGTTTTATGTAAGTAAAATGTAAAAAAAAAAATCTTTGTCAGTTATATGATATACCTTTGTAGACTTATAATTATATGGTCATTTCTTATGAACATACAAGATATTTGAATACTGTAAAATTATTGAAGCCTGGAATTAAAACCTGACTATTTTGTAAGGACAATGAAAGGGAAATAACAAAACCAAGACCACCACTAGGATTCCAGATATTCCTCAATAGTATATAATTTGATAATGGAAACATTATTTTGTAAAATTTAATAATTCATGTTTTAATTGACTTGAATGCCTTGTTGTTCTAACTATTGTTTTATTACATTTGAGTGGGAAATTCTTTCTTAAGAATTAATATTCCAGGACTTCTGGCCAAGATGGCAGAGAAAAGACAGGCTCTGTGTTAAGTGCTCCTCTTTCCCCTCAAAAAGAACATGAGAAAAACTTCTTAACAGAAATTCAATCAACAAAAACCAGAAAGAGAAGCCAGAAGAAGAACTACCAAGAAGGTATGTCTCAGGAGACCTTTGGTGAACCAGAAGATGAGAGCAGGGGATCAGCACTGGAACAGCAGCTGGAGGAAGCCAGAGGGCCAGCCTCAGCCATAGAGACTTTGGTGTGTGATTGGTGCAAGATTCAAATTAGGGGAGGGGGGAGGGGGGAGAGGAGCTATGGGAGGGTGCATTCCAGTACAGAGAGATTCTGAACATGCCTGGAGAACAACCAGCTGGGCCAGGGACCTGAGCTCCATACTTTCAATTGAGCCCTTTTCCCAGCACAAAAAACAAACAACCCTCCAACCCCTCAGGGCAACAGAGTTCACTCAATGGAAAGAGATTAACTCCCTCCCCCAGGGTTCAGCACATTGTTCAAGATCATCTCAGACCCTGCTGCTGAGGGCCCCAAACACTCCAGAGAAAACAATCAGCAACCCCTGCTGTCTGGTTCTTGGAATTCCTAAGTCAAGTGAACAAAGTCTCCAGGATCTTCATAAGCAAACCTCTGAGAGCCAGCTCCCCACCACCACAAGATCCTGAAAAGATTAAGAAAGGGCAGAGGAAAAGGGGGGCCCATGAAGAAATACTTAGAAGAAAACAGACTAACCCAGAGAGATCTAGCACTGCTAAGGAAAAAATGAATTGGTCTGCAGTCTAGAAAGACTTCCTTGATGAAATCAAGAAGATTAAAAATCAATTAGAAAAATTGGGAAAAGAAACTCAAGAGAAAATTAACACCTTGCAACAAGAAAACAAATCCTTGGAAAATACAATTGGACAAATGCAAAATGAGACTAATTCCCTCAGATCTTCAATTGGGCAAATGCAAAAAGAAAAGGATACTCTCAAAACTACACTTGGGCAAATGGAAAATTCCTTCAAAAATATATCTGACCAACTGGAAAAGGAGTTGCAAAGGATAAATGAAGAAAAGTATCCTCTGAAAAATAAGAATGAAATTGGCAGAATCTAATGACCTCATGAGACAACAAGATTGTATTAAAAAAAAAGTATCAAAAAAATAAAAGAAAATGAAAAACACCTTATCACCAAAACCACTGATCTTGAGAACAGATGAAGATGGGAGAACCTGAGAATTATAAGTCTTCCTGAAAACATTGAAGAGAAAAAACCCCTGGACTTAATATTACAGGATTTAGTGATGGAAAATTGTCCTAATATCATGAAACCAGAGGATAAAATAGTTAATGAAAGAATACAATGATCCCCTCTGGAAAGAGATCCTAAAATAAAAACACCAAGGAATGTTGTGGTCAAATTCCAGAACTAACGGATAAAAGAAAAAATCCTGCAAGCAGTCAGATAGAACAAATTTAAATACCAAGGAGCCACAGTAAGGATTATGCAGTACCTGGCCTCAGCAACATTAAGGGATATTCTGAAGAGCAAGGAAACTTGGAGTGCAGCCAAGAATCCACTACCCAGCAAAGAAAAGCCTTCTCTTCCAAGGGAAAAGATGGACATTTAATGAAATGGGAGACTTCCAATATTTCATGATGAAAATACCAAAGCTGAAGAGAAAATTTGGACATCAAACAAGAGGCTCGAGAGACACATGAAAAGAGTAAAGGAAAAAACCTACTATCCAAGAAGATGAAACTGGCTATATACACACTCGGGGGATAGAATCTCATTACTCTTGAGAATTGTTACTCTGTTAGAGAGAATATACTGAACCAGAAGTGTTGGACACTCATAACTTTTCTGTGACTCAGATAGAATGATTTAAAAACAATACTTCCATAAAAGGGGGGGACAGTAAGGAAATAGAAGGATGGAGGAGACTGAATGGGGTAAATTTCATTACATCAAGAGGTACAAAAGACTTACTGTGATTGAGGGGAAGAAGGAAGGAGATGAGAACCACCTGAATCTTCGTAATTATTTTGCCCACCTCTATGCCAATAAATTTGACAATCTAAGGGAAATGGATAAATATTTACAAAAATATAAAGTGACCAGATTAAATGAAGAGGAAATTAAAAACCTAAATAACCCTATCTCAGAAAAAGAAATTCAACAAGCCATTATTGAACTCCCTAAGAAAAATTCTTGAGGGCCAGATGGATTCAAAAGTAAATTCTACTAAACGTTTAAGAAACAATTGATTGCAATTCTATATAAACTCTTTGGAAAAATAGGTGAAGATGGAATTCTGCCTAACTTTTTCTATGAAACCAATATGGTGCTGATAACTAAACCAGGAAGAGTTAAAACAGAGAAAGAAAATTATAGACCTATCTCCCTGATGGATAGAAATGCAAAAATCTTAAATAAAATCTTAGCAAAATGATTACAACAAGTTATCACTAGGATAATACATTATGATCATCTAGGATATTTCCCAGGAATGCAGGGTTGCTTCAATATTAGGAAAACTTAGTATAACTAATTATATCCATAACATACTTATCAGAAATTATATGATCATAGCAATAGATGCTGATAAAACTTTTGATAAAATACAGCACCCATTCCTACTAAAAACACTAGAGAGTGAGTGTAGGAATAAATGGTTTGTTCCTCAGAATAATAAGCAGTATCTATCTGAAGCCATCAACAAGCATTTTATTCAATGGGGAGAGGCTAAAGGCATTCCCAATAAGATCAGGAGTGAAACAAGGATGCCCATTATCACCACTACTATTCAATATCGTATTAGAAATATTAGTCTTTGAAATAAGAGAAGAAAAAGAAATTTAAGGAATTAGAATTGGGAAGGAAGAGACAAAACTCTCACTCTTTGCAGATGTCATGATGGTATACCTAGAGAATCCCAAAAAATCATCTAAGAAGCTACTAGAAATAAATAGAAACTTTAGCAAGGTAGCAGGATATACAATAAACCCTCAAAAATCTTCAACATTTGTATATATGACTAGCAAGAAACAGCAAAATGAGTTTGAAAGAGAAATCCCATTCAAAATGATCTCAGATAATATAAAATACCTGGGAGTCTACCTACCAAGGCATACTCAAAACCTTTTTGAAAACAATTACAAGGTACGGTTAGGGGCAGCTAGGTGGCAGAGTGGATAGAGCACTAGCCCTGGAGTCAGGAGTACCTGAGTTCAAATCTGACCTCAGACACCTAATAATTACCTAACTGTGTGGCCTTGGACAAGCCACTTAACACTATTGCCTTACAAAACAAAATTACAAAAAAAAACCTCATACAAAATACAATCAGATTTAAATAACTGGGCAAACATCAACTGTCCATGGATAGGTCAAGCTAATATAATAAAAATGAGAATTCTATCAAAACTAAGTTATTTGTTTAGTGCCCTACCAATTAAAATTCCAAAAAATTACTTTAATGAGTTAGAAAAATTTGTAAGTAAATATATATGGAGAAATAAAAAGTCAAGAATTTCCAGGGATTCAATGGGGGAAAAAAGTGCAAAAGAAGGTAGCTTAGCCTTACCAGATCTAAAATTATATTATAAAGCATCAGTCATCAAAACTGTCTGGTATTGGCTAAGAAATAGAGTGGTAGATCAGTAGAATAGATTTTGTTCAACAGAAGGAAATGATTATAGTAATCTGCTGTTTGATAAACCCATAGAGTCCAGCTATTGGGATAAAAACTCTCTTAGATAAAAACTTTGGGAAAATTGGAAGTTAGTATGGGAGAAACTTAGATTAGACCAACACCTTACACCCTATACCAAGAAAAGATCAAAATGGATACAGAATTTAAACATAAAAAAAAATGTTATAAGCAAACTAGAAGATCAAGGACTAGTTTACCTGTCAGATCTATGGAAAGGGAAACAGTTTATGACCAAGGAAGAGATGGATAACATCATTAAAAACAAACTAGATAATTTGATTACATTAAATTAAAAATCTTTTGTACAAACAAAATCATTGTAACCATGCTCAAAAGAAATGTAGCAAATTGGGAAACAATTTTTGCAACTAGTATTTCTGACAAATGACTCATTTCTAAAATATGCAGAGAACTGAGTCAAATTTTCAAAAAAAAAACAAAAACATTTCCCAATTGACAATGGTCAAAGGATATGCAAAGTCAATTTACAGCTGAGGAAATCAAAGAACTCCCTAGTGATATGAAAAACTGTTCAAAGTTCTTACTTATTTGAGAAATGCAAATTAAAGCATTTCTGAGATACCACCTCACATCTCTCAGACTGGCCAATATGAACAGGAAGGACAATGATCAATGTTGGAAGGGATGCAGAAAATCTGGGACACTTAAATGTTTTTGGTGAAGCTGTGAACTCATACAACCTTTCTGGAGAGCAATTCTATCTTTAATTGGTGACCCCCAACCTCATCTGAAATACTGTGACAATGAGACAAAGATTACCCTCGCCAAACATGGTGTTTTTCAGGATGCAGGCACTCCACCATAATCCCAAATGAATAATCATTCTTAAAATAAACATCTTAGGCAGCATGGTTGTTTAGAAAAATTATGTGAGTGTAAGTATATATACATATATATATATATATATATATATATATATATACACATACATATATGGAATATTGTAGGAGATATTTCTGTACCTCATCTTTGAATGTTCCTTTATATTTTTGGAAGGAACAAACTAGACTGGTTTGTAACTGTCAGGTTCTTTGCTTCCCTAAAGGTGGGAATCACTATCAGAAACCAACACCAACAAACACATTTTCTGCCCACTGTATGGCCTGCAGTGAATTCTAAAGAGACCCAACTGTTGAGCAAATCAAAAAGTAAAATAAAAAGGTCAGTACCCTGGAAGAGATGGACAGGATTGTTTTCTCTGGATCACTAGTCTCCCCATGATTGGTTTTCTTGCAGGACAGAGACTCTGCAAGCTGCAGCTGCTCCCCCTGGTTCACCAGATCTTTAGATAAAGCTGAATTGAGAACAAGTTTGCTGAGGGCAGGTGGGCCTAATAGACTCTGGAGCAAGGGATGCTGTTGAAATGACTAAGAAATTAAGATTTTTCCAAGCTTGTGAGGAGCTGTAGCTTCTTCTACTTCTGCACTGGCTTCATAGTCCCTGAGCACAGAGCAAAGACTTCTCTTCACTTCATCCAAGGGTGAGGTGGCTAAAGAATCAGGGTAGAACCACTGTTCCAGTGCATCTCAAATAGGCACCCTCTTGTCCACTTTTCTGTTTTGTCATAATAAGGACTTGCGCTGTCAATGTTAACTCTTTACAAACTCTTTCATTTTCGAAGACTTGGAGTTACTTTCCACTGGCCTGCATCTCTACCTGCCACATCTCTAAGGAGCTGCCTCTGTAGCCCCACCCATTTCTGTGCACAGGCAGGTAGGGCTGAGAGTTCTTGAATATTAAGTTAGCAAAGTGGGACAGGAGCTTAGATGCAGGAGGTGGTGAAGGTTGGAGGCCTGGTCTAGATTGGGACTGAACAAAGGTGCAACCAGGTAGGTAGAGCTAAGCCTTTCAAGGCTCAAGCTCTTCTCCCTGAGTTACTTACTTACTTTCTCCAAAGACTCACTTGCTATGTCTTAGGTTCATTTACTATTTGTTTTTGTTTTTTTAATTTTTTTTTATTTAAGGCAATGGGGTTAAGTGACTTGCCCAAGGCCACACAGCTAGGCAATTATTAAGTATCTGAAGCTGGCTTTGAACTCAGGTCTTCCTGACTCCAGGACCAGTGCTCTATCCACTGCACCACGTAGTTGCCCCTAAGTTCACTTTCAGCGAAGGGTTGCCAAGCTTCTCTTGGGTCACGAGCTGGCCACATGGGCCACTGATTCTGTCTGGGGCTTCAATATTGCTTTCTTCTCTCAACTTGTAGCAGCTGGCTCTGAGAACCCTCCCTCCAGGCCTGCCCCAACTGAGCTCACTCTTCCCTCTCTCCTCCTCTGACACCACTTCAGGAACTAAATTCCCTTTCTCTCCCTGTGCTCCCACCTTTTAGTAATTGCCTTCTGACTTCCAGGTCCTTAGCAGGAGGTCCCAAGTCTTAAGCTCCTG
This sequence comes from Macrotis lagotis, assembly GCF_037893015.1. Classification (NCBI taxonomy): domain Eukaryota; kingdom Metazoa; phylum Chordata; class Mammalia; order Peramelemorphia; family Peramelidae; genus Macrotis; species Macrotis lagotis. The sequence goes on from NC_133666.1 coordinate 118,801,808, forward strand.
GAGGAACACTGAACTGAAATATACTCAAATTCATTGCTCCCTTCCTCACCTCTGCTTGTGAATATGAGGTTTGTTTTTGGGGAAAGCAAAGCAAGAAGCAGAGAAATGACTAGGACAGCCAGCATTCCCTGCACCCTGTTTTTGAGGGTGTGGTAACTATAGGAAGATACCTATCTTCAAATTCAGCAAACAAATTTTAGGAAATTGACTTGAGAGAGATCCTGTTTCAGAACTGGGGGAAAAGACTCCTTTTTCTACTCTCTAAGTCAAAACCCTGATCTCATGCCCCAGACCAAAGAAAATTCTACCCACAATGCTTCCTAAAATCTCCCAGAGTTGAGTGTCTCTGGGAATGAGTCTTAGTAGTTGACCCATTCCCCTGCCTTTAGCAGCTACAAACTAGGTCTTAGGTCTTGGGGGACCAGTATAAGGACCAGTTCTGTGACAATTTTGTAAGGAGTGTAGAGTGTTTCCTTTCCACAAGAATGGAAGGGAAGATTGTTAATTTACATTACAAAGCCTAATGACTGCCTGTGGGTTGGTGCCTATGGGCAGGTTTGTGATTATATAAGACAATTAAATTGACCCTGACCTACTCAAGACCTGAGATTAGATCAGACCTGCCCCATCTGGTTCCCAGTTGACTTAGTCTCCTTGTCCTTTACAAGTGGACCTGCTTAAAGTGGATCATGCATATTACTGTTCACTCCCCTGTGCTCATTAGTATAATGAGCATGATGGGAAAAACATAAAAGGGCAAAAGTATTTATTAGATTGTAATTTAACCAATGATTGGCATGAAGGAGAGGAACAAGCCTTTCCAACTGCATATAAGACATGACATTGTCATAATTCAGGGCCTTCCCTGAGGTGTAGAGAAAGTCATTCTTTGCAATGAAGAGAACTTGATAAAAGCAATTTGAATCACTCTGGACTAAGTATTGATTATTTAAGAGCCATTGATAACAATTGAACTTCACAGGATGAATTCATCTAAATGAACCTCGTGGAAACCCACTTATGTGGACAGAAAGGTCTAATCAAAAGGAGGTTGTTGGGGGCGGCTAGGTGGCGAAGTGGACAAAGCACTGGCCTTGGAGTCAGGAGTACCTGGGTTCAAATCCAGTCTCAGATATTCAATAATTACCTAGCTGTGTGGCCTTGGGCAAGCCACTTAACCCCATTTGCCTTGCAAAAAAAAAATAAATAATAATAAAAAAAAAAAGGAGGTTGTTTTCGGAATCAGGAAACCCCTGCAGTGACTTAGAGTAAATGACTTAATTGCATTGGGCCTCAATTTCCCCATATATGAATGGGAGGTGAGTGGCATAGATGGACTTCAAGTAAATTTCTTCCTTTCACAAATCTCTGACTGAAAGCAAATTTGAATACACCAAAGATGACTCTTCCTCCCTCCAGGATGGGTACACTATCCACTTCACCTTGGATCTAGCTCCTTTCCATTCGAGATCCAGTCTGACCATGCTCAATCAGAAAAGAAATAGACATTAAGAGCCATCTATGAGCCAACCAAAGTGCTAAGGAGGAAGGGAAAACAGAAAGCAAAAGACAGCCCTTGTCTTCAAGGCATGCACAATGTAATAGGGGAAGATAACCTAGTAGAGGAAAGTGAGAAGGTAGAGCATCACTGGAATGGGTATGAAATTCAGAAGCCTGAAGGCATGGCAGAATCCATGAGATTATTGGACCATCTTGGAAGAGCTTCACATTCTCTATTCAGAGGGAGGGAAGCATTCCAGGGCAGGAGATATTGAAGAAGTTGCAGAGGTGGATTTGAGGTTGCAGGATACTGAAATTCTGAAAAACTAATTGCTCCTCTAGTTCCTGCAGATACATCTATGGAAGACCCAGAAAAGAAAGTTCTTGAACACCAAAGCATATGACTCCATCAAAAGGTTCAACACTAGAGACAGATAATGATAAGTGACATTCAAAAGTGGCCCTGAAACCTAAGGTACAAGAGAACTTTCCATTTCACTTGGAGTTGAAACCTTCCATATTCCTTGTCTTCCTAATGAGAATATGATTGCCTTGAGTCCAAGACTTGTCTTTTCCATTTGTATCCCAGTGCTTAGAACTGCAATTTGGATAAGGTAAATGCTTACTAAGTGCTGATTCATTGCACTCATTTCATTCTCTTGACTACTAACCCTCAGCCAGGAAACTAGAGTTCATATGTATTCATGTTACTGCCTGACATACTGAGAACAACCGCTTGCTAGTAAACAGTACCTAATATTACAGAATTAGCAGTTGGTAGTATTACATTCAGAGTCAGGAAGATCTGCATTCAAATCCTTTCTCAGACACTCATAATGACCCCTTGAATAAGTCACTTAACCTCTGCTTCACTTTTCTCATCTGTAAAATTGGGATAATATTAACATCTACTACCTGTCAGATTTTATATGAGGATCAAATGAGATGATATAAGTGAATTTCTTAAGAATCTTAAAAGTGTTTCAACATGTTAACAAATCTTATTCTTAAAAGGAAAACAAAAAATCCTTACATAATGCTTTCCAAGTGATGCTGATGACTTTGCCTTAATTTGAATCCAATTCATTTGCAAGTCATAACATCATCTTCCCCTTAGAAGGTTACTTTTTAAGAATGTAGGATGAACAGAAACCATTGAGTATTATTAGATGTCCAATGGAGAATCAATTGGCCAATTCCAGTAAAGTAATGCATCTCCTTTTTTTCTGTCTTTCCTTCTTCCCTCCCTCCTCCCCTTTCATGCTCCCTTCCTTCCTTCCTTCCATTCCTCCTTCCTTTCTTCCTTCCTTCCTTCTTTTCCTCACTCATTCCTTATTTTCCTCCTTCCTTTGGTTCTTCAATCCTTCATTCAATTCCTTTGTTCTTTTCTCCCTCCCTTCTCTGCTTCCATTTCATTCTTCCCTTCTTTCCCTTCCCTTCTCTCACTCCTTCCCTCCTTCCTTTTCATCTCCCTTCCCTCCTTCCCTCCCCCCCTTCCTTCTTCCTCCCTTCCTTCCTTTCTTCCTTCCTTCCTTCTTTCCTTACCTCCTCCTTCTCTCATTGTCTTCTTCCTTTCCTTACCTCCTTTCCTCCATCATTTTCTCCTTTTTCTCCTCCCCCCTTTCATTCTAAGTACACAAGATTTCATACCTTTCCTAGCAGGTGCTTTGCCTAAGGGGATGTAATTTTTATTCCCTCTTAAAATCTTTTGGGTTTTACAAGACCAAATTTCTTTTAAGCACCATGCTTTAAAATCAAATCTCTCTGGCCCTCATTTATTGACCAATGATAGGCAAGAAATACTCCAAGCTTCATTTGGTCTACATAACATTTTATCAGATTTAGACTCAGATTTTCATCATTAGACAATAAAATTCTAGAGCTATTTCAATTAACATTTTTACCTACTCACTGCCATGTTGAAATACATACTTCACTCTATCAAAATAAAATTTTCACAGTTGTGTCACTACACAAGTGAATTCACTAAAAATTGCTAAATTAATTTTTGTTTATAATATATAAATTAGATCATTATCTTAGTACAAAGAGTATCCAGCAAGTGATATACAAACAGCCTTAACCTCTAGTTCCTTTATAAAATAATAACCAAGTATCTTTAACTAAACTAAATTTCTCTTCCCATAATGTTTCTAAATATACTATAGGTGATTCTTCTACTGATATACTCAACTGACTTAACATTGCCCTCTTGGAAGCAGGACCTGAGTTCAAATCCAGTCTCAGATACATAATAATTACCTAGCTGTGTGGCCTTGGGCAAGTCACTTAACCCCATTGCCTTGCAAAAGCAAACAAACAAGCAAAAATTTCAGGGATCCCAGAAGGTCATGACTTTTGACATTTTCCCTCATTCTCCCTACAAAGCAACCAATTATTAATTCCAGGCTTTGACATCATTATATCAAAAGTAGATCTTATGACTGATAGAAACTTTTCAACATCTTACTCATCAATAAGTTATTAACTGGGGTTACATAATTTTTAACTTTCCCATCATTTTTCAGTGCCCTTCACACTTATTCAATATTATTGGAAGTAGAATTTGAAACTGCTAGGGTACAGAATTGGATCTTGAGATTACAAAAATCTTTTTATTCTTCTTACCTAAATATCCCTTTTAACCTAAAATCAAGGGATCTTAATTCTTCTCAACATATATATAGCTAACAGCAGAAGTTAAAACCACACACTGGTCTATCTAGCTATTAAACTCCAATTGCCCTAAAATTTCTATATCAGTTTTGCTTATAGTGGTTTACTATAAAATCCTGCACATCAAAGGAAAATTCCTTTATGGACATAATTTTGAGTGTCAGTTTCCAGGCAGAGGTCATGTGGGTAGTCATAGTCAAATGCCTTAAACCAAATTTTAGATTTATCCAGTAAGACATTATTCAAATGTCACATTTGGGGAAATCAAGTTAGAAAGGGTCCAACTTCAGGTTGTACTGAAAAGCCATCCCTTCAACTTTTTATCCCAATGCACTTGTCACCTGTAGTCTCTAACCATTGGGTTTCTGAGTATCAAAAGAGCAATTTCTTTATTGATCATGCCTGATATTAGATGAAAAGTCCTATGATCTAAAATAGAAATTCCATCTAATTTGAACACCAAGTGAATTTACTTCACAATGACTAAATACTAAATATAATCTGAATGGGGGGGGTCACAAATAATCATCCCTCTTCCCTACTCTGAGTGTCCCTCTGGTGGTACTAACTTATGATCTACAGACCATATGCCTTTGTCTGAAATCATATCTGCCTTATGTCTGAATAAAGATGTTGTGTCAGGGATCTGTTGGCTAGAGATCCCTCCTTCTAGCCTTCTGTATTATACAATAAACCAACACCTCTTTTGGCAGGAATCATCTCCAGAATTCTTATATAACAATTAGCCATAGATTGTTACAGAAAAATCTCAAATTATTATTATTTTTGTCTTCCCATGTTACTCAGATGTTTTTACTTCAAACAACTATAGTTGTGTGTGTGTGTATACACATATATATATGTATATATATATATATATATATATATTTATGTGTGTATGTATATAAATTGGGATTATTGTGGTGTTTTATATGTGTATTTTTTAAAACACCACAATAATCCCAGTTTACATATATAATTGGAAAGATCACATGCAAACAATTCTCTATAATAAACCTATTTAATTATTAGCCATGTTTGAAATAAAAATCATTACTTTAGAGTTCTTTCAATCCATTAGAACATTTTAGGGGATTTTAAATCTTCATCATGTGTTATTAATTCCAAATATAACAAAATAGTAATGAGTAACACATTAATTACTAGATTGTACAAAGCAACCTCTCCATTATTGTATTTATACCTGAACCTACAAATCTAGAGCTAGGTCCAACTCATCATTTAAGAATTTCAGGGATTGGCAGCTAGGTGGCACAGTTGATAGAGCACTGGCCCTGGAGTCAGCAGGACCTGAGTTCAAATCCAGTCTCAGATACATAATAATTACCTAGCTGTGTGGCCTTGGGCAAGTCACTTAACCCCATTGCCTTGCAAAAGCAAACAAACAAGCAAAAATTTCAGGGATCCCAGAAGGTCATGACTTTTGACATTTTCCCTCATTCTCCCTACAAAGCAACCAATTATTAATTCCAGGCTTTGACATCATTATATCAAAAGTAGATCTTATGACTGATAGAAACTTTTCAACATCTTACTCATCAATAAGTTATTAACTGGGGTTACATAATTTTTAACTTTCCCATCATTTTTCAGTGCCCTTCACACTTATTCAATATTATTGGAAGACTACCTAGCAGTTAGGATATACTTTCCAATCTCCTATCCACTATGCCTCTGGGTTTTCCATTTTGCTTACATTTAATTCTTAACCTACATGAAACACAAGATTTCCATGCTGACATCTCATTCTCTTAAAGCAAAAGCAACAGGTACTTTTAGAGTAAACCTTGTAGCTGAATATCTTTTACACACAAATCTCTTTTACATTTTTGTTTTACAATCTTATTTACCTCTTATTCCAAATACACTTTTATTTTTCTCCATGAATTTAGTCTTATATATATGATAATTTCAAAATCCCAATGTAAACTTTTTTTCCTGTACTAGTGTTACATTTACATAGAACAAGATACATTTTCTTCTTCTTTAATGACATGTTAAATAAGCTCTTTTGATCTTACATATAAATAATTCCTTCCATAAACATAAAGTGGAATACAAGCTTTTCAAAAACTCTCTGGGCCAAAAAGACCCTGAAAGATATAGACTGTTGACAAGGCATTCTCTAATTATCTCATAACAAATCTTTACAAATGTGATAGATGAAACTTCAATTCATTCATTGTTTGTTATTACAATACAATTTAAATTCTCTTAAAACTGTCCTTATACAAAGTTTATTAATTATACATAACATACTTCAATTTCATACTGAAATTCCCTTTACTCCCTAGAACTTTGCAATGCAGAAAAATTCTTAAGTCCAGATGTATCTAAAAATCCCTTTTATGATTATAATTTATGATTTATTTTATGATTATTACTTAGATTTTCTTTATTCTTCTCTTAACAATCTTATAAATTCTAAAAGTCATATCCAAAATAATCTAAAATTATTTTCTCTTCAAAATCAAAGGGTATTGGGCGTCTAGGTGGCTTAGTGGATAAAGCACCGGACTTGGAGTCAGGAGTACCTGGGTTCAAATCCAGTCTCAGACACTTAATAATTACCTAGCTGTGTGGCCTTGGGCAAGCCACTTAACCCCGTTTGCCTTGCAAAAACCTAAAAAAAATATATATAAGGGTATGAAAATTCTTCTTATCTTTATCAGTGCAATTCTAAGGACTCAGTGATCTAATTTATAAGAGGTTTTATCCTTACTGATCAACATTGCTTCATATTAGAACATTTAGGAATACCACCACATCATAATAAAAATTGTACATTTTTACAAAACCCTTAATTCAGTAAAATGTATTTTGGAATTACTTTGAACTGAAGATTTTCAAATTATAGAACTGCCTAATTAAAGAAACAATAATAAAATTTTAAAAATTACATTTACCTAATAATTGTTTTCATATCAAGCTTTCCATATTGTAGGGTTTATTACTTTCCAATAATTCACTACCAAATATGTAAAAGTGCAGTCTAATGCTATTTTCAAATTACCCCCAACTTTATTTAAAAACATATTTCATTTTTAGCATAAACCTTGGTTATGCAAAATCAGAAGACAATCCATAGCTAATCAATTGACTTCTGATTCTCTATACTCTCTCTCTTTTACATTGATTTGCAAATAACTTTTCAAAGCTCCCAAGATCAATCTTTTTACTTATACAAAGTCAAACCTGCTCATACCTTCTTTCTACATGCTATAACTAATTTCCATACTTCATAAATGGTTCAAGACCCCTACCTTCTCTGTACCTTTTCCTTTTCCTGGCAATCCTTTATTAATTCCCTTAATATATTGTTCCACTACTCTTTTCCATTTCTTTTGATTTTAGTGTATACTGTTCTTAATTTATTTAAAACTTTATTTTTACAGCTATATAGACCACATTGTAATACGTGATCCCACTTTTCACAATACACCTTTCCATTCAAAGATTTTAATATTTAACATTTCTTGATTTTAACTGATATAACTTTTGAGAAGGCAAACAGCCATTCAAAAAATCCCACAGCCTAATTTGAATATCTCTGCCCCACCATCTTCAGATAGAGTAAACCAAATACTTTTCTTTAAGGGGACAGTCTTAAATATTTTCTGGGGGATAGTCTGTTTTTAGGTCCTCAATTGTCCCATTATTTTCTTTAATAACTAACTATCAGAATCTATACCAATAAACCCTTTGCATCATAAGGAAGAGGACAGACTCAGTTTCTCTCCTACTTTGTTGACAATATTCAACCTTCTCTGCCTCAGGATATTAAAATTACCCATCCAGGATGGCAAGCTAAGCATCTCCAGTCATAACTGAACTAGCTGCTCAACACAGACCTTAGCAGTTCAGTTAGAGGAGGTCTTCCAGGAGAAAAGGGAGTTGAGGACAAAGAAAGACAAGGTGTATATGCAGTTTAAGAGATTAACAATTCCCAAATCCAGTTATCACTAGTAGGCAGCTTGACAAGATACTATGCAAACTTTCAGAGAGCAACAACAAAACAGGAATTAAAAAGCCCTTCCCCACAGCTGTAGGGGTGCTCTGGGGGTAGATTTGCAGAATTCAGTCTTTATTTGTCCATCTCTGCCCATCTCCCCACCAGAAGAGGTACCCCTGGTAATACAGGGCCACCCTATCTCTGCTCCAGTGGTCACTGGGACTACCCTATCAGTTCTGGATTGTGGTAAAAATTCTCTTCCCTCTTCCTCAGAGTTCAGAAAGCTTATTAAGGGTAGGGGTATCAAATAAGTTTTCCCAAGCTTTTAGAACTTCTCTTTCTGTTTTTCTTGGACAGGATCATTTTCAGCATGCTTTCCATCTACTTCCTAAAGCCCCTTGCCACCTTCTTGATAGTGATATCTTGCTTTTCTTATCTGCTGTTCTCAGATTCACCCCAACTTCAGTGCCTCTGGTGCCTCAGCCTAATAGGAGGGAATTGTTGGCCTTTGCCAATATCCCACCAAAGTTATGGGCCACAGATTATAAGGACATTGAGAGAATTGCTACAGCCACCCCACTAAATGTCCACATTGATCCCTCTCTTCCTCTCCTATCCACTTCCTCCCTCTGCTACTGAAGGTGCTAGACCTGTGATCCAAGTTATATATCAAAAGAATTGATTATTGCATGCACCTCCAGATGCAATCAACCCAGTCGTCAATCTCTTTTTTGCCTTTACATGGGAAGGACAGAAATTTAGGTGTACAGTCTTCTTTTTAAAACTGATCCCTTCAATTTCTTAAACTTTACTCTAAAAACCTAGGTTCACAGTTCACTGGCTCTCCTTTTCTAATTTCATTTCACATTGGAGGTTTTTCTCTCCTACATAAAAGTTTGTTCTAAAAAAATAGAGATTTAGGTTTAATCAGGTATTTTAAAGGTAACAAATTAAGGATTATTTTATGTAAAATGTTCTGAAAGGTATATTGTGGACATTTAGAATCTGGGTAAAAATCATATGAAGCTTAAACACATTTTTGAATCTGTATTTTAAATTTTAAAATATCTTATTCCTTTCCGTAAATTGATAAAGTAACTTGAAAATATTTTGTTGTTGGGTTGTGAATAGCTTAAAGGATTTTTAAAAAAGGAATGTCTAAGTTATAACAAAGAAAACTTTAGTGTGATGGATAAGTTTAAATATTTAATTACTGATTAGTTATTTTAAATCTTAATATACGTATGATATTATATATACATATAATCACTATGTGGCATTTTCTGATCCTAAAGAAAATTATAATCTGCCCTAAAATAATTTTCTGACCAGTAATAATAATACTAAAAATAAAAAATAAAATAAAAATATTTTAATTCAGAAGTTCATGTGTACTGCTTTCCCCAGCAATTCTTTGCTAGATTCTACTGCCCCAGAGAACTGAGAAGAGGTTACTGGGCTTTTCTTGGGGTTTGGAAGGCTAGACCAGAGCCCCTAAAACTTAACACATCATCTTTGTTCTACTGAGAATTGTCTCAATGAACTAAATAAAATATATAAAGTAATAATAATGGTTGTCCTTATTTTTGAAGACCATGACATCAGGGGAGATGACATCAGATGCCATGACAAACACATGGATTGGATTTGAGTGAGGGGGATTGTGCTAAGTCACCAGGCCCACTTTCTAAACCTTTCTGGGAGTGTACAATCCGGATTTGAAATGGTTTAGGATGTGTTTATGTTGAGGTAGATTGAATCCTAGCAACATGTAACAGTGCTGGTTTGGTAAATTGTCATGAAATAATCACATGTTTAGTTTCAGAATAAAGGATGGAAGCTAAAAATCCTATTCTGATATTATTTTTCAGTTAGAAAATATAGAAAGAAAACTTTGGGGTTTTTTTGTTTTGTAAAAAATGAAGAAGAATATATGTATCAGGTGTTAAGGATCTATAAGTCCAGAGTTAGTTTGATTTAATTCAAAATTGAGTTCTAAAGGGAAAAGGAACAGGCCTCCATAAATTAAGAAATCTATTAAAGCTATATGATCATCTTTTTAAATTAGATAACCATATGTTATTGATTTTCTGTGTATTACTAAAATATATGTATATATATATAGTATTAACTTTGAAAGATTTTAAGTTTTAAAGTACATAATTGTGATCATGGTATATATTGCAATATTACTAAATGTTCTAATATTAAGAAATATTGGTAAATTTAAAAATTTAATGTAGAATTGTTGCTTTTGATAAAGTTGAGATAAAGAAAAATGTAAAATGAGTGAACTTTGTCATTGAGTGTCTTCCTTCTATCTTAAGCAAATAGGCTTTCTATTTGTAAAGACCTTTTGGCTCAAGGAAAATACTTGGAAGAACCTTTTGGGGTTCATTTATTTTCTTTTTTAGATTGATATCTATTTCAGTAAAATGGGGAATATTTAAAAAGAGCCCTCTGAAGAAATAGGATTTCAATAACCTCTTTTTCTTTTCTGCAGGTAGTGCTATGTGCCCCATTTGATTCAAAAGGGGGGATTGGTATAAGATTTGGTATAAGATTTTTGGTATGATTTTGTAACAGAGGTTTTGTATTTTTTAAAATATGGTAGTAGGGGCGGCTAGGTGGAGTAATGGATAGAGCACCAGTCCTGGAGTCAGGAATACCCGAGTTCAAATCTTACCTCAGACACTTAATAATTACCTAGCTGGGTGGCCTTGGGCAAGCCTCTTAACCCCATTGCCTTGCATAAAAATCCTTAAAAAACCTAAAAAGTAAAATTATGGTAGTAGCAATTCTGTGATAAACACATAATTTTTTATTATTACTCATTTTTTCTCTCAATTTCTGCAATGATCTCTAGATATTGAATATGTTGTTTATACATCAGAAATTCAAGGGGTAGCTAGGTGGTACAGTGGATAGGGCACCAGCCCTAGAGTCAGGAGTACCGGAGTTCAAACCTGGCCTCAGACACTTAATAATTACCTAGCTGTGTGGCCTTGGGCAAGCCACTTAATCCCATTGCCTCGAAAAAAAAAAGGAAAGAAATTCAGAACATTGGTAGAAATATATGTGAATTGTTTGAAAAATCAACTATAGGGGCGGCTAGGTGGCACAGTAGATAGAGCACTGGCCTTGGAGTCAGGAGTACCTGAGTTCAAATCCAGCCTCAGACACTTAATAATTACCTAGCTGTGTGGCCTTGGGCAAGCCACTTAACCCCATTGCCTTGCAAAAAATAAAAAAAATAAAAATCAACTATAAGATGTTAATTTTTCTCTGAACATGGATAATAAGTGAGCATATTAATAAGAGGAAACTTTCTATATGCAGTTTGAGATCATTGTATTTATATATTCCCAATCTTTTGTTGTAAAATCACATGGGTAAAATTTATTGTTATCACTATAAGATTATTTTATTTGTTTTATTATTTTATTATTTATTGTTATCACTATAAGATTGTAATCACTATGTGGCATTTTCTGATCCTTTAGACTATAAAGTTTAGAGCTAAATCTCTGTCTGATTTTAGAAAATTGCTATAAAAGACTTCCTGAGACTGAAAATAGGCCTTCCATTTTGAGTCTGAAATATAGGTTATCAAAGAAATGTAAGTGGGCCATAGTCTATAGAAGACAGAAACCCATGGTGGGGGGGGGGGGGGGGTTAAACATTGGGATAAGATTTGGAAGGGTGACTTTTCAGTGTGATTTGAGCTTGGACTCTTTCTGACTCAGTTTCCCAAATGTAACATTTGGAAAATGTCTCACCTGGCAGATTTAAAGAAAGGCTTAAGCCATTGGCTACCTACATGACCTTTGCCTGGAAATGGACATCAAAATAAATAAAGGAATTTTCCTTTTCTGATGTTCTTCATATTTATGGTAAATTGTTATAATTAAATCAGGTGATTAATATTAAAATCAGGTATAGAAATTTAAATCATTTAGCCTACATTTATCTAAATTCTAATAATTAGCTAAGTTAATATATAGCCTTGGCATTTCTTGTAATCCACATGATGCTCTATTCTATTTTAAAATATTTTAATAGAAAATACATTATTCAGTTATTCATTTTTAAATATTAATAAAAGTATACAAAAATTTAATTTGTAAAATCACTTGGATACTCTCAGTCCTAAAATGATTATCAAATGTATATGTCACAAGGTCAAAATTGGTTTAGTAGATCTTTAAAGAATTCATTTTTTCAATGAAATTCTTATTTCCTTATAAATATGTGTGTGTGTGTGTGTGTGTGTGTGTGTGTGTGTGTGTGTGTAGTGTTGTTGTTGAGTAGAAATAGAATCTTCCAAATAGGAGTATTAATGATTTAAAAGGAATAAGATAATGTAAAAATAGTTGATTTCTATTTTTAAATGAATATAAATTATCAAGATCTAAGAAGTTCCAGTTTTATTTCCTTTCCTAAGGAAGATATGTACAAGTAAACTGAATGTACTTGGAGAAACCTGGTCATTGACAGACTCTGAGAGATCCAAAAGGATATCAGATGTCTTCAGAAGAAAGAAGAAATGAGAAATTTATGTTATTTATGTTATTATTTATTATATTATGTTATTATTTTCTAATATATTGCAGTTATTTGGGCTGTGTAATCAAAAGGGACTGTCCCCTTTTGACTTTTGATCTCTGCAACTTTCCCTTTGATTTTGTTAAAATATGCCCCCTTTCAGATTGGCCTCATATTTGTTGTCTGCCCATTTGTCTAGTGATCCAGCTTTCTAAGAGATACTATCTCTCCCATCAATATGGCCCTCATTTTTTTTCTACACCTCTTTAGTTGATCTATAGTTGACATAATAACATGAGCTCTGATCAAATGGGGCTATGGTAAAAAATATTTTCTCACAACTATATAGAGAATACTAATATCAAATTACCATGTCTCACTAGTTAGAAATTAAACTCACTATGTTACAAATCTAGGAGAATAATGCTCAGGAATATAAGGTGAGACAAGAAGAATGCAGAAAGAGACACAAAGATGATAATCTTTGTAGATCAGTTTCAGGTAGAGATATTGAACAAATATCTATCTTAGGCCAATGATTTTTCCCTATTCTTTGATTTTGAAAAAAAATGTGCCTGTGTCTCCCTCAGTTTCCTTGTGACCATCTTTAGATGGTCTCCAAGTTTAGGTTTTGTCAGTATATCCCCAGAGAATAAAATTTTATGTCTAATGTATATTTTTCTGATGTTATTTTAACCCTGTTGTTTTTAAGGTTCTTACAATTTTAGGGTCCACACCTAATCTTGCCTTCCAAAGCTTGTTATTTCTTCAAACTGGGCCCCTTTAGGAATCCCACATTGTGTCTTAATTATAATTTGAGAACTTGTTCCACAAAAATAAAAGATTGGACTAAATACGCCTTGTTCTAGAGCCTGCAAGAATCATTCTTTGGGGGCCGCTAGGTGGTGCAGCAGATAGAATGCCAGCCCTGAAGTCAGAAGTACCTGAGTTCAAATCCAGCCTCAGACACTAATAATTACCTAGCTGTGTGGCCTTGGGCAAGCCACTTAACCCCATTTGCCTTGTGAAAACCTTAAAAAGAAAAAAAGAATCATTCTTTGTCAAAAATGACAAAGGGTTAAGTACTTAGAAGGTGGCTTAATACATAATGGAAAATGCAGAAGATGATAGAGAAAGAGTGGAGATAATCATAAAAATTAAAATGAACAATTTTGATTACATAAAATTGAAAATCTGGGGCACATGCAAAATCAATAGTTAGAAATAAAAGGTAAACATAAGTAGGGGAAAAATCTTTGCAGCAAATTTTTTTGATAAATGGGAGCAGCTAAGGTAGTACAATGAATAGAGCACCAGCCCTAGAGTTGGGAGGACCTGAGTTGAAATTTGACCTCAGATGCTTAATAATTACTTAGCTGTATGACCTTGGGCAACTCAACCCAATTACCTTGCCCCCCCAAAAACAGATTTGATGGAAAAAAATGATCTAATGGGAGATTGGAAAGTTATTTTAGTACTGAATATACATATATATATATATATGTGCACCCAATGAGATAGCATCCAAATTCTTAGAGGAGAAGCTAAAAGAATGACAGGAAGACATAGACAGCAAAATTCTACTAGTGAAAGACCTCAACCTCCCACTCTCAGATATAGATAAATCGAATCATAAAATAAACAAGAAAGCAGTTAAGGAGGTAAATAGATTGTTAGAAAAACTCGACATGGTAGACTTATGGAGGAAACTGAATGGGGATAGAAAGGAATATACCTTTTTCTCTGCAGTACGTGGCACTTATACAAATATTGACCATGGGGGTGGCTATGTGGTGCAGTGGGTAGAGCACCAGCCTTGGAGTCAGGAGTACCTGGGTTCAAATCCGACCTCAGACACTTAATAATCACCTAGCTGTGTGGCCTTGGACAAGCCACTTAACCCCATTGCCTTGAAAAATCTAAAAAAAAAATATTGACCATGTACTAGGACATAAAAACCTAATGATCAACTGCAGAAAGGCAGAAATAAGTGAATACATCTTTCTCAGATCACAATGCAATAAAAGTCATATGTAATATTGGGCTAGGGAGATAAAGACCCAGAACCAATTGAAAACTGAATAACCTCATTTTAAAGAATGAGTGGACCAAAAAAAAAAATTATAGAAAGAATTAATCATTTCATCCTAGATAATGCAAATAATGAAATAGCATACCAGAACCTATGGGATTCACTCAAAGCAGTTGTCAAGGGAGATATTATATCTTTAAATGCTTACCTGAATAAATTAGAGAAAGAGGAAATCAATGAATTAAATATACAACTAAAAAAATTAGAGAAAGAACAAATTGAAAATCCCCAATTAAATACCAAATTAGAAATTCTAAAAATTAAAGGAGAAATTAATAAAAGCAAAAGCAAAAAAATGAATTAATAAATAAAACCAAAAGTTGTTTTATAAAAAAACCAATAAAACTGGTAAAACTCTGGTCAATTTGATTTTAAAAAAAGAAAGAAGAAAACCAAATTGCTAGTATCATAAATGAAAATGGTGAACTCACCACCAATGAGGAGGAAATTAAAGTAATAATTCAAAATTATTTTGCCCAACTCTATGCCAATAAATTTGATAATCTTAGTGAAGTGGATGAATATTTACAAAAAATATAAGTTGCCTAGGTTAAAAGAAGAGGAGATTAAATACCTAAACAACCCTATCTCAGAAATAGAAATTCAACAAGCCATCATTGAACTCCCTAAGAAAAAAATCTCTAGGAGCTCATGGATTCACAAGTGAATTCTACCAAACATTTAAGGAACAGTTGGTTCCAACTCTATATAAACTCTTTGGAAAAATAGGAGAGGATGGAACTCTGCCTAACTCTTTCTATGAAACCAATATGGTGCTGATACCTAAACCAGGAAGAGTTAAAACAGAGAAAGAAAATTATAGACCTATCTCCCCCTGATGAATAGAGAGGCAAAAATCTTAAATAAAATCTTAGCAAAACAATTACAAGTTATCACTGGGATAATACATTATGATCAAGTAGGATTTATCCCAGGAATGCAGGGTTGCTTCAATATTAGAAAAACTGTTAGTATAATCAATTATATCAACAACAAACCTATCAGAAATTATATGATCATATCAATAGATGCTGACAAAATACAGCACCCATTCATACTAAAAACACTAGAGAGTGTAGGAATAAATAGACTGGTCCTCAGAATAATTAGCAATATCTATCTGAAACCATCAACAAGCATTATATTCAATGGGGAGAGGCTAGAGGCATTCCCAACAAGGTCAAGGGTGAAATAAGGATGCCCATTATCACCACTACTATTCAATATCATATTAGAAATGTTAGCTTCAGCAATTAGAGAAGAAAAAGAAATTAAAGGAATTAGAATTGGGAAGGAAGAGACAGAACTCTCACTCTTTGCAGATGACATGATGGTCTACCTAAAGAATCCCAAGAAATCATCCCAAAAACTACTGGAAACAATTAGCAATTTTAGCAAAGTTGCAGGTTATAAAATAAACCCTCATAAATCTTCAAGTTTTATATATATGACTAGCAAAATACAGCAGGAAGAGCTAGAAAGAGAAATCCCATTCAAAGTAACCTCAGACAATACCAAATACCTGGGAGTCTATTTGCCAAGGCAGACTCACAAACTTTGTGAAAACAATTATAAAACACTTACCACGCAAATTAAATCAGATTTAAATAAATGGGCAAATATCAACTGCTCACGAATAGGTAGAGCTACTATAATAAAAATGACAATTCTACCAAAATTAAACTACCTGTTTAGTGCCCTACCAATCAAAATTCCAAAAAAAATTACTTTAATGTGCTAGAAAAAGTTGGAAGTAAATTCATATGGAGAAATAAAAAGTCAAGAATTTCCAGGGATTTAATGAAAAAAAAAAGTGTGAAAGGAGGGGACTTAGCCCTATCTAAAATTATAAAGCATCAGCCATCAAAACTGTTTGGTATTGTCTAAGAAATAGAGTAGTGGACCAGTAGAATAGACTAGGTGCAAAAGCAGGAAACAATTATAGTAATCTGCTGTTTGATAAACCCAAAGAGTCCAGCTATTGGGATAAAAACTCTCTGATAAAAACTGCTGGGAAAATTGGAAGTTAGTATGGAAAAAACTTAGATTAAACCAACACCTCACACCCTTTACCAACATAAGATCCAAATGGATACAGGATTTAGACATAAAAAAGCAATACTATAAGCAAATTAGAAGATCAAGGACCAGTTTACCTTTCAGATCTATGGAAAGGGGAGCAGTTTATGACTAAGGAAGAGATGGAGAATATCACTAAAAACAAACTAGATGATTTCTATTACATTAAATTAAAAAGGTTTTGTACAGACAAAACCACTGTAACCAAGATCAAAAGAAATGTAGTAACAATCTTTACAACTGGGAAACAATCTTTACAACTAATATTTCTGACAAAGGACTCATTTCTAAAATATACAGAGAACTGACTCATATTTTAAAAAAAAACATTCACCAGTTAACAAATGGTCAAAGGATATGCAAAGGCAATTTATAGATGAGGAGATCAAAGCAATCCATAGTCATATGAAAAATTGCTCAAAATCATTACTTATTAGAGAAATGCAAATTAAAGCTTCTCTGAGGTACCACCTCACACCTCTCAGACTGGCCAATATGACTAGAAAGGATAACAATCATTGTTCCAAGGATTGTGGGAAATCTGGGACACTATCACACTGTTGGTGGAGCTGTGAACTCATCCAACCTTTCTGGAGAGAAATTTGGAACTATGCCCAAAGGGCAACAAAAATGTGCATACTCTTTGATCCAGCAATACCAGTACTGGGTCTATACCCTGAAGAGATGATGAAAAAGGGTAAAAACCTCACTTGCACAAACATATTCATAGCAGCCCTGTTTGTGGTGGCAAAGAATTGGAAATCAAGTAAATGTCCTTCAATTGGGGAATGGCTTAGCAAATTGTGTCATGAAACACTATTGTTCTATTAGAAACCAGGAGGGATGGGAACTCAGGGAAGCCTGGAGGGATTTTAATGAACTGATGCTGAGTGAGATGTGCAGAACCAGAAAAACACTGTACACCCTAACAGCAAAATGGGTATGATGATCAACCTTGATGGACTTGCTCATTCCATCAGTGCAACGATCAGGGACAATTTGGGGCTGTCTGCAATGGAGAATGCCATCTGTATCCAGATATACAAACCTGTGAGGTTTGAACAAAGTTCAAGGACTATTCCCTTTAATTTAGGGAAAAAAACTGATATCTTATTGTCTGATCTTGCTATCTCTTATACTTTATGTTTCTTAAGGATCTGATTTCTCTCTCATCACACTCAATTTGGATCAATGTATGACATGGAAATAATGTAAAGGCTAACAAATTGCTTTCTGTGGGGGGGAAGTAAGATTGGGGGAAAATTGTAAAACTCAAAATAAATAAAATCTCTAATTAATGGGAGATTGGGGACTAAACATAGGGTTTGAGAGGGAATGTGGCTAAGAAAATTCTCTATTCCAATGTCAGAAGACAGGAAAGAAGAGAGAGAGAAGAAAGAAGAAAGGAAAGAAAGCAATGTCAAATTATTATGTCAAAAACAAATGTCAAATTATTATGAATCAACAATGCTGTACAGCAACTAAGAAACTAAAAGATGCATTCCAAGAAACCCAAAACAGATGGGTATAGATAATTCTATGCTCAGGTTAATTATGTCTGGAGCATTGTTTTCAGTTCTAGACATATTTTAAGAAAAAGATGGAGAGCATCTAAGATAGAGTGAAGGGATCCTCAAAACCATGCTATATACAGGGCGGCTAGGTGGTGTAGTGGATAAAGCACCGACCCTGGAGTCAGGAGTACCTGGGTTCAAATCTGGTCTCAGACATTTAATAATTACCTAGCTGTGTGGCCCTGGGCAAGCCATTTAACCCTATTTACCTAGAAAAAAAAAACATGCTATAGCCTGGAGAGAAGAGAACTTGGAGTGAGGGGAGAGAGGAGAATGGAGGAGGAGGCACTCAATAACTCTTTAAACGGTTGAAAGTCTGACTATGAGACACTAGACTTGTTCTACTTGACCTTGACCCCAGAGAGCAGAACAAAGAACAATGGACATTAGCTTCCAACAAGTAAGTTTAGTCTGGCTACAAGGGGAAAATTCCCTAAAATGGGATTGGCTGCCAGTGAATGGGAAAAGTTTCTCATTACTAAATTTGAAGTATTATTGGAAGGATTTGGGGTCAGGTGGGTCAGGGTCTCTTTGATCCTTCCCAACTCTCCAACCCTCTGTTCTCTGAGTTCTTTTCCATTGAGAATAGTCTATGATTCCATGATTTGTTTAAAAAATTAAGGCATTTTTGCAGCATTTCTACTTCTTTAGCTTGACAGAAAAAATGTTAATGTATAATTAATATTTTACTTGTCTGAGTAACTAAGTGCTTGTACTTTATTCACTCAAGGCATCTATACTCCATTTCTGAATCCAGAAGATGGAAGCAATGTGGCAATAACAGGAATAAGAGATTTTTGAATCCAAAGAAATAGGTGTGAGGGGAGGCTAGGTGGCGTAGTGGATAAAGCACCGGCCTTGGAGTCAGGAGTACCTGGGTTCAAATCCGGTCTCAGACACTTAATAATTACCTAGCTGTGTGGCCTTGGGCAAGCCACTTAACCCTGTTTGCCTTGCAAAAACCTAAAAAAAAAATAGGTGTGAATTCTGATTCTGCTGCTTATGAGCTTGAGACCTTGAACAAGTTACTGAATCGCTCTGGGTCTGTTTCCTCATCTGTAAAATGAGGGGATTGGATAAGATTATTTTGAAGGACCACTCTACTTCTAAATTCTATAATAATAAAAAGAAGTACGGTATTTAGTACTTTAAGGTTTGCAAGGTCCTTTATAAATATTGTGTCATTTTTATCCTCATAATTACCCTGGAAATTGGATGCTATTATTAACCTCATTTTGTAGTTGAGGAAACTGGTAGGCAACAATTAAGTAATCACATATCTATTACTTGAGGTTAGATTTAAATTCAGGCCTTCCCAATTCCAAGTCCAGTGTTGTCACCAATGAGCAACTTAGCGGTCTCTTTGAAAGACCACTCAAGCCCATAAATTCAAGAAATAGCTTCACTTCTCTTAGTTCAAGAAACTCAGTCAGACACATTAAGGTCAGTCCTTTCAAGGTCTGGATAATTATGTCTGTTCTCCGATTTACTTTGCATGTTGATATAATAGCCACTGTCTGTGGTCTTTTCTTTCTTTGAATTGCTAGAGGTTTCATCTCTGCCATGTATTCTGATTTTGGTCTGGTTTGGTTCTTCCATTGACTGGTAAAGGCTCTTACTTTAGAGGGGCACAGCATTACAGAGCTGGCATCACACACTGACAATATCAGAGAAACAAACTGATACAAAGAAAAAAGCTGGCACTAGAAGACAAAACTGGAAGATTTATTGCTGAAGGGGATCTCAGAGCTCATCTAGGTCAAAGTCCTCCTTTCCTTTTTAGTAATGAAAAAACTAATGAAAATAGCCAAGCCAGTATTTGAATCCATGTTCTTCAGTCTCAAATCCCCTATTCTTAAATGGGTGGTACAGAATTAGAGAACAGGTATAAGACACTTATTACAACATGTATAAAAAGAGAGAAGGAATAGGTAGGTATCTACAGTCAGTCAATAAGCCCTTATTAAGTCCTTACTTTGTGCTGTTCAAAGCCAACTTGTGAACAGTAAACACATAGACAAAAGTGAAAATAACAGATGTGTGTGTGTGTGTGTGTGTGTGTGTGTGAGAGAGAGAGAGAGAGAGAGAGAGAGAGAGAGAGAGAGAGAGAGAGATGGCAGAGTGGTGGAGTATAGATGCCTTGAGTGAATTTCTGAATCCAGAAGATAGAAGCAATGTGGCAATAACAATTGGCAGAGGTGGAAGCCAATTTTAGAGGGAAATGGGAAGAGTCAGACCAGCTTAGCACCCACTATAGTAATCCAGGTCTGAGTAATGAGGATGTACACTGAGATGGTAGAAGATATGGAAAAGGGACAGATACAGGAGACATTTCAAAAAACAAATTGACAAGACATAGGGCCTGCTATCTCCTGAATCTAAGGAGTGAAAATGAGAAAGAAGTTGAAATGGTTTTTGTACAAGGTTTGGAGCCTGGCCAGTTGAGGCCATTAGTTGAAGTGGGGATTCAAAATACATTGTTTTTGTTGTTCAGTCATTTCAGCTCTTCATGACCCCATTTGAAGTTTTCTTGGTGAAGATAATAGAGTGCTTTGCCATTTCTTTCTCCAGCTCATTTGACAGTTGAGGAAACTGAGGCAAATAGTGACGTGACTTGCCCAGGGTCACACAACTAGTGGCTGAGGCCAGATTTGAACTCAGGAAAAACAGTCTTCCTGACTCCGGGCCTGGTGTTCTGTACAGAATGGTTCCACCTACCAGCCCTGTTAATGTGGAGCCTCTCAAACTATTCCTGCCACACTTCATTTCCTAGTTTGAGATTCTTTGTCTTTTCTGTTGATTTACTTAAAGTTTTACTTGATTCTTGAAATTTTGAAATCACAAGTGTCATCCTTTCTCATTTTGGGGCATTTAAATGAATTGATGATATTTATTGGAACATATATTTATGCATAGCCATATTGATATTTCAGACCTTTTCCTCTTTTATAAGATCTTTGTGTATTGGAAATTTGTTTTCCATATAAAATCTATCTTAGCAGAAGGGTTCCTCTATTAGAGGCCTCTGATCCTCATTTGAGAAACAACCAAAAGTCATTCTTCTAGTTCTAGTTAGGCAATTTAAAAGACAGAACTAGCTGGGGAGACTCCTGTCACATGAAATGCCTATTTCTCTAAATAATTCTATTTTTTTCTTTTCTAATTTACATTCTTTTATTTTCCACCCAGAGACCAACAGAGAAAAACTTGCCCTGTTTCCCTAATTGTAAATTCATAAATGAATATCCATCTGACCAAACTACCCACAGCCCATCCTATAAAAGATTTTCTATATCCCTCAAATAGCCTCCTTTGGATGATGATGACGATGATGTATGTCCTTTCTTGAAGAAGAACATGACATCAGGGAGATGATGCCCTGACAAGCAAATGAATTGGATTTGAGTGAGGCAGGGGCTGTGCTAAGTCACCAGTCTCCCTGTCTCCTCCAGAGCCATCTGGGTCCAGTGGTCAGTTATGAATCAGGATGATTGGAGATGACCCTGGATTTGAGGCATTCAGGTTTAAGTGACTTGCCCAAGGTCACATAACTAGTAAGTGTCAAGTGTCTAAGACTGGATTTGAACTCCTGTCCTCCTGACTCCAAGGTCAGTGCTTTAATCTGTTGTTCTACCTAGCTGCCCCTCTTCATGCAAAATAACAAGAGAAAGTATGACCCATTTGGAGGACTATTTATGAAGATGTACTCAAGAACTATAGGAATTCAACTATAAAATCCTTTTTTGCAGGAACAGACCTAAATAATTGGGGAAATATTAATTAATTAATTACTCACTAATACAATAAAAATAATACTACCTAAAATCAAACAGTCCTCTCTCTCAAGTATACATTTTATTGAGGGAGATAGCATGTACACATAAAATGTAGCTTTGTCTCTGCTTATATCCACAGTATTGCACTGCCTTACTTACCTGCTGATCTTTGCCTGATAAAATCACACCAAGTGCTTAGTTTTATATAGCTACTCCAAGGGATTATATAAAGGGAGAAATTAGGTTAGAAAAGGAGATCTCAATTTTTCTAAGACCATTCTATCTGTACAAAGTAAATAAATGCTATTTCACAGTCTGAGGGTATAAGGAGGGATGGGGGGGAGAAGAGGGAGAAGGTTCTAGCTGTGTATTAAAAGCATGAGGGAGGTACTAGCTGTGTATTAAAGCATGAGGGAGACAGTTTATATATAAGCATAGAGACACAATGAAGTATATAAGGGGCAAAGAGTTCACTTTGGCTGGACTGTAGGATTTTTTGAAGAAGGGAAATTTAGATTGGAGTCAAGCTGTAAAGGGCTTTTAATTATAAACACAAGGAGTTTTAGTTGATTTTAGAAGCAATAAAGATACTAAAGTTGTGAGACAAGAGTGGCATGGAGAAGAAAGAAAAGGGCTTATGTTGGAGCTTTAAGGCATAACAATAATCCAGTTTATTAATTCATTCTAAACTATTTACTACATGTAAGTCCCTTTGCTAAGCAGTTTATTTTTATTTATTAAATGCCTGCTATGAGCTAGGCATTGTATTGAGTGCCAAAAGAAAAAGGAGTTTTTGAAGGAGACAAAAAAAATTAGTTAGGATCAAGATAGTTAAATGGCACCAGAAGCCAACAGAGGAGTTTTAAGAGGAAGTCAACATGTCAGGGTTGCTGAGAGGGGGAGGAGGATAAATACTGAGAAACGGCTTTGTATATAGTAATAGTGAGACCACCAGTAAGCTTTAAAGGGGGCATCTCAGTAGAAACTAGAAAGAAGTTAGATTGTAAAGCACCCAGAAAGGATTAGGTGGTAAGTCAATAAAGAGAGCAATGGGGGGGGGGGTGGCAGAGCCAAGATGGTGACAAGAGCAGATCTTGTCTTAGGCGCTCTCTCATAAATCTTCTAAACTAAGGACTTTGACTAAATTTTCAAGAGACAGAACCCACAGAGGGACCCCGTGAGGCAGTTCTCCTACTCAAGGTAACCTGGAAAAGAGCAGAAAGGCTCTGCTCCCCGGGGTTGGAGGGGTGGCCTGCCAGAGTGAAAGAACTTCAACTTCCTGGATGCAGGCCCAGGGCGCTGGGAGCCTCAGCTCACAGCAGCGGGGGAGTTTCCTGAACTACGACCAGACCCAGGGAGCACCGGGCACAAAGTGGGGGAATGGCGGGGGTCCTCTGCCAGAGCGAGCACGTGAAGTCCAGCCCTCAGGGCACACAGCTAGCAGCTTGGCCACTGCATTCCAGATCCAGGAAACAGAAGCAGGTGGAGCTGGTAAGCAGGAGCCCCCAGGGCCTGAGCCCATTGAACCTAGGGAGTGGAGTGAAGAGAGACTTTGAAGCTCTGTCCTCTGCTCCTGGAACAGGACTCTGGGGCTCTGACCACATTCAGATGCTAATTGCCATCTAGGCCCCCCCATAGAACAACAGGGGCCCCCCACCTCAGCCCCATAGCAGAGGGGGACGCATATGGTCATTCACAGACCAGGAGGGAGGACAGAGCCTCACACACTGAGACCCTTGTGGGAGTGTCCCAAAAGCTCAGGAAGCACCCCAAAACAGGCTCAGGCTGGGAAAATGAGCAAGCTGAGAAAAAAAAGAGGAACACCACTGAGAAATATTTTGCATATGAGCCCAAGAAGGATCAAAATACTCAAGTCTTTAGATGAGGAAGCACAAGCTCCTGCATCTAAAGACTCCAAGAAAAATAGAAATTGGGCTCAGGCTACAACACAGCTCAAAAAAGACTTTGAAAATCAAATCAGGGACTTAGAAGAAAAACTGGGAAAAGAAATGAGAGATGCAGGAAAAACATGAAAATGAAGTCAGCAGCCTAGTCAAGAACATCCAAAAAAAAAATGCTGAAGAAAAGAGCATGCTAAAAACCAGCTTAGTTCAAATGGATAAAACACTTCAAAAAGTTATGGAGGAGAAGAATGCTTTAAAAAGCAAAATTGGTCGGATGGAAAGAGATAAGAAAACTCTGAGAAAAACAAATCCTTGAGACAAAGAATAGAACTCAGGGAGATTGATGAATTTACGAGAAATGAGGACTCATTACTTCAAAAACAATAAAATGAAAAATTAGAAGAAAATGTGAAAAAACTCATTGAAAAAAACAACTGATATGGAAAACAGACTTAGAAAAG
The DNA here is from genome assembly GCF_037893015.1 of Macrotis lagotis. Taxonomy (NCBI): domain Eukaryota; kingdom Metazoa; phylum Chordata; class Mammalia; order Peramelemorphia; family Peramelidae; genus Macrotis; species Macrotis lagotis. Next base: position 118,826,388 of record NC_133666.1, read on the forward strand.
ATAATTTAAAAATTATTGGAATACCTGAAAGTCATGATCAGGAAAAGAGCCTTGACATCATTTTCAAAAAATTACTACAGGAAAATTGCCCAGATATCCTAGAAGCAGAGGGCAAAATAGAAATGGAGAGAATCCACCGATCCTCCCAAGAAAGAGATCCCAAAAAACCAACCCCTAGGAATATTATAGCCAAGTTCCAGAACTCCCAAGTCAAAGAGAAAATATTGCAAGCAGCCAGAAGGACACAGTTCAAATATCATGGAGCTGCAGTCAGGATCACACAGGACTTAGCAGCAGCTACATTAAAAGCTCATAGGGGGGCAACTAGGTGGCATAGTGGATAAAGCACCGGCCCTGGAGTCAGGAGTACCTGGGTTCAAATCCGGTCTCAGACACTTAATAATTACATAGCTGTGTGGCCTTGGGCAAGCCACTTAACCCTGTTTGCCTTGCAAAAAAAAAAAAAACCTAAAAAAAAAAAGCTTGTAGGGCTTGGAATATAATATACCAGAAGGCAAAAGAGCTTGGAATGCAACTGAGAATCAACTACCCAGCAAAAATGAATGTCCTCTTTCAGGGAAAAAGATGGACTTTCAATGAATCAGGGGAATTTCAAATCTTCCTGTTGGAATGGCCAGAGCTGATCACAAGGTTTGATCTTCAAATACAGGACTTAGGTGAAACATAGAGATTGGAAAAGGGAAAATATGAGGAACTTAATGATGATGAACTGCATGTATTCCTGCATAGAAAAATGACACTGATAATACTCATATGAACCTTCTCAGTTAATAGAGCAGGTAGAAGGAGCTTTTATAGTTGAAGCACAGGAGAACGCTGAATTTGAAGATAAAATATGGTGTAAAAATGGAGTCAATAGAAAAAAGGGAAATGTAATGGGAGAAAGAAAAAGGAGAGGGGGAATAGGCCAAGATATTTCATATAATAAGATTTTTCTTTATTACAATGAGCTATTGCAATGATATGGAAGGGGGGGAAGACAAGGGGGGAATGAGGGAATCTTTGCTCTCATCAGAGGTGGCTAGGAGAGGAAACAGCATATATACTCAATGGGGTATAGGTAGCTGGAGTAAGAAGGAGAGGGGAGCAGGGGGAAGGGGTGGGGATGTGAATAAAGGAGGAGAGGATGGACCATGGGGGCAGAGTGGTCAGATATAACACATTTTCTTTTTTACTTCTTGCAAGGGGCTGGGATTGGAAGGCCTGTCCGGGACCATAGGGCCAGGTGGATTCTGGGCCTAAGGGGTGGTATGGGGGCTCAGGGCTTCTTGGCCCCAGGACCAGGGATCTGTCTGCTGTGCCACTCAGTGACCCTACAGCAGAGTCAGAGTGAAAGAAGAGAGAAAATATAGTACATGGTAGTGGAGAAATAAGAAAGGAGGGAGTTGTGATCAGCAATGGCAACGTTGGAAAAATATGGAAGCAACTTTTGCAATGGAATTACCATAAAGAATGCGATCCATCCATGACAGAGTTGTTGGTGTTGGAACAAAGACTGAAGCACATTTATTATTATTATTATTTGGGGGAGAGTGCAGGGCAAATAGGGCTGGGTGGCCTGCTTGGGCCACATAGCAGGGTGATCATTGGGTATCTGAGGCCAGATTTGGACCCAGGTGCTCCTGACTCAAGGGCTAATGCTCTGTCCACCACCCAGCCACCCCTACTATTATTACTATTTTATTTTATTTTGGGTCTTTATTTTTCTTTTTTTTTTTTGGTTTTTGCAGGGCAGTGGGGTTGGGGTGGCTTGCATGTCACACGGCTCGGTGATCGTTGGGTGTATGGGGCCGGATATGGGCTCAGGTGCTCCTGGCTCCAAGGGTGGTGCTCTGTCCATTGCGCCACCTGGCCATACCTACAATTATTACTATTATTTTTTTTATTTTAATTTTTTCTCTCCCCTTTACTTTATCGCTCAAGCGAGTCTATATTTTTTTGGGGGGAGGGGGTATTTTGTTTACTCTTAAACAAGAACATTTCATTAATGTATAAAAAACATTATTTGTACAAAATGAGAATAAATATTAAATATTAAAAAGAGAGCAATAGAGCTCAGTCATGAGAAGTAGATAAATCATATGTCTGCCTCAGTTTCCTCTTCTGTACAATGAAGATGACAATAGCACCTACCTCCAAGGATTTTCTTGAGGATCAAATGAGATAACGTGGGTGAAGAGCTTCTAAAATATTGACGTGTATAAAAATTCTAGCTATTATTATTATTTTTATCTTTTAAGGTAAAGGAGATCTAAGAATGTTTGAGAGCTCAAGGGAAAAGGAATGGCTTAGGAAGTAGGGATGATGGAAAATATTACCAAGAGAAGGGATACCTTGATACAGAATGATCAACATATTAGATAAGTGTAACTAGTTAATCTTCTAGAAACACCTCCAAATTAAACATAAAATATAATTTGGAAAATGCTTAACAAAATAAAAAAAAATCAACATAGAAAATATTAATTTCTGGTTTTCTAAATCAATATTGGCCCACAGGGTTCCATTTCTATTTGAATTACATACCTCTGTGTGGCCAGGAGAAGATAAGGACCAAAACAGGCAAAAATCTTATTTTGTAGAGAGAGAAGGAGCATCTTCTACCTTCTCCATACACGCCACTAGGTGGTGCAGTGGCTAAAGTACAGTTTCTACAGGAGTCAAGAAGTACTGAAATCTAAACCAATTTCTTGCTAAGTGTGTGACCCTGGTCAAGCATGTTTTGGCCTGTCTGCCTTAGTTTCCTTCTCTGTAAGTTCAATATGATAATAATAATAATAATAATAATAATAATAATAATAATAATAATAATAATAATATCTCCCAGGATTGTAGGGAAGATAGAATGAGCACATATTTTTGCAAAGTCCTATATAAATGCTAGCAATTTTTATTCTATGTTAATATAATAAACATACAATGTTTTTAAACCATATTTGCTTTGGTTTCTTTATTCCTCTTCCTCCTAATTTCTTAGTCATTCTTTTTTTTCTCCCTTTCTCAGAAATTCTGGTTGTTCATAATACCAGTGTTTTTAGCACAAATAGTTTACCAAGTTGGCTTGACGTATTGGTTGGAGGGTCAGCCTTAGAGAAAGGATGACTCAGGCTCAAGTCCTGCCTCTGACACATACTGGCTGGGTCACCCTGGGCAAATTATTTAACCTCTCCCGGGCTCATTGCATTGCAGAGAAGGTGCTAGCTAGCAGAGGTAGAGAATTCAAAGGTACATCCTTATCCCAATATAAGTTACCATTCACTTTCATGCTCTTTAGTTTATGTACACAGAATATTGGTGCTAGGAGAGACTTCTGAGGTCCTCAAGCCCAACCCACATCAGAACAGTCCCCTGTTCAATGTCACCCACAAGTGGTCATTTAGCCTTTGCTCTAAGACCCCTCTACCTCCAGAGGCATCCCATGGCCCTGTGGAATAGCTCTAATACAGCTGTTTTTGTAGTAGATTCCAAGGGACCCTGGACAAGTCACAACATCTAGTCAGGAGGAGGAGGACCATTTGATTGGTACTTCTTATGATAGCCAAAATAAGTCTAAAAAAGAAAAACTTAAAGGAGACATCAGGATTGCACTCCTGATTTTCCCAGACTTTCTCTATCAAGCATCTTCTATCCCAGAGTTCATCCTATCCAGGAATTCACATCTTGTTAAGGTCCATACAGCTAGGTGGCTGCCAGAGAGAGGCTGGGGCTGGAGTTACAAAGGCGAGCTCAAATCCAGCCTCAGAGGCTTACTAGCTGTGTGACCCTTGGGTGAGTCATTCAAGGACTAGCATCCAAATGTCACTTCTTGTAAATGTTACCTAGAAGGATCAGACATTATCACAGGTCCCTAGGATATTCCCATTAGCTTCCCTTCTTTACTACAACTGTGAACAAGCCTCAGCTCTCTACTCTCTTGATAACTGCCTCAGTTTATTTGCTGGGCAGGGTTCCACAGATGGGCACTCCGGAGGGAGATTTTAGCCATAATTGTCAGAAGGCTGGAATTCTTTGAGGCTGAGAAGGGAAGACAGATGCAGGTGTTTCCACTTGTAAATGAAGATTCCTTCCCCAGGATCTTTAACTGATCCTTTTAAGGCAAGGTTTCCAGTCCTCCTGCCACAGTGGTCAGCTTCCTCTGGAAATGCTCCAATTTGCTAATGTCCATACTAAGGCATGATGTCCAGAATGAAACACAATAGTACTACTCGGTGGGAGGGTCACAAAGGAGATGCTCAGTTGGTTATGGGTTATACTAGATGGCCTCTAGGGGGAGGGGTTCTTAACCTGAGGAACTGTGAAATTGTTTTCTTTTTAAACAATATATATTTTAATTCCTTTTTGTTTCAGTCATTTTTCAATCACTGTGACCTAGTTTGGGGTTTTCTTGGCTGAGATACTGGAGTGATTTGCTATTTCCTTCTTCAGATCATTTTTACAGATGAGGAAACTGGGGCAAACAAGGTCAAGTGACTTGCCTAGCTAGTAAGTATCTGATTTGAATTCAGGAAAATTACTTCCTCACTCCAACCACTGTAACACCCACTTGCCCATTTTAATTGCATTTCACTATAACTGCTTTCTTTTGTAATCCTTTGTACTTTATGAATTTTAACATTTTTCTGAGATGGAATACAAAGCCTTCACCAGACTGCTAAAGGGGTTGGGGGGGGGGGGGTTCCCATAACACAAAAAAGATTAAGAAACCTTGATTTAGGTTCTCTTCCATTTCAGAACTTCTGATTCTGAAAGATGAGGATTTAAGGCTATGTTCCATCTCCTCTGTATATATTTATTTACATGTTATTTACATGATCATATATTAACCTGTGATGTCACTGACACTCTTGGAAAGTAAAGCACAAACAACATTCCAGTTAAAATGTGAACTTGGGAGCAGGGACTGCTTTTGATTTTTCTTTGGATCCCCAGGACTTAGCACAATGCCTAGAATGTTGTTATTTGTCAAATCATTTTCCAAAAGGAACATTGATATCTTAGGTGACATCTTTTTTTTTTTACAAAGCATTGGGGTTGACTTGCCCAAGGTCATAGAGCTAAGTAAGTATTAAGTGTCTGAGGCCAAATATGAACTCAGGTCCTCCTGATTTCAAGGCCAGGGCTCTTTTCATTGTGCCACCTAGCTGTCCCTCAGGTGACATCTTGAATTGTCAATGAATTGGATTTAAGTGAGGCAGAGGTGCGCAAAGTTGTGTCTAACTCTCCCTACCAGAGTTATCAAAGTCCATTAGCAGGACTGACAATGACCTGGGATGCGATGCATAACTTTGGTGTCTTTGAGGTTTGACCAAGCTCTAACTAAATTCTCCAGAGTCCTTACTTTGTGACAAATTGTTCTCATCTACCCATTCTACCTGGGGACGTTTTTTCATGCTTGGGGTAGACACCCCAGTAACTCACTGATGGATTTGTGACCCTCAAGCTGGGTTAGCCTGTCTGCCCAGTTTATCTGAAAGTGACTGATGGGCAAGCTACAGCTCCTTGGAGCCATAGGCGAGTTGAGTATCAGATGGACATCAAAGGTGGATGAGCAGACCTGAAAAGGGCAAGGAAAATGCTCACAAAGGTGCTAGTCCTCCCTGAATACCCCATACAGCTGGCCTGGATTGTAATAAGCACTTTAAAATGTTGTTGATTGAATAGAGCAAAGAATCACAGGATTGTTTGTCCCATTCTCTCCTTTCACTCACCTATAACCCTTATTAAAGTCATTGCAACAGCTTTCTAATTGAGCTATTTCCTGCACTCTCCCATTCATCTCCCAGAAGGCTACCAAATTGATATTCCTATAGTCAGGATCTTCTCCTAATCAAAAATGTTCAATGACTCCCTAATTCTTCTAAGAAAAAAATATAAATTTCTTAATCTAGTACTTAAAGCTGTCCACAAGCTGGATCCTGTCTACCTTTTCCTTTTTCACATTTATAGCTGTATTGACTCCCCCTCTCAGTCAAACTAGGCTACTAGCAGTTCCCTATATAAAAACATTCATTCCCATGTCCAATGTGTTTTATCTCTCTTAGATTTCCTCATTTCTTTCATAAGTCAACTTGGGCACCCCTTCCTATGAGTGCTTTCCTTATTCCCCTTCTCCCCAAGATGATGGTGAAATCTCCCTCCTGAGATTATTTTGTATTTATTTAAGGCACTTCAGAGGCCATCTTAATCCAAATTTCTTATTTTTACAGATGAAGAAATGGTTAACTCCAAGGCCACATCAATTGTTGGTCAATGGCATCCAATTCCTGGTGATAAAGTGGATCACACAATATACACTAGCATCCATGGGATTTTCTAACAAGGATATTTAAGTGATTTGCCATTTCCTTATCCAGGGATTTAAGATAAACAGAATTTGAACTCAAGTCTTCCAGACTCCAGGCCCTGTGCTATATCCACAGAACCCTCTAGTTCCCTCCCATTATTAGACAGGAGCTTAATTAACATCAGAGATTTTCCTATCATCAACCAACCATCACACTTTCATGAAGAGGCATTGAAAGGTGTCAATAATGAAGTTGGGGGCGGCTAGGTGGCACAGTGGATAGAGCACCGGCCCTGGAGTCAGGAGTACCCGAGTTCAAATCCAGTCTCAGACACTTAATAATTACCTAGCTGTGTGGCCTTGGGCAAGCCACTTAACCTTAATCCATTGCCTTGCAAAAACCTAAAATAAATAAATAAATAATTGAAAAATAATCAAGTTGGCCTAATGGGGGTGGTATTGGAGTCATTATAAGTCATCCTGTACATTGCAGATTTGGGAATGTGAAAGGAAGGTAGTATATTTGAGGGTGAAGAGGCTGGGATCCCTTGGAGCTATGGTCAACCAAAGAATTGAGGATTTGTGGTCAAGTTATTAGTATCCCATAATTCAGCTTTTATACTAGTAATGATGACAGCCCTAAGACCTCATGTGTGTAGACATCCATGATGTCAAATCACAGGCAATTGAACCTGGGAATAGACACCAACTCAATACAAGATTTCAGTATATTTGGGGATTTTTCCAACTTTTCTGATGTGAATGGTATTTGTTCAAGTTGTGAGAGATCTACAATTTGGGATTTTTGACCAATTTACTAATGCAAAGTACAGTGAATGATTATATGATGTGGACTATAAAACATTATATACAAAAAAAAAAGCAATTTTAAGTCTCTCTCTCTCTCTTCTGTCTTTGCTTCCCCCTTCTTGCCATTTCTCAAACTACAACCCAGATCTCTTCAGTTAGCATTTTTGCTGATCTAGTAGCTATGTAGTACAAAGAGACTCCTGAGCCTGGAAGACAGGAAGCTCTGAGTTCAAATCCTATCTCAGACACTGTGTGACCTTGGACAAGTTAATAAAACTCTCTCTCAATTTCCTCATCTGTGAAATGGAGATAAAATAGCACCTAACTTGGAGGGATGTTAATAAAATCAGTGTAAAGCACATTAGAAAAGCACATTAGAAAAAAGAATAACATACCTTGACCACAGGGATAGAAGGAAAGCAGGAATTTAAAATTTTTAAGTTTGTAATCATGTATTTGGAACTTAGAGATAAACACAAGGTTTCCTTTGTTTATGGCTCAAATTAATATTATTTGTTGAGGCTCAAAATAGGTGTTTTTTGGGGAGTGAGCTAAGTTTTGAGGGAAGTTACAGCTTCTAAGAGGCACAGATGAAGACCAAGAGCATTCTACACAGAGAAGACATTCTAGGGCAAAGGAATGGAGGTGGAAGACAGAATCTACCACCCGACCCCTAATAAATGTCATATAAATATTAATTTATTAATTTGGAAGTTGAAAGAATCATAGATACAGGGCTGGAAGGGATCTCAGGAGGCACCTGGTTCTGCCTCTTGCCAGAGGATACTGGTAAAGCCATTCAGGCTCAGAAGAGGCACTTGAACTCAAGTTTTCAGAGTGCAGAGGCACTAATCATTTCATTGGACCTCATTGCCTCTGCCTCCTATTTCAGATGTTTGATAACCACTTTTCTCTTACATAAGAGTTCTCATACCTCTTACCTCTGTATCTAGGTCCCCTGGCCATACTGGATTCTTGCCGAGGCAACCACAGGCAGGATTTGAAATTTAATAAATCTAATAGCTCTTTAGGAGTCTGACCCTTAAATTAATTGTTTTAACCAAATATAGCCCTCAAATGACCTTATAAATATTCAAATGACGCTTGGCCGAAAAAAGGATTCCCCACCCTTGTTTTAGCCAGATGGGCCAGCATGAGATTCTATTTTCTACCTCTATTCCTTTGTACTACAATGTCTTCACTGCCTAGAATGCTCTTGTGTCTCTTAGAAGCTGTAGCTTCCTTCTAAACTCAACTCAAACACCTCCACCCACAAAACACCTATCTCGAGTCACACCAAATTCTGTTAATTTGAAGCCATAGACAAAGGAAACCTTGTGTTTTCCTCTAAGTCCCAAATGCATGATTACAAACTTAAGAACTTAAAATTCCTCCTTTCCTTTTATACCTGTAATCAAGCTGTTGGATTTTTTCCTATTCCTATAAATTACACTGATCAAGACACATATAAATAGGAATTGTAACAGAATCTCAGCCAACCCATTTCAGTTGCCAACAGTGGTCTGAATTATCCAGGTGCACTTGTAGTATGGCTGAGGGATATAGCCCATAGTAATTTTGGTCCTTAAAGGACCCAAACCGCTTCAATATCAGTGTTAAAACTTGGCCAGGAAGATGGGAGTCAAGCATAAAAAATCCAAGCAAAGGGCTAAGTGAAAAAATGGGGTAGTCATGCTTCCTCAAAGAAGGTAGGCTGGTGGAAGGATTTGCATGAACTAATGCTGAGTGAGATGAGCAGAACCAGAAGAACATTGTATACCCTAAAAGCAACATGGGGGTGATGATCAACCTTGATGGACTTGCTCATCCCTTCAGTGTAACCAGGGACAATTTTGGGCTGTCTGCAATGGAGAATACCATGTGTATCCAGAGAGAATTATGGTCTTTGAACAAAGACCAAAGACTATTACCATCAAATTAGTTTAAAAAGTTATATTATTATGTAATTTTACTCTCATACTTTATTTTTCTTCCTTAAGGATATGATTTCTCTGTCATCACATTCAACTGAGATCAATGTATAGCATGGAACCAATGTAAAGGCTAACAGAATGCCTTCTGTGGGGGGTGGGAAGCAAGAATGGGGGGGGGATTATAAAACTCAAAATAAATAAAATCTTTCTTAAAAAAGAAAAAAGGGGGGATGGCGAGGTGGCGCAGTGGACCTTGGAGTCAAGGAGTACCTGGATTCAAATCCAACCTCAGACACTTAATAATTACCTAGCCATGTGGCCTTGGGCAAGCCACTTAACCCTATTGCCTTGAAAAATATAAAAAAAAAAAAAAAAAAACCGAGGAAGAGGACAGAAATTAGAAACCTAAGTCAGTCAATAGACTGGATAAACAGGTGTGCAGACCAGGAAATTTAAAAAGGTATGAAAGTGGTGGATGGGTCAAGGGCAGAAGCAAGAGTTACAATTACTCTCAACAAGAAAAACTTGTGCAAAGGTTTTATATTAGTCCCTCCTAGTACTAAGGAGCTGTACTTTGAGAGGTCTGGATCCAGTATGACAGTGATTTTCTATTAGCCTAGGAGTACTACAGTCTACACTGAAAAGAGATCTAGTTTCAACACTGAAAGAGATGAGGGATTTCAAGGGGTACTGGTAGGCACAAAACTTCCTAAATCTCCCAGAATCACCAATTTATCCCAAGTTCTTGAAACAATATACATGTGGACCAAAGGTCTGTCTTGGAAAGCCATAGCTACTCTCCTAAAAATTAAGTATTTTTCAGCTTCTGTTAGTTTTAGCCAGGTGGTGCAATAAATAATGTACTAGACCTGGACTCAGGAAGACCTGAGCAAATCACTTAACCTGTTTGCTTCAGTTTCCTTATCCATAAAATGGAGATAACTGTGAGGATCAAATAAGAAAATAAGTTTAAAGCTGAGGCCACAGTAGATAGTAATTATTGTTAGCTATTATTATTGCTATATGACTTTGTCATTCACAATTCTGCCAGTACCCATAAGTGAGGGATTCCATAAATTTTTCTACTCTTATCTGCTGATCCATAGCTTATCTTTATTAAATTCAAAAATTTAATAACACTTTAATAACATTTAATAACACTAGCCAGTGTTTTGGAATTTAATGTTTATGTTCATTATTTTTCTTTCTTTTTTAAGTAATTTCTTGATAACTTTACTTTTTCGGATTAAAGAGTCCTTAAAACATATTTCTAACTCTGCAACTTATCTGTAAAGACATAATTGGAAGGGGCAGCTAGCTGGCAGAGTGGATAGAGCACCAACCTTAAAATCAGGAAAACCTGAGATTAAATTTGACCTCAAACACTTGATACTTAACTAACTGCGTGACTGGGTAAGTCATTTAACCCCATTGCCTTGTAAAAAAAAAAAAAAGACAAAATTGAATTATTCAGTCCTTCATTCATCAATACTGTTACATTTTGTGTGGGTCTCAAAATCTGCAAGAATAATACACATGGGGCAGCTAGGTGGCGCAGTGGATAAAGCACCAGCTCTGAAGTCAGGAGTACCTGGGTTCAAATCCGGTCTCAGACACTTAATAATTACCTAGCTGTGTGGCCTTGGGCAAGCCACTTAACCCCATTTGCCTTGCAAAAAAAAAAAAATCTAAAAAAATAAAAATAAATAATATACATAAAAAGATCTGAGCAAGATTTTATCAGTTCCACTGGTTGTCTATTTCATGTTTCATTTTTTGTTTTAAAACTGAGGACAATTTAGTCTTTAACCTAGATAAGTTGAGTAAAATTATAAGGAAGATTTGCATTTATTCATTATTTAAGATTGATCCTAATACATTGCTATCAAAACCAAAATTCAAATGCATTATCACTATGCAAAAACTGATTTATTCTGTAACAGCTCACATTTGCACTGTTTTGTGGTTTATGTAGTTATTGCCTCATAATAACCTTTTAAGTGCAACTATTACTAATCCTCATTTTGTAGGTAATACTGAACCGCAAAAAGGTTACCTGATTTGCCCATAATTACAAAACTAGTGTTAAAAGTTGAACCCTAGGGGCAGCTAGGTAGCACAGTGGATAGAGTACTGGCCCTGGAGTCAGGAGTGCCTGAGTTCAAATCCGGCCTCAGACACTTAATAATTACCTAGCTGTGTGGCCTTGGGCAAGCCACTTAACCCCATTGCCTTGAAAAAACCAACAAAACAAAAAAAAAGTTGAACCCAAGCCACTTGACTACAAGAATTGTTTTATCTATACTTTAGAATCTTGATAAATGTCAAATAAAAGTCAATCTTCTCTAATTTCCTCTGAACTTTAAATGTGGGGCCATCAATCACTTTTATAAGGCTTGCAGTATTCCATTTTCATGGCATCCTCCAAGAAAAACATCTCTAAGGTTTTTTGACCTTGGATTTTTTACAAAGGCAAAATGAATTACTTGCTGTATACATGCCTAATACTTTTAATATAGCAGATTTATCTCTAATTTTAACAAGTGTTCATTGTGTTTTATCATAACGTGTTTGGTTGAAAGCATGACGGCAACTAAAAGTTCAGGCAGGAATGAAGTCACCTTGCTAAATTATCATTCTCTTTTCCCCTTTGGGGTTAAATTCCTTAGAAAGGTCATCTGTTGTAGGTGCCTCCACTTTTGTCTCCCCTCATTTTTTTTTTAGATTTTTCAAGGCAATGGGGTTAAGTGGCTTGCCCAAGGCCACACAGCTAAGTAATTAAGTGTCTGAGGTCGGATTTGAACCCAGGTACTCCTGACTCCAAGGCCGGTGCTCTATTCACTGCTCCCCCTCTCATTCTCTTAACCCCTTCGCAATCAGGTTTCTGAAACTCCCCTCTCCAACGTCACCAACAATTTCTTAGTCACCAGATCCAACTGCCTTTCTTCAATCCTCATTCTCCCCAACCCCCATCTATCTCCACTGCCATTGACACTACAGATCACTCTCTTTGGGCTGTTTCCAGGACACCACTCTCCTGGTTCTCCTCTCTCCTGACCTCTCCTCAGTCTCCTTTGCTGGATCGATGTTCATCCAGATCACACCCTCTAAACAGAGGTGTCTCACAGGGATGTCCTGGGACCTCTTTTCTGCTCTACGACATTAGATGATTGCATCAGTTCCTGTGGATTTAATACCATTTCTATGCAGATGATTTTCAGTTTTACCTATCCAGACCTAACCAATAAACTGTCTTGAATCTCAATCTTCAGATATCTCAAACTGGCCATCCTGTAAAAATCTTAAATTTGACATTTCCAAAATCATATTCATCTTTTTCCCCAAACTCTTCCCGTGTCCTCCTACAATCAACATTACCTTCCTCAGGCTCTAGAAGTTATATTTGACTCATTGTCTCTCACTCCACACAGCCAGTCTCTTGTGAGGGCCTCCAGATTGCACCTTTAAAACCTTTTTCATACATATCCCCTTCTCTCCAGGCTCTCATAACTTCTTGCCTAGATTACTAGTCTACTGCTAAATCTTTATTACCTGGTGTCTCTCCTACTTCGCCAGCCTTCTCACACCTTACTCCCCAACATATTTCTTCATTCGAGGGATATTTGCTATTCTGCAAATGAGATACTCCCATATTTCAGGTCTTGCTGTCCCCCATGCCTGAAATGTTCTCCCTTTTCCTGCTTGCCTTTCCTGGATGCCTTTAAGTCCTAATTAAAATCCTGTCTTCTACAGGAATTCTCTCACAACTTTTATTTCTATTTCCCTATTGATTGTATGTTGTCAACCCCCCCCTCATCAGACTGTGAGCTTCTTGAGGACAGAGGTTGGGTTTTGTCCCTCTCTGTATCTTCAGCACTTACTAAAGTGCTTGCCACAACAGCAGATACTTAAAAAATGTTTAAATAGGAACAATGGGTGATATAGAATTATGGGTTTCCACATATAACATCAAGAAAAAGGAACTTAACAAGGAATAATCTACATTATTCAGCCCTGGAGTCGGGAGGACCTGAGTTCAAATCCAACCTCAGGCACACCCTCTTAGCTGTGTGAACTTGGGCAAGCCACTTAATTCCATTGCCTTGCAAAAATACAAACACAAACCAAAAAACTATCAGGGACAGAAAAGCTCATATTTAGTTCTGGCCTTTAAAAATAGGAGCACATTATTAATAATCAGGTTATACCTAAAATTTTTTTAAATAGCTATTATTTAACATAATAGCAAATCTTTTATTAAAAAGGCTATTTAATAAAAGTCATGTAGGGATTACTGACTTTACAAAAATCTATGACATATATGGGAAGGTATTTATCTAAAGTTTTTAAGTTGGGAATTATATAATAAACTCAGCTTGCAGATTTTATAGCTCTCTACAAAACAATATTTCCTATCAAAAAACAAGAAATCCATAGTAAATATGTTCACCCAAGAACTTTGAAATATTACCATTACTATTAATAAACTTTCTAATTTTATTTACCATGTAATAACCCTGTCATGCCAATTGTGTAAATATAATGTATCTATATTTTAACAAAATACTAGATAACTGCAAATATAACTGGTTCAATGACAGGATTCCAACAGTAGTCATCAGTAGTTAGATGTCTCAAGAACGTAACTCTCAGATCTCTTGGTTACAGGACCTTTTTCATTCTTGAAAACTGAAGATTTCAGGGCAGCTAGGTAGTGCAGTAGATAGAGCACTGGCCCTGGAGTCAGGAGGACCTGAGTTCAAGTATGACCTCAGATGCTTATTAATTACCTGGCTGTGTGGCCTTGGGCAAGCTACTTAACCCCACTGCCTTGCAAAAAAAAACCTAAAAAAAAAAAGAAAAAAGAGAAAACTGAGGATCCCTGGCTCAAAGAGCCTGTTTCTGAAGTGGAATATATTTATTTATATTTAACATATTAGAAATTAAAATAACTTAGTTTATTATGAAAATAGTTTTGACTCGAAGACCCCATGGAAGGATCTCATGCTGCTCTACTGGAGGGCCCTGGGAACTGTGATTAAATCCTATTGTTTACTAATGTCTTCTTTAATGCATGCTGATAATATTTTCAAAATGGCAAAAAAGTGGTAGGAACAGCTAACACATTATATGACAGAATCTAGATTCAAGACCATTATCAATAAGGCTCAAATCTAGTAAGATGAAATGTGAAAGGAAATAGTGAAAAATGTCTTAATTTGGTTGGAAAAAAAATCAACTTCCATAAGTACATAGCTAGACAACTATATATATGAAAAAGTGTTTACGAATTTTGATGGATTACAAACTCAATTTGAGTTAATCTGACATTCTGAAGCCAAGAGGGAAAATTGTATTTTTAGGTTCTATTGAGAGACCTAGTACTGAAGAATTAAATGAAAGTTCCACTTGTATTCTGGCCTTCTCAGACTATATCTGCAATATATTGTGTTGTTCTAAGTTATCACACATTATTCGAATACTCTCTTACATTTTTGACATGTGGGAAGCAGGTGAAAGATTCAGACTGTAAAAAAGAAGACTCACAAGGGAAAGATTCTTTAAAGTGTCTGAAGACCTAATATACAGAAAAGGGATTTGACTTGCTATGCTTGACCAGAGAGAAGAAATAGAAACATAGGATACAAACTACAAAGAGATAAATTGGGACTTGATACAAGAGGAAAATTCTAAACATTTAGATATACAGGAAGAGGAACAGTCTTACCTCAAGACGTAGTGGGTATCCCTCTCTTGAGATCCTCAAAGAACATAACCTTGATAGGGATGCTACAAAGTATATCCTTTTTCAAGTACAAGTGGATCAGAATTGCTTCTGACCTCTCTTCCAACTCTAAAATTTTGTGATATTTTGTTATTAGAGTTCTTAGTCTGTTTAACTATAGAACCTTCTATGCTAGAAGTCAATTTTTTAAATTACAGAAGATATTTTAATTCAGAATGTCAAACAAATCAAGTTGTGATATAACAAACTGTTTTATTTACATAAAGCAAAGAAATAAACCCTTTAATAAGAGAATCAACTCACCTTGATGAAGGTGTACTGACACTTTAGTGCAAGGTTACACACCACAGTGACTAAAACTGTGTTCTAGACTGTTACCAAACAAGTACTTTCACTTTCATATACAAAAAGTATTTTTAAAAAAAGGAATCTCCAGTGTAGCCAACTTATTTCATTGTTCTGCAGCCTAACACATAATACTGATACCCTGTTAATGTCACTAATACACATTCATTCATGCACCTCCTGATTCTATTTTCAAAATGTTTAAGTCAGTGCTCACAATTAAACATGATTCCCTATAGATCAAGGGTTTCAGAATTTTAGGAGTAGCTTTTGTGCTCTTTGTTCCATATTTCCATTTTTGAAGAGGAAAGAAGTAATCAAACAACATCACAATAAAGACCAATTTACCTCTTGTCAAGATTTTTGCTTACTTTTGATTTTGATCCACTTTTTTACTAACTTTTAAGATTTACAATCTTATAATGACTGTTTAATAAAGATCATCCTACAAGGACATGAGAATAGAATCACTCTCCTGGAGAGTTTCTGATCACATTTATAATCCTCTTAACAAATGCAATAAAGACCATGTTACAAGGACATGATAGCAGATAACTCTCCTGGAGAGACTTTTTAAAAACACATTTCAATCCTTAATGATTGTAATTTAAAAAGATATGGTAGAAGAATTACTCTCTTGGGAGAGATTTTTTTGGATAAATTTACAAACCAGTAATTAACTGCAGTTGTGATTTCTTTTTTTTAAAGCAAAATTCTATGAAAAATATGAGGGACACAGAAGAGCAATGAGCAACATAAAAGTTCTAGAATGGAAAACCATGTACATAACAGGTTTAAGTTTTTAAATGGTATGTGATAGAAAATACAGCATGAAGATTTATCAGAAAGAACCAGACCCACAAAAAAGCACATGGAATATAAATACTGAACACCATTCTTTAAAATATCCTAGTAATACAATTTTATGTATGTTTAAGATTTCACATTGTTTCATTCAATCAGATGCTTCCTGAATTTTAGATTGTTATTGAAAATAAATGGACAAATTTTCTAAAATAATTGACTTATCAAAAATAATTTTATAACTATTATGGTTTGGTTTATAGAATTCCAGCAATCATTAGTCATCTACAAAAGTTAATCGCCCAGGTCCCTCATTCTTCATCCATCTCCTATATCTCTTCCATCGAGAGTCATTTGCCTTTTTCTTCTTTAGTTCCTCCTCTTGTTCCTGTTTGTAGACCTGCAGAGAAATCACAATATAAGAACTGAGTCAGCCCTAAGACCCCTTTTCCAAATGAAGTGATCTCCCAATAACAAACAGTAGGCCACCAGTTTGCTTATACAAAATCTTCTGATGTATCTATCAGCACTTTTATGAGTGCCTGCTCTACCAGTTCCCATTACAACCCTTCCATACTTCCTTTATCTTTCTGACTATGGATCCACTAGGGTCAAGAAAACTAATATACTGTAGAGCCTACTGGCTCCCTTCCTGAGGTAGCCTGCTTTTCAAAAAGCAGAAGTAAAGCTGGTACTGAGGGAGCATGTTTTTTTTTTTACTATTCATTTTTTAATTTATTTATACATTACCAAAATAGTCTTGTTCTAAGAGTAAATATAATCCCCCCTCCCCCAACAAAAATAAAAAAAAATCTCATGTGAAATAAAATGAAAGAAAGAGAAAAAAATGTGCTTCAGTCTGTGTTCGAATACTATCAGCTCTGTCTCTGTGGTGGATCACATTCTTTAAGTCCAGAGAAGTTACTTCCACAGTTGATGTTGCTGATTGTAATTCCCTCCATCCATTTCTTCCCACTACCGATTATTATTTTTTCTCTCTCTCCTTTCACTGTCCCTCATCAAAAGAGCCCAGAGTAACATGAGACGTTTTAAAAAATTGGTCACAGTTAATTTAGTATGTTATGAAAAACTAATTTGCAATAGACATCTTTGTGTTTTAAACAGAGATCACTAAGTACTTCCAAAGAACACTTTAGCATTGTAAATAAAATAAAAGCAGGCTTTTTTGCTAAAGTAATTCCCTGGCAAAAGAACATTGATTATAAAAGATTTAAGCATTTCCTTTTGTATTGGCTAATAGCCATTAACAGCAACTATATTTAAGATACTAGACACCGAGGTCCTTTCTTGAGTTAAACTGACTAGCATTCCAACATTACTACAGAGAGTGCAACTATAATGGGTTGGATACATTGTTAGAATGCTAGATGTGTGCTTGACAAAAAAACACTATTTTATGGAGAACTCACGTAGGACAAGCACCCACAATAGGGTCAAAAGAAGTGCTACTGAGACACGCTGAAGGTCTCACTGAAGAACTTTGGAATTGATTGTACAGCATGGGAGACATTGGCACAGGACCACCCAGCGTGGCGTACCTTCAGTGAGAGTGCCATACTCTACGAGGAAGGCAGAAGTGAAGCAGCTCAAAGGGAACATGACATACAAAAGTTTAGAGTACCCATCCCAGGTGTTAGCATGGACTATTTGTGCCCAACCTGTAGCATTCCAAGCTCTATTGGTCTGATTTGCCACAGTTGGATACACTATAATTTGTCTCAAGCATAGTGATGTCATTTTGGTCTTCTTTGATAATGAAGGATAAAAACCAACCAATTTTCCCTATCAAACTAATAGTTTCTAGGTTTAACTGATGACTTTTCTGTTTTAATTAGTATAACAAAATGGCATTTTTGAAAGGTTTTTGTAAGTGCTTTTCTGAGTCTAAGTAATAAATCCCACCCTAAGCTGAGAACAGGATGGAACAACACAAGCACAATCTATTTTCAGAGGATGATGTAATGTTATCTGCTAATGTCAAAATTAAAGAGTTGCGTTATTCATTTTTGCAGCTATTATAAGATAGTAGTATACAGTCTTTGAAATGTATCTTATATAATATCATATTAGACTGGTTATGCAAAATACATTATTCTTTCCAAACTTGGAAGCAGTCTATAAAACTAGACTATGAATACAAGTTTTTCACAATAGCTTGAAATGAAATGAAAACCTACCCTGGAAAAACTCCTAATATTTAAAATATAATAGTACACCTCTCTCAAAACACCACCTCTTCCCCCTGCCCCATCCACCCCCTCTTCCTCCCTCTCTCTCTCTATATACACAAACTATACACATATACATATACACTTATTAATGTGTATAAATACATAGGTGTGAATATTATATATACATATACATTTTCTTTTGTTCACTATGAAATGAGATGATCAAATTACTTTAGAGGATAAGCTTTTTAGCTTAGCAAAACTCACTAATAGACAAACAATGAGCTAATCATGCCTTATTTTTAATCTATTTATTAAATAGGTTCAACACATATTTAACATGCTAAAACATTCTACAATACTTGTCTAGGTTAAGTCCATTTGCTCTAAACACTTAAAAATTAAATTTTATCTTAATGTACATAATCAGACTGACAATTTACCTTTGAGTACATTTTTTTAAGAAAGCAAACTTTCAAAAAGAACATGGCTGTAAAAGTGGAAAAAATCATAAAATCACAGATAATTTATCTAAATCAAGTTTTGCTATGCTATATTTAAAATATAAATTTATTCAACTAATTAAAATAACAGCGCTAATCAACAAATTCAGAAATGGAAGGATCTTAAGCATCACCTAATCTTATGAGCTCATTTTAGAGATGAAAAAACTGAGGTTAGAGATAATCAGTGGTACAGAAAACATGGGAAAGGTGACAGCTAGTTAGTAACAAGTATTTCTCCTTCAAATATGAAAAGCACACCTGAGGCCCCATTCTTCTAGG
Organism: Macrotis lagotis; assembly: GCF_037893015.1. Classification (NCBI taxonomy): domain Eukaryota; kingdom Metazoa; phylum Chordata; class Mammalia; order Peramelemorphia; family Peramelidae; genus Macrotis; species Macrotis lagotis. The sequence goes on from NC_133666.1 coordinate 118,845,308, forward strand.
ACCATTATCCACATCTCGTTCGCCATGCCAATATATGCCCCAGGATTCTGTCCTGAGCTGACTCTCTGCATGCCCTTTTTTTGGCCTTTCCATTAGTTCCCCAATGTCCTCCTCACTTTCTAATAAGCTCCCATGTCACCTGCCCAGACATGTTGAACATTTCTATCTCAATTTCCTTCTGATATGTCAGAACCTCTCCAGATGATCACTTCATAAACCAGTCTCCACTTATTTTTGATGGCTGTATGTACTTTACTTCAAGAATTCTATGTGGTAGCTAAACTGGCCTGACAGTCCCCTTATGGGACTCCATGACTTTGCACAAGCTGTGTCCCCTGCCTAGAACAAGCTCCATCCTTATGAGCACCACCTTATGAGCACACCTCCCTTCCTTCAAAGCTCAGTTCTAGAATCATCTTCTAAAGGTAGCATATCCTGATGATTGCTGGAGTTGCTGGGGCTCTGGCCTCTAACCCAAAACTACTCTTTAAGATATTATGTATGAGGGGTAGCTAGGTGGCACAGTGGATAGAGCACCGGCCTTGGAGTCAGAAGTACCTGGGTTCAAATCTGACCTCAGATACTTAATAATTACCTAGCTGTGTGGTCTTGAGCAAGCCACTTAACCCCATTGCCTTGAAAAATCTAAAAAAAAAAAAAAAAAAAAAAAAAAAGATCATGTATGTTTTACTTTAACTTTGTGCTACTTTCCCTAGAACAAGGTAAGTTTCTTGAGGAAAAGGACTTCCACTTTTGTATCCTCAGGGCACAGTGCTTGGAGTTTAATGAATGCCTGAGGAAACCTATCTTTGACTCTTCAAAAAATGATTAATAGGGAGACTAGGTGGCGTAGTGGATAAAGCACCAGCCCTGGAGTACCTGGGTTCAATTCCAGTCTCAGACAAATAATTACCTAGCCATGTGGTCTTGGGCAAGCCACTTAACCCCATTTTGCCTTGCAAAAAAAAAAAACCTTAGAAAAAAATGATTAATAACATTACTGTTGATATTCTAAGTTTTCATAAACACATATTTGTTGTTTATACATTTCGGAAGCATTAACAGACAAAAATTTTTAAAACATTTTTAAAAACTAAGCAAGCATTTGAGACACTTCTTACTTTCATTAATTCTGGATTGACAAATCCTTGAAAGTTTGAGATCAGGTTTCAAAACAGGTCATGTAAAGTGAACCAGGCCTGAAAATCTGGTTAATTCACTTTGCTTAAATAACAGAGCTTCTATCTACCCACTGTAGTTTTACTTCCATGAACAGCAAAGAAAAATCAGACCAGAATCAATTTTTCAGAATCATTTTGGCTGATATACAGATAATGCCATGTGAAAATCTTAAATATTTCTGGTTAATCTTGTAAAATAATTATAGACAGAAAAAGGAGCTTCTCACTGACAAATACACTCACATCCTTCTTTTGCAATATAGTTTATCCCTTCTACATCACAACTTTCTCCATCTCAGGTTCAATATATGGCAGTCTGGTATAAAAAATTAAATGGGGGGCAGCTAGGTGGTGCAGTGGATAGAGAACTGGCCCTGGAGTCAGTAGTACTTGAGTTCAAATCCGGCCTCAGACACATAATAATTACCTAGCTGTGTGGCCTTGGGCAAGCCACTTAACCCCATTGCCTTGCAAAAACTAAAAAAAAATTAAATGGGAATTTTGGGGGAGTTTTGCAGAAGTCACAGAAGACACACACAAAGGCCAGAAGATGACACAGAAAAAAATTTAGAAACCCAGAAATGCATAAAATATATGTAAAATATAGTATAACATCAATATATTTTATCAAATACCATAATAATTCAGACTTCTTTAATACGAAGGGAAGACCAAAAAAAATTTAGTGGATTTTCCAGATTCCAGGCACCATGCACCTAACCCTTTCAATGTGGAAGGGATAACTTACACATATTAAGAAAATTAAGCAACTTTCTACTTGCAACACGAAAGAATATATTAAATTATCAAATCAGTTCAAAGTACTCACTTCATAGTTCTCTTTTATCCACAGCTTCAATTCAAGAAAAGTTTCTTTCTGATGATCTTCTAGACTGTCAAACTGAGATTCTGACATTTTCATATATTTACGTATAAGATATAGTCTCTCTTCTTCGCCATATTCTTGACCTTTAATATTAAAATGATAAATCCACCGGCAATACCAGACAATGTATGCACACAGGTGATAAGGAGCTAAAATAATTTGAAATAGTAGAATATCACATACTTTAGGTTTCTGGTAGCCTCCTTTTATATCTATTTTACTTTTTATAATGTTTTTGATGATGTTTTCTTCCTCCTCACGGATTTCCTCCTTGGATCGTCTGTTTTTGCCTTTTTCTTTGGCTTTGTTAAGCAACCCTTGCTGCTTGGCAATTTCAGTAGCCTGAATACGATACTTTGGCACTGTGGCTAGGTAGTTGATGGCCTCATTATAACTACTCCACCAGCTGAAAAACTAGAAATATTTAACAAAGAAAACACAGTCACTTTTACTTGCAAATATGACTCTATATTAGCAACTAAAAGTTAGCGGGTAGTGCTGATACCTAAACCAGGAAAAGTTAACTGAGAAAGAAAATTAAAAACCTATCTCCCTGATGAATATAGATGCAAAAATCTTAAATAAAATCTTAGCAAAATGATAACAACAAGTTATGACTAGGATAATACATTATGATCAAATAGGATTTATCCCAGGAATGCAGGGTTGGTTCAATATTAGGAAAATTGTTAGTATAATTATTTATATCAATAACAAACCTATCAGAAACCATATGATTATATCAATAGATGCTGAAAAAGCTTTTGACAAAATACAGCACCCATTCCTACTAAAAATATTAGAGAGTGTAGGAATAAATGGATTGTTCCTTAGAATGATAAGCGGTATCTATCAGAAACCATCAACAAGCATTATATGCAGCAGGGATAGGCTAGCGGCATTCCCAATAAGATCAGGGGTGAAACAAGAATGCCTATTATCACCACTACTATTCAATATTGTATTAGAAATATTAGCTTCAGCTATAGGAGAAGAAAAAGGAATTGAAGGAATTAGAATTGGAAAGGAAGAGACAAAACTCACTCTTTGCAGATGATGGTATACCTAGAGAATCCCAAAAAATCATCTAAAAAACTACTAGAAATAATTAGCAACTTTAACAAAGTTGTAAGATATAAAATAAGCCCTCATAAATGCTCAACATTTCTATATATGACTAGCAGGATACAGCAGAAAGAGCAAGGAAGAGAAATCCCATTCAAAGTAACCTCAGACAATATCAAATACCTGCCAAGGCAGACTCAAAAACTTTTTGAAAACAATTTACAAAACACTTCTCACACAAATAAAATCAGATTTAATTAACTAGGCAAATATCAACTGCTCATGGATAGGACAAGCTAATATAATAAAAATGACAATTCTACCAAAATTAAACTACTTGTTTAGTGCCCTACCAAACAAAATTCCAAATAATTACTTTAACAAATTAGAAAAAATTATAAGTAAATATATATGGAGAAATAAAAAGTCAAGAATTTCCAGGGATTCAATGAAAAAAAAGTACAAAAGAACGTGGCTTAGCCTTACCAGATCTAAAATTATATTATAAAGCATCAGTCATCAAAACTGGCTGGTATTAGCTAAGAAACAGAGTGGTGGACCAATGGAATAGACTAGGTGCAATAGCAGGAAATAATTACAGTAATCTGCTGTCTGATAAACCCAGAGAGTCCAGTTATTGGGATTAAAAACTCTCTCTTCAATAAAAAATGTTGGGGAAAATTGGAAGTTAGTATGGGAAAAAACTTAGATTAGACCAATACCTCACACCCTTTACCAAGATAAGCTCCAAATGGATACAGGATTTAGACATAAAAAAAAATATTATAAGCAAACTAGGAGATCAAGAAATAGTTTACCTGTCAGATCTATGGAAAGGGAAGCAGTTTATGACCAAGGAAGAGATGGAGAACATTTTGATTACATTACAGACAAAACCACTGTAACCAAGATCTAAAGAAATGTAGCAAACTGGGAAAAAAATTGTATGACTAATGTTTCTCACAAAGGACTCATCTCTAAAATATACAGAGAACTAAGTCAAATTTTTTTTAAAAAGACAAACCATTCCTCAATAGACAAATGGTCAAAGGATATGCAAAGGCAATTTACGGATGAGGAAATCAAAGAGATCCAGTCATATGAAAAACTGCTCTAAATCACTACTTATTGGAGAAATGAAAATTAAAGCATTTCTGAGGTACCACCTCACACCTCTCAGACTGGTCAATATGACTACAAAGGACAATGATCAATGTTGGAAGGGTTGTGGGAAATCTGGGACATTAATGCACTGTTGGTGGAGCTGTGAACTCATCCAACCTTTCTGGAGAGCAATTTGGAATTATGCCTAAAAGGCAACAAAAATGTGCATACCCTTTGATCCAGCAATACCACTACTGGGTCTGTACCCTGAAGAGATTATGAAAAACAGTTAAAAACATCACTTGGGGCGGCTAGGTGGTGTAGTGGATAAAGCACCAGCCTTGGAGTCAGGAGTACCTGGGTTCAAATCCAGTCTCAGACACTTAATAATTACCTAGCTGTGTGGCCTTGGGCAAGCCACTTAACCCCATTTTGCCTTGCAAAAACCAAAAAAAAAAATCACTTGTACAAAAATATTCAAGGCAACCCTGTTTGTGGTGGCAAAGAATTGGAAATTAGGTTAATGTCCTCCAATAGGGGAATGGCTTAACCAACTGGTATTTGTATGTCGTGGAACACTATTGTTCTATTAAAAACCAGGAGGGATGGGAATTCAGGGAAGCCTGGAGGGATCTGCATGAACTGATGCTGAGTGAGATGAGCAGAACCAGAAAAACACTATACACCCTAACAGGCTAACCTTGATGGACTTGCTCATTCCATCAGTGCAACAATCAGGGACAATTTTGGGCTATCTGCGAATAGAGAATACCATCTGTATCCAGAGAAAGAATTGTGGAGTTTGAACAAAGATCAAAGACTATTACCTTCAATTTAAAAAAAAAAGCTCATTATCTTATTATGTAATTTTGCTATCTCTTATAATTTATTTTTCTTCCTTAAAGATATGATTTCTCTCTCATCACATTCAACTTAGATCATGGAAACAACATAGAGACTACCAGACTACCTTTTGTGGAGGGTGGGGGAAGCAAGCAAACTCAAAATAAATAAAATCTATCTTTAAGAAAAGTTAGCAGGTAACCAAAGCCACCATTCATTGGCATAAATAGAAAAACAGTCTTGCAAAATATATAGGGTAAGACAAAATTAAGACTGATTTCAGTCACCATAATCTGCATATTCAGTGGCAGCATCAGCAATAGCTTACTTTGACATGCTTTACAGTTCCAAAAGCATTAACTGGCTTTCCCACAACACACACTTAAATAACTGTCAGAGCTAAGACCTGATTCCAGGTTCTCTGACTTTAAGTCTGAAACTTTTCCCACTATACCATACTGCCCTCAAAGAATCTAGAGAAATATGGTAACAATAACAGCAAACATATAAAAGCCTATTTTATACCTTATTTCATTAGCTTCTTACAAAAGCTGTGTAAAATTATCCCTGCTTCATAGATAAGAAAACAAAGATTTAGAGAAAAACTGATTAGATCATGGTCACAGAGCTATTAAGTGTCAGAAGCAGGATTTGAAACCAAGTGTCTCATTACTTCAAATCCAGCACTCTTTCCACTAACCACTCTTGCCTCTCTTTTATACCTTTTACCAGCATGGGGGAAAGACTAAGAGAAGGAGGAGATCTTCTCCAGCATGTAAACAATTCCATTTCATGATAATAAACAGGTTTCCTTGAGGTCAGGATAGCCCGTCAAAAATGTTCAACACAATGCAGTTTTTATGAGAAGAAATAGAAAATGTTCCAAATCACCAAGAACACAAATTTTAAACTACTTGAAGTTTCAGCTCACATTCAGAGACTAGCAAAGATGATAAAATATGAAAATAATTACTGGAGGTGATGAGACTAGATTCATTACTGGAGCTACAAAGTCATCTTATTTTGAAGCAATTGGAAATTAAACTAAAAAAGTCATGAAGATATATATAAACCTTTGAAATGTTTTGCATGATTTCACATACATAATTGATATCACGCTGCTTGTCTTCTCAATGGTTGGGAAAAGGATTGAAGGGGAAGGAATTTGGAACTCAAATGCTTTAAAAATGGCTAAAAAGGTGATAAAATTGGGAGGAGATATAAATGATTACATATATACATATATATATATAAAAGATTATATGTGTGCGCACACAAACACAAACAATATCTTTCACCAGTAATATTACTCCTGGACAAGTATTTGATCAAAAAAGTAAAAAGGCATAAGGAAGGGTCTTATATAAACAAAAATATTTTTAGCCTCATTTTTTTTATAGGAGCAAAGAACTGGCAGAAAAGTGAGAGTTTCAATTGGTGAAGTTGTGAACTTATCCAACCACTTTGGAGAGCAATTTGGAACTATACCTAAAGTGTTATAAAACCATGTTACCAGAGCGGCTAAGTGGCTCAGTAGATAAAGCATCGGCCCTGGAGTCAGGAGTACCTGGGTTCAAATCAAGTCTCAGACACTTAATAATTACCTAGCTGTGTGGCCTTGGGCAAGCCACTTAACCCCATTTGCCTTGCAAAAACCTAAAAAAAAAAAAAACAAATCATGTTACCTTTTGATTCAGAAATACTTAGGCCTATATCTCAAAGACATCGAAAAGAGACCTACTTGTTCAATAATATTTATAGCAGATCTGTTTGTAGTGGCTAAGAATTGGAAATCAAAGCAATGTCCATCAACTGGGGAATGGCTAAACAAGTGAGGGGTGTGTGTGTGTGTGTCTGTGTGTGTATGTATACATATATATTGTAATAGAATATTATTGTGCTATAAGAAATAACAAGAAAGATGATTTCAGAAAAATCTGAACTTATATGAACTGATGGCAAAGTGAAGTAAGTGAACAGAAGCAGGAGATAGTTATACACAGTAATAGCACTACTGCTCGATGAACAACTGTGAATAACTTAGCTATTCTGAGCAATACAATGATCCAAAACAATCCCAAAGCATACTATCTGCCTCCAGAAAAAGAATGGATATTGTAGGCATATAGACTTAAGCATGCTATTTTTCAATCACTTTTTTTTTCATTCTTTGTCCTTTATTCGTATCTTCTTGTACAAAATGACTAATATAAAAATGTTTTACACGAACACACGTATAGCCTACATCTACTTGGCTTACCATCTGAGAGGGAACAAAGAGTAGAATTTCGAACTCAAAAACTTTTGCAAAAACAAATGTCTAAAAAAGTTTAAAAATTTTTTAGCAGATAATTCAGGGGAAAATAAAGATACATGGAAAAATGAAAGCTCACAACAAAAAAAAGAAAAAAAAGAGAAAAATTGGGAGATCAATATGGGATTGGAATCACTAAAAATTGTGGCATATGAATGCAATGAATTATTACTACACGGTAATAAAAAACAAAGTTCTCCATGAAACCTTGCTCCTATTCTTCCAATGTACTGTGTAGGCAATTTAGGATTCTCAATGGCTATATTAGGAGACAGCAAGTGGCTGAAAAGCCTTTAGTTCCAGCACAAAATGAGGTAGCTATCACTGGCTCAATTAGTCAGGTACAAAGGGGCTCATAACTAGCAAGACAGTTACTTGGCAATGAAATTATTTTTATAGGACCACAAAAAAAAAAAAGGTCTGTTGTGGTCCCAAATGGGCTTCCAAAATGATGGTAGAAGAGGTAGAAAAGGGGGAAGGTTTTCAACAAGAATATAATTTTTAGTCCATTTATAAATGAGATCCTTGTCCTAAATACCAATGAATGGTCAGCAATTAAAGAAAGTACCCATCTTGACCTTATTGCTATAAAGCAAAACAACAAACAGAAATTATAGCTAGGTAATAGGATGGCTCATAGGTTCATCCAGAAGACTCAGATAAGAGTTGAGAGAAATGATTTTATTATGTATCCAAAAACAGTAAGAAAATTATTCCATGAGACATTTGATCATTTCATATTACAGGGTTCATGATAAATACTTGGAAAAGGTCTACTGTAAAAATTACTGCATCATATTAACAACATCTGTCACAAATGAACTGATAGGGAAATTTCTATGAAGAATTCTTTATAAGATTCGCTAAATTAAAGCAGCACAAACTCTGATACTTGGTAACTTCAATGCAAAAGGGGGATTACATAGACATTTTACAACGGCATCATTAAAATACTTTACTGAAGAAGAAAATCTCTAGGCACTAGAAATGGTGAAAACCAAGTGCATCACAAATTTAAAATTGAAAGTTACATGGGGTCACCCCAAAATGAACCATTAATTACACAGCCAATTTGTCAGAGCAAAGAAGACAAAGCCAGGAGACCAAAATGAAAAAGGTTTATTGTGAAAAATTTTTAAACTCCATCTTCACCTATTATTTAGATACATTACTGATATGAAAGGAAAAAAGAACTGCCAACGATTATAACTTCATACGTAAGTTTACCTAGTTTAACTCAGTTACCTTAATAAAGGGACTATTATGAAAAAAAAGAAAAATACTAAAGGTTAAAACTGATTGGTTACAGATCTAAGTGAAATACTCCCAAGGGCATTTAAGAATTGCATATATAATACAAGACAGAAGGGATTTCAGATGCAATCTGGTCCAACGTTCTCATTTTACAGATTAGGTAATTGAGGTCCTGGGAATTAAATTACTTGCCCAAGGTCATATCAAGTGAAAGATCTCAATGTCAATGTACTCTTTCCATTATATACACAGCTGCTCATAAAATAAAATGAAAATTAAACGACATAGCCCTGTCAAAACTTTTTCCACTATCATCATAGACGACCACATCTAGCCTCAAAGACAAGTTGCCCAAGTTGAAGAGACATTTACTAGAGATAGGAAGGTCCTCCAAACACTCCTGTTTGAGATGACATTGTACTTATTACATTAAAGACTAGAATGCTGCTGAACCTCCCAAATGAGGTCCGGTACCACCTACAAAGAAAACAATTCTAAATGCATTAACTACTGTCCAGATAATCATACGCAGTTACATGGATACTGTATATATATCACACATACACACACATCATGGAGAGCACTGCAAATGGACAGTGTTTGTTTAATGAGCTACCCCCCCATCCCAACCCCAACTTCTTTCTAAAACAAAGGCCCACTTTAAAAATACTCTATCAGCGTTATATGGCTCTGAAAAATTAAAAATTAGTATAGTTCAGAATAAATGGAGGGAATGTGAGGAAACTGTAACATATCAATTAACAAACTAATTATTGACTATGAAGATATCAACTGGCAAAAATTCTCACTAAAAACACTGAATCATATGATCACATAAGGAAAAGCATGGGATAAATGAGCAACAGATAGCTAGAGTGATCAAAGTATCCTTAGGATAGCAGGAAAAAATTAAGAAAGGTCCCAAACATAAAGGGTGGACCCCCTGTGCTTAAATAAATGGGACAACACAGACAAGAACTGCAAAAAATTGGCAAGTATATGTGGGTTTATGATCTCCATCCATTAGAGTTCTTGAATAAGAACTGACAAAAAGTGAAAAATTTGGAAAGACTAGATGTACTGATACAGGAAAAAAGTAAACAACTAACAAATTGCGACATACATTGTGCTAATTGCTGGAGACACAAATATGAAAGTGAATCTTAATGGAGGAGACAACAGGAAAAGGGGAGAGCAAAATGAAAAAAATAAAAGTAACTGGGGTTGAGAGGAGACATTAGCAGCTGAATAGGAAAGGTATGTGGCAGAAGGTAAGTTGTCTATGGGATGAGTTTTGAAGGAAAATAGGGAGAGGTTCTAAAGGATGAGGAAGTAGTTCATTCAGGCAGGGAATTTCAGGCATAAAAAAATCAGTGAAAAGGTCCAGAGATGAGAGATGTTATGTGTAAGAAAAAGCAAAGTCAGTTTGCCTAAACTAAGGAGTTTTTGCTGGGGGAGGGATTGCATGTTTAAATGAAGCTAGAAAAGGACTTTGAGAGCAAGTTGCAAAAATGTATCATTTGATTCTTGCACAGGTAGTTCAGTTATAACATGAATTTTTTTCCCCTTGAATCTTTTTATTACTTAGAACCATAGAATGTTTGAGCTCAAAGAGGCCTGACTCTAAGGAGAAAAACTCAATATAGAATTATAATAATTATCCAAATAATCTAATAATCTCCTGATACACCAAAGTTCTCATCATAGTAGAAAGGTTCCTCTGCTGCATTCCTTAGAACTAAGAACTAATGATCTTCACAGTACAGTTCCTTACAAGGCATTATTTAATCAAATTAGATGACTATAATGATAACACAATTGAAATACCTATCCAAAGAGAAATTAACACTCAAATTCAATCTAATATCTTAGAATGCAAGATCCAAAAGAAACAGGAAGTATACCAATTACAAAGTCCTCATTAGATATTTTTTAAAGGATATTTATTTAAAAGGATTGTTTAAAAAGCAATGGACATGAGATCACTAAATAACAGATCTAGAATGGGAAGGTACTTCAAAGGCCAATTAATTCAATCCCCTCATTTGACAGAGAAGGAAACTGAGGTCTAATGTGGTGAAGTTAATTATCCAATGTAACACATATTTGAAACCAGGTCCTCAGAATGCAGAAACTGTACTTATACTACCTCCTAATTCTTAAATGGGCAACTCCTTTCTGAGTAACTTCTTTCAAAATTATGATGAATTCTATTCAGAAATAGTAATAAAATATATAAGCAAAGTCAACAGTAAGGAAATATTGTGAAATAAGCCAAAAAGTCAAGCCTGTTAGAGAAAAAAATCCTTTCTAACTTAAAAAATAGGTCAATGAACTTGATTTTGATTGCTGAAAAAACTAATAGGTTAGTGTTCAACTATAAAAAGACAGGTGATCACAGAATAACTTCATAAATATAAAGAATATAACAAACTAATCTTTTCCCTTTCTTAACATGTTATTAAAATCATAGATCAAGGCAATAGAAAATATAAGATTCTGGTAAAACTCTAACAAAGTTATAAAATGATTTTGGCAAAGCATTTGTAAAATCTCATATTATTTATGGAGAAGATGGAGTTGGATTAGATGAATTCAGAATTGGTTGAAGGAGTCATTAATGGATAGCTCCAGTAAGAGTGCCCTAGGTATCTATACTGAGTACAATGCTGCTGAAAATTTTTATTACTGACTTGGATAAAAGGATGGATAGCAAAGGTCTGAGGGTCTTGGTAGCTGGGCAAGAGTACAATAAGAATCAAGAGAGATATTTGATATAACTCACATATCTGTGAGTTTCATTAAGAGAGGCATAGTTTTCAGTAATAAAGTAGAGATAGTTCTACTACATTCTGCTATGGTCAAACTACATGGAACTGATAACACTGATAGTCTAAAAAAGGTTATAAGGGCAACAAAGAGATAGAAGGGTCTCAAGTTCATATCAATGTTCATTTGGTTAAAAAAACAAAAAAGGATCTTGAGGATGTTAAGCCTGGAGAAGAAAAGAGTGGGTTAGGTTAGAGGCTGATTATAAGAATGTGAGTATACATTTAAAAAGCAGTCCAACTAGGATGACCTGCAATGAATCCATCTCCTCTCCATATAAATTATGGACATAGTTGCTGGGTTGTCAGTTGGCTTAATTTAGTTTTTCTGTGACAAAGAAGGGTTCAATGGTGGTGAGGGGGAAAGGGATAAGAACTTAAGGAGAAATAAGCATAATGTTTAAAAACAAAAAGTTAAAAATAAAACTATTTTTAATAAATAATACATTCAATTAGATAGCTGACTAAATGAACCTTTTTTTTCACAAAGGCAAATTTTAATCTAAAGCTGAATACAAAACTTTACCTAATTCCATACATAATTTACTCAAATATATCTGAGTTTATTCCAAAATGCAAATTCGGTATAACAAAAATATTATTTAAATTCTCAAACAAAAAAAATGTACCTGAAACACAGAGATAGCACACACAGTGACTAAAATGACTATTCTGACATCCACTTTAGGAGCTAACCGTCTACTGTAGTAGTGATAATAATGGCTGTAGTACTCTTCAGGATGATCCAGCATATAATCATAATCTTTACGTGTTTCTTCATCCTACAAAAATGCAAGATAACACATTTTATCAATTCACATCTCCAACTGTCTAATATGTGAAATCTAGACCATTACATAACCTGGAATAAATGTTCATTTTCATTGGCAATTTCACAACAAAATCAAGATTAGAAAACTTTCTACAAAACCAGTCTTTATAAATTATTTTTTCTTAAAAGCTGAATATTAAATACTGAGAATATGAAAATAAATATTTCCCTGGAATTCAACATTATTAACAAAAGTTTGTTATTAATTTCTTTGAGGCATCAAGATGTAATGGAATGAGCAATGGATTTGAACTCAGAAGACTTGGGTTCAAATCTCAACTATGCTATTTTAGTCCATGCCTATGTTGTATCTCTCAGTAGTATGCAAGCTACTTGAGAACTATTGAGGGCTATTTTCATTTTTTATCTCCACAATACCACTAAACACATAGTAAGTATTTACTAAAAATTTGTTGAATATCTCTGGGGTTGCATGACTAGATTGTTCTCACATCAAGTCACATTCATAGTCTGGTCCATATTGCCCACGTAGTAAGAAAATTTACAGTCTAAATGGTCACAAATAAAAAAACGTTTTAAAACTTAGAGTTTTATCCATTTTAAACAATAAAAGCAACAGGGAACTGTCAGAAGTTTGCCTTGTGACTATTCCCTTTAATTTAGGGGAAAAAAATAGATATCTTATTGTCGGATCTTGTTATCCCTTATACTTTTTGTTTCTTCCTTAAGGATATGATTTCTCTCTCATCACACTCAATTTGGATCAATGTATAACATGAAAACAAAGTAAAGACTGACAAATTGCTTTCTGTGGAGGGGGGGAGTAATATTGGGGGGGAAATTGTAAAACTGAAATAAAATCTTTAATAAAAGTTTGCCTTGCAAGCCAGTTTAGAAAATTATCAGATTCAGGTTCCAAAGACTGGCTTTTGTCCTTCAGTGAACTTCTTTCTCAACTTGTTCTCTTTTTCTCAACTTGTAAACATTAGAAAAGATTAAATAAACAAAAGTACCTTATTTAATGATTCCCTGGCCCTAAACTGGAACGAGTCTTTTTTTTGTTTGTTTGTTTGTTTTTACAAGGCAATGGGGTTAAGTGGCTTGCCCAAGGCCACACAGCTAGGTAATTATTAAGCGTCTGAAGCCGGATTTGACCTAAGGTACTCCTGACTCCAGGGCCTGCGCTCTATCCACTGTGCCCACCACCTAGCTGCCCGGACAATAGAGTCTTTAATGCGAAGGTGGGCAAAGGAGAGAATGATGTTGGAATATATGGTCTGAGGAAACTCTGAGACTACGGGGAAAAATGCAGAAATTTTTTGGTGGGGAGAGAAGGAAATTCAAGGGGAAAACATATAATTTTTTTATTGGCCTCTGCTATTCCAAAGTCTCTCTATTAGTTTAGAAATGTAAAAATGTAGAGTTTATTATATATGAGCAAATTAAGTTAAATGTCTACTATCTTACAAGAAAGTCAGCATAGTATAATGGACAGAGAGCTGACCTGAGTCAGAAAGACCCAAGTTAAGTCCCAGCTCTGACACATATGTGTGCTCTCTGACTGTGTTCCTGAAGTGTAAGTCTTTTGAGTATAATATCAATGACAGAGGAAGCAACCTCTAGGCATCCAGAGGCTCATCACCACTGGGTAACTACAGGATAAATTATTTTGTCATAGAGGTTCCCAAAAGAAATAATTTTTTTAAATAGACCTCACTACCAAGCACCCAGTTCTGCTTCTGCAGTGATGATGGTGGTATTTGTTCTTCATTATCAAAGAAGATCATGACATCAAGGAGGTGACGCCACATCAAGAAAGTGAAATGGTAGGGGCAGCTAGGTGAAACAGTGGATAGAGCGCCGGCCCTGGATTCAGGAATACCTGAGTTCAAATGCAGCCTCAGACACCTAATAATTACCTAGCTATGTGGCCTTGGGCAAGCCACTTAACCCCATCTGCCTTGCAAAAACTTAAAAAAAAAAAGGAAGTGAAATGGATAAGACTAGGGAGATGCTGTGCTAAGTCACCAGTCACACTTTTTTCTCCAGAGAAAGGGAATAGTGGAAAGATATGGATCAGGACAACTGGAGATAGCCCTGGATGCAAGGCAATCAATCAAGGTTAAGTGACTTGCCCAAGATCACATAGCTAGTAAGTGTCTAAAGTGGGATTTGAATTCAGGTTCTCATGAATTCAGGGCCAGCACTGTATCAACCTCACCATCTAGCTGCCTATGATGTCAAAGTAGTGGAAGAGGGAAAGGAGATATGGCAAGAATCACACAATTTTTAAGTTGCTTAAAATATTAATTTATTATGGGTACACATAATCATGGACTTAGAGCTGAAAGGGATTTTAGAGATCATTAAATTCAACCTCTTCATTTTATAGCCAAGGAAAGTTGTGACATAAAGAGAAAAAAATGACTTGCCCAAAAGCACATAGCCACCATCTTAAGGTGATTTTGAAACTAGTATATTTGTGTATCTTTACAGAAAAGTCTATCCCAGACTCAATTCAATGTGGTTTGGTGAAGTGGTAGTTCATTGCATCACTACAGTTGGTCTGAGGATGTAATAGTGATGCTCCCTTAATGTTCCTTCATGCTAAATGAATTAGGGTTAACCAAGACAGTATACTTTAGAGTCATTAAGTAAATGAATACATTTATCCAGGAAATGAGAAAAAATACTCAAGGTTGTTAAAAAATACAGGATAAAATATCAATTTCCAGATTCAAACCCCAAAATATTAGCAATTAGTCCAAATATAGGCTGCCCTCAAATAAAGATCATAGTCCTAAAATAACAAAGGGAAAAAAAGGGTTCATGACACATTAAAAACTCCTGCTCTAGGTTTTTTCTAGAAAGGCAGAGATGCTTTCATGTCAAGTCAAAAAGTACTTCCTATACTCTACAAAACCTGCCCAAAGTCATTTTGCAGGGGATACTTTTTACTAATGGGTATTTCCATTGACTTTATATACTAGGTCAAACTTTCTCAACTGTAATGTTAGAAACACACATTATTAAAAGATTTAATAAATGTTCCCTCTCATATATTCTTGGGAACCAACTTCATCCCCCCCCCAAGTGGTCTCTATTCAAGAAAACTCTTCCCAACTCCTAAAGCTAGATTTAATATATTAAAACAAAACATAAACCTCAATCCCAATTTATTGAAACCAACATCCTACCACACAATGTACAACCTGGAAAAGTAGGTATAGTGCATCCATTACTATTGCCAATTTATAGATAAGCAAACTGAGGTTCAAAAAGTCCTAGATCACATTAAGTGATCAAGTTTATTTGTGACCCGTCACCAGGATTTCAAAGAATCTGAGAGTTGGAAAGGATCCTGGAGACTGTTTAGTTCGGAATGCCCAGGTCTCCCCCTGGTTAACTTGAGAGACTTCAGACAGATCATTTAAGGTCTCTGGAAAACGAGGGACTGACAGCATCAGTGACTCTCGGGTGGAGAAACTTTGATCTGCTGAGTTCCTCAAAGCCACACAGGTACTAAGGAGTGCGGCTGGACACGTAGTCAAATCCAGCCAAGAAGTATTTTAAACCTTCTCTATAGTTAGACGCAGCCAGGCGGCTCGGTGGATAACAGGGTCGGAGCTGGAGTCAGGAAGACCTGAATTCCAATCCAGCTTCGATGCTCTAACTGGCGGCGCGACCCTGAGCAAGTCACTTATCCTCTATCTGCCTTAACCCGCTAGAGAAGGAAATGACACATCATGCCAGCTTCTTCGGCAAGCCAAGTCCACAGATGGGCAGTATGGGCCCACGGGGTCACGAGGAATGGGCACGCACGGCCTAGAAGCACTGTGGACAAAAAGAAAGGCAAAGCAAGGGTGCCTCTGGGTCTCCTTGGGGGGAAGAACCTATGCAAACTATGTAAACACGAGACTTCGGCAGAATAACCTGGAGGGAATGCACTAGCATTCTCCGCGCGCTTCCGTTCCGAGGTCCCTGTCTGCTCCCGGTTTTAACGGATCCGCTCGGACCAGGAGCAACTCGGGATTATTGCTGGCTCGAAATCGATGAGCCATGGAAACCTTCACTTTTACGGAGAAGGGCACGGAGGCCCAGGGAACGGCTCCAGCCAGCTAGACGGCGAGCGTTTCTCCGCAGGCTGCTCTCGGGCCGCGCGGGACAGACGCGAGGGGGACGGAGGAGGGCTCCGGGGTCCCCCGGCCCGGCTCACCTTGAGGGTCTCGTAGGCAGTGGCCACCAGCACGAAGGCCTCCTGCGCGCTCTCCAGGCTCTGGCCGTCGGCGCCCTCGCGCCGCACTAGGTCCGGGTGGTGGCGGCGCGCGAGCTGCCGGTAGGCGCGTGCGATCTCCGCCTTGCCCGCCTTGCGGCTCACCCCGAGCACGTCGTAGCAGTTGTGCAAGCCGCAGTACAGCCCCTCCACCAGCGCCCCGGCCCGGCCCGACAGCAGCAGCAGCGGCAGCAGCAGCAGCAGCCACTGGCCGCAGCCGCGGGAGCCGCTCCCTTCCTCCCGGCGTCCGGCAGCGCCCGCCGCCGCCATCGCTGGCTCTCACAGCCCCGACTGGCTCCTCCCGCGTCGCTTCCTTTATACGTCAGCAGCGGCCGCCTCCATCGCAGCCTTTCGCGACACCGCCTCGGCGCTTCCTTTACACGTCACAGCCCCCCCGAGGAAGGGGTGGAGAGAGACACGTGGCGAGGCCGGACTTCCCAGGCCTTAGCAACGGTTGCCAGGGTCGCCCCTCCCTTTTACCCCTTCCGACGTCAGCGAGTTATTCTTGGACTGTGAAATGTTACGTCACCCCCCCACCCCGCTGGCTCTCGGAACTGGAGGAGGGGCCGCCCCCGCACATGCGTAGTGGGCAGACTGTGCCTCCTCGGCCCTTCCCTGGCCCTGCCCACGTGCTGCCCGCCCCGCGGCCCCCTGCTTCTCCTGGCCCAGCCAAAGTGCCGTGTCCTTCCGCACGCAGCCCCTCCGGCTCCCCGTGAATGCTTGCCCAGCATTGTTAGTTGTTTTTGGTTGTTTGTTGTTTGTTGTTTTTGATTGGTTGTTGTTTTTGATTGTTGTTTTCGGTTGGTTTTTTGTTGTTTGTTGTTTGTGGTTGTTGTTTTTGGTTGTCGTTTTTATTGTTTGTTGGTTTTGATTGTTGTTTTTGGTTGTTTGTTGTTTTTGGTTGTTTGTTGTTTTTGATTGTTTGTTGTTTTTGGTTGGTTTTTGGTTGTTTGTTGTTTTTGATTGTTGTTTTTGGTTGTTTTTATTGTTTGTTGTTTTTGATTGTTGTTTTTGGTTCTTTGTTGTTTTTGATTATTTGTTGTTTTTGATTGTTTGTTGTTTTTGGTTGTTTGTTTAGCGGGCTCTCTCAACCAGTCTGCAAACAAAAACAGCTATCGGGCAGTCGAAAAAGCCCCAAATCTAGAGTCCAGAAAGTCTCATCTTCCAGAGTCCAAATTCCAGCCTCAGGCACTGAGTAGCTGCGTGACTCTGGGCAAGTCACTTCACCCTGTTTGCCTCAGTTTCTTCCTTTGTAAAATGAGCTGGAGAAGGGATTGGCAAACGGCTTCAGTATCTCCGCCGAGAAAACCCCAAATGGGGTCACCAAGGGTCTGATACAGCCTTAGCAATGATAGTCCCCACTCTCACCAAGGAGCTTCTAATCCAATGGGGAGACAAAAGGCAAACAAATATATATAAATATATATATATATATACATATATATATGTATGTATAAACACACAGACACAAAGCAAGCCATATACAGGTAAATAGCACTGGAAGAGGGGTTTTAGGGAAGGCTTCTTTTAGAAGGTAGGACTTTAGCAGGATTTGGACATCCATCTCCCAGACTACATGGATTGTTGACTTTCTTTAAATCTTCATTTGAACTCAGTGCCTGGCTCATAGAAAATACTTAATACCTGTTGATTTGACTACTAAGTCAAATTACCAGTGCTGTGACCCCCAAATCCTTCCTCAGACCCTACCTTTGGGCTGGTCCTTAAGCCTTGGTTTCTTCCTAAGTAAAATGAGGTCATTGACCCCATTGATTTCATTCCTCTTTTAGATGTACTCCTAATTCTCTGGGCTTTCTCTACAATTCCCAAGAAATCTCTTCTGCCTCTAGACTCCTCACACTGGAAGTACCAGATCCTCTGTCCTCCTCCTCCCCAGGCCAGCGTGTAAATTCCTCTAAGGCAGGGGTGAGGACCATCCAGCCTGCTGACCTTCATAGACAGGACTTGAAAAATCAATAAATCTAGGAGCTAATTAATCAAATGTTTGAACAAATATAGCAGGATAATTTTTTAAGGTGATAGTTTTCTATGGCTCATGAATGATGGTTATAAATATCCAAATGACCATTGGAAGAGAAATGGTTTCCTGGGGCATCTAGGTGGCACAGTGGATAAAGCACCGCAGTGGATAAAGCACCGGCCCTGGAGTCAGGAGTACCTGGGTTCAAATCTGGCCTCAGACACTTAATAATGACCTAGCTGTGGCCTTGGGCAAGCCACTTAACCCCACTTGCCTTGCAAAAAAAAAAAAAAAAAAGTGAATGGAGAAATGGTTTCCTGACCCAGTTCTAAAAGGCTTTCTCCACAATTTGTGATTATCTTGACTACTCCCTCCTAACTTTTCAGTTTCTTTTTGTATGCTATCCACCCCCACCATTAGAATGTAAAGTTTTTAAATAGCAGAGATTTCCTTTCTCTGGGTTTGTTTTTGTATTTCCAGTGTCTGGTATATAGTTAGTGACTTTCAAAGTCCCCTTTAATCTATGATCCTTATGATCAAGTTATTTCTATATCATCAGTTATGGAGCTGGCAGGGCAAAGAGGTAGGAGACATCTAAGGCAGAATGCTGAAAAATTTTCAGATGATCATAATTATATCGTGGAATTTTTGCCTTAACAGGTTTTCTTTGTGAATAAATAGAATTTAATTTAGAAAGGAGTGGGGTTCTTCTAGTCTGTAATATATGACAGAAAATATCAGTAATAATGCTCTTTTGGTAATAACTGTTATTTGCAAAATACTTAACATATATTTAGGTACTTAATACTTACTATAGTCCCTTATTTCTCATAACAACCCAGTGAAAGGAGTAACACACTTCTTGGCAAAATGGACAATGAAATCAGGGGAGGTGGGGCTGGGCGGAGACAGTGAGATATTCCATACAAAACTGTCAATGTAAAGAACATTGATTAAGATGACTTCAGTTAAGTGGCACATCTATATCCTGGTGCCTGATATCAGCTGCTACACTAGCAAAGTGATTAGCAATGAAAAAGATTGTCAAGAGATCAAAAATCAAGAATTTTTTAAAAATTGATGTCTTTCATTTTTATATCATCTAAATTTCTCCTAGTATTCCTTCTTTTACTCTTGCTAGAGAGCCATTCTGTAACATATATATGTATATATGTATGTGTGTGTGTGTGTGTGTTTGTGTGTGTGTATATATATAATTTTTGCAAGACAATGGGATTAAGTGACTTGCCCAAGTATTAAGTACTAGTATCTGAGGCCGGTTTTGAACTTGGGTCCTCCTAACTCCAGGGTCGTTGATCTATCCACTGTGCCACTTAGCTGCCTCCCCCTAAAAAAAAAATAATAATAATAATTTTAAAGAAAAAATCAGCAAAATCTCTGAAAAATACATACAATATTCATTCCTTTGGACCTCACCTCTACAAAGGAGTAGAGGGTAGTATCTTCTCATATCCCTTCTTTCAAGATATGCTTGTATGGGGGGGGTGTTTTTTATTTTGTTTTGGTAATTTAACATTCACTTCTTCACTTCCAGTTATTTTGTGCTTGCCATTCTTTGAATTTCACTTTTTTTTGTAATCAATGAGTATATTGTTTTCTTGACTTTGCTTTCCTCATTCTACAACAGTTGTGTATATCTTTTCATGCTTCCTTTTCTCTTCTTACAGCATTGTAATTTTCCATTACATTCATATACCACAATTTGTTGAATCATTCCCTAATCAATGAGCATCTACTTTGTTCCCTGTTCTTTGCTAACAAAAAGTATTGCTATAAGTATTTTGGATAATTTAAGGAGAGGGTGGTTTTTCTTAACATTTACCACTCTGAGATTTATTCTTGGTAGTGGAATTTCTAGGTCAAAGGATATGGTCATTTTAATAATTTTCTTTGCACAATTCTAAATTGCTTTCCAAAGTAGTTGTATTGCTTCATAGTGCTACCCACAATGTGCCAGTGTGTTTATCTTCTCACATCCCTGCCAACACCGACTGTTATTATCTTTTGTTGTCTTTGCCAATTTGCTGAGTTTGAAGTTAAAAAATCTTAGAGTTGTTTTTACTTGCTTTTTCTTGTTATTAATGATTTGGACCTTTCTTGCAAATTGCTATTACAAGTTTATAGTTCTTTGAGAATTATTCATGTCCTTTGACCATTTATCTATTGAAGGAAGAATGGCTTTTGGTCAAATATACACAAAAATGTACATATAAAATATCCAAATATATGCATATATATATATACTTATAATGTAATATATATAATATACATGTACATGCATTAATATGAATAAATTATTTAGATATTAAATATAAACGTATATTATTTATATATCATATAAAGATACTATAGGCATGCAATGCATATGCACACATACACACATACATGCCCTTGCATGTAAATCCATATACTCACAAATATAGAATACACATATGCTATGTATATAATGTATGAAACAATATACACATACACAAAATTACATAATCATGTGTGCATACAACACACAAATACACATGTAAATACTTATATATGATATATATTTACACATGTATATGTATGCAATACAAATAACAAATTATATAATATACATTTATATACAAATAATATAATATGGATAATGCAATAATAATTTATTCTAATCAGTCTTATCCAGTTTAATATGATTACAGAGGGGTAGTGCTTATTTCTATAATACTTTTCTATTAATATTCATATTTATATACATTTGCATATTCATAGTCTAGTTAGTACATATTTATTACTTCACATTTTACATATTTTGGGACAATTAAATAAGGTTAGACAGATCCTAAGGGTAGACAGGCCCCAAAACTTTAAACTCCTTATTATATATTCACTTGCTTAATCAAGGAAGCAGACTAGAGAACCTCTGCTCTTTTTTGCTTGATGAGTAAGTGACCAAGCCCAGCATGACTAAGATGTCCCAGTAATATGGAAAGTTTTCTAGCTGCTTTTTGTCCCTCCAACCTGGGAAAATGGCCATGAGAATTTGGTCAACAAGTGACCCTCATCTTGCCCATCCTATGACCATCAGCACTTTCCATTTTTCAGCCCATGTATATGCTTTCTACAAGCCCTCTTTGGTTCTAGCCTGAACTATGGGTTCTCCTGGAGAGTCAAGGAACAGATCTGTCAACTAAAGAGATTCTGTATTTTACTCTGCATCATCTGTGTCATCTTGACAAACACTGTAAAACCAAGGCCCTGGAAAAAGAGGCATCTCAAAACACAAAGATCTGAGATCCTGTTCATTAAAGGGGGGAGAGGCAAGTCCCTTTAGTAAATTGCTATTCTCAGAACTCTGCCTTGGTTGCTTTTATTACAGATTGGACATTTTGAGGCACAGATATAACTGTACATATACAGTAGAAGACCTACACAAATATATATGTTTACATATTTACATAGACACAGACATGATTCCCATTACATATGCATACATACACTCCCAGTGACTCTTTACATTTTCCCTAGGAGTTAGTGAGACAGGAGATAACCTCTGAGGACTGTGACTTCCCATCTTAATCATTCCTTCCCCATCTCAACATCAGGAAGAAATTGATCTTTGACTTTTTCTTTGTGCCTTTTGTAAATGGTTGGGAAGGAGATTTCTCTCTTCTGCTGGGTAACTTGTGCAGGCTCAGATAACTCACTTAGCAGGGAGCAGGATTTGGGAATCAAAGTCCAAGCTCTGAGGTGCTTTATGAGAGTTAGAACTAACGTTTGTGGGATGAGTTATATTAAAGGCTCATTGCCTCCACCCAAGTAGAACTTAATGTCTTGCAATGACCATATTATAGCTCAAAATACATCTCCAATATTCTTTTGGAACAGTGTTCTTTTGAAAATTTTTATGGTATGTTCAGGTTTGTCTCAGGGTATTATGAGAATATTCCCTTCCTATATCATTGCAGTCAGTGTTCTACTTTTTAGTTGTGGTAAAACAGCTCTCTCTGCCTTCTGTATCTGGTGGGATGCATCTTGCTCAGGTCAGCACTTCCCACATGGTTGAAGGGCTTCTCACACTGTTTCTTGTTTCTCTTTTCTTCCACAGATGAAATTACCCCAAGTTTGCTTCACAAAGGAAGATTCCCAGAAGGAAGGAACTAGGTCAGCTGCTCCCAGTTCAGGAGTCTGTGAGGAAGGAAAGGGGTTCAACACTTAGAGATGAAGGAAAGGAAAATGATGGAGACTCCCAAAGCTTCTTTAGTGATAGTGCATGCCTTGTATGAGGGCCAAGAGTGGGAGAGTTTCATCCTTCTTTGGTTTTCTTCAGATCTCTTTCAGATCTTGAGTCTTCTCTGGCTTCCAACTTCTTGGAGGAAGAGAGAAGAAAACAAGCCCACTTATGGTTGTTGAAGAAAAAGAGTCTGGGGAGACATGAGAAGGGGTGGCATTTCCTAACATATCACTACATTAGTGACTTTGGGGAATTTTCCCTTGGGTAGAATCTAGGACTCTCATTTTTGGTTAAATTCAGTTATCTCACTCCTGATGGGAAAAGCTCTTTCACTCTGTATTGTCTAGTATATAGTCTCCCATATATATCTTCTCTGATTTCTGTTTTGCTACCAGTTTGAATACATATTTTTTTTGTCTATTCATGGAATTAGTATTTGGTGGGAAAAGGATCAAGCCTTGAATAAAAATCTTGAAATCTTCTACCTCCTTCCCCCATAATGACACAGTGATCAGAAGTTACTTTGAACCTGATCATTATCCCCTTGGCTAACAATATTTAATGGATTAGGTAGAAATAATTCTAGCCTGGTATTTCTCTGCGAGGAGAGCAGAGTGATTTCTGGCCCCTGCTTCCTGCTTCCTCTCCTAGAAGGAATTAAATTCTCCCTTGATGAAGAGTGGAGGATGGGAGAGAGAAGAGGCTAGAGATGTTAGTTGTCTGCCTTCAACTCACTTATCACAACATACTACATGTGAAGGACAGCCCTTCCTTATATAGAGAGGACTTTCTACATAAATTATAAAAATGTTTGCTAGACATAAAATAAACAACAAAGTGGAAGAAGAAATTCTAAGAGAATAGAAAAATTGTTCATGCTGAAAAGAAATCACTAAAACTTGTGTTATAAATTAGTGGCATGTTCTTGTTGGGTCTCTTGAAATACCAGCAAAGTTTCCCTTCAGAAGAATAAAGGTCAATCTAGTTAATACTAAAGTTCTATTGATACCTTAGGGCACTTTAGGCTATTCTATCATCTCTTGCTCATCCAGTTGGAAAAGAAGAGTTGTCACAGTGTATTTAAATATCTCTTTAAACAGCTTCCATGGCAAGACAAAATATTTTTCTCTCATAGAATTTTGGAAGTAGATTGTGAAGTTGGAGAAAAAGTTCAGGAAATTCCAGCCCTCTAAGGTGTGGTTTTTCAGTAGTCTGATACTTTACCAGGCCCTTCTATTCTCCACTATCATTCAAAGTCTGTCCAAATTCACATGCATTGTTTCCATGACACTCCTCCAACTCATCCTCTGCAGTGAAATGGATATGCTGCTTCTTCTTTTGCATTCCATCTTTTCTACCATCTATATTTTCTGATGAGTCCTGCCTTCTCATTATATAGGCAAATCAGCTTCAATCTGATATTTGACCTTCCAGTAAATAGTCTCAATTAATTTGACTGATTTGACCTCCTTGATGTCCAAGGGACTCTCAAAAGTCTTCTCTAGCACCACAATACAAAAGCATTGATCCTGTAGCACTCAACTTTCCTTATACTAAAACTCTATTAGCCATATATTGCTACTGGAAAAACCATAGATTTGACTATGTAGAACTTGGGGGATGGGATGCTGAATTGATGATTTAATTGGCATGGAAACTCCCTACATCAATTCAAATGGGCATGTCCTTTGTAACTTATAGTCTTTTTTTTTTAGTTTTTTCAAAGTGATGGGGGTTAAGTGGCTTGCCCAAGGCCACACAAGTAGGTAATTATTAAGTGTCTAAGGCTGGATTTGAACTCAGGTACTCCTGACTCCAGGGCTGGTGCTCTATCCACTGTGCCACCTAGCTGCCCTAGTAACTTACAGTCTTAAAGAAGTGTCTTCAAAAAAAAAAAAGAAGTGTCTTCTAAACTTTTTTTGCATAACTACAATGTATATTTCTAAATTTAATTCATATATGTCTAAATATCTGTGTGTGTGCATGTGTTTACAACTGAACTAATGCATAATAAAAATAGAAATTAAAAAGGATGTTATAAAAATGATATTTTAATAAAATGTTCTTCTTACTAACAATTGAGAAACATTTTGCTTTCATCCAAACATATTTTATATGTTTAAGGAGAACAATGAAATTGATATGCTTCATTATTTTGAAAATCTTGGTTTAACATTTGTGATACAGTAATTACAAAGATTGTCTTTGGCAAGATGCTTTTCCTAGTTCCCCTTAATACTTACTGCCTTTCCTCTGAGATTACCTCCAATTTTTCCTTTCTTGTTTGTTAGCTTGTTTGTACATATTTTTTTCATGTTGTTTTCTCCATTAGACTATGAGCTTCTCAAGGACAAGGATTGTTTCTTTCTTTTTTTTTCCTTTTTTTTTTGCCTTACTTTGTGAGTTCAGCACTTAGTACAATGCCTGTACAATGCTTATGGACTTAATAAATGTTTATTGACTGACATTTTGTAGATCCAAGAAAAAAATACATTTTTGAGTGATGAACATTTTCAATTTCATCTACCAATTAGATTTTTTTTAAATTCAGCTAGTAAAATTAGCAAAATAATTTTCCCTGATGAATGTATATGGGCAGGGGGTGGGGGCAGAGCAGAAGGATTCAGGTGGAGAGTGGCTCTACCAGATTGGGAGAAGAGAATGATGGCATCAGAACCAGAGTATCATGAAAGTCTCAGTCTGGTTTGATTCTAGGAAGTGTCTCTTTGGTAGAAGAAGCTCCAACTTGGAGTGATTCTTATTATAGTTCCTACCCTTCCAGCACAGCCCACCTTGGATGAGGTTTGGGGAGAGGGGGGAAAAATACCTGGGTGGACAACAAAGAACATGGATCTTCAGGAAGCATTTCCTCCCTCCAGGACAGGGGTGGGGGAAACTTGGATATTTATAACATCTTTCGCAGGTCATACAAAATTATCACCTTAAAAATTAGCCTACTATGATTGGTCAAACAAGCTATATATAGGATAAATGTTATTCAGTTATTGTTTAAGTTGTGTCCAACTCTTTGTGACCTTATTTAGGATTTTCTTGGTAAAAGATAATAGAGTGGTTTGCCATTTCCTTCTCCAACTCATTTTACAGATTGAGGCAACTGAAGCAAACCAGGGTTAAGTGACTTGCTCAGGGTCACACAGCTAATAAATGTCTGAGGCTAGATTTAAACACAGGAAGAAGAGTGTTCTTGATTTCAATGCTGGCACTTTGTCAACTGTACCACTAGCTGCTCCATAAGATAAATGGGAATTGATTAAAATAGGGAAGACACTGGAATTAGAAGAATTAAGGAAGACTTCCCATAGAAGGTGGCAAGGAAGCTGAAGAAGTCAATACTTGAAGATGACTGGGAAGCAGGTAATATCTATATTCACCTAAAATAAGTTCTTGAGAGATCGTGTCTCTAAAGGAAGCAGGTTCTGCCCAGGACCCCTGGATATTTAAGTAATGCACACAGAATACCAAATTGGGTTGCTGTAGATGGGACCGTGAGCAAGCCTGCCTGCCCACTTGCTTGCCTACCTGGGGAAGACCAGCTCAGACTTGCCCATGGATATTTAGCTAGTCATGTTAGAACCTGAATCTAAGGGGGGGCAGCTAGGTGGCACAGTGGATAGAGCACCGGCCCTGGAGTCAGGAAGACCTGTGTTCAAATCTGTCCTCAGACACTTAATAATTGCCTAGTTGTGTGACCTTGGGCAAGTCACTTAACCCCATTGCCTTGCAAAAAAAACCTTGAATCTAGTATTTTTAACTCTGCAGCCAGCCCTTTCTTTATCCACCATTCTGTTTGATCTCTTTCATTTAATGATATCCAATAGACATAGTATAAGAAGCAGTCACACTTTCTTGGAGGATAAATCTCCAGTATTGGTACAGGGTGCTCAGTCTTTATCTAGAGATCTTGTACTTTCTTTTATTCATCTTTTTTGTTGTCTCCTGGCTGGTTTCAAATCTCACTCCACTTCATTCCTTCTGGCTAGCTTCAAAATCAGCCACTTTGTACAATAAACATTTATTCAGCATTCATTACCTTCCAGGCACTGTGCTCGGTAATGAGTGTACAAAGAAAGGCAAATCAAAACAAAACAACAGAACACCAACCCAGCTCTCAAGGAATGTGCTTTCTAATGGGAGAGACAATATCTAAATATCAAGGTATAAATTACAGCTAGAGCTTGGTGAAAGGCCTCTTACAAGAGGTAGAGTTTCAGTGAAATCGTGAAGGAAGTCAGGGAACCCAAAAAGTGGAAATGAGAGGGCAGAGCATGCCAGGCATGGTTGGGGTGGGGGGAATGGGGCTGCCAATCAGGAACTTTTGCATGGCTTTCCTAGAAGACAGGAGTCAAAGATATATAAGGGAAATTGCCCCCCCCCCCCCCCCCCCCCCCGCCCCTTTACTTTCACTGTCTTCATCTCTAAAAGACATTCTATCTCCTTGTCTGAGATAAGGTCTTATGTTTCAGTTGAAGCGTTGTTTACTCTTGTGTATTCTTTGACATAGTCTAATCTGTATAACTTTTCTGATTTTTGTTGTGAGTTTCTTTGATTTGTGTAAGCAGAGTTTCGTAAAGATGTGCTAAGTTGGCAAATGTGAAGTAAGAGTTACCCTCCCTCTTTGAGAAAGATCCCACTTTTTTTTTTGATTTGAACTATTTAGAGTCAATCACTCACCTAGACTAGAGATATTTGATGTATGGTTAAACAGATATTATTCTAGTTCCAAACTCTTCTCAGAAGTAGGAGCAATCATCCTGATGCAGGGAATTATGAATATAGGAAATTTGTAACTTGGAAACAGATTTTGTAATCCTTTATACTGTAAAATTTTGTACAAATGAAAAATGTTATCTGCTCCTAGGATGTAAATTGACTCCTATTGTTCCATTGTTAAATGTAAAATTTGTATTGTCTCCTTGATGGGTCAAGTTAACTATGTTGTGACAAGAAATGACATGATGTACTTAGAGGTCCTACCTTGGGACAGAAAGGACAGGTTGCCTATTGGAAAAAAGTGGAGATGAGAGGGCTAGACCTCACTCCAGGGTGCTAGACCTACAGAAATGCATTTAAGTCATTTGGAATAGGGGCGGCTAGGTGGCATAGTGGATAGAGCACCGGCCTTGGAGTCAGAAGTACCTGGGTTCAAATCAGACCTCAGACACTTAATAATTATCTAGCTGTGTGGCCTTGGGCAAGCCACTTAACCCCATTGCCTTGAAAAATCTAAAAAAAAAGTTATTTGGAATTTAAGTGACTTCCATCTTTCTCTTCTACACCCTACCTTCATCTTGCAAGCATGACTATCTCTCTCTTAGGCCACATGCTCCTGGCCTCTTCCTCTCTCTCTCTCTCTCTCTCTCTCTCTCTCTCTCTCTCTCTCTCTCCCCTCTGCTTTCTCACTCAAATCTCATCTAGTCTCTTGTTAATCACTTCTGTCCTCAAAGTTCCTGTTGTTTTTCTGAGAGGAAAAAAGGTTTTAATCTGTACACTTTGTAAGCCTTCTATAAAAAAAATCCTGAGCAGTTTTAAATCCCAGGGATGTATGTGAAGTCATTCACTTTTCACCAACCTTCAATCTTTATTTGGGGACGCCAAACCTTCCCACAACAATCTAGTTCTGGTGGTCCTAGATCCTGCCTGCCCTCTTGTAGCATAATAGACTGGTAGTAGTGTCCACATAACCCTCCACATGGCCATTTCCCAGATCCTATATTGATCTCAAAATCACACATGAGTTGTATTTTTAAAATCTATGTTAGAAATACAACTAGTGTTTATAACAAAGGACTTGTTTTTTCTAAAATATACAGAGAACTAAGTCAAATTTATAAAAAAAAAAATCATTCCCCAAATGACAGATGGTCAAAGAATATGGAAAGACAATTCTCAGTTGAAGAAATCAAACTTATCGATTGTCATATGAAAAACTGCTCTAAACCATTTTTGATTAGAGAAATGAAAAATAAAACATTTCTGAGGTACCACCTCAAATCTCTCAGATTGGCCAATATGACTAAAAAGGAAAATGATCAATGTTGGAGAGGATCTGGGAAAACTGGGACACTAATGCATTGATGGTGGAGTTGTGAACTGAGCCAACCTTTCTGGAGAGCAATTTGGAATTATGCCCAAAGGGCAATAAAAATGTGCATTCTCTTTGATTCAGCAATACCACTATTGGGACTGTCTCCTGAAGAAATTATGAAAAAGGGTAAAAACTCCATATGTACAAAAAGATCCATAGTAGTGGCAAAGAAATGAAATTGAGGGGATGCCTATCAGTTGGGGAATGACTGAAAAAAACTGTGGTATAAGGAACACTATTGTTTGATAACAAATCCTGAGGGTCAAAATTTCAGAAAAGCCTGGAAAGATTTACATGAATGGATGCTGAGTGAAATAAGCAGAACTAGAAGAACATTGTATGCATTAACAATAATATGGAATGATCATCAACTATGATGGACTTGTTCATTTCAGCAATACAATAATCAAAGACAATTTTAAAAGACTTGTGATGGAAAATACCATCCATATCCAGAGAAGGAAGTGTAGAGTTTAAATGAAGACCAAAGCTTATTATCTTCAATTTTTAGCTTATCTTATGGATTATGTCATTTTTTTCTCTTTAATATTTTCTTTCTTCCATTGTATCTGATTTTTCTCTCACAACATGTTCAATATCAATCTATGTTGAGCATGGTTATGAATATAAAGTTTATATCATATTGCTTTCTGTTGGGGAGAAGGGAGGGAAGCAAGGGAGATTGTAAAACTCAAAACTGTGAAAAAAGAAATGATTAGTAAAAACTACCATTGTACATAGTTGGAAAAACAAATAAATAAAATATTTAAATTAATATATATATATATTTTAGAAAGCCTTCCATATTTTACATATCAAAAGAAATATATTTCCTAAGAATAAATTGAGTGAAAATGGAATTAGAATAAAATAAAGGACTATCGCATAAAGATAAAAATTTAAAATATTGAAATTCCTCACACTAATTATTTTATATAAACAAAACCACAAAAAATTAGAACTGAAAGAGATCTAATGCAATCTGCTAGACTATTTTTCAAAAAAAGTTTTGATGATACCTTTTTTTCATGTGTTAGTAATTTACCAATATACTGTCCCTTGTAACAAAAAAGAACAATTAAGCAGGGGTGGCTAGGTGGCTAGGTGGCGCAGTGGATAAAGCACTGGCCCTGGAGTCAGGAGTACCTGGGTTCAAATCCGGTCTCAGACACTTAATAATTACCTAGCTGTGTGGCCTTGGGCAAGCCACTTAACCCCGTTTGCCTTGCAAAAACCTAAAAAAGAACAATTAAGCAAAACTGACTAAAGATTCTTGTCTTATAGCTAACAATAGTGTCAAAGTCAAAGAGAAACAGATCCCTGTCTACCTCTTGCTTCTACTTCTAGTCTTCTACCTTTCTTCCAAGAGGAGGGAAGTGTGTTTCAACCATCTGTTTTTTGGGACCAAGATTAGTCATTGAAATTCATCTAGTTTTCAGATGGACTTTATTTTTCACAGATTCTGTATGGTATCTCTGAATGGTCTTAGAGGGCACAGGATCCCCCAGGGTGTTAAAAAGAATTTCAAACCCTTGTTCTAACCTACTGAGATTCAGACCCAAAACAAGCAGGAAAACAAACAAAACCCTTTCTTCTTAGCTTGGGAGCAATCTGTGTGGATTTTCTTGTTTTGTCTAATAGACTATAAATGAAGAGTCACCAGTTTGCCTTAATAGGGAAATATTTTCTAATCCCTAAAACCAAAAAGTAAGAATCTGACATGACTAGCAGGTAGTCCGAAGGACATTCATGCATTCATTAATTCATTTCAATAAGCACTTAATAAACTCATACTAGATGTCAAATGTTTTTCTAGGCATTGGCAATAAAAAAGACAAAAATCAAACAGTTTCTGCACCAAATAAAATCCAGAAGTTAGCCACAGGGTACAGCATTGAGAGACCATCAAAAAAATCCTACTTTCAATGAAGAATATGAGACGTGACATCCACTAGAGAGCAGCAGAGAGCAAGGTAACTGAGGAAACCAAAAATCCTACAACAAAGCAAATGTCAATTGTCCTTGCCCTGGGTATTCCCACTGTGTTCCTTTATGTATTCCTTCATGTATGTTCCATTGAGGATCCCATGAAATCTTCATGTGTACATATGTATACAGATGCATGTACTTTCCAATTAGTAATTGGTAATCTTTAAGAAAGTGAATCCTACATGCCCGAAGAAATTTGATTTTATCACTTTATTTGCTATATTATTTCAATGTTTTATTTGAACTAATATGTTCTTTATCTGAGGGGTAAAAATAAATTCATTTGTGAGGATTTATGAATATGACTCTGAGTGGGTGCTGACATAGATACTTCAAACCTGGCGGGGTTTTTCTGAGGGTCTAAATAAAGAAGATGGTACCTCAGAAATTACATTTGCTACCTCCCATCCCTCCCCCAAAATCATTTTGTTATGTAAGGAACATGTTTTTTAACCTCTGTATTCTAGAATTCTTTGGATTTGCTTTGACCATGACCATTTTGCATAACATAAAGTTTCCTGTAGCCCTTATCATACAGGTAAGGGTAGTTTCCTTTAACTGGATGCCTGGATTGTTAGACTAACAAACCTGAGCCATTCACTCTTTCAGCTATAGCTTATTTCCCACTATCTTTCATCTGTGTTCTTTTTTGTGAATCCTATGCGGGTAGTATGAACTGAATCAATGAGGAGGAAACTGCTTTCTTCCCCTGCTTCCTTTTCTTTTACCTCTGAGGTCTGGAGAAAGCAGTCTGGTGGTGTTTGTTTCTCTTCCCTGTTATTTGCTCCTGCAACTCTGGCTGGAAGATCTCCATGGCTCAGACTCTCAGGTGCCAAGAGGATTACTTCCAGCACCTGAAACTGAAGACAAACAATAGGGGACAGAAACAAACACTCCTGGACTAATAATCAGAAGTGAGGTAAAAAAGAGGTAAGCAGGGGAAGGCAACTCCTTACCTTCTCAATCGTTCAATTCATGGGGTCCACACAGGACACAGTAAATAGGAGACATTGAAAAGAGAAAGAGTAAAGTCAAAAGATGGCAGAAAAGAGATATGGCTGAAAAATAATGAATGGCTCAGTCTTGCTAGTTTTAAAGATGTAGGCATGGGGTGGCTAGGTGGTACAGTGGATAAAGCACCGGCCCTGGAGTCAGGAGTACCTGGGTTCAAATCCGGTCTCAGACACTTAGTAATTACCTAGCTGTGTGGCCTTGGGCAAGCCGCTTAACCCCATTTGCCTTGCAAAAAAAAAACCTAAAAGAAAAAAAAAATGATGCAGGCAGCTTGGTAGAGTGTGCAGTGGACAACGTCCTAACTTTGCCTGGTTTGGGCATATTCAAAACATGCCCAGAGATGCCTGAGTTACAGTGCTTTGGAATAATATGCCTAGAAGTGAGAACCAAAGGACATGAATGAAACAAATTTTTCTCCAAATTTTTCCTGCATAATTAAACCTCTTGGCAGTGGACCTTTCTTCCTATAGCACCTCCAATATTCTTGCTTTGATGGGTGTGAAGGGAAACCTCAGAGCTATTTTGCTTTGAATTTTCCTTACTTGTGGTGATAGAACATTTATTCATGTGAGTTATAGATAATTTATTTTTGAAAATTATCTCACATTAGTTTTGGTGATTAAAGTTCAACAATATCACACAGTGAAGAGGCAGAAAAAGGAAAAAAGGAAACATTTTCAAAAAGTGAGCTTCTGTGTAAACACTTTCTAAAATATCTTTTTATTTTGAATTTAAATAGAAAATAATGTGAATATCTGTATATACATTATAGGACTGAAGAAAAGAATTTTTATGCAAATGAATCTATTTTATAGAGCTTCCTTTTCTATATGTGTAATTTTCTTTTCCTTCGTTTTCTTTCTTTCTCTTTCTCCCTCCTCCTTTCTCCCTTCCTTCCTTCATTCACTCTGTCCTCTCTACCTTCTTTCCTTCCCCCTTATTTCTTTCTTTCTTACTTTTCTCTCAGGCTGGAAGTGAAATGGACACTGATTCCATTGATTTTGATTCCACTCCTGCTCTGTTAGGAAACTTTGACCTGTTTTGTTTTTCTGGTCTCCGGTGGCTCACCTCTACTTATCTGGTGTGATGGCCTCATTTCTCTGGGTGGGGAGGGGAAGATAGGGCTTCCTTATGAGTGCTATACTTAATGTGAACATTTGATTGACTTTAGCCCCATCTATAGCCCCTCAGAATCCCTGAGCTCAAGCTTCTCCCAATAATAAGAATTATGGAAGTACGGTACCATGATCTGATTTGTTTGCTCAGAACCTAGTTCCTATCTTTATCCCTCTAACCCTTCTCTTTCTCCCTATCTCCCTCAACTGAAATATTGGTTCACATGGTGAAGCAAAATAAATTCCTGCACTGATCTTATTTTAAAATGTATGTGAGGGGGCTGCTAGGTGACTTAGTGGATAAAGCACCGGCCTTGGAGTCAGGAGTACCTGGGTTCAAATCTGGTCTCAGACACTTAATAATTACCTAGCTCTGTGGCCTTGGGCAAGCCACTTAACCCCATTTGCCTTGCAAAAATAAAAAAATAAAATGTATGTGAGGAATCTCTACTTTGACTTATAAGAAAGAAAAATGATTAATCACCTCAAAGGGGAGTTTTTAAAAATGAGGGAGATTATAAGTTAGAATAGCAGGGTAACTGCAATTTAGGAAAAACTCTTCTAAGTCTCAAAAAATGAGATGTAGGGGAAATACCTTAAAAAGGAAAGAGGAACTATCTGGATTAAAATGCAAATCTACTACAGGATGTTCACACAAATGAACTATGTACAGGTTAGGAGCAAACTGGGCAAGGATCAACTGTGTGCTAAGAACAATATTCTAAGACTCTACCCATGCAGGTTAGGCTGGTTTTTCCTTTGTTGTTTCAATCAAGTCTAATTCTTCATGACCCCACGTGGAGTTTTCTTGGCAGAGATACTGGAGTAGCTTGTCTTTGCCTTTTCCAGCTAATTTTTACAGATGAGGAAAATGAGGCAAATAGGGTTAAGTGACTAAGCTATGGTCACACTGTTAATAAGTATCCTAGTTCAAATTTAAACTCAGGTCTTCCTCACTTTAGGTTCTGCATTCTATCCACTATGCCACTTAACTGCTCATTTTAATCTGCTCAGCTGTTAGAACTTAATAGTGGCCTAAGAACAACAAAAAAAAAAACCCTCGCCAATATACCAGTGTGCCCTACACAATAAGCAAAAGGAAGATATGTCTAGCTGAATCAATGCTATGTGCTTAGTAGGTAGCCTTTCCTGTTATGTTTAAATAAAGTTTCTCTCTTTTAAAAAAAAAACTGTTAGATGGACTATGAAAATTTAATTCGTGAGTTAGTATTCAAAAATAAATGCTTTGATTTATTTTAATATCTCCTCAGGGGAGAGAGAGAGAGAGAGAGAGAGAGAGAGAGAGAGAGAGAGAGAGAGAATATACCTGGATTGAGGGGAAGTTAGCATCATGTGAATTTACCTTTTTTCCTAAAATAGAGAAAGGACAAGTGAATATACAGGCATTAAGTTCTGTACCACAGTTTGGTATAAAAATGCACTGAAATCACCCTGAAAAGTAGAGATAAGGAAGGGAGGTATAGTAGAAGAATTTTCAAGGAAAGGCAATAGAGTGAAGAAAAGAGCCACACGCAAAACTTCCCAACAATGAAGTGGGGATTTTTTTTTTATTAAAGATATTATTTGAGTTTTACAATTTTCTCCCAATCTTGCTTCCCTCCCCCCCACCCCCACCCCACAGATAGCACTCCATCAGTCTTTACTTTGCTTCCATGTTGTACCTTGATCCAAATTGGGTGTAATGAAAGAGAAATCATATCCTTAAAGAGAACAGAATTCTCAGAGGTAACTAGATCAGACAATAAGATATCTGGTTGGGTTTTTTTTTCCCCAAATTAAAGGGAATAGTCCTTGTACTTTGTTCAAACTCCACAGCTCCTTATCTGGATACAGATGGCACTCTCCTTTGCAGACAGCCAAAAATTGTTCCCAATTGTTGCACTGATGGAATGAGCAAGTCCTTCAAGGTTGAACATCACTCCCATGTTGGTGTTAGGGTGTACAGTGTTTTTCTGGTTCTGCTCGTCTCACTCAGCATCAGTTCATGCAAATCCCTCCAGGCTTCCCTGAAATCCCGTCCCTCCTGGTTTCTAATAGAACAATAGTGTTCCATGACATACATATACCACAGTTTGCTAAGCCATTCCCCAATTGAAGGACATTTACTGGATTTCCAATTCTTTGCCACCACAAACAGGGCTGCTATAAATATTTTTGTACAAGTGATGTTTTTACCCTTTTTCCTCATCTCTTCAGGGTATAGACCCAGTAGTGGTTTTGCTGGGTCAAAGGGTATGCCCATTTTTGTTGCCCTTTGGGCATAGTTCCAAATAGCTCTCCAGAAGGGTTGGATGAGTTCACAGCACCACCAACAGTGTAATAGTGTCCCAGATTTCCCACATCCCTTCCAACAATGATCATTATCCTTCCTGGTCACATTGGCCAATCTGAGAGGTGTGAGGTGGTACCTCAGAGAAGCTGTAATTTGCATTTCTCTAATAATTAATGATTTAGAGCATTTTTTCATATGGCTATGGATTGCTTTGATCTCCTCATCTGTAAATTGCCTTTGCATATCCTTTGACCATTTGTCAATTGGGGAATGGCTTTTTGTTTTAAAAATATGACTCAGTTCTCTGTATATTTTAGAAATAAGTCCTTTGTCAGAATCATTAGTTGTAAAGATTGTTTCCCAATTTACTACTTTTCTTTTGATCTTGATTACATTGGTTTTATCTGTGCAAAAGCTTTTTAATTTAATGTAATTGAAATCATCTAATTGGTTTTTAGCGATGTTCTCCAACTCTTCCTTAGTCATAAACTGTTCCCCTTTCCATAGATCTGACAGGTAGACTAGTCCTTGATCTTCTAATTTGTGAAGTGGGGATTTTTAAAAAATGCAAAAGAGCTAGGATACTTAAAGCAATGAGACTTGGGGAATGGCTGAACAAATTGAGTTACACAAATATGATATAATATTATTGTGTCATAAGAAATTATGAGAGACAATTTTGGTGAATCCTAGGTGATTTGAACTAATACAGAGTAAAATGAGAAAAAAAACATGAGAAATTCATTATATGATCACAATAGCATTATAATGAAAAACAAATTTGAAAGACTATTTTCTGATCAAAGCAATAACTAACCATCCCTCCAGAAAACCTATGGAAAAACATGTTACCTACCTCCTAAAAGTAAGGTGATATATTCAAAATGCAAAAAAGAGACATACATTATTGGATATGATCACTCTACATTCATTTTGCTTAGTTATATTAATTTATTTCAAGATTTTTTTTCTTTAGATTTTTAATTGGAATGGACCTGGGAGGAGGAAAATTAGCAATAGTAAAGATGATAGAACAGAATAAAGTTCAGAAAGAAGAACAAACAGGACAGTTTGAAAGTAGAAAATTTATGCTTTTTTAAAAAAAACAAACAAATATAAATTGCATACCCTTTGGCCCAGCAATATAATTATTAGATCTACATCTCAAAGAGATCAAAGAAAAAGGAAATAGGCTTGTATGTACAAAAACATTCATGACAGTTCTTTTTGTAGTAGAGAAAAATTGAAAATTGAGAGATGCCCATCAATTGGGGAATGGCTGAACAAGTTATAATATATGGTTGTGATGGAATACCATTTTCATAAAAGAAATGATGAGGGAGGATTGTTCCAGGAAAAACTTGGGAGGATCTATTTGAATTGATTCATAGTGAAGTGAGGAGAATCAGGAGATCATTGTCCAATAAAATTAATATTGTAAGAATGATCAACTGTGAAAGACTTAGCTACTCTGATCAATATAATGATCATTTGTAAAGTACTCATGAAAAATGCTATCCACCTCAAGATAAAGAACCAAGTGCAAATTGAAGTATAATTTTTATCACTTTATTTTTCTTATCTTTTTTCCTAAACTACCTAATACAGAAATATGTTTTGCATGATTTCACAGGTGTAATTGATATCCTATTGCTTACCTTCTCAATGAGAACAAAAGAGAGGGAGAGAATTTTAATGCATTTTTAAAAAATTGTTAAAAAATAAATAAATGATATATTTAAAAGCAATAAAAAATTTTAAATGGTGATATGAGACATCTATAGTCTTTCTTTTTGGTCTGTGTTTTCTTTCATAGCATGACTAATATGAAAATATGTGTTGCATAATTTCACATGTATGACCTATATCAAATTGCTTGCTGTCTCAGGGAGTGGAGCAAGAGGGAGAGTATTTGAAACCTAAAATCTTGTTAAGAGAATGTGAAAAATTATTCGGAAAAATAAAATATTATTCAAACAGTTTTTAAAAAGAGACATAATTAGAGGGAATGGTGAAGAAAACTTCATCACACACAAATAGAAAAAAGAGATGGAGATGATACAGAAAAGTTTTGAAATGTAGAATAAGGGAGAAGAAGAAGAATTTGTTTAGAAAAACTAAGGAACTAAGGGAAGCTTTGGAATAGCCACTGTGAAGGGTGTAGTAGAAAGTCAATAAAGGAAGA
The DNA here is from genome assembly GCF_037893015.1 of Macrotis lagotis. Lineage (NCBI taxonomy): Eukaryota > Metazoa > Chordata > Mammalia > Peramelemorphia > Peramelidae > Macrotis > Macrotis lagotis. The sequence continues at coordinate 118,882,754 of NC_133666.1, forward strand.
ATAAAAATATTATCATGGAACTGTAGGGAACCTTAAGGACCCAGTTGAAATTAGATATATCAGTTTTAGTGAATCTTTTCGACATGATTGTGTGACTTCCTTTAGCAATGCTCTGTAATATTTTTGAGTAGGAATAGAAAATAGATCACGGAGGTAACTTAGAGAAGATTTTATTTTATTTTCTAAATTTTTATTATTTTAAGGCAATGGAGTTAAGTGACTTGCCCAAGGATATATAGCTAGGCAATTATTAAATGTCTGCGAATGAATTTGAACTCAGGTCCTCCTGATTCCAGGGCTCTATCCACTGTGCTACCTAGCTGCCCCAAGAGATTTTATTTTTATGTAGGGAGTATTATACATAGTTGAATTGTTTTACTATATAATTAAGATTGAATGGCCATCTAAGTGGCACAGTGGATAGAGTCCTGGACCTGAAATCAGGAAGACTCATCTTCCTATGTTCAAATCTGACCTCAAACACAATGTGACTCTTAGAGGAGCCATTTAATTCTGCCTTATTTCCTCATTTGTAAAATAGGCTGGAGAAAAAATGGCAAACCATGACACTATATATATATTTTTTAGGTTTTTGCAAGGTAAATGGGGTTAAGTGGCTTGCCCAAGGCCACACAGCTAGGTAACTATTAAGTGTCTGAGACCAGATTTGAGCCCAGATACTCTTGACTCCAGGGCTGGTGCTTTATCCACTGCACCACCTAGCCACCCCAATCACAATATCTTTTGCCAAGAAAACTTCAAATGGGGTCACAAAGAATTAAACATACCTGAAATGACTGAACAGCAATAAATACTGAAAAGAGAAAAATGGAGGCCAGAGCAAGGGTGATGAATTAGGAAAGGAGGGAGAGGTAAAATGCCTAGAAATCACCATGAACTGAAGAGGTGCAGGAGTGAAGTACTTGGAGAAATTGAAGAATAAGAGGTTATGGTCAGATAGAGAGATTTTAGATTTCCAGATAATGGAGGTAGAACATTATCTAGAGAATATTTATCCAATATTGGAAGATGAAGCAAGTTCTCTGAAGACAATGTTCCCTTGTGAGATATTTCACACAAATATTTACCCTGAAGGAAAGACTTGCATCTCTATTCTTCAAGCTCCTAGAGGTAACCCAATAGGGTATGAGAGTTCTGGAGTCTAGTGCAGAGCATTGAGAAGATCCTTCTATCCATAGTGACCAGGTAGGCAGAGCCAAATCATGTCTGGCACTAATGCAGATAGTAGTAGCAGTACTACTACTACTACTACTACTTTTTTGAGTAGTAGCAGTGTTTCTAAAGGAAGCCAAGACCCTGTTCTCAAGAAGATGGAAAGAGGCTGAAAAGAAAAGATCTAAGATGAAGGGAAGTTTATTAATTATAGCAAGGCTCCAGAGGGAACAACAGAAGGGAAAGGAACAACTGAACTGGGACTAGGGAATATCAAGGTTAAGGTGAATGGGAATGAGAAAGCAGGGAGTGATAGTATTGCTATGCATTGGCTATAACACTGAATCACAGGCATTAGGAGAGGAAGTAGTGAAAGAGTTGCTTAAATGTTCTCTTGAGAAAGGCAAATAAACAAATTACTTTTTAAACATAGGCCTAAGGTCAAAAAGAAATCATTTTATGAGATATGTAATCATTTTTTATCTTGCAATTCCTGTGGTAAGTATTTTTAGGAAAACTAATTGAAACTTTTCTACCAATATCTATTGTGGAGGATGAAGGAGAGAAATTCTATGAAGTTTTTAAGGTCCTTCAACCTAATCAACATGTCCTTTATTGTTGATCTTTTTGAATTTTTGATATTGCCGAATTGGATGCTCTTTCTAACAATACAACTCGCATTTCTGTCCATCCTTTGTGACTCTTATCTATATTCTCCCACAAATGTGCCAGAGTGGGTTCACCCAAGGTATCAGAGACCTTCCTCATTTCTCCTTTCAGCTCAAAAATACTAGTGGTACACTTAGATTGTCTGGTTGTCACATCTCGCCCTTACTGTTACCAACCCATGCTTTCTATAATACATTTTCTATATGACATCTTAAACTTTGGTACAGTGGCAAGAGTTCTCAATTTAGAAATATGGGACCTATGAGTTTGAATGCTGGTTTATTATCTGTATGATCTTGGGTAGATAAGTTACTTATCTTATGTGAATATCAGTTTCCTCAATTATGAAATAAGTGGGTTGGATTAGATGACCTTTGAGCTCCCTTCCAGCTAGAGACTATGATCCTATGAATTTTTATTCTTCAACAAAGTTCCTTATTTGTTACATTTCAGATCCTCCTTTCACCCACCAATATGTCTCCATTATACTATGATTATATAATTTTTCAGATATAATTTTTCAGTTCTTGGGACTGGCAGTGTCTTCCTACTCAAAGACAAACAATAATCCCAATAGAATACTGGCATTATGAAGATGTACTGGAGTCTGAGAAGGATGAGGTGGCTATTCAGGGTAAGATAATGTTTCCTATTTTAGGATGACTCTGAATGGCCTAATTCAAGCAATTGATATTCAATCCACCAGAGGGCATAGTGGCAATCCCTATGAAAGAAAAAAAAACATTTTTTTGAATGGGAAGCCTCAGTAAGTGGCTCCAGAATACACTTCTTTTGAATTTGGTATTTTTTTCCTACTATTCTAAGGTCTCTATTAACCTGTCTATGAATTTCTCTAAAAATGATACTCATCTGTGAAATATATCACATGAATATTTATCCCAATATACAGGTATATATATATATATATATACACATATATTCTTCAAGCTCCTAGAGATGATCCTATAGAATATAAGTCTAGGATAGAGCAATAGAAGATCCTTCTATCAATAGTGAGCATGTTGATAGAGCCAAATAGTGAATGGCGCTGATACAGAGGCTTTTAAATATGACAATAACAGGATGCTTTATCAAATTGGCAAGCAAATCCTGGCTCTCCTCTCCCCACCTCCTTTTCTCTCTTCTTTGTGTCTCTGTCTCTCTCCCCTACCTCAACTCTAATCTCTGATATATTTGCAGTGTTTTGTGACTGATTATGGTTCTTTTGGCTGGGACCCAGAAAAAGAAACCAGAGCATGCATCTGAGTTTATTCCTCATCCTTGTACTCTTGCCCTGTTCCTAGACTATCATAATGGAGGCTTAATATATAAATATATCTTTGGAGTATTGGGTCAGATAGTGGGGCTGCCAGAACTACTTTTTCCTGCTGAAAAGTTGAGGATCTTGACTACCTATAAATTCCTCAGAAAGAACCTGATATTTGGTTAGTATTCTTCCTTGATAAAAAGGTGATTATAAGAAACCAGACTTTCAGTGCAATATGGTCAATAATGCTCCTTTCAAATTAATGAAATGAAGCTTTGGGGGAATAAAAGGAAAAGACTGAATGCTAAAGTAGTTTCCAGAATAACTACAAACAAATTCTGTCCTTAAAAACTTGAAAAGTACCTATTTTTCTTATAACCTAGTTGAATAATCTTCTTTTCAAGCATATATTCAAAACCTAAATTTTTTTGGGGGGATGGCTTTTTTATAGTATGGGTCAAAATGGTAATAGAATAGGTTAAATAAAAAAAGTTAAATGAAAATCTTTTTGGACATCATTTCTAAAAGATTCAGAATTCTGCTTTAGTTAACAGTGAATTTCTAGAGTTGGAGTAGAGTTGAGGCAAGAATGCTGATGAAAACTTCCCTGAGAAGTACAAAAGTTTATACATTCTGACGTTAACAATTCCCCAAAATGTTTTAGATTGCAATATTAATTAATGAAGCAGAATACATTTTAGAAATTTACAAGTGAGCAATGCCTCTAAAATGCTTCTCATGGAATTATATGCCCTCAGCTATTGTTTTTGATGATCTTGACAAACTTGAGCTGTCTCTGGACATTTTCAAGTCTTTAACCCAGAGCCAAGAGATTAGATTATGAGCAATAACAGAGATATGTTGCATTCAGAATCAGCTAATTGGGTCTGCTTTTAGCAGGTTAGCTTTAAAAAGAACTTTTATTTTTTAAATAAAATAAAGTATAGTGTGTGAGTTATACATATATAGATTTACATTTATACGATTTTAATTTTTCTATGGAGCGTAATATCAGTCGACTTTTATTGAAACCGCTCATGCATTTTTATGGTGTTAGACACCACTGAAGAGGCTCTGAATTGGACTAGTGTATAAATCTCATTCTCTCTTTTCCTGAAAGAAAAATTTAGGGGGGGGGGGGTTGAGTGTAGCAGTTAGGGAAGGAGATAGTATGGAACCTAGATTTTATTTTCAAGTGCATTCAGAATAGGTAATTAGCATGAGCAGTGGTGTTCAAGGCCAGGTGGGTGGCTGTTGGCTTGGGTTAGGTGTAGTTGAGCTTCAGAGTTTGGAAGCCACATCAGGAGACCAGATGCAGCAGAGGAGGAGTTGGAAGAGAAAGGCCACCGTATTCATTGTGCAAGGATCTGCTGAAATCAGAAGATGGGTTTGAAATCTTCTTTTCCAAAGTATTTTTCCAAAAGTATTTTTATTCATTAATATTTATTTATAATCCCACCTATAACTTCCTTATTTTTATGGTAGAATTTAAGAATAATAGTTAACATTTTTATAGCTCCTTCTATGTTCCAGGTACTACACTAAAAGCTTTACAAATATTATCTCAGTTGATCCTCACAACACCACCTAGCTTCCCCTCACACTAATATGTTATTAGTAAGTCTATTCATTGGTTAGCCAAGAAATCAACTTGGAATTTATATAAGAAAAGTCACTAAGCTCCTTGTGTCTTTTGACTCAAAGACCTCAATACTGGCTACACTTCCAAGAAGGTCAAAGAAAAAAAATACCAGTGTAAAAAATGTTCATAGAACTTCTTTTGTAGTAGAAAAAAATAATTGTACAAATTTTGGATAATAGTTATACAAATTGTTGTATAAGAATCTAATGTAATATTATTATGCCTTTAAGAAACCACTAAAATGAGAACTTCAAAGAAAGATACAAGTTGAGTGAAGGAGCAAAACCAAGAGAACAATATAGATAATAACTAAAATATTTAAGAACCTAAAAAGTGCTGAATTCTTAGTGTCCATAACAAATGGAGGATAGGGGCAGCTAGGTGGCGTAGTGGATAAAGCACTGGCCCTGAAGTCAGGAGTACCTGGCTTCAAATCCAGTCTCAGACACTTTCTAATTACTTAGCTGTGTGGCCTTGGGCAAGCCACTTAACCCCATTTGCCTTGCAAAAACCTAAAAAAAAAAAAAAAAAAAAAAATGGAGGATAAATGATGAAACAGTTCCTATGGTAGAAAGGTGGGGAATTGCAATATGGTTGTGCTCTATGAATTGTCAAATTGGTCACTATGTAACCTTTCCTTAATGGTTTTTCTTTGTTATGAGGTAGGTGTTCATTGGATGTGTAGGGAAGTATAGAAGTTACTCTGATGTAAAAGCAAGAATCTTCAATAACACGAATTTTTTAAAAATTTGGGAGAAACAAAATATATCAAAAATAGCACCAGAAAAAAAATTGCATGATAACTTTAATATATATTTAAAAGGAATAGCAAGTTGTACCTAATAAATTTGTAGTTTCATGCCTAATTATGTTTTTATTGTTTCTATTTTTATTTTGCTACATTATGGAAGTGCTTGTTTTATTTCATAAATTAAAGATAAGAATTTAAAAACCCATCAGAATCATTTCTCAATTTTCTCCCCTAATTGAATCCTTTCCTTAACAAGGAAAACTTTGAGCAAAACCCAACAAATAAATGATAACATCAGATAATACTTGCAGCATATTACCAACAATCTCTTAATTGCCACATTCAAGTTGTGCCTTTTTTTCCTAATCCTCATCCTTTTGGACATCTCTAATGTCCTTTGGTCACCTTTTTTCTTTATATTCTCTTTTTCCTAGGTTTCTATGACAGTACTTTCCATGACACTACTTAAATCTCATTATGTTCCAGCCCTTTCTCAGTCCCCTTTGTTGGGTCTTTGTTCAGATCACAACTGTTAAAACTGGGTTTCTCCAAGGGTTCAATCCCAGGTCCTGGTCTCTACTTCTTCTACAGTATTTTACTTGATAATCTCATTAGCTTGAGTAGTTTTAATTATTATCTCTGAAGATTCTCAGATTTACTTATCCAACCCCAATTTTTGTCCTAATCTCCAGACTCGAATCTCCAACTGCCTATGGGTTTTCTCAAATTCAGCATCCCATATTTATTTATTTATTTTTAGTTCTTTTTAAGTTTTTGTAAGGCAAATGGGGTTAAGTGGCTTGCCCAAGGCCACACAACTAGGTAATTATTAAGTGTCTGAGACTGGATTTGAACCCAGGTACTCCTGACTCCAGGGCTGGTGCTTTATCCACTGTGCCACCTAGCCGCCCCCCAGCATCCCATATTTAAACTGAGTACAACCAAAACTGAACTTATTGACTTGTCCCACAAATTCTTTTTTCTGTCTCCACTTTCCTATTATTGTTAACAGTACTCCCATCCTCCCAGTTACCAAGAATCATAATCTAGGTGTCATCCTCAGTTACCCCCATATCCAATCTGTTGCCAAGTCCTGTCAAAGGGGGAAAAACCAAACAACTGATTTTTTATAAGTATTACATTAATTCCTAGAAGAAATGAAACAAAAGATAAAAAGTGAAATCAAAGCTCTGGATTAAAGATTTGGAAGGGGAATAGGTAATTTAGAAGAGAAAGTGGCCCTCTGCCTCTCTCCTCTGAATCCAGCGGAGCTGGCCCCATCAAGAAATTCAACATGTTGATTTTGAAGATCATTGCAAGAGAGATCTCTACACTTCAAAAGGTCTTTTCAGAGCTGCTGTTCCCAGTGGGGTTTCTACTGGCATCTATGAAGCCCTGGAGCTCCGAGACAGTGATAAGACCCGCTATATGGGGAAAAGTGTCTCAAAAGCAGTTGAGCACATCAATAAAACTATTGCCCTGACCCTAATTAGCAAGAAACTGAATGTTGTGGAGCAGGAGAAGATTGACAAATTGATGATAAAGATGGATGGCTCTGAGAATAAATCTAAATTTGGAGCAAATGCCATATTGGGAGTGTCTCTGGCTGTTTGTAAGGCTGGGGCTGCTAAGAAAGGTGTCTTCTTGTTCTGCCATATTGCTGATCTTACAGGCAATGAAGAAGTCATCCAGCCAGTTCCAACCTTCAATGTGATCAGTGGTGGCTGCCATGATGGTAACAAGCTAGCAATGCAAGAGTTCATGATCCTCCCTGTTGGAGCATCAAACTTCAAGGAGACCATGTGCATTGGAGCTGAGGTCTACCACAACCTGAAGAATGTGATTAAAAAGAAATATGGACAGGATGCTACCAATGTAGGAGATGAAGGTGGCTTTGCTCCTAACATCCTGGAGAATAAAGAATCTCTGGAGCTGCTGAAGGAAGTGATTGGCAAGGCTGGCTATACTGACAAGGTTGTAGTTGGCACCGATGTTGCTGCCTCTGAATTCTTCCGGTCTGGGAAATATGGCTTGGACTTCAAGTCTCCTGATGATCCCAACAGATACATCTCACCTGCTGAGCTTGGGGACCTTTACAAGAGCTTCATCTGGGACTATACAGTGGTGTCTATTGAAGATCCCTTTGACCAGAATGATTGGGCAGCTTGGAAGAATTTCACTGAAACTGCAGGCATCCAGGTTGTAGGGGATGATCTCACAGTGACCAATCCCAAGCGCAGTGAATTAGAAAGCTTGCAATTGCATCCTGCTCAAAGTGAACCAGATTGGTTCCGTGACTGAATCTCTCCAGGTGTGCAAGCTGGCCTGGTCCAATGTGTGAGGAGTAATGGTTTCCCATCATTCTGGGGAGACTGAAGATACCTTCATTGCAGACCTGGTAGTAGGTCTCTGCACTGGGCAGATCAAGACTGGGGCCCCCCTGCCAATTTGAGCGTGTGGCCGTATAACCAAATTCTCAGAATTGAGGAAGAACTGGGCAGAAAGGCTAAATTCGCTGGAAGGAACTTCAGAAACCCTCGGGCCAAGTAAGCTCCATGACCATGAAGCCTCAGAGCTAGCAGGAGACAGTCACCTCTGTAGAAGTCCTCCAAAGAATGGGCAGCACCAAGTAGTAAACCAGTTTTGTTTTGGGGATGGGGGCTCTACTACTTAACTCCACCCCTCTCTCTTCCACCTTTCTGTGTTCTCACTGCTTCTTTCAAATTGTCTTATCAGAGATGGTACCTGATCATTTGGTCCTTTTTTGGAAGACCTCATCTTGTGACTGGACTAGAATGATCTGTTTTCACCCCCACCCCCCAGTGTTGATGTGCAGAGTCATATACTTGGGATGCAGTGCCCCAACAAGCCCACAGGCCAGATCCTTTAGTGGCTTCTATGTGCAGAATAAAAGTATCCAGTAATCCACTGGAAAAAAAAAAAACAGAAAGAAGAGAAAGTTTGTATTTAATAAGTTCTCAAGAACCTGTTGTTATTGTTAAATTTTCAGGATGAGAATTTACACCTTGAAAACTGACAAAGAGCTATGAATCAAGGCTTGATTTATGGTTTTGGTGACTAGATTTAAGAAAGTAATGGAGCAAACAATAATGTAAACTAAAAGTGTGACAGTATTTTTTTTCTTCAGAGAACTGGTTGTTAAATAATCAGTTCTTAAACATTTACTAGAACATCCCTGGTTACCCAAGAAAGGGACTCCCTAAAAACTAGACTAGATAAAATTGGAATAAATGACTCCATCAAATAGCCAGTAATGTTAAAACAAAATCAAAAGACTGTAAAATAGAAGAAAATGTACAATGTCTGATATCAAAAGTAACTCACCTGGAAAACAGGTCAAAGAGAGATGATTTATGAATCACTAGAGTCCCTGAAAGTCATTATAAAAAAATAGCTAAGTACTATGTTTTCAGAAACCATTATTGAAAATTGTCCAGACCTATTAGGATCAGAAGACAAAGTAAAAATGGAAAATATCCATTAATTATCTCTTGAAAGGAACTTCAAAAGGAAACCTGCATACCATGGTCCAGTGTTCCCATACAAAGAAAAAAATGCTTCAAGCTTGCAGAAAGAAACAATTTATCTAAGGATGCAAGACCCTTCTTGTCTCCATCTGAATATGTGTCTGGGCAGTACATCATCAGGAATGGTGATTCATGTGGTCTCAGGATCAACAATGAGTCAACTCACAACTGGAAGAACCTAAGAGAGCTACAGTAGCCAAGTTCTTTTTTTTTTTTAATTAAAGATTTTATTTTGAGTTTTACAATTTTTCCCCCAATCTTATTTCCCTCCCTCCCCCACAGAAAGCAATTTGTCAGTCTTTACGTTGTTTCCATGTTGTACATTGATCCAAATTGAGTGTGATGAGAGAGAAATAATATCCTTAAGGAAGAAACATAAAGTATAAGAGGTAACAGGATCAGACAATATTAGGTTTTTTTCTAAATTAAAGGGAATAGTCCTTGAACTTTGTTCAAACTCCATGGTTCTTTATCTGGATATAGATGGTATTCTCCATTGCAGACAGCCCCAAATTGTCCCTGATTGTTGCACTGATGGAATGAGCAAGTCCATCAAGGTTGATCATCACCCCCATGTTGCTGTTAGGATGTACAGTGTTTTTCTGGTTCTGCTCATCCTGTTCAGCATCAGTTCATGCAAATCCCTCCAGGTTTTCCTGAATTCCTGTCCCTCCTGGTTTCTGATAGAACAATAGTGTTCCATGACATACATATACCACACTTTGCTAAGCCATTCCCCAATTGAAGGACATTTACTTGATTTCCAATTCTTTGTCACCACAAACAGGGCTGCTATGAATATTTTTGTACAAGTGATCTTTTTAACTTTTTTTTTTTCATCATCTCTTCAGGGTATGGACCCAGTAGTGGTATTGCTGGAGCAGAGTATTCACATTTTTGTTGCTCTTTGAGCGTAGTTCCAAATTTCTCTCCAGAAAGGTTGGATGAGTTCACAGCTCCACCAACAATGTAATAGTGTCCCAGATTTCCCACAACCCTTCCAACAATGATCATTATCCTTTCTGGTCATATTGGCCAGTCTGAGAGGTGTGAGGTGGTACCTCAGAGCAGCTTTAATTTGCATTTCTCTAATAAGTAATTATTTAGATTTTTCATATGACTATATATTGCTTTGATCTCCTCATCTGTAAATTGCCTTTGCATATCCTTTGACCAGTTGTCAACTGGGGAATGGCCAGTAGCCATGTTCTTAGCCCTTGCTTTACCCCTGGCCTGGTCAGTTGTACCTGGTTTTTGGTCCAGATGTATTATTTCATTGGTATTGGGAATTTCCTGTAAGGACCAACTATTGGGTGATTTATAGTCACAGAAAGCTGCCTTAGGTGCTAGGAAAGAGTAAATAATTCTCCCAATGTCACATAGTATATCAGAGAAAGAATTTGAACCAAGGTGTTGCTGTCTTCAAGACTACTAAATTTTGTTAAAATTTACATTTGTGTATGAGATCTTTTCACTTCTCTGGTAGGCTGTTTGACACACCATCACCATCTATTAAGGTGGTGGGTGCTAAGTGGCTCATTGGATAGAGTGCAAGGTCTCTAGTAAGGGAGACTCATCTTCCTGAGTTCAAATCAGGTCTCAAACACTTACTCAAAGACAGGGTTGTATGACCCTGCAAAAGTCACTTAACCCTGTGTGCCTCAGTTCTTCATCTGTCAAATGAGCTAGAGAAAAATATGGCAAACCACTCCAGTATCTCTGCTAAGAAAATGCCAAATGGGGTCATGAGGACTCAAATATGAGTAAAAAATGACTAAGTAGTGACAATAAGTCATCTACTGAGAGAGCATTTGGAGAGCCTTCAAGAATTACACAGAATTCAGAAGTGCAGAAACTACAAAATTCTATTCTATTTGTGTCTGTGTGTGTGTGTGTGTGTGTGTGTGTGTGTGTGTGTGTGTGTGTGTGTTTAACCACCAGGAATCACTATGGAAAGCAAAGTTGGTTAACTGATACTCCTTTCCTCTTAAGGGAAAGAAATGAGATAGAATCCCCTCAGATCATGTTTATCTCCACCCATCTGATTTGGCTTTGGATAGAGCCTTGCCTTTGATTACTGCCTCCATGCTCCAATTCTTCTCTCCCCTTCCCACTCACCACTCTCACCTCTCCTAACCACCACCCCCCACCAAGGTTATGAAAAGAGAATTTAACTTTCAAGTATCCAAGGAAACAATAACAATGGTTTCTTTTTTTCCAGAGGCAAGAGCCCATATCAACAGGGATCTTTTTTCTGTTTTTAATTTTTTGGGGGGAGGATTGATTATAAATTAAATTATAAATATAAATAAAATATAGAAATAACAGCTTATCAATTCCTCAGAGGAACCCAGTCACCAAACTGTAAAGAATACTTGTGAAAACCAAATAATGTCAGTCTTCCCCTTTTGTTCTATGTATGCAACTTAAAGATACAAAACAATTGAGATCGAGTTCATTTTTTTTAATGGGAAAAGTCAGATTTCAAATACTACTGAAGTAGTAAGGAACAGTTTAAAAGAGAAAGGCTATTTTGGATTCAAATGACTATTCTTTTTTTTTTTTTTTTTTTTTTTTTTTAGTTTTTTTGCAAGGCAAATGGTGTTAAGTGGCTTGCTCAAAGCCACACAGCTAGGTAATTATTAAGTGTCTGAGACTGAATTTGAACCCAGGTACTCCTGACTCCAGGGCCAGTGCTTTATCCACTGCACCACCTAACCACCCCAAAATGACTATTCTTTCAGACAGAAGGGCGGGAAGAAGAAAAAATGCAAAGGAAAGGTACTCTCTAAGTCACATATTGGGGAGGGAAAAGTTGAATATCATACTGCAGTTCTTTGCTATATGACAGCATTTATTTGGAAATATCTTGTATTTGCTTTGAAGGTATTTTGTATTTATTTACATAGATGCAAATTATTTCATTTTTTTAAAAAAGGGATCTTTTTTAAGAATCATCTTTGAATTTTCATATGTAAATCCATCAAATCTGACTCTTCATGACCCCATTTGGGGTTTTCTAGGCAAAGATGCCATTTCCTTCTTCAGTGACAGATGAGGAAATGAGGTAAACAGGGTCAAGTGACTTGCCCAGGGTCTCACAGCTATCTGAGGCTAGATTTGAACTCAGAAAGATAAGTCTTCCTGACTCTAGACTCTTCAGTCTATCTAATGTTTCTCCTAGCTGTAGCTGTCAGTGTGGGTACATAATAAATGGTTAATAGAAGTGTGTTGACTCACCCATCAATCAATTGTTTCAATAGAGGAAAAGGCTCTTCTCCAAGATGTCTTTCACTCATAAATTAATATTACACAAAATTCCTTAATGGAGGCAACAAGAAACGTAATTTTCTTCAGTCCTCTTGTCAATATAGAATATGTAAATAGCAATATAAAATATGTAAATACATGTGTTTTGTCTCTTTAAGGCCTTTTCCATAAAAAAATATAAAAAGACATTAAAAGGTGCTTTGTGGAAAAGATTTATATTTTTTCATTATCAAAAAGACTTTTGCTTCTTGTGGAATGAATCTTTTGATGGGGAAGAAAGGAAGAGAATAAGCTTTTATATAGTGTGCCAGGCACTTTATAAACATCTCATTTGAGCCTCAAACCTTGCAAAGTGGGCTGTTAAAATCCCCCAAATTATAGTTGAGGGAAATGAAGCAGAAGTTAAGTGATTTGCCCAGTTACATAGTCTGAAGTCACATTTGAACTCAACCCTTCCTGCCTTAAGGCCAGCATTCCAGCCACTTTACAAATTACTTAATACTAGTAGAAAAAGATATTTTTACTATAAACTATTAAAACATGAAGAAACAGCATTTGGAAGGAATTTTGGACTGTTTTGGAGAAAAAAATGACCTGTAGTATAGATTTGAAGACTCAGATCTCTCTCTCTTTCTCTCTCTTTCCTTAATACAGAGTTTGGGGGAACAGTTCAACACTATAAAGAAAGAGAAGAAGTCTTTTATTAAAATCTAGATAATTGGGAGAGAGAAGAATCACAGTTACAAGTTCCATGGATACTAAAAATTACCTTGTTGGACACTTAAGAGGAGTGTGTGATGGGTTTTACACAAAATGTGCATATATTAATACTATTCCTACTAAAAACCAAGAGCATGAGAAATCATATGAACATATGGAGACTGAAGTATGGTTTTAAAAAGGAGTGTCTGTTAATAAATGTTTTTGATTGCTCATTTAATAGAAATTTGGAGATTTTTGACTTTTTAAGTAAAAGATAAGTCACTGAGGATTTTTTCCCCATTGAAACCATTGAATGACAACTACTACAGAAGAAAAGGAAGAAAAAGATACCGGAGAAAAGAAATGACAACACAACAGGGGGGGCTGAAAAAGCTGCTTCTAAATGGCATTTGGGGGAGGGAAGGGGCAGCTCAGAAGAAGCTGCTGCGGTGGCTCCTGGTTGGTCAGAGAGAACAGATTTCATTGACCAAGAGGTCCAGGGAAAGCTCCTGACTGCCCTTCACACATCTAGAATTGGAGAAAGGTGAAACTTTTCACAAGCACTTGATGCTCTTTGCTGCCACTTCAGGCTTGGGAAGGAAAAGCAGAAGAGCTTGGGCGGTGGTTTCAAGAGTGACTCTGATCTTGGTGCTGTCTTCTTTATTCTGATTGGATAACTTAGCATCAGGGTAAGTGAATAATAACTGTCTGAGATGGTCTGTACATGTAATCCAGAGAGCCAAATTGGCAGTTCAGCTTGAAAGAGCATGATTTGATCACCTTAAGAGTTAAGACTTTCTAAACAACCTTTCAAGTGCAATGATTATTTGAAAGGGCTTATAAAACATTGTGTTATAGTAGGGAGGAGACAGAGTGGGAGAGAATCAACAATCAAGGAGTGATGCTCATGGTCACCGGATGAACCAGTAACACTAAAGCCTGCAAAGTATAGTTGTGAGTTGCCTTAACACTTGAGTTTTCCTCTCATGTGTTTTCCTGTCAAGTTCCTATAAAGGTGTATCCATTCTTAATCATATAGTTATTGAGTAAATTGATGAGAGTATGATCAAGTTTATATGTATTTTATATAATTTTTAATATTTATACATTTGCTTTAAAATATTAGTAACCATAATATTTCTTTTGCTTTATTATTAAGTGAATGGCAATTATTGTGAATGACTGGTTTTGATGATAGAAAACATATTGAATATAGTCTCAAGAATTAGAGAAGTGAGTAAGGAAAGTATATTTTCCTTCAACAAGGTTATCCTAGGACCTTGTGAGAGTTTGAATTTAGCTTTTTGGCAGCTGAAGAAGCAAATCAAATCTAGGGTTGTATTATTTTCACACACTTCAAGTAACAGGTGATGAAACTTCTATCTTGTGTCTAGATCTAGGTGGCTCAGGAGTTAGAGTAATGGACTTTAAGTCAGGAAGATCTGTGTTCACATTTGACCTCAGATATTTACTAGTGTCCTTGGTCAAGTCACTTAACCCTGACTGCCTCAGTTTCCTCATCTGTAGAATGGGGGTCTTTATAGCACCTACCTTCCAGGGCTGTTGTGAGGATAAATTGAAATAATATGTGTAAAGTGATTAGTACAGTACATAGTAGGCACTATACAATTGCTAGCAATTATCATTATCCCTGCTATAATATTTGATTTTACATTGGCGGGGGGGGGGGGGGGGGGGGGAGACATTGGAATAGGCCACAGACCTTGCCATAACTGTCACTATATCCTGAGAAAAATTAATATGATGTGGTATTATTGAATAACTAATATTATTCTGTGATACATCCTTTATGTCTTTTGCCAGACCCCACTTCTGAAGAGCCAGTAATATGTTCACTCCCAGATCCCAAATCAACTTGGGTTGGCCCTCCCAAGTGGGACCCTCACTTGTGTTTACCCTGTAGACAAAAGCCAGTTTGAACTTGACCTTTACCAAGGGACAAGTCTTACTAACTGATGGAGAGGGATGAAAGCTTATTGGGATAGTTGTTTTTCTAAATGAGGTTGCTAAAAGCAGCCGGGTCTCATAAAACATATCCAATTCCTTAAATGTCAAAGAGGGGTACAATCAACCCCATCTGAAGACCAGTCCACTTTCTCCAGCTGCAGACTATTCCTATCATTTGAAGATTACTTCTGCCTCCCAAAGGTGATGCAATAGAGAGGAGATGAGAAATCTTTACCCACCTCCTCATTAAAATATATACCAACTGGTTTTGCCTAGCCTTTGCCAGGGGAGGTTCAAATGATGTACTGTCAGGTGAA
This sequence comes from Macrotis lagotis, assembly GCF_037893015.1. Classification (NCBI taxonomy): domain Eukaryota; kingdom Metazoa; phylum Chordata; class Mammalia; order Peramelemorphia; family Peramelidae; genus Macrotis; species Macrotis lagotis. The sequence continues at coordinate 118,898,061 of NC_133666.1, forward strand.
TCAAAAGAAAGATACATATAGGTTTAAAAGACTCTGTTTACCCTTATTCTGGGTCTTTGGTCATTAAGAGAGATCCATGTAAGGGACTGTTATGTGTGGGAGTATTGGCCTGAGGAAGTAAACTTTTATCATCTGGTGTCCTGGAGCACCTGAGCATTGTTTTACTGGTTGATTGGAGAGTGCCATGGGAGTGGGAGTGGACTGGGGACTGGGGAGGATATTTAAGCACTTGTATTTGGTTTAATAAATGAAAAACTTGCCATCTTTGTCTCCCACCTCTTCAATGTTTGCCTGAGAACTTGACCAAGGCTGGACTGAGTCAAGTCATAGTTTAGGAATAAAGGATAAGCTAGTTACTAGTCACTCAACAGATCAGTGACTCAATTAACTGGTTATTACTAGCCTGATAAATTGATTGATCATGCTTGGAATTTTGTTTTGCAGAATTTCAATCACAGTAGTATGTTTAACTACCCTAGTAGTTATTATCATGTAGACTATCCACTGAAGAATCCAAATGGAAGTGTTTTTTTTTTCAATTAACTGGTATTTATTTTCAGTTTTAAATAGTCTGGCAGAAAGATAAACAAGAGGGGGAAATATAGAACTGAACAAATTGCTGGAGAACTTAAAGATACATGGCATCTTCTAAATAGTACTACAAATATCCAAACCACATGATTATCTCAACAGATATAGAAAAAAGTCTTTTTTACCAAGTATAATACTTTATTATGCTAAAAATCCTACAGAGTATTGGTATAGAGGAATCTCTTTAAATATCATAAAAAAGCACCAATCTAAAATAAAAAGCAAGCATCATATGTAATAAGGCGACACTAGAACCTTATTTTTTTTTAGGTTTTTGCAAGGCAAATGGGGTTAAGTGACTTGCTCAAGGCCACACAGCTAGGTAATTATTGTCTGAGACTGGATTTGAACCCAGGTACTCCTGACTCTAGGGCCGGTGCTTTATACACTGCACCACCTAGCTGCCCTAGAACCTTTTCTAATAAATATGAAAGTATAACAAGGATGTTCACTCTCCCCACTATTATTTGATATAATTTTGGAAATGGTAGTAACAGCAATAAGACAAGAATAAGAAAGTAAAAGGCATAAAGAAGGGTAATGATGAGATAAAACTATTCCAATTTGCAAATAATATGATGGCCCATTTGGAAATCCTAGAGATCTTCCAAGATAATTAAAAGAAAAGCTTCAGTAAAGTTGTTTGTTTGCAAGGCAATGGGGTTAAGTGATTCACCCATGGTCACACAGGATTTGAACTTGGGTCCTCTTGACTCCAAGGCCCATGCTCTTATCCACTGTGCCACCTAGCTGCCCCAAGCTTCAGTAAAATTGTAAAGTACAAAGCAAAGTCTCAAAAATCACTATATAATAACAAATTTCAAGCAACTAAATAATAAAAAGGGATATTCCATTCCAAAAAATTATAAAAGACTTAAAATATCAATCTACCAAAGTACATCAAAGACTTTTATAGACCCAATTACAAAGTGTTCCTTAAATAAATAAAAAACAACTTAGGTAGTTGGAAGAATATTTAGTACTCAAGGCTAGGCTGAGCCAATATAATAGAAATGACAAAACTACCAATGTTAATTTCCTGTTTTAATGCTATACCATAAAGGAGATACTTTTTATAACTTGATAAAACAGTAATTGGAAAAATATAAGATCTAGAATATCAAGGGAAATGAGGAAAAGAAATAGAGATAAAGGAGGATAAGCATGTTATACCTCAAACTATATGATAAATAAATAGTCATCAAAACAGTTTGATATTTGGTTAAAAACTGATGCCATAGATCAGTGGAATAGACTAGATAAGTGAGAATCAGAAACAGTTGGACTCAATAACTCAATATGTGATAAAGTAATTACTCAGTATTTGATAAAGAGCAGGAAAACATGCCTTACAAGATAAAAACTGCTGGGAAAACTGGAAAGTGGTATTGCAAAAGTTCGGCTTAGGTCAACACTTGATGATATATTTCATAATACATTTAAAATGGATATGTAACCCATAATATTAAATATCATGTTATAAAAAATCAGAATAGAAACATCAGATATCTCTCATAAGAATGGGTAGGAGACATATTGTTAATGAAACAAGATATAAGAATAAGTACAAAAGATAAAATAGATAGCTTGGATTACATGAAACTGAAAAGCTTTTCTACAGATAAAATTAATGCATGTAAAATAAAAAGATAAGTGGCAAATTTCTGTAAGTTATGTGGTGTTATGCATACACATATTTCATAAGTATACACACACACAACAAAAAGAATGCTCCAAATCACTAATAAAAGCAGTTCAAATCAAGACAATTTTGAAAAACTTAGAAAGACTTACAAGAACTGATGAAGTGAGCAAAACCAAGTGAACATTGTACACATTAACAGCAACATTGGGTGATCAATGGTGATAGATTTAACTTTTCTCATCAATATAGTGATCAAATTCACTTTTAAAAGATTTGTGTGTATGGAAAGGACTTTTAAAAAGACTTGTGTATGGAAATTACATCCATATCCACAGAAAGAACAATGGAATCTGAATGCAAACCAAAGCAAATTACTTTGACTTTTTAAAATTTGTTTTATGTTTTTTTCTTTCTTAGGATTTTTTCCCCTTTTGTTCTGATTCTTCTTTTATAACATGACTAATATGGAAATATATTTAACATGATTGTACGTATGTAACCTATATCAGATTACTTACTGTGTCATAGGGAGGGGAGGCAGGAAAATATGGGATTCAAAATCATAAAAAATGAATGTTGAAAATTATCTTTGCAGGTAATTGAAAAAAATTTAAAAAGACAATTCTTAGTTTTCTCATATTATGCAAATTATCAAAGATGACAATTTGATCATCATTAGCACAAAATTACTGCATTTCAATGTTGAATTAAGTGATCTTAGTGACAGAAGTTTTGTACTTTATGAATGGACAGAGACCAGCCTGAGAAATATTTTGGTTTGCTTATTATTGATCTTTAAAATTTTATTTGTCATATTCTGATACCAGAGTAATGACATGCTTTTATCATGTTTTTGTCTAACTTTCATATCACTCTTTATTTTTCTCTTATGAATTTTATTGTTGAGTTATTTGGTTCATATGAATCAAGAATGATTACTTTTTCATTTAAAATAAAACATTTCTTTTACATTAGGAAATGCCTTTTAGGTTATTTCAATTTTTTCTTTTCATTTCTGCATATATTCTTATTTTTAAGATATATTTCTTCTATGTGGTAAATGGTTTCCCCCCACTTCCATTTTTTTTCTGTAGAAAGCAGAAAAAATAATTTATTCCAAAGGGAGATAGAAATTTAATTTTAAACTCTTTGGAAAATACAGTTCAATAAAGCTCCAATACCTTTAGAGTACATTTTTCCTCTGAACATGATCTCCTGGTGATTAACAAAACTGTAGCCATTCATCTTGCTGTCGGAGTCTTATGGCTAATGGTCGGGGGGAGGAGTTCTTCAAGTTCTTGGATGTAAATAGGGAAAAGTGAACAATACAACTCATGAAAATCACATTCTTCTGCATCGGAAGAGTCCATATAGCTTTGGGTTATTTGGCATGTACTTTAGATAAAGTAGGCACACAGTTTGACAAAGACTAAACTTTTTAAAAGTATGTAACAGAAAAACAAATACTGAGCTTTAGATTAAGACAAAAATTCAAATATAGTTTAAATATTTAAGGCAGCTGGTCTCCAAAAAGATGAATTAAGGCAGTCTTTGGATTAAGAAGTACTTTAACAAGTAGAAGATGTATCTTCTTTCCATAGATGATGGAGAATTGCATAGATCATCCTCTTCCTTAAGGCCAGTGATCCTTGAGATACCAAATGGTTTCATTGTGTAACTCTGGTCCAAAGAGAGGGTTGAGCTGCGCCAGAATAGCAATCAGCCAAAAGAGGTAGCAGCAAACAGAGGAGGTTATCAGCATGGTGATGATAACACCTCTGTTGGGGCCTTTGGGGATAAAGCAAGGAACCAGGAAGGTGACGACCCCCTAGAACACGCTCATCACGGTGATGGGCACCAGGAGGCCGGGGTACGCCATAGCTGCCAGCATTCTCCTCCGACCCGCTTGACCCCCCCACTTCCATTTTAGTGGGGTTTTTTAATCCATTCTCTTCTGTTTACATTTTGTCTCTGTCTTTTCTTTGTAACAGGAATTTAATTTTCATCTCTATGCTGATGACTACAACTCTGGGCTCATTTCTAGATTCAATCATACATCATCAATTGCCTGCTGGACATTTTAAACTGAAGATCCCCACGAGTTTCTGACTCAAACTCCTCCCCCCCCCCCCAAGGATCACTTCCATTTTCTGAACTTTCTTATATCTACTGAAGGCAAAATGATTCCTTTTAGTCATCCCCATTCATAATCTCATTGTTGTCTTAGATTCCTTATTTTTTTTTTTTAGATTTTTCAAGGCAATGGGGTTAAGTGGCTTGCCCAAGCCCACACAGCTAGGTAATTATCAAGTGTCTGAGGTCGGATTTGAACCCAGGTACTCCTGACTCCAAGGCCGGTGCTCTATCCACTGCGCCACCTAGCCGCCCCAGATTCCTCATTTTCACTCCAATCATTTTCCAAATATTTAATTTCTACTTCAACAACTTACATCTATTTCCATCTTTTCATTCATATGTCCACCATCTTGGTTTATGCCTTCTTCACTATACAACTGGCCTATTGATATAGCTTTGTGGTGGTCTCCCTACCTTGAGCTTCTCTCTCTACTCCAATTCATTCTCCTCACAGCTGCCAAAGTTATTTCTATAAGAATGGATTTTTTTTAAGTTTTTGCAAGGCAAACGGGGTTAAGTGGCTTGCCCGAGGCCACACAGCTAGGCAATTATTAAGTGTCTGAGACTGGATTTGAACCCAGGTACTCCTGACTCCAAGGCCGGTGCTTTATCCACTATGCCACCTAGCCGCCCCTCAAGAATAGATTTTAATAGATCTTTAATCAATAAATCTTGATGGCTCTCCATTGCCTCTAAAATCAACTATATGTAATGCTTCTCTCATACATAAATGAGAGCATCAGGGATCTAGGGACTGGAAAGAACATATTTGTGCTTTTTTGCTTGTTGAGAATAGTGAAGTTTTAGTCTTACAATGGCAAAAGAGAGTACCAAAGATTTGACTTTGATGATAGTGGGGAACGATGAAGACTAGGCAAGACAATGTCCCAACTTTGGTTTGCATGATAAACATTCCCAGAGTAGGGTAAACCGCAAGTCCAACTCTCTGTGCTAACAGCCAGGGACCTTGCATTCAGAACAGGCATGAGAAATGAATGTCTGTTGGTGAGAATTCTTTTTTTTTACAAGGCAATGGGGTTAAGTGACTTGCCCAAGGTCACACAGCTAGGTAATTATTAAGTATCTGAGTCTGAATTTAAACTCTGGTCCCCCAGACTCCAGGGCCGGTGCTCTATTCATTACACCACTTAGCTGCCCCAATGTTGGTGAGAATTCTGAAGGGTTTTCCAGAAAAGAGCAAAACTTCATTCTTCCACAATGTTCTTAACTCAAACAGGTTGTGTGATAGTAAATATAGGGAGATATGCCTTCTAAGTGGCTTAAAGACCTCTGAACCTGTGACTGAATTGTTTGTGTTGTTGCTGTACAGTGTACAGAGACAATCTAGCTATACCAGATCTAAAATTATATTTATAAAGCATCACTCATCAAAACTGCTTGGTAGGGGAGGCTAGGTGGCGCAGTGGATAGAGCACCGTCCCTGGAGTCAGGAGTACCTGAGTTCAAATCCCGTCTCAGACACTTGATAATTACTTAGCTGTGTGCTCTTGGGCAAGCCACTTTACCCCATTTGCCTTGCAAAAACCTAACAACAACAACAACAACAACAACAACAAAAACTGCTTGGTACAGGCTAAGAAACAGAGTGGTGGATCAGTGGAATAGATTAGGTGCAAAAGAAACAGAATAAATGAATATAGTTATCTACTGTTTGATAATCCCAAAAAATTCCAGCTTCTGGGCTAAGAAATAAAAACTGCTGAGAAAACTGGAAGATAGTATGGAAGAAACTAGACATAGACTAACATCTCATACCCTAAACCAAGAAAAGGTTGAAATGGTTACAGGATTTAGACTTAAAAGTTAATATTATAGGCCAAGTGGGCAAACAAGGAATGGTTTACCTGTCAGATCTATGGAAAGGGGAGCAATTTATTACCAAAGAAGAAATAGAGAACATTGTAGAAAACAGACTGGATAATACAATTACATTAAATTTAAAAAGTTTTCACATAAACAAAACCACTGCAACCAAGATTAAAAGAATTGAGTAAATTGAGAAACAATTTTTACAACTATTGCTCCTGACAAAGGACTCATTTCTAAAATATATAGAGAGAAATGAGTCAATTGTATATTAAAAAAAAGTCATTCCCCAATTGATAAATGGTCAAAAGATATGGAAAGGCAGTTCTCAGATGAAGAAATCAAAGTTATCTATAATCATGTGAAAAATTGCTCTGAATCATTATTGATTAGAGAAATGCAAATTAAAACATCTCTGAGGTACCACCTCACACCTCTCAGATTGGCCAATATGACCAGAAAGGACAATGATTAATGTTGGAAGGGATGTAGGAAATCTGGGACACTAATACATTGTTGGTGGAGCTATGAACTCATCCAACCTTTCTGGAAAGCAATTTGGAATTATACCCAAAGGGCAATAAAAATGTGCATTCCCTTTGGGTCTATATCCTGAAGAGATTAGGAAAAAGGGTAAAAACACCACTTGCACAAAAATATTCATAGCAGTTCTTTTTGTAGTGGCAAAGAATTGGAAACTGAGGGGATACCCATCATTTGGGGAATGACTGAATAAATTGTGGTATATATATGTGATGGAGCACTATTGTTCCACAAGAAATCACGAGGAACAGGAAAGCAGAAAAGCCTGGAAAGATTTGCATGAATTGATGCTGAGTGAAATAAGCAGAACCAGAAGAACATTATACACTTTAACAACATAGGGTGATGATCAACTATGATGGACTTGTTCATCTCAGCAGTACAATAATCAAAGACAGTTTTAAAAAAGACTTGTGATGGAAAATGCCATCTATATATAGGAAAAGGAACTGTAGAAAAGGAACTGTGGAGTTTAAAGCTTGTTATCTTCAATTTTTAAAAATTGTCTTATGTATTATGTCATTTTTTTTCTCTTTTCTTTATTTCGCTTGGATTTGATTCTTCTCTCACAGCATGAACAATATAGATCTGTTGTTTAGCATAGGTATAAATGTAGAGCCTATATCAGATTGCTTTCTGTCACAGGGAGGGAGAGGAACGGAATAAAATGTAAAATTCAAAACCTTGAAAAAAATGATTGGTTAAAAACTATTTTTGCATGTAGTTGAAAAAAACAAATAAATAAAATATTAAAAAAACCAAACCTAGAGAAAAGCTTGAAGGCCTACATTGAGAGACAAGAGTGAAAGGCAAGGTCCAAATTCTGAATGACTAATGAGAGTCCCCAGATCCATAGATGTGGGAAAGCTGCCACCCCCCAATAAAGTCCCTTGATATACCATGCTCTCCAAGAGCTCACTAAGAATGGGCTTTTCCAGTTAGATTGTTCTTCCTTGTAAGAGCTGAGCATTTATCTTGCTCCTGAGTTGGAGCCCATTTACATGTTATTCTGTTACAAACTTTCAGTTTCTTTTAATTTTTTTGTTTTGATAAATATATTTATTTACTACCAGTAGTCATTTATGTGTGACAAATGTTTGGAGGGCTATAGCTAAGAGTTGAGAATAAACTACCCTCCTCATTAAAATGATTTTATTCTCTAGCCCAAAATGAATTACCACACCTTATAGAATGCAAGTATCTGAAATATAAGTAAATATAATTTTACCTTAATGTAGTCTTGGAGGTCCTCTCATTCCAGTCAAAAATGAAAATTGTAGTTTCCCCTAGGAGACTTATAGTGGTGCATTCCCAGTCCCAGAGCTTATCTAGCTAAATAAATTCTTGCAATATGAGCCATCCTGGGTCCCTGGGTCCCTGGTTAACATGTTACACAAGGGAGATCATCTGGATTAATTCTAGAAAGACCCACATAACCCTTGCAATTATGTCTTGATTCATGAAGGGGAGAATTTCCACCTCTGACTTTAGTTTTTGGATTCCCTAGTTTTGTGATCCACTAGAGTAAAATTGTCAATAGTTTTCACTCCTTTTAGATTACGGCTTTACAGTAGCAAGTTTTTCGTGTGTTTCTTTTATGAGCTTTTTGAGATAATGTTTACATAGTTAGACGTTAAAATATTGTTACCAGCTCTATGAATGAACCATTTAGAAGTACTGAGGCTAATATGAGAAATATGGATTTTTGCCCATAGGGATGCTGGTACCACCAAGGTGATAAATATTCATGTTTTTTACTTTCTTTTTTTTTTTTAATATATTTAGACTGCTAGTTTTACTGTGAAGATCCTTAGATGCTCAAAGTCCTTAAGGGCAGATTTGTTTTCTGGCTTATAAACCCTAACAATCAATCTTAGATACTCAACATTTGAGAACCTTTTAACATATTAGGATTTAACTGACCCTGTTTTCTTTAGTATTAAATTTATCCTGTTGTCCTATTGTTGAGTAAGTTTGGAATTTCATGAATATGATTTTTTTTGGAACATTTCAGGTACCTGGTCACCAATGATATTGTCTATAGTACAGTGACTTCTAGAGAAATTTTGATATTTTCAGTATAGAAAGAATTTCTACCTTGAGATTTTATTCACATTCAAGATGGCACAGAGGGAATTATGGAAGAGTTTCAATGAGGATGATCTAATTTCTCACCTGAATGTCAAGGAATGATTTCTAGTCTACCCCAGGCCCTAAATCTCTTTAGTCATGTCTGACTTTTCATGGGTCCCATTTGGGATTTTCTTGACAGATACTAGACTGGTTTGCAATTTCCTTCTTCAGCTCATTTGACAAATGAAGACCTAAGGCAAACAGGGTTAAGGGACAGCTAAGTGTCTGTGTCAGATTTGAACTCTGGTCCCTTTGACCCCACTACTCCACCTAGCTGTCCCTGAAGCTTTTGTAGGGACCAAATATCTTCTGAGCTTGGATTTCTTTTCTTTTTTTGCCTTTTGGTTGGGGAAGGGCACTTCTAGCACCAAGAGAGGTCCTTGTTAAGTACTAAGCAGGCAGCAATCTCTAATAAACTGTAATTGTAATTGTAAACTATTTATTGGATCTGCATAACAGATTTGTGGGTATGGTAGGAGCAGTATCCTTACCACCCCACCCCCCCCAGGGGTGGGCAGATTTTTCCCTGAGACTTGGGCTGGGGGAGGTGGGGGCCTAAGGGCTCAGACTGTTGTCATCACTTTCTCTTCAGCCTGAGGGGCTTTCAGATCTTGGTTTTGTGGATTACAAAGAGGCCTTTCCTCAGCTGACTCAAAACTTGTCCTGTTTTTCATACTTCTGCTACAGTAAATAAACCTTCCTGGGTCAGTTGTTGAGTGATCTAGGAGGGTCTCATTTTCTTCCATTTTCAAAACTGACCTTTAGTCAAGTCTTGTCCAGAAAGTAGGCAATCAGTACAAGATAAATTCAAAGCTGATTATTTTTTTTTCAGGTTTTTGCAAGGCAATGGGATTAAGCGGCTTGCCCAAGGCCACACAGCTAGGTAATTATGAAGTGTCTGAGGCTGGATTGAACTCAGGTCCTCCTGACTCCAGGGCTGGTGCTCTATCCACTGCATCGCCTAGCCGCCCTGAAAGCTGATTATTTTGAGACTCTTTTATGGCTCTGGAGAACACCCCCATTGAGTCATCCTGTGAACATATGGCCTCCCACACAAGTCAGTGTTTGGGGCTCGTTTGTGCCTTCCTCCCTTTGGTGCAGGGACTTGGGTCTCTTCATGAGGTCAGAGAAGCAGAGCTCCATCCACTGCTGGGAATCCATACCAAAGTTTGCCTGCCGCTGAGCCTGCTGAAGCCCTGAGTCACCTGCTTGGCCTAGCCCATCTGTTTATCCACCCAGCTAGGCCAGTTAAGAAGTGAACTTGAGCTGAATGCCTCATAGCAACTGCTTTGTGTTTATAACCAATCTCTCCAGGGACCAAGACGGTAACTAAAGTCAGCTGTCCGCAGTTTGGGGGAAAATTTGTACTTTGGTTCTTGTTGTATCTTTTTAGTACAAAATCTTTTATGAAATGACAATATTAATTGGCTAGTGAATAGTGAGGTGAAATTAACCAGTTATATGGTTTAGCAATCAATGGCATCAACAATATTGAGATTAGTGAAACTAGTGATTGATATTGGAATATTTATTGATATATATATATATATATATATATAGCTGAATAGGTGTTTCAGATGATAGAAATGGAAAACCCCATAACCCTATAAGGTTACTTCTAAAACTTTAAGGGGAAGATATAGTTAGTGGCTCTCTGGGAATGGAAACTAAAACTGAAATGTTTTAGTGGATTAAGTCCAGAGTCGCATCATACCATTTTTTATCTGTCTCAACTTCTATGTTGCTTTTATAGATTTCCCCATCTATCACACTGTTTTTCACTTCTTACCTTTTTGCAGTTGCAACTTACATGATCACATTTAGCATTTTCATCCCTGTAGGTAGTATTTTTAGGCTCTTTTGTTCATGTGACACCATTTCAAAAAATAAAAATGGATAGCAATTCAAATCTGTGCCAATTTCAGTTGAAAGTAAATGAGGGGGGGCAGCTACATAGCGCAGTGGATAGAGCACCTTCCCTGAAGTCTGGAGTACCTGGGTTCAAATCCAGCCTCAGACACTTCATAATTACCTAGCTGTGTGGCCTTGGGCAAGCCGCTTAACCCTATTTGCCTTGCAAAAACCTAAAAAAAAAAGTAAATGGGGGACTAACAAGAAGTGTGGAAGCCCAGAGCGGAACGGACTTAAATGACTGAGTTTTTAAGTCCAAGAAAGACCTGCCAGAGAAAATTGTGTGGCTTGGGGTTTGAGGATATTCTATTTCCCTGAGAATGGAGAGGGGGGAAATGAAGAGAGACAGAGTGCCCTGAAACATGAGACAGGTAAGAACTCCCTGAAGGTAGTTAAACAGGTGTAGCAGAGCTGATTATTTTGGTGTGTTGAGTTTGAAAGGAAAACCATTTCCCTCCAGTGGAACCAGCTGCTAATAGTGAGTTGCCTCTGTGAAGGGAGAAGTGCTCTCCTCCTTCAGGTCAGGTGAGGGGCGCCTTGTCAGGTCAACCCATCTTACTCGCCAGTACCATCTGGTGATTTGTATATGGGAAAACTCTAGGCATCCAAAACCTCTCACTGAATGGCCCTTCCTACATAGTTACTTTTCTGCACTTTAACATTATGGCACTTCATCTTCCATTTTGTGCTTTTTGTTCTGTGTTTTACTCCATACCAGGTACACACTCCCTCATCCCTGCATCTAGTTTCCTTAACACCAGCTTAGGTGCCACATATAACCTTCCTGGATCTCTCTGGTTCTAGTGCCTTCACTCCTAAAACCTTATATCAAGGGCAGCTGAGTGGTAAAGTGGATAGAGCACCAGCCCTAGAGTCAGGAGGACCTGAGTTTAAACCTGGTTTCACATACTTACTAGCTGTGTGATCCTGGGCAAGTCACTTGATTGATCCCAATCTCTCATGCTCCCTCCCCCCCAAGAAAAACAAAATCATCTTTTATCTGTCTTGCACATGAAATATTGCCAATTGATCCCATCACTTTCTGGTAAACAGAGGAATTAGAAATGAAATGAAAGCAATGTTAGATTTTATATTCTTTGACTCAAAGATCATTACAGAGAGCAACTGCAGCCAGGAAATGAAAAGACACTTGCTCCTTGGAAAGAAAGCTATGGCAAATCTGGTCAGCATACTAAAGACTAAAAAGCAAAGCTATCTTCTTGCCTACAAAGTCAAAACTATGATTTTCCCAGTATCAGTGAATGGCTGTGACAGTTGGACTATAAGGAAAGCTGTCACAGAATCAATGCTTTCAAATTGTGCCACTGGAGAAAACTTTTGAGAATCTCTTTAACAGCAAATTGGTCAATATTTAAAGAACTTACCTAACCCAGGCTATTCATTTGAAGATCAAATACTAAAGCCAAGGCTACTTTAGCCACATAATGAGAAGATGGGACTCACTTGAAAAGACCCTGATATTGGGAAAGAATTAAAGCAAAAAAGGGCAAGGGGGGGGGTGGATAGTGTTATGGCAACAACAGATAGTGAAGGAGAGAAGAGAGAAGGGTCTGCTGTGCTATGGTTCATTGTCACAAAGATTCAGACAGGACTAAATACTGGAACAATAAGTGCCCCTTTCAGATGGGAACCCAGTTTTGCTAATTTACTACTTGGGAAAGAAACAAAGTACAGTAGTGAGAGAAACACTTAGATTGCTGGTATCCTGTTTTTCTGCATCTAATCCATTTGACTGGCATGAGAATTTTGAAATTCATGGCTGTGAAACTCTGATCTCTAGATCTGTTTAGTGATTATGGGACAAATGTATATTGCCTATTATGGCTTATCTGATTGAAATATGGATGTTGGTTTGTCACCATGACATTGAACCAAGTCATGGATGACTTGCCATTGTGGTTGAGCAAGCTATCTTCAGAAGGGAGGGCGAGCAGTTGAGTCTAGGCCCAAGCTACCAGTCCAGGATATCTCTCCTGAATTCTAAGATCCTTGAGGGCAGGAACCATTTTGAGAGAAAATTGGTGAAGATGAGAGTTCTTCAAAGTAAAAAATTCAGGGGGTAGCCTTGGAGGTGGAAAAGTTCAGGATTTTTATTTCACAAGCTTGCAAAGTTCATAGATTAAAACTTTTTTTCCAGGAGAGTTATTAAACTGCTTGAAGATGGGCTAAATAACAAAGGTCTAGGTAAGAGAGCCCGAGGGAAAAACAGAAAGGAAAGAAGCCATCAGAGCTGACTGGGTTTAGACCCCAGGGCGAGTTTAGGCAGACTTTTATAATCTGGCCCACTTCCTGTGCAGGGAAGAGTCAGGAAAAAGGTGTGCAAAAAAGCAGGCAAAAAGTGTGCAAAAGTCAGGAAAAACAGGCAAAAGGGAATCTCTCACCCTCTACATGACTGAGGTCAGGTACCCATTCTGAAATGGGTTGAGGGAAGACTGAGGTTGCTCTGATTTGGCAAAATTATATTTCCCAATGGAGTAAATAATGGACAATAACAGGGAATTTACATCTGATTAGGGCCCATGTGATCGAGGGAGCCCTCAGAAAACATCAGACAGGCACAAATAATATTTTTCTTAATATTAAAACTATACAGATACTTTTCCTTCTACATATTATCCCCACTCAGACAATTTTGGGGCCTTGAATTCTTTCAGGGATTAGGGCACATTTCTCTTCTGGAACCTCTTCAGAGTTGAAGGGGAGTGTTGACCATCTATCCCTGCCTATCAATTAGTCTGGGACATCTTCTAAATGTTGTAGACTGTGAGGTCACTATTTGAGATGCCTGGGAAAAACAAACTCTGAAAACGAATAAGCAAAAAATACCAAAGAGGACCAATTAAGAGGCCCAGTAAGGCGAAAAACCAGGAGGTCTATAGAGGACAAAATTCATACTTCATGATCCTAAGCAGTATCAGAATACTTTCATAAGAACACAGATTCCAGTACAACACAGATTCATTAATGGTTGCCACATTAAGTTGAATTGTAACCAAAAGCTCAAGAATGGTATGAACTAATTGGACAATCATTTTCTTACAGCACATGTCCAATAAGTGTTTTGCAATAATTTTTTTACCTTTAGCCATGTTCAGAATGAACAAAAACCACTAGCTGAAAAATGGATCTTTTTTTAAAAGTTTTTAAAAAGACCAAAGGCCATCATCCTGATAATAACTAGTCTTGCTGATGTTTCTTTTCCTTAAAGAAATTTGTGATAAAGAATCATATCCTGATGTCACAATTTTTTTTAAAGATCTTATTTATTTTGTTTTACAATTTTCCCCCTAATCTTACTTCCCTCCCTCCACCCTCCATAGAAGGCAATTTGCCAGTCTTTACATTGTTTCCATGGTATACATCGATGTCACATTTCTTAAAAAAAAAAAGGGAGGAGGCAGCTAGGTGGCACAGTGGATAGAGCATGGCCCTGGAGTCAGGAGTACCTGAGTTCAAATCTGGCCTCAGACACTTAATAATTCCCTAGCTGTGTGGCCTTGGGCAAGCCACTTAACCCCATTGCCTTGCAAAAACCTTAAAAAAAAAGCCATGACTAGTTGATAAGGTTTTAGAGGATGGTAGATACGGTGGCTCACTCTTATATTTGATTAATGAGCACCTGTTATTATTATTGTCATTTTCCATAAAGAGCATACAGGGAGCAGAGGTCATATAGACAATCTTTTACAATGAGCCAGGCTCCAAGTCTGCCAGGTGAGGTATTCTTTTAAGGGAATCCTGTCTAAGTTAATACTGAGAGCCGTTTCCCAAAAGTAGTAAACATCAAACCTGGGGTTAGTGGTTTCATTGGCATATTGTTGTCTTTTTGTTTTAACATACCTGATGTCAGTCAGACCAATTAACAATATATTGAAATATAGACATTTCCTATAATCAGAGCTTCAGATGGCTTAAACTCTAAAGGAATCATAGTGTGCCAAGATGTGATTATGATCAACATCAGCAATGAGATCCAGAGACAAATTATAACTAATTCTATCAATCGCTACACATAAACTAAGGTCTCTGCTGTAAATGAAATATAATAAGTAAAACTTGGAAAGCAAAAGTACAATCCTAAATCACATTTAGAACTGGATTTTTTAAAAATAAAAACCTCTTTACAATAAACCTGTTTAATTATTAACCATGCTTAAAATAGATATAAATACAAATCATTGCTTTCAGAATTCTTTCAAACCATTAGAACATCTTAGGCAAATTTAAATTTTCAATATGTGTTATTAATGCCTTATGTAAAAAAACAGTAGTTAGAATAACCAGATTTCTAAGTACAGTAATAAATGAATTAACAGATTTTACTAAACATAGTCTTTTCATTATTATATTATATTTTACATAAGCCTAGAGATCTATAACAAGTCCAGTACATTGTTTAGAAATTTCAGGGATCCCAGAGAGGGGCTATGACCTTTGATACTTCCCCTCATCTCTATGAAGTAATCAGTTACTAGTTTCAGGCTTCAATATTATTATATTAATTTCAAATTGATTATATTTTCACAAAAGATAACCAATTAGCTGAAGATGCAGTACCTTTAAACCTTAAATAAAGGTAAAGGGAAATTAAATTATATTAAAATTATTAAAATAAAAGTTGAAAACACATAACTTATAAGCTTCAAAGAATAAGGAAGACTATCAATCTTCTTGCTCATCAGTATCCTTATTGAGGGTTACACAATATTAAGCTGACCATATAGGCTAGTATTGCTAAGAGAAATTATCTCTTATTACCCCAAACCAAGAAAATTAATATTACTTGAAACAGGAGCAATAACTGACTTATGCCAGACATTTTACAATCATATAGAAATGAAACAATAAGTCACCCAATCCAGTTAACAAAAAATTAAAATACAAGACTATACCTTCACTTATTCCTTTTAAATTCTATGTCCCTTGTAGAGTTTCTGTAATACTGAATTTTAATTCACTTCTCTGATTTCTATGTTATAGTAATAGTAGATCTTATTCCATCCTACATTCTTTCTACTTTGCTTTGCTCTTAAAAATATCAGTTCATGAAGGTGGAAGCACTGTTGTGTGTTGAATCCCTCTTGTGTTTTGAGTACCTCCTTTCCTTACCAAGATCATTCAAAACTCTTAAGATGCAGGATGATCTGTCTTTAATTCTGTGTATCCCTTACCACTCTGTATGCTGGTTGAACTTGGGGACTCATAGGGGTAGAATGCAGCCTTGGGAAGTACAATTCATTCTCAGAGATTTTCTAATATATGTAAAACTTTCCCTCTCCTCCCCACCTTTACCCCTTCCCTTACCAAAAAAAAAAAAATACCCCCAAACTCAAACAAATATTGTAAGATTCCTCTCCAGCTCTCTTGCTCTCTCTTCCCCCTCCCCCATGCGTACAAGTGACTTCATTAGTGCTATACTTTCCTTTCTCCTTCAAGGGTGAGATAGGGTAGGACCTTATCTTCTACTCCTACAATACCAGCCCCTTTTTTCCATTACCATTATTCTCTTCCCCACCACAGTCCTCAATCTTGTTAAGAAACTAAAAAATTACTATCCCTTCTTTGATTTCCTATATAAGCAGAAGTCCGTGGTCTCAAAGAGCTTATCTTCAAAAGGGGGAGGAAATACACACACACACACACACACACACACACACACACACACACACATATATGTGTGTGTGTGTGTATATATATATATATATACATATATATGTATATATATATATATATATATATATATATATATATATATATATATATATATATTTAGAACAAACCACACAAAAAGCTGATACAAGATAAGCTGGGAGAGAATTCTTGATATTCCTCTTGTTGGATGTTTGCAGGTTGACTATCCTGTTCAGTACTTTTTATGTTTTTTAATAAAATTTTTAAGTACTTCTTTGATGAAGGTCTATCTTATTTCATTGATGATTAAGTGCTGCTTGCTGGATATGTTACTTTTGGGTTACTTCTTTTGCCTTTTGGCTTATACTATTCTATTTCTTTCAGGTTCTTATAACTGTGGAATTAGCTTAAATTTTTTAGAACTGGTACTCCTACATATCTCTGATTGGAAAATTTATTGTCTTTTATTGAAATTGTATAAATTAAGTATGATATACCTTAGAGAGTTCTTAATCTTTTGTGTATCTGACAATAATGTTTTCAAATATATAAATCAAAATAATTACAAAGAAAATTATTATATTGAAATACAGTAATCAGAATGTTAAAAAAACAGGTTCATAAACCCCAAGACAAAAATTTCTCAGAGGTTCTAACCTCTTTTCTTCTCTCTTTTTTCCTTATTGTTGATTCATCCATAGACAGAAAATAGATTTTTAGGTATAGGTATTGGTTGTGCAAGCAAGCAAGGCATTCCTTGATTTCAAGGTATTTACCTTTTATTTTAGGCTTTTTTTTTTTTGCAAGGCAAATGGGGTTAAGTGGCTTGCCCAAGGCCACACAGCTAGGTTAAGTGTCTGAGACTGGATTTGAACTCAGGTACTCCTGACTCCAGGGCCGGTGCTTTATCCACTGTGCCACCTAGCTGCCCCAAGGTATTTACCTTTTAATGAAGAAGACATAAAAAGTAACAAGAAATTAATTAGTTCATGGTAGGCATATTTTGGAATTAACTGGGAAATGATGTAGATTCTTGATTCTCTGCAAGATAAGGTGACTAAGATGACTACTTATTTATTTAGAATCCCAGGATATGAGTTCAGATTGTGATGGGAAGAGGATAAGCATTTATGATACAAGACAAAGTGACTTGGAACTTGCTTGAAGGATCATCATTAGATGGAAAGTCTATTAATTGTTCTTATTCAAATGTCTTGACTAAATTTGTCCTTTTTGTGCATGGAAAATGCTTTTGTATGCCTCAAAAAGCATAAAACAAATTTTGCAAATTGAAAATAGTATTTCATCTGCCTTCAGACTCCATAGTTCCCTCTCTGGATGTAGATGTTATTTTTCCATCACAAGTCCGTTTAGAATTGTCTGATCATTGTACTGCTGAAAAGAGTAAGTCCATCATAATGAGTTCCATATCCATTCATATTTCAAAATATTGAGGTATCTTTTTTCTTTTTTTTTTAGGTTTTTTGCAAGGCAAATGGGGTTAAGTGGCTTGCCCAAGGCCACACAGCTAGACCAGATTGGAACCCAGGTACTCCTGACTCCAGGGCCTGTGCTTTATTCACTATGCCACCTAGCTGCCCCCTTTTTTCTTTTTAAAGGAGAATTTGGACCATTCATGTTTTTTATACATTTTTATCATTATTTTAAAATTTAAAATTTTTATTTCTACTTTTAAAACTATTAAGTCTTATACTTTCCTGAGGCTTGATCCCTTTTTTGAGTTTAGGGAGAAAAGTTTTGTATTTGTGATTATCCATCTTTTATCTTTACCACCCCTTCTTTAAGGTTGTCTTTTGTTTCTCTTTTGGTAATATTTCCTTCTATGTTTTTATGCTCCAAAAGTGTTATTCTTGTGGGATTTTGGCTTCCTTGGAAAGATTCTAACTTGCCTTCTATCTTCTGTACTTTTAAAAATAATTCTGCATTGAAATTTCTGATTTCCAACATGATTTCATTATCTTCTTTGAAGTTTAACCTATCTTTTGAACTATTAAAGAGTGTCTTATTTCGCCAAGGTGTCTGAGTCTGGAAAATTCTCTTTTTGATCAGAGAATTTTGATTCATTTTCTATCATAGAAAAATACTTATTCTGGTCTTTGAGTTATTTCTTTTTTTTTTTCCTTTATGAACCTCACTGTTGGTTTACCTACTAGTGAACTAGTTATTTACTTAGGAAATCTTTGAACTTTTGACTTTTAAGCATTTCTCTTGTATCCCAGTTGCTGGCTTTTCTCCTCTTTAGTTCATATTTATTCCATGGCTTCACATCTTTCCCTACCCATAAACTAGGTGTTCTTTTTCTCCTAAAATTTGGTGGTTTGGCAGCCATTTAAGAATCTTGTGAAAGAAGAATCAGAATAAAAAGGGAAAAAAACCACAAGAGGGGAAAAAAACCCCCAAAAGCATAAAACAAATTTTACAAATTGAAAATAGTAGGGGCGGCTAGGTGGCGCAGTGAATAGAGCACCGGCCTTGGAGTCAGGAGTACCTGGGTTCAAATCCGGTCTCAGACACTTAATAATTACCTAGCTGTGTGGCCTTGGGCAAGCCACTTAACCCCAGTGCCTTGAAAAATCTAAAAAAAAAAATACTATACTTTCATCTGCCTTCAGTCTCCATAATTCCTTCTCTGGATGTGGATGGTATTTTTCCCTCACGCAACCTTTTAGAATTGCCTTTGATTATTATACTGCTGAAAAGCATAAATCCATCATTATTGATTATCAACACAATTTTCCATCTATATCTTTTTGAGAGGCAATGTGGAATAGTGTTCTGCTATCTCTGGAAGAGGTTGGGCAAGCAACTTAACCTCTCAATATTATAGGCAACTCAAGACTATAAGTTGCTGAGACAATATTGACCTTTAGTTGTAGAGAAAGATCCTTCTATCAGTGAAGTCACAAATCTAGCCCTTATCCCAATTCTGAATCTTTTCACATTAGATTGTTTCTCATAATCAACAAAGGAAAGATTTTTGTTATTTCCTCTTCAGGTACTTGAAGGGAATCTCTATAATTATGGAGTTGTAGTTTCATAATATTAAAGTTAAGGCTTTCAGGCATTGTTTGTTTTTGATGTGAGTTATTGTTTTCAAACATCATAATTGTAGAATCTATAATTTGAGGGTCTAATGCTATTTAAAATTATTTTCTCAATTTTTGCATTTTTTTCTTTGCTGCTTTTTTGAGAATTCTATTGCTTTTACAATTCCTATTTCTTTAAGGTATAACTTTCTTTTAATTTCTCCATGCTTGGAGAATTTTTTAGGTAGTTTTATGATTATGTGCCTAGGTTAATCAAAAGTAAGCTTTCTTCATGCTCTGGCATCTTGTGTTTTTGTTATTTAGAAAAGCTGCTTTCTGATCTAGTTCACTGTGGAAAATATTGTCCAATTAGATCCTTATATAGTTTTTAGCTCTCTTGCCCAGAACAGTCTTTATTTTCAACTTCTAACCAGTAGAAGACAAGACTAAATGGATAGATTGGTTCTAGCCCATAGAACATCTAGAAAAATGCTGAGTTAGGGTGTTAGACTTCATTCAGTAAGTAATAAGAACCTATCAAAGCTTTTCTAGATAAGAGGACCAGGAGAGAGCTAGATAGGGGTTCAACCAAGGTGTCTCTGGAGTGATGGGAGGGAGAAGAAAAAAAGCACTGACAGTTTCTTATCTTTTAAATGAATTTTCCCCTCTCATCTTGCCACTCCCCCCCCCCCAAGTGAACAAAAACCAAATCCCTATACTAGTCAAAAAAAATTCTCATGTTGGCCATATTAAAAAAGGTGTGCTTCTAAATATTAGTAATCCATAAGTGATAAGCTCAATTGTTTCTAGAAAGATGAAGTACAGTTGTGGATGTCTAAGTTTCTTTTCTTTTTCTTCACATTTCCCTACTTCAAGTAATAGTTTTTTACATAATTGGGGATTTGAGGAGGATAGATAAGGTTTAGAATAGCCACAGTTGTGGAATGACAAGAAGTTATAGGCTCTTAAACTTTAGAACTGAAGGCATTTTAGAAGTGGTCTAGTTCTTAACTTGGTCTGTGGAGAGATTTCAGGGGGTCTGGATCTCGATGGGAAGAAATGTCTTTACTCCAAGTGGTTTGCTTTTAAATCTTATATATTTTATTTTATACATTTAAAACCATTATTCTTAGAAGAGCTCCATAGGCCTCAACAAACTGCCTGAAGAGTCTGTGGAACCAAAAATGTCAAGAACTGTTCATTCTAGTCCAATACTGGCTTTTTTATAGCTAAGAAAACTGAAATTTAGAGAGGTTAAATAGCTTGAGGTCATAGAGCTATTAAGTGATGGAGCCAAAACACAAAATCAGGTCCTCTAATCCCCAATCTACTGTTTTTAGATGCATAAATGGACTGTCAAACAACCTTTAGGTAGCATGGGCATTTAGTGGATTCAATAGAAATTTAATGACTTTTTCCTGAAACATGAAAAATCTTGGGAGAGGCAGCACAGAAATGGACAATAGGGTTTACTGATTTGTTGGGATAGGTGGAGAAGAAAATAGGATGTGAGCGATTCAAAGATCTAGTAACAAAACATGTAAAATAGCTGATCTGGACCTGGAAGGGATAGAGAGGCAAATGAAGCCAGAGGGTCAATGTAATGGGAAAATGGGAAAGGGCCAACATTCAGAGTTGTGAAGGAGTGGAAAGGTCAAAAAGACAGATTGTTCTTGAAGAATCACAGTTCCCAAGAGTGTTCTGTGCACATAGTAAATGCTTAACAATATATGAATAATAAATCTGTAAGTATAACAATTCTATACCTGTTTTCTCATCTATAAATGGAGATAATGCTAGCGAGTATAGTACTCATCTTATAATAGTCAGATCAGGAAAATTTGAGTTAATAAAATACTTTGGACCCTGGGTAAATCATGGAAACTCAATTTCTCAGACAGCTCTGTGGAGCTTACTTTTAAAGTCATAAGTAACTAGTTGGAGGGAGTTCCCACTAGGCATTTACCCATCCTGAGGAAATTACAGTCAATGAATTGAATGCTGGAGATGGAGTCAGAAAGATCTGAGTCCAAATCAGCTTCAAACACTTATCAGCTACATGAACCTGGGCAAGTCATTTAACTTCTGCCTGCCTCAGTTTCCTAACTTGTTCTTCAGGGATGGCAATTGCATCTAGGAGGGGCATTTGTAAAAAACAAAATGAGCTGTTTACACAACACTTTTTTTTTTTAGGTTTTCACCAGGCAACGGGGTTAAGTGGCTTGCCCAAGGCCACACAGCTAGGTAATTATTAAGTGTCTGAGGCTGGATTTGAACTCAGGTACTCCTGACTCCAGGGCTGGTGCTCTGTCCACTGTGCCACCTAGCTGCCTCTACAAAGCACTTTGCAAAAATTAAAATGGTACCTAAATGCTGGCTATTATTATTATTATTATTATTTAGGGTCATGATGGAGATCAAATGGATGTTTCTGTCACTATCAAAATAGAAATGATCATTATTATATATACTAATTATACTACATTGTAATAGATATCTTCAGGGTCTATTGTAACACTTCTTCTAGTCACCCCATACTTCTCCTCTCCCCTAGCTTCCTCATATCCAATATTCCTTTCTTCTCTTCCTATTCTGTCAGTTTACTTGGCCATCACACCCTATTTAATCACTTCTTAGTGATTGGAGACCAGATAACAAAGCTAGTTAGAATGGTATATAAAATAAAAGTAAATAGATTGGGAATGAATGTCTTTCCCATCATTAAAGTACTTCAGCTTTAAGGTGTGAACTTTATGAAATATATTTTGGCTATTCATAGGCCTACTCTTTTCCTTCATTCTTATGATCTAGATAGGAGAGGTTGGCTGGCTGTATACTTGGATGGAATGTCAGTGCAAAGATAGTTTTTAGGGAAGAAACAAACATCCAAAGATAATAAGAGATATGTGGTATGGAAAACAATTGACAACTTCAAATGGTTTCAAAAAATCATTACAATAATAACCTGTTGGACTTTGCAAGTCTCAACTCCTTAGGGCTCACCTTTCTTATCTGTAAAATAAAGAGGGTGGACTTCTGAGGTCCTTCCCAGCTCTAGATCTATAGCATCAGCTATTAAAACATCTTCCTATCTCTAAAATTATGTCCTTGTTCTCTCATAAATCTTTGAGAGTGCTTACATCTTTTATTTAATGATTGCAAAGTAGCTGACTTTCTGTATTCATTCTCACAGCATTAACTGGGGCTTTAGGGATTCCTTTTCTAAGGAAGGAATTTTGTTTTATCTTGTATCATAAAAGAGTACTTATTACCCTATATCATTTCTGTTAGTAAGATTATTTAATTTATGGTATTCTACTAATTAACATGTGGGTAGACTGAAGGTAGAATAAAAATTACATGTATGCAAAAATGCTCATTTATTAGAATTACCAAAAATTCTTTGTAGATGATATAAATAGGAAAATTTTAATAATGCAATGGAATTCAACAAGTTATTGTTAACATGTGCAAAGCATTGTGCTATTATGTGGGGGAATGGAAAGATGGGGAATGGCACGGTTCTGTTCTTGGGAGGAACAGGCTACGTACACAACCTGAATTTAGCTATGACTCGTCATAGAATGGATTCGAATTCAAGTTCCACTGCTTACTATGTATGTAATCTCGGATAACTCACTTCACCTTTTCATCCTTCAGTTTCCTCATCAGATAAACGAGGGGATTGGGCTAAATGAGTCTTTGATTTCTAAACTTTATGACCCTATTAGAGGAAGAAAGCAAATGAGCCAAGGAGGACCAGGGAGAGTGGCTGTAAGTCTGAGAGAGGGAGAGAGGTTTCCTGGGCACAGGGTGTGTGGGGTGCAGCAGTGCACCCCAGGAAGGGCAGGGCGAGCCCAGGGGCCTTGCGGGTCAACTGGGGCAGCCCCTCATTTTACATGTAAGTCTGAGGTCAAGGGTTAGGGCGCTTGCTCGGTGGTCCGGTTTGGCTGCGGTGGCCTAATAGCGTTTAGCATGCTGTTGGGTTTTTGTTTTTGTTCGAAGGGTCCAACAAAATAAAAACAGCATCATGCTCATTCTAATAGAATTTCCCTTTTCCAAGACGCAGCGCGGCCTAAGGGGCACAGATCGGCTCAGGAAAGCCCAGGTTGCAGCGCCGGCCCTGGCACCCTGCGGCCGGCTCGGCGCCCTCCTCGGCCCGGCGCCCACAGCCGGCTGGGCTGGGCCCGCGCGGGGCTGCTCCCGGCGGAGCTGTCCGCGGCCGGCGAGGACCCAGGCCCGGGGGCCCGGGGGCCGGCGGCATGCCCGGGGGCTGGCGAGGACCCAGGCCCGGGGGCTCCGCGGCCGGCCAGGTCCCAGGCCCGGGGGCTCGGGGGCCGGCCAGGTCCCAGGCCCGGCGGCCGGCGAGGTCCCAGGCCCGGGGGCTCGGGGGCCGGCCAGGTCCCAGGCCCGGGGGCTCGGGGGCCGGCGAGGTCCCAGGCCCGGGGGCTCGGGGGCCGGCGAGGTCCCAGGCCCGGGGGCTCGGGGGCCGGCCAGGTCCCAGGCCCGGGGGCTCCGCGGCCGGCGGTGCCTCTGAAGCCGCCTGCCGGGTCCGGAGCCAGCGCCGCGCGGCCCCGAGGCCCGGCTTCCGACGTGGAATCCGGCAAAGCGAGCGGTGGCGCGGGCGGGCGGGCGGGCGCGCGGGGCTCCGCGCCCATGGCCTCCTTCGGCGGGGAAGGCCGGCGCCTCGGGCCCCGGAGGCCGCCGCGGGCGCGGGTCAGTCGGAGCCGGCGCGGGGGGCGGGGAGCGGGGGAGGCCGGAGCCGGGGAGGAGGCGGCCGGCGCGGGGGAGGCCGGGGAGGAGCGCGCCGGGAGCGCGCGCGGCGCGGCGGGGGCGGGGAGGATGGCTCAGCTCTTTCTAAATATAAAACCGAAGGGAGCCGAGCGGGCGCAGCGCGGAGACGCAGCCGCGGCGCGGGGGGCGCGGGCCCGGGGGCAGGCTCCGGCGGCGCCGCCTCGTCGCCCGGCCCGGCCGGGCTTCCGGAAGGCCGGGAGAGCGCCGGAGCGGGCGCGCGGCGGGGGGCCGGCGGCAGCGCGGCGGGGGGCCGGCGCGTGAGGCCCGCGGCCAGGGAGGGGCCCCCGCCGGGGGCCCGCAGCGGGGCCGCGCACAAACGGTCGCAGGGAGCGGCCCTGCCCCGCGGAGGCTCGGCGGAGAGGCGCAGGGAGCGCGCGGCGGGAGGCCGGAGGAGCCCGAGCCGGGCCTGGGCCCGCGGCGCCCCCGCCCCGCCCCGCCCCGCCGCCCCGCCCCCGCCCCGCCCCCTCCGCGGCTCCGCTCGCGCCCTCCCTTCCCCGGGTGCAACATGGCCGCGGCCGCCGCCGCCTCTCAGGACGAGCTCAGTAAGTGACCCGGGCTGACGGACCCACAGATCCCCCCTCCGCCCCCGGGCCGCCGCCGCGGGCCCCGAGGCCGCCCGGAGCGCGGAGCCCGGCCGGCCCGGCCGCCCCCCGCCGGCCCCCGGGGCGGCGGTGTCCTTGGGCGGGGGGGGAGGGGCGCTGGGGGGACAGTTTGGGGTTTAAAGCTGGGGGCGGGGGGCGGCGGGGGGTCGGGGCGGGGGGGGGGACGAGCCGGGGCGCGAGCCGGGGGGCCGAGCCGCCGCCGCCCTGGTCGCTTCTAGGCCCCGGGTCTGCAGCGTCATGGTGTGAAACTGAAACCCGGGCCGGGCGGGGCCTCCGGAGCCGGGGCCGGGGCCGGGCGGGGCCTGCGGAGCGGGGGCCGGGGCGCCCTCCCCCACCCCTGGCCGGGCCGCGCCGCCGGGAGGCGCGGGGGCAGGTGGTGCGGGCCGGAGCGGCGTGGGTGGGGGGGCCGCCCCTGCCTAACGCCGCGGCTCGTGTGCGTGCGTGCGTGTGTGACTGTGCGTGTGACTGTGAGTGCGTGTGTGTGTGAGTGCGTGTGCGCGCGCGTGAGTGCGTGTGTGTGAGCGCGTGAGTGCGTGTGTGCGCGCGTGAGTGCGTGTGTGTGAGTGCGTGTGTGACTGTGTGCGTGAGTGCGTGTGTGTGAGTGCGTGTGACTGAGTGCGTGTGTGTGCGTGAGTGTGTGACTGTGTGTGTGCGTGTGACTGAGTGCGCGTGTGTGAGTGCGTGAGACTGTGAGTGCGTGTGTGTGAGTGCGTGTGAGCGCGTGAGTGTGTGACTGTGTGTGAGTGCGTGTGTGTGCGCGCGTGAGTGTGTGAGTGCGTGTGTGTGAGTGCGTGTGCGCGCGCGCGTGTACGTGTGTGAGTGCGTGTGTGTGCGTGTGAGTGCGTGTGTGCGTGTATGTGTGTGTGCACCCGCGGAGAGCGGGTGCGTGTGCGTGTGAGTGCGTGTGTGTGTTTGTGTGTGTTTGCACCCGCGGGGAGCGGGCGCGTGTGTGCGTGTATGTGTGTGCTTGTGTGCGTGTGTGTGTGCACCCGCGGGGGCGGGCTCGTGTGTGCGTGTGCGTGCGTGTTGTGTGCGCGTGTTGTGCGCACCCGTTGTGTGCACCCGCGGGAAGCGGGCTCGTGTGCGTGTATGTGTGTGTGCGCACCGGCGGGGGCGGGCTCGTGTGTGCGTGTGTGCGGAGCGGTGCCCGGGGGTTAGGGGCGGAAGCGGGCCGGGGGAGCGCCGACCCGAGAGCTCGCCCCCTCCTCCTGCGGGAGGGCCGAGAGCCGGTCTCGGGGAGACGCTGTCACGTTGCCCTCCCGCTCCAAACAGTTCGGCTTCTCGGCTCCAAGGTAGACGCGAAGCCCGGCGAGCTGTTTGCGCCTCTTTCGGGGCTGGGGGGAAGGACAACACCTGGAGCACAGGGCTTGGTCAAGTTGCGCGTTATGACAGGGAAAGGTCCTGGGGACACTCGATGCCAGGGGAAGCCGCTATTGGCAAAATTTTAACCATCCCAAAGATCAGAGCCATATTGAAGGCGCTGTGACATCACATAAATTGGAGGCCTGGTCTGCCGGAAAGCACTTAGGCTCTAATGCATCATGGGAAATGTAGTTCATTTGGATGTACTGAAAAAAAGCTTTCATTTGTGGCCCTGTATGTTGCCATATAAGAACTCTGCCTCTACAAAAAGTCTAAGATGGATATCTCCATAAAAGTGCAAAATACATCTAGGGCTGCAAGTGACTTCAGAGGTCTTCTAGTTCAGCCTTCTTTTTTTTTTTTGCAGAAAAACAAGCAAGTCTAGTGACTTAGCCAAGGTCACAGGAGTATATTTTTACAAGTGCGATTTGAATCCAAGTCTTCTAACTTGAAAGTTACTGTTCTTTCAATTATACTGCAAATCTTCCCTTTTAAAATTTGATAAGTACAAAACTTTAAAATATTTTTCATTTTTCACTTTCTACAGCATACAGAAAAAAATGTATGTAAATTTTTTTGAAAACATTGTGCAGAAGTTAGCTTCACAGAGGTTATTTTTATTTTCAAGATAAGCAGGTTTTGAGAGACATTAAAAACTGGAAGATCAGTGTAAAGTGATAAGAATTATTAGGAGGTTTGAAACCATGCTGACAGGAAAGGTTGAAGGAACTTAGAGGTGTTCAAACTTACATAAGAATACCCCCCCCTTTATTTACAGATTTCCTTTTTTTTTTTAATTTAATAAATGTTTCAGGAGCTGTATGCCAGTTTTGTGAGTGTGGCTGCATGCAACCACCTGCACCCACCATGTTTGTTTTTCTGCTAGGTAGGATAATATGAATTTTTTTTAATCAATTTGAGTCTAATGTGATTTGAAGGGCTATCATTGTAGAAGATGTTATAAGACTACATACACACACACATATATATATGCAGGCACATACATACATACATATAAATATTACCTCTGACTAATATAGGACCAGTTGAGTAATAGGATGACTTTGACCCAGCATAAGGAAATATTAAATACTTTTCAGTCATATTGTAGGAAAGCTAAACATATTGAGGAGATTGGATGGTTTATATAATCTTTTGCAAATCTTATTTTTGAAACAAAAGTAGCTTTATAATAGAATTTAAGAACAAATTTTAAAAAATTACCTATTTTGAAACTTTAATTGTGATTTGGGGGAATAAATAATAAAAGTTGAGAATTGTTGCACTTGTAGGATTACAAAACTCTTAATTCTGTGAGGGAAATCATGCAATATTACCTTATTTTATGAATGAGAAAACTTAAGCTCAGAGAGGTTACCATTTGTCCAAGGTCATATAATTAGTTTATGACTATGAAAAGTCCAGGTTTTCTAATACCAAGTTCCTAGAGCATCTAAAGATACAAGGATCCTCTGAATTGGAAGACTTGGATAAGATGAACTTGTAGTGGTAGATAACAGTACTTTACTAGCCATTAGATTAGATTTAGTTTTTCTCGGTGACCTTGTCCAAGTTATTAGAACTTTTGTAGGTTTCAGTTTCCTCCTCTGTTAATGATAGGGAGAAATCTTTTGAGCTAGAAAAAATATTAAAACTTTTTATTTGTTATTAGAATCATAAAGCAAATTGTTATTAGATTATATCTTCAAAACTGACCAACTTCACAGAATTTTGTTTGAAGCCAGAGTTAGATTGATGAAAGTATTTAAATGCAAACTAGATAGATTGGGTATTATTGGTATTGATTGTTGTTGATATTACTTGGGAAATAAATTAATGTATTTGGAGAAATAAAAGATCACTTCACATACTTGCCTTATCAATAATTCGCAATATGACTTTATAAAAGTCTCTTAACCTCAGCCATATGTCTTGGTTTCTGAAACTAATAGAAGTGGTCAGGTGTATGGTAAAAATAATCCCTAAATAGCCAGTGCTAAATTTTGAGCCATCATGTTTAACCTGAAAGAAAAATTCTGCATATAAATGCCTCATATTAATTTAGGATTTAAATTTTCTGTTTACAATTTGTTTTTAAAAATAAAAAACAAAACATAAGTATGTAAATTGCATTTTTATTTAGGATGGTGATAAATGGCAAAATTCACATTTATATAGAACTTTAAAATCTTTTAGGGTTTTTTTTTTTTGCAAGGCAATGGGGTTAAGTGATTTGCCCAAGGCCACACAGCTGGGTAATTAGAAAGTGTCTGAGGTTGCATTTGAATTTAGGTACTCCTGACTCCAGGACCAATGCTCTATCCACCGTGCCACCTAGCTGTCCCCTAGAGCTTTAAAATCTTAACAATCACTTTGTTCATAGAAAGCTGTTGGGCAAGTATCCCACCTTATAGAGAAATACCTTGAGACTGTTCAACCCAGATTTCTTGAGTCTAATGCCCCCCCCCATATTCACTATATAAACTTTTATATAAATGATAGAGTTTTCTTTTACATAATTTGAATTGGTGTAGCAGAAAAAAGGATGAACAAAAAAAAATTGAATCTTTAGAATGTCTCTTTTTACCCACACTAACACAAATGTCTGTTTTTATGCTGAAGGCTTGACTTTATTATGACAATGTCCTTTGCTTGAATCAGTATTTTAATTAAATTCAATTGTTATTTATTAAGTGAATGTAATAGCTGTTGTGTGAAGTGAAAGTAGTATATCCAGATCCTTATCTTTGAGGAGTTCAGGCCTTTCAGAAAAACTATACCCACACAGGTTAACTATAAAAGATGATTAATTGCCATTGTTGTATTCTGTGATTCATGTAACTTCTCACTAGTGTATGTTACTAACTGCTCTTTCCTTTTCATAGATTTCAAAGGAATATATTTGAACTATGCATGAAGCAATAGTCTTCCTAGGTTATAGCAAACTCATTCTTTCCCATGGTTATTTGTAATAGAGACAGAGCACAAAATTGGGATAGATAGAAAATTGAAATATGACCAACAATTTTTTAACTTAATACCCTACCAAACTTTATAGGAGAAATATTGGGAAAAAATCAGCTTCCCTGAGTTCAAATCTTGACTCAAACATTTACTAGCTGTTTGAATCCAGATAAATCAAGTAATCCCCAGCCTCAGTTTTCTCATCTGTAAAATGGAGATGATAATAACAGTACCTGCCTATCTAACTAGGCTGTTACAAGGATCAAATGAGAGAATATGTGGAAAGGGCTTTGTAAACTCTTAGAGAAGTATATAAATATTTACTGTTATTGTTATTACTAAAAGAAGCAAAGTTGACTACTTTTAGTTTTCTTATTTCTGTTTTATGTTGCTATTCTTGATATTGGAATCATTGGCTAAAAAAGCAGGGTAATGAACCAAGTCTGTGATGCATCTTCAGTTGGTTTTGTAAAACATATCACATGCCTTTCTACTATCTAGAAAAGGCATTCTTACTCTAGATTTGGTGAATTCTTTTTTTAAAAAAAATTTGATAGCAGTATTTCATTATAGCTGTTTCCTTTGTAATCTTATATATTTTATTTAATTTATTTAAAAATTAGTTCTGAGAAGGGGATCCATTGGACTCAAAAGACAGCCCAAGTTGTCCACAAAACAAAGTAGGCTAGAACCCTGATCTGTGAGGTCTCGGTAATTCTTGCAGTTATATAATGCTTATTTTAATGGATCCTTGATCTCTTTAGAGGTGAATACTCTCCATGGGTTCAACTGTAGGCCAGCTAGACAGTTCAACCTGATTCCTTGTCCATGACTTCTTGTGGAGTACTAGTTCTTAAACTTCCCCACAGTGGTAGAACCTTTAATTAAAAGAAAACTTTGGCAGAATGCTTGTAAAATTATCTAAAATTATCAGTCTTAGTGCCTGTTAAAAATAAGTTAAGATTCATTAAGAAACAAATAAACAAATGGGGTGTTTGAGGATTCCTTTGCAGCAATTTGAGAAACACTACCACAGAGGATCCAGGTATAGATCAAATCTCCTGAGAAGTTAGAGATAATGGAAAGCACTTTGACAATATTCTGGTGTCATGTGGGAATTTTAGTATTTTTAAACTTGTAGCCTTTGCATTCAGGGAAGGATATATAGAACAGTACTATTTTGTGCAAAAAAATGTTAAAGTTGGTCTATCAGTCATACATACAGGGAACAGATAGTTCTGACAAGAAGAGGGAGAAAATTTCTGAGTATCTGTATTCTTTAGTCAGTTTTTTAGTGCTTTCACATTCTGTACCTCTTAATTATAAGTCATACTTAGAACAATTTGATCTTCAGTGAGATAGTGACAGCTCAAGAAGAAACATCCTGTAATATTCTGGCAGATAATGTCTTAAAATATGTAATGGTTGGAAATTAACTGATTGGACAGTCAATGCTGTTAAAAACATTTTATAGCTTGATAATGAATGGTTGCTATTGCTAGACTTCATTATTTACATTTAAGAGAATGGGCATCTTATCTGAACATGTTCTTTTAATGTAATGCTATGACCCTAAAGATATGGTTGTTCTAAAGAACAGGAATGAAGTAAAGGCCTTCTCTAATCTTCCTGAAAAATCTCTTCATTATTGTGTATGTTAAAATCAACCTTTTCACCTTTCAGATTTTGATGTCAGCTTTTATCTAAACAGGAAGGATAAAAATGAAGACAGTTTGCTTTCCAGGTTTTATGAACTGGTTGGTTGGGTTGTTCTCTTCTTGAACCCTGGGTCTACTTCAATTCGTTCTGATCTTTCATTCTTTTTTTCCATGTGATGTTATTACTGGTGATGCTTTTAACAAAATACTAATAACTAGGGGGATGGGATGTGAATATTGATAAGATCATTTTCTTTGAGCTTAATATGTTGACATATACATGCTAAAATTTTAATAAACTTTTTTGCATTCTAGTAATTTGAGCATTTAGTCCTGCCTAATACTGTTTATTAAATGGTACTCAACAAAAGGGGAAAAGTTACTCTACCATCACTAGCATTCTGAGAATTATTTAGCCACTTTGAAAATGTGAGTTCAAAATACAAATAACAATGTCAGTAAAAAGCATTATTACACCTCTCCATCCCGTAGAGTAATAGAGAAGTTCAGCTTTGGGGAGCTAAGAATTAAATAAATTTGAACTTTTTTGATATTACTAAACCTAGGTTGTAATTTGGTTACTAAACTTAGATTTAGAGGATTTTGGTTCCTAGAAAAATAAGGCAGTGGTTTTCTTTAAAAAGAAATGTATGCTGAATACTTTGCCATTTTTTTAGTTGTCAGATCTTCCACTAGAAAGTAGAAGTCTTTTTTGGACTCTTAATTTTAGTTAGCTTTGATATCTAGATAGTCAAGAGACTTTTTGTGAAATCAGTAAAATGTATACACCATTGATCTTTGTATTTCCTTAATAGATTTTTTTTTTGGTCTCCGTCATATCTTTCTTATACTTGTACCAGTTGGAATATGGTTAGAGATTATATTTGTTTTAGCATTACACATTTCATCTTTAATAGATTTTGAGAAAAAGAAACAATTATAAAAATATTTTTCATTTTAAAAAGTTATAAGGGGTGATATCTTACTCAGCTCTATGAGGCAAACTGTCCAAGAGTTCTGAATGAAATCCTTTTTTTAGTCAAATAAGATGAATTTTTACTTTTATAGTTGTATGCTGATATTATGCATAGGCCTTTCTACCCTTTCACTTTATATCTTTATGCAACACTCCTAATTTCTGCAATAGAGTTGATAACACTTTTCAAATTTTGAGATAAACTATTTTGAAAATGTTTACATTTGCTTTAATTACTGAAATACTTGCTCCAACTTTAAGAATTGAATATTTTCTGATATGGTTTTGTCAGAAAAATTTACACAGGATTTGTTTTAAGGGAAGGTTACTTAGAAGACATAAATTGTGTCCTTTTCTCTTTATGTATGAGGAAACTGAGACCCAGAAATGTTGAGTGGACCAGGGTCATGAAAATATAGGATTAAAAAAATTCTTTAGTGTACTTTTTGAATGAATGCTGATATATTCATTTACAATAAAATTTCATTAATTTAACCCTCAAGTTGGAGTTTACAATTATATTAATGAAAAAGTGTTTGCAAAGTAAATTAACAGGAGAATGTTAAAGCTAGTTAGGAATAATTAAAACCTTTTGATCTCAGTCTTAGGTTATATTTGTATTTGTGTACAGCTCTGTATTATACTAATTATCAATCTTAACTATTTCGTAAGTGGCAGCCTGTCACCATGGATAGAAGGCTGGACTTGGAGTCTGGAAGACCTGGATTCAAGTCCTTCTTCTGACAGTAGCTGTGAGACCTTGCTTTTCTCAATGGCTTGGACAACTCTGTAACCCTCAGAAATTACAGACCAGTTGCAGGTTACAGTAGCAGGGAGTTCTTTGCAGTGATTTGGGCCAAAAAACCAAGAGGAACAAATCCTGTAAAGCTGAACTTGACTTTACTGCTACTTTGTTAACTAATTCACATGTATTTGAAAGTATTAAGATTTCAAATCTTGGGGGGGCGGCTAGGTGGCTAGAGCACTGGCCTTGGAGTCAGGAGTACCTGGGTTCAAATCCGACCTCAGACACTTAATAATTACCTAGCTGTGTGGCCTTGGGCAAGCCACTTAACCCCATTGCCTTGAAAAATCTAAAAAAAAAAAGATTTCAAATCTTAAAAATACTGTATATCAAATTGGACTTTCTCTAGTTCATAATATCATTGATTCAGAAGAGATCTTAGGACCAACTTGTGTTTCCCCCTGATATTTTAGAAAGGAAATTGAGATCTAAAGAGGTAACATGACCAGACCAAGACAATTAGTGGCAGAAGTAATGTTTAAGTCCAGGGTTCTCTTGGTTCTCAATCCTGTACACCTTCTATTGAACCATGCTACCATGATAATATATTTTGAAGTAAAAGTGGAATGTACTTTAGTGTTGGATGTTTTTATTTTCCTTATTTTGTTACCTATGTTTTAAAAAAAAATTATATGGAAGCATTTTTTTTTTTGATCTGGTATTAACTAACAGTTTTTCCTTACCTTGGAATTGAAAGATGTTGGCTTAAAAATGAAAAGTGCTTATTTATTTGTTTGTTTTTCTTTTTGCAAAGTGGCAGCTCTATAAGTTTGCATCTTACAATTGTATTTCTTTTTTTTGTACTCTGAAGAATAGATTCTTTTTACAATTGCATATGTACGTGTGGATGAACAAATGCCATTGGTGGTCCAGAGGATTTTTGTCAAGGCTGGATAAACCATGTCTCGCATTGACTGTAGAGGTTAGTAGATTTAGCTTTTTAGGGTCTATATTTTATTATGTAGCTTCATTTAAAAGGAATACATACCATCAGTTTGAAACTTTCTCCCAGATTCTTTATTTCAAATTCCCCCCATCCCCACCCCCAGCAATCCTGAAAACCAGAGGAATCTGTGCATGCATGTATCCTTCTAATAATACTTTATTCCATGGGGGGGGGCATAAAGGACATCAATATAAAGAAAAGTAATTGTAATTTTTTATTTTAGCCAGATTTACAGAATTGAAAATTGTTGGTTAGTTAGCATCATAAAATGTTTTAGAATCATTTTTTATTTGCTTTTCTGATTATTATTCTAGGATTATTAATGATTTACTATAAAATTCCTCTGAAATAGGTGGATGACTTTTTTTTAAAGGGAAAGCTGAAGCACTAAAATTGACATTTTAGTCACTGACAGAGCAGAGCTATAATTGGGAGTAATTGACTGAATACTTGTTCTTAGTTCTTTTAGGTATTTATTCTAAGTTGCTAGTGGTTTTTTTAGAGCAAGAGATGGAAAAGTTTAGTGAGCAGATGATTAACGTTTCCAAAGATGTTTCTCATTTTTTAATTCAGAAATTAGTGAAGAAATTGACTTAAATAGCAGTAACTGAATGTAGAATTTGAGAGTTTATATTTGGCTGGTTTCTAAGCTTTTTTTTTAGATTGCTGGCAGTATTTATTCTCAATGTCCTCTTTGAGTGTAAAAAGGTTTTGGCATTATATTATTTTTTCCTCAGTTTTCCCTTTTAATTAAGCAGTTAGCTATATTGATAAAATGTAGAAGAATCTATAATCGGATCATTTTGATTACTCTTCTTATAATATTTAGGTCTTCCACAGTCTTTAAGGAGGAAAATATTTATATCTAGAAAGAGAAAAAAACTAAATCCTCTTAACGTGATATATATGCTGACACTTTTTTTTTAATACTGAAAATTCCTGGTTTTTAACTTCAATCTAGAAACCTAATTTGCTTGTCTGATGTAGAAGTTGGCTTTTAAATGTGATTGGAGAAAGATCTTGAAGGGATCTGTATACTTTAAATCTCTGGTAAGAGACAATGTGGCCTTGATGGAAAGGGGAATTTATTTTTCTGATCTCTTTCTGGCTCGATTCATTTAAAGGAACACCCCCCCCCCCAAAAGATTTAACTCTGTCCTAGGTAGATAAAATGGCATTTGTAATTCATATGTAACTGATAACTTAGGGTTCCTCATATGTAACTTGGAGTTCCTCAACTGAAAAATTGCAAATTTGTTGTGATGCTGGTTCTTTTTTAATTAAACATTTGATGGTGGCATATTCAATTCTGTGGTGATATGGTATATTTGATCTCTCTATCACTAGATTTTCCACAACATCCTAGCTACATTTCAATTTTTTTAAACATTTTTTTAACATTGTTGATAGTGAAGGCAAAAATTTCAGATAATACAATATCATCATACTGGATTGAAATGACCTAATAGTGTCTAGCAGTAGAGTCAATTAAACTTTGTCTTTGTCTTTTCCTTAATGTTCCTTAATGTTATTTCTTCAATTCTCCTCAAATATTTCCCAAGTTGCTTTGATGTAGCTGAAGAAAAAATTCATCAGTTCATGACAAATGTCAAGGGTAGATGAGTATCTCACAGACTCTTCCCAAGTTTAGCAGAGTTAGTGCTTTACTCACACATGAATCTTGAGAACCTGGGAAGCACTGAAGACAGGAAAGCAAAAATAAATAAGTGAAATTGGGATGTACAGAAGAAGGGGGGGAATTAGAAGAATTATTTTGGGAATGTATATGAAATGACAATTATTTACACTTGCAAAATTCATTTTTTGCTCTCACATTTTCATCCTCATACTCTATGTTATTTATAATACAATGTTATTAGAGGCAAATGAATGAGTTTAAGGAAGGGCTAATATATTAATGGCGTTCTTATATTAGTAAACCATAGAGGATTGTGAAAAAGTAAGGAGGCTGATTTAAAAAAAAGAAAAACACGAAGCAAGCATTGCAGAACTCATGCAGACTTATGAAGGTTTTTTCCCCTTCCAAATAGTCAATTTACATGTATAATTATACTTGAGAAATAAGAGTAGGTTTAGTTTAATGGTGAAACATTGTGATGTGCTATTCTTAAGGTATATTATACATTTGCAGAAGATCATAGATTTGGACCTAGAAGGGAACTTAGATGTTATTTTAGAATTTGGGAAGCTGATGCTTGAGGAGATTGGTAAATTGCCTGAGATCATTCCAATATTAAATGAACAAGCAGCTGCTTTTCACTTATCTCTGAATCGAATTCTCATCCCTCTATACTTTGCTGTATTACAAGTGGCATTTTTAATACCAAGTCATTAGAAAAATTGGAATGCTAAATTTATCACTGTGACTTATAAAATTCTGAGGTCCCTATCCCCTAATAAGAAGTTAGAAATTGGTATCATTCACAGGATGCTACAGAAAATGATTTCTGAATTTCAGATGTAAATGTTCAGAAATTCCTTAATAGAATTCTGTAATACTCAGTGAGGTAATGTTAGGAATTTATAGGAGATAATCACCTATGGATCTTTAATACATAGCCATTCTAGGGATATGTGGTTTGTATTCTAAATAATAAAATATCCTTGTCTGGAGAGGCTGTTTTTATTTTTTTTAAAGTATTTAAAAAGAATTTGGCTATCTTTTCTCTGATTTTCTCCACTTTTTGCTGTTGTTTATGTAGTAAGAGTTTTCATTTTTTAAAAGTTCTTTTTTTGGTTCTTAGAGTGCATGTTTATTAAGTAAAAAATTTTAAATATGAACCAGAAGAGAATAATCTAAATGCTAATTGGCTCATGATACTTTCAGCTGTTATCTAGATATTCTTTTTTCTTTTTTAGAAGGAATTTGGATGTTTTGGGGTTGTGTGTGTGTATGTGTGTGTGTGTGTATGTGTGTGTGTGTGTTTAGTTTTTGCAAGGCAATGGGGTTATGTGGCTTGCTCAAGGACATACAACTAGGTAATTATGAAGTGTCTGAGGCCGGATTTGAACTCAGGTACTCCTGACTCCAGGGCCGGTGCTCTATCCACTGTACCATCTAGCCTCCCCGGGTTGTTTTTTAAAGTGAATATGATATCTTAAAACTTTGTATTAAAGGATTCCCCTCCATCCTGTTTTTTTTTTACTGAGGCAATGGAGGTAAGTGACATATCCAAGGTCACACTCAACCCAAGTATCTGAGGCTAGATTTGAACTTAGGTTTTCCTGACTCCAGGGCCAGTGCTTTAACCTCTCTTCTCCCCCCCCCCCCCCCATTTTAATGAAGAGATTTAGGGTAGGGGGAATTAGCAGTAATGTTACCTCTAAAAAGAGAGCCATTGAAATATCATTTAAAATACACAGAACCAGAAGGAAATTCATAAGGAAGCAAAGATATAAGCAGGGCAATTTCAAAAGTAATATGTGGATTTTATAATATTAAATTTTTAACATAAAAGACTCATGAAATGAAATTCATGGTTTCATATTATTTCTGTTTGCCTGGCATACCTTAGTAGCACTTGCTCATAATTACAAATGTGATTCCTTTGGCATTCCTTGTTCTATGATGTATGTGGAAATTGTGCACAGAAAAATAATGCCAGCACTGCCCTTCTCCCCCTTTTTTTATTACTCTCTATGACCATAGAAATATAAGTACCTGAAGCCATATGAGAAATTATTTACTCAAGTTCCTTATTTTACAGATGGGGAAAACTGAAGCCCATAGAGAGGTGATATGAGTTGCCCAAGTCCCTCCTACAGTGGATGTTGACTCTAGTCTCATAGTGGGTTGGAGTGTGGAAGTAATAGTACATAGTGTGTTCAAGGGAATAGATTTATTGCCTTCTGTGAAAAATAAAAACTTAATTATAGAAAGCCTGAGTGAGATCATGTTGAAATTATATACACTTTGTAATTATTTAGGAAGCTCTTCTTGGCTCTTACTCTTTTGCCTTTCAAAAAAATTGTGGAATTATTATTGTTAAAACTAAGAAATATCTACTTAATGTTTAGAAAAACATGGACAGTTTATTAGATGTACTAAAAGGTTGTCCTGTCTTTTAGGAATAATATTTACATAGTTGCATTTCTAGACAAAAAGAAAAAC
This sequence comes from Macrotis lagotis, assembly GCF_037893015.1. Lineage (NCBI taxonomy): Eukaryota > Metazoa > Chordata > Mammalia > Peramelemorphia > Peramelidae > Macrotis > Macrotis lagotis. The sequence continues at coordinate 118,935,785 of NC_133666.1, forward strand.
AGGGGATGTAAAGGGGAAAAAATGCTGCATTTGGACTCAGAAGACCTAGTGTCCCAGGTTGGACTATTAGGTCACCTCTGTGTATCAATTCCCTTTCCTGTAAAGGGGGAGTTTGATTATATGATCTCAAAGCTGTCGTCTAGTTCTAAAGTATTTTTTTTTGTTTGTTTTTAATGGGGCATTGGTGTTAAGTGACTTGCTAATGAATATCAAGTATCTATGGCAGGATTTGAACTGAGGTCCTTCTGACCCAAGAGTTGGTGCTCTAACTGCCCCTCTTCTTATAAATTTTAAAGCTACATCAAGTGAAGTGATTCACAATTCCATTCCTCATTTTTCATATGGAAAAACAAAGGGGAAACATTAGCTATGCTACTTTCCTACTTGAAATTGCTTTGTATACTTGTGTATTATATATATTTCTTAGTAAAATATAAACATATTTTTTCAATTTTGTCATTTTCTTCAATGCACAGTATAATACTTTGGAGTTGTTTACTAAACATCTATTGAATTGAATTCACAGTTGTGTGTTTATCCATGTTTTATGCTTGACTACCATATTCTCTCTTCCCTGAGTTTTCATGACACTGTCCTGTTCTAGTTTGTGCCTGTCTGTCTGATCTTTCTGAATATCCTTGCCAAGGACATGATCCATGTCTCATTGTCTATGAGTGAATGTTTCCCAGGAATCTTCTGTAGGCCTCTCCCACTGACTCTTCCTCCTCACATATTTAACTGCCATTTCTATGCAGGTCCCTTAATCCTTCTTTTGAGATCCAGTCCTTTGTCTTCAGTTACCTGCTATAGAGGCTTCCCAAAATCAACATGTTCCAAACTGATTATGGCATTCTCTTGTTCAAGAAATTCTAGCAGCTTCTTTTTTCTTCCATACTAAAATAGAAACTTCTATGTTTAGCTTCTAAAAGCCTTCACAGTCTCATTCTAACCTATTTTTATAGGCTTATTTCATATTACTCTTCTTCATGTACTCACTTGTTCCTATTGCATGTATTCATTCTCCTAGCTATTCTCCTATTACTTCACCTCCACATCAGAATCCCTAGCGTCTGCTCAACTCAAATGATACCACCTACAGGAAGTTTCTTCTGATCCTTCCAGTTAAAATTTCCCATTCAGAACTTAGTTTTTTATGTTCTTAGTAAATATTTTTATTATCTATGTTTCTATCTTCACCAGTCTGTTTTTACATCTTGAAGTGGAATTGAATTATATACATGTATATTTACCAATAATTTCTTTTGTTTGCTTAATACATTTTTATTTGCCTTCCAGTAAGATAGACAAAAACACAAACTTTCATCCATTTGAGATAAAAAATATCTTGTTTTCTTTATTCTTTTATATGTTTGTCTCTTATCTAGCTAAAATTTCATGTTTATTTTTCATGGTGTGAGGTTTTTTCTTTTACTATTTTTTTAATATTGCTAACCAGTTTTCCAGTCATAAAGTAATGAAGCCCTCCTTTAGGGGGGCTTTCATCTTTGGTGTTTTGTTATTTTAAACCCTTTTTCTGTTTTATTGATTTCTTTCTGGTCTAGTACCAGATAGGTTTGGTATTATGTTTCAAAGTCTGAAATTGCAAGTCTGCTTTTTTATCTTTTTTTTCTTTTCAGTGTAGTTTTGCTATTTTTTAAATTTAAATTTTGTTACAATTTTAGTTAGTTTTAATAAACTTATTACTACTTTAATATTACATTAAATTTGTATTAATTTGGGTAACCGGGCATTGTTGATTCAGGCCGACCATATATACTGATATATAGAGATATATAGATTTAAAGCTGAAAGGGTCTTTTGAGGCTATTCTTCATGTTTTGTTTAGAATTAGAAGAGACTTTGAGAACATTGAATACAACATCAAAATGTTACAGATGAAGATACTGTGGCATAGAGAGAGGAAAAATGACCTGCTATTTAGATCTTAATGTATTTGTAGGTAGAAGAAGTGCTGTTATTCAAATTTATAAAGAATTTCCTCAGGGATTAGCATAATCATTTGTTAAGGATTTACTCTGTGTCAAACACTATATTGTACACTGGGGATGCAAAGACCAAAGGGAAAAATTGTACCTTAAGGAATTTATATTCTACTGGGGAAATATGTACGTGTTTGTGTGTGTGTGTGTGTGTGTGTGTGTGTGTGGGTGTATGTGTGTAAGTGTATAAAATAAATACAAAGTAATTAGGGAAGACATTAGCAGTTAGACTCAAGAAAGACTTCATGTGGGGCAGCTAGGTGGTGCAGTGGATAAAAACACCGGCCCTGGACTCAGGAGTACCTGGGTTCAAATCTGGTCTCAGACATTTAATAATTACCTAGCTGTGTGGCCTTGGGCAAGCCACTTAACCCCATTTGCCTTGCAAACCCCCCCCCCCCCAAAAAAAAGACTTCATGCAAAAGGTGGTGTTAAGCTGAGTTTTGAAGTATAAGGGATTCTGAGGTAGAATTGAGACAATGTGAAAGACCACCTATATAAAGAACAAAAGAAAGGCAAATTTCAAAATGATAAGAATACAAAGATAGCTTGTGAAGGTTTTAAAAAGCCATTATATTAAAAAAAACATGATATTGGTTGTATCTGTACTTCAAAAACATCACTTTGGCAGTTTATAGAGGATGCGATTTGATACAGGGAGGCCATTGCAATAGTCTGAACTGAAGTGGTATGGCTATGTGAGAACAGAGAAGGGAATTAGATGAAATATAATGTGAAGAAAGAAAATTTGACAAGTATTTGGATATATTGGGTGAGCCAGAGTAAGCTGTAGAGTATAATGCTTCAGTTGTCAAAACTAGGATATTGGAAGAATAGCAGCACCCTCCACAAAGATAAGGAAGTTTGAAAGATGAATGAGTATACAGGATAAAGAGTCAATTTTGGAAATACTTCATTTGAAATGTTTATGGGGCATTTGGTATAAAATGTCTGCAAGATAATTGGTAATCTGCTTGAAAAGACTGGAAGAAATGGAATGGGAAAAAAAAAAGATCACCTTACCATCAATTTTGAGGAAAGGAGAAGAGAGGGAAATGATGTCCAAAGTGTTTTGAGTAGAAGAAAAAAATCCATAGCAAAAAAGGTTCAGTTTCTTAGTAAAGTAAAGCTCTTCAGATGATAGAGTGGGGGTGAGGAGAGATATGGAGTGTTTGAAGAACAGATAAAGTTTGGTGTATTGCCTGTGTGTGAAGGAATGTTAGGGAGACTTAAAAGGATTCTTGTTACACTGAGACACAGTTAAGTGATAACACAAATCACCTCAGCTGTGTGTCTTCCTTCATCTTTAAAATAAAGCAGTATGTCAGAAGGAGTGTAGGAGACAAAATAGTGGGATAATATAGGGTTTGGATTAGGAAAGAAGGCGATTATGAGAATGGAAATCTTGACAACCAAGAATAAATTGATTACATTTTTTTTTTAATTTTTGTAAGGCAATGGGGTTAAGTGACTTGCCCAGGGACACACAGCTAGTAAATATCATGTGTCTGAGTCCAGTTTTGAACTCCGGTGCTCCTTGAGTCCAGTGCCAGTGCCATATCTAGTGTGCCACCTAGCTGCCCTCCAAGAATAACTTGAGAAGGGCTAATCCAACTCATTCCTGAAAGGAATCTCCCATTATAATATATTTTTGGTTGTTCATTCATATTTCAGTTGTGTCCAATTCTCTGTCACTCCTTTTGGGGTTTTCTTGGCAAAGATACCAGATAATTTGCCATTTTCTTTTTCTAGATCATTTTACAGAGTGGAACTGAGGCAAGTAGGGTTAAGCAATTTACCCAGGGTCACATAGCTAGTAAGTGCCTGAGGTGGTATTTGAATTCAAGAAGATGAGGCTATTTGACTTCAAACCTAGCAATCTATATACTGCACCACCTTCATAATAGATAGTTTTTAAAAATTCCATGTAAAAATAATTTAAAACTTTTTAAAAACAATTTTGAGATACAAATTCTTAACTTTTAAAATTATATAGATATTTGTTTTCCAATTATATACAATAGTAGCTTCTACCTATCATTTTTTGGTAAGGTTTTGAATTTTACACTTCCTTCCCTCTCCCATCCCCCCAGTAGAAGGCAATCTGATAAGCTTTACAGTTTTCATGCTCTGTTGAGAGAGAAAAAACATGCCCTTAAGGAAAAAATAAAATATTAGAGAGAGAAAAATTATGGTAATAGTCTTTGCTCTTTCCTTAAACTCCACAGTTATTTCTCTGGATACAGATGGTATTCTCTGTTGCAGATACCCCCAAATTGTCTCAGATTATTGCACTGATAGAATGAGCAAGCCCGTTAAGGTTGATCATGACTCCCTTGTTGCTATTAGGGTATGCAATGTTCTTCTGGTTCTATTCATCTTGCTCAGCATGAGTTCATGCAAATCTTTCCAGACTTCTCTGAAATCCCATCCCTCCTGGTTTCTAATAGAACAGTAGTGTTCCATAACATAAATAAGCCACAATTTGTTCAGCCATTCCCCAATTGATGGACATCCCTCACAAACAGAGCTACTGTGAATATTTTTGTACAAGTGATATTTTTACCCTTTTTCATGATCTCTTCAGGATACAGACCCAGTATTGGTATTGCTGGATCAAAGTGTATGCACGTTTTTATTGCCCTTTGGGCATAATTCCAAATTGCTCTTCAGAAAGGTTGGATCAATTCAAAGCTCTACCAACAATGCATTAGTGTCCCACATTTCCCACATCCCTTTCAACATTGATCATTGTCCTTTCTGATCATATTGGCCAGTATGAGAGGTGTGAAGTGGTTACCTCAGAGATGGTTCCATTTGCATTTCTCTAATCAGTAATGATTTAGAGCAATTTTTCATATGACTATGGATCACTTTGATTTCCTCATCTGTAAATTACCTCCGCATATCCTTCGACCAAATGCCAATTGGGGAATGGCTTGGTTTTTTTTTTTTATAAATTTGATTCAGTCCTCTATATATTATAGAAATAAGTCTTAGAAACACTAGTTGTAAAAAATTGTTTCTCAGTTTATTACATTTATTTTGACCTTGATTACAATGGATTTGTCTGTGCAAAAGCTTTTTAATTTAACGTAATAAAAATTATCCAGTTTGTTTTTAATGTCATTCTGTATCTCTTCCTTGGTCGTAAACTGATTCCCTTTCCATGGGACAGCAAGAAATTAGTTATAGATTACACATGTGCAGTCGTGTAAAACATTAATTATGTTGCAAAAGAAAACACAAGTCAAAAAGTGACCCCGGAAAAATAAAATATAAAAAGAAAAAAAAAAGCATGTTTCAGTCTGTATTTGGGTACTCCAACAATTCTTTCTCAGGAGGTAGGTAACATTTTTCATCATAAGTTCTTAGGCGTTGTCTTGGATCATTGTATTGCTGAGAATAGCTATCATTCATAATTGATCATTGTACACTATTTCTTTTCCTTTGTACAGTTTTATCTTGGTTCTGCTTACTTTATTATCCATCAGTTCATGTAAGTCTTTTCAGGTTTTTCTGAAAGCATCCAGCTCATCATTTCTTAAAGTACAATGCTATTCCATCACAGTCAGATAACACAACTTGTTCAGCCATTCCTCAATTGATGAACAACCCCTCAATGCCTCAGTGTTCAAATTTTTGCCACTTCCGTGAATTAATGTGCCCATTTTCCTACAACTCTGTCAGGATATATCCTTCTTCTTTTCTGTCATATTAGCTAATTTGTTTACTATGAAGTGGTTTCTCAGAGATTTAATTGCATTTCTTTAATCTATAGTGATTTAGGGTATTTTTCATTTGACTGACAATAGTTTTGAATTTTTCTGAAAACTGTTCATATTAATTGAATAATAATGACCTATAGTCTTAAAGATTTGACTCTGTTTATTTGAGAAATGAGGCCTTTATCAGAGAAACTTGTCGTAAATTCTCCCTATTCCCCTCCCCGTTGCCCTGTTTTCCTTCTAATTTTGGCTTTATTAGTTTTGATTGTATAAAAACCTTTTAATTTCATGTAACTGAATTTTCCATTTTACTTCTCATGAGCCTTTTCCATTTTTTATTTGGTTATAGATGTTTCCCTTATCCATAGATCTGTCAAGTACATTCATTTTTTCCTGTTCTCTTAATTTACTTATGATATTACCCTTTTTAGGTTTTTTTTTTTTTTGGTTTTTCTTTTGCAAGGCAAATGGGGTTAAGTAGCTTGCCCAAGGCCACACAGCTAGGTAATTATTAAGTGTCTGAGACCAGATTTGAACTCAGGTACTCCTGACTGGGCCAGTGCTTTATCCACTGGGCCAATGCTTTATCCACTGGGCCACCTAGCTGCCTTGATATTACCCTTTTACATCTAAATCATTTTCCCATTTTGTTATTATTTTGTATTGTGGTATGAGATGTTGGCCTGTACCCATTTTCTGCGAAACTGTTTTCTAGTTTTTTTAGCAATTTTTGTGAAATAGTGAGTTTTTGCCCCCCACCCAATAACTTGGATCTTTTGAGTTTATTAAACACTAGATTGCTATGATCATTTACTCCTAAGTATTTATGCATTTAATTTTTTTCCATTGATTTTACTCTTTTCCTGAACCAGATTATTTTGATGATTACTACTTTAAACCTGGTACTACTAGGCCACCCTCCTTGTTGTTTTTTTTAATCAATTCCCTTAATATTTTTTTTGTTCTTCCAGATAAATATTGTATTATTTTTTTCCTAGTTTGATAAAATGATTCATTCATTGGTAGTTTGTATAGTACTTAATAAGTAAATTAATTTAGATAGAATTGTCATTTTTTTTATATTGGCTCAGTCTACTCATGGACAATGAAAATTTTCAGTTGTTTAGAGCTATCTTTATTTATGTTGCATGTGTTTTGTAATTCTCTTCTTATAGTCCCTAGGTTTGTTTTGGTACTTTTTTGTACTTGTTCTTGTACTTTCTGCAGTTATTTTAACTGGAATTTCTCTTTTTGTTTCTTCCTACTGCATTTTATTGGACATTGTTTTATGTCCTGCAGCTTTGCTGAAGTTGCTAATTATTTTTTATTAGTTTTTTAAGTTAGAGTTCTCTAAAATAAATCATATATCATCTTCAAAAAATGATTATTTTGTTTCTTCTTCTGTTCTTCAAATATTTCAGTTCTTGTCCTTCTGTGACCTCATTTGGGGTTTTCTTTTTCCCTTTGGTTTTAAGGTAAGGCAGTGGGATTAAGTGATTTGCCCAAGGTCACCCAGCTAGGTAATTATTAAGTGTCTGAGACCACGTTTGAATTCAGGTCCTCCTGAATCCAGGGCCAATGCTCTGCCACTCAGATGCCCTTATTTGGCATTTTCTTTCTTCTTTTGCAAGGCAAATGGGGTTAAGTGGCTTGCCTAAGGCCATACAGCTAGTTAATTATTAAGTGTCTGAGGCTGGATTTGAACTCAGGTACTCCTGACTCCAGGGCCAGTGCTTTATCCACTGTGCCACCTAGCTGCCCCCATATTTGGGATTTTCTTAACAAAGATATTGAAATTTTTTGCCATTTCTTTCTCTCACATATTTTATAGATGCAAAAACTGAGGTGATTATTTTGATTTATTGCTGGGGTTTTCTTGCTAATGTTTCATTTAAAAATTTGAAGTGGTTATTTTGAACCCAAGTGTTAAACTTGAACATTTATCCCAACTAAATTTCTTATTAGACTTCTATCAGTGTTTTGATCTTTCAAGGTCTTTTTTGCATCTTGACTTTGACAGTGTGTTAGATGTCCCTTCCAACTTTTTGTCATCTTTAAATCTGACGAAAAATCCAGCTTTGCTTTTTACTCAGTCATTGATAAAACTATTAAACAACACTGAATTAAGTATATAAATACAATTCAGAGATCTGTTTCTAAGATCACTTTATTTTTATGTGTAGTTTTAATGACTGTTGAAATTAAAAAAACTGCTTCATAAAGATATGTAAATCTATATGGAAGAAATGCTAAGTTTCATGTAATCAATCATGTTAACATTTTTCTCCCATATTCCAATTATCTAAAGTTTTTTGTTGAAATTTAGCTGACAAATTTCCATCATTTATTGCTATAATCATTTGATTTTGCAAATTATTCGAAAGATGTTACATATTTGTATTTTTAACAAATAGATCTAAAATTTAGGGAAATCACTATTTGAAAGATTTTGAAATAGTTTTAAAAATAGTTTCCATATTTTAAAAAGTGAACAGAAGAGAAAGTTTTTATAGCTGACACTTGCACATCATTTTGGGCTAGGAAAGTTTAGTTTTTAAATGTATTTGTGATAGCTTCATGCTATCATTAGCTAATATCTCAAGAACTGGGCAAAGGCATTGTGACTTGAGATAGAATTATTTTTAATTCATTCACTATCTAATTTGTTCTATAAAATCCTTTAAGAGTAATTATTATATCATTTGTTCTTACATTACATACAGTTTTTACTGTTTTTCTGTTCCTTCTAGAAAGTCATCTCATAATAATAAAAAAAGAGAGAGCTAACTAACCAGCATTTAAAAAATCAAAATTATATGCAGTGTTCTAAAGAAAATACTTTTACCAAAAAAAACCAAACTGATGAGGTATCTAATATCTTTGAGACCTATCTCAGTCATTTATTATTTTGTAGCATTCAATTTTGATTTTTTCTGTTATATATGTATGAATTTTTTCTATGTATAGACATTTATTTTCTATATTTTTCCTTTTTCACCACTGAATTTGGAGAAAATATTTACTACTTTGCTTCTTCATTTTTCCATTCATTTTTCTGTTGAGACTTCTGACTATCATTGAGACTATGCTCTCTGAGGTTATAAATGGTCTCCTGATGGCTAAACTCAATGACTTTTTTCAGTCCTAATTCTCTTTTCCTCAGAGAGCTATCTTATCTCCTTTTCCATCTTGCCAATTCTGCTTTTTAAAGCATTCTCCTCAGTAACTTTTTAAAATTATTTTATCCATTGGACCTAAACTGGTTTTTAATATTTTTTTCTTCAGATTTTTTTTTTTTTGGATCTCCTTGACTAAAGCTTCTGACTTCATTTTCATGTTTTTCCTGCATCTCTCTCATTTCTTTTCCCAATTTTTCTTTCACCTCCCTTACTTGATTTCAAAATCTTTTTTGAACTCTCTCATCTCCTGAGCCCAACTTCTATATTTCTTGGAGTCTGTAGATGTAGAAGCTTGGACTTTTCTCATCTTCAAATTGTGTTATTTGGTCTTCCATGTGACAAAAGTAATTGTCTATGGTCAGGTTCCCTTTTTACCCCCATTTACTCATTTCCCCAGCCTGTGCCTCATTTGGGGGATGTTTTCTGAGCTTTTGAGTATTATTGGGGCATCCCCATAAGGACCTCAGTATGTGAGACTGACTGCTCTCCTGGTTTGTTGAATGGCTCTAGCTCACCTCTCTGGGGCCCCAGACTGTGACCAGGGTCTGAATGTGGTTAAAGCCCCAGAGTCCTGTCCCAGGGACAGAGAAAAAACACTTCACAGTCTCCCTCCACTCCCTTATCTTCCGTGGGCTGAACTTACCAGGGAGCTGCTGGCAGGTGGTTCCTGGTAGGTGGTTCCACAGGCCTGCTTCTGTTTCCTGGGATCTGGGTTGTGCTGAAGGCCACAGATGTGCTGAGGAGGGCCACGTTGGCCTGGGCTTTGTGCTTGCCTCTGGCAAGACGTCTCCCTGCTGATCAAGTTGTGCTTGGTGCTCTCTGGGGTGGCAGGTCAGGAAACAGCTTCTACTGCCAGGAGCTGGAGCTCTCAGGGACCTAGAAGTTCTAGGACTGTTCCCCAAAGACTGAAGCTCCTTTGCTCTGGTGGGCTATCGCCCTCCAACCCCTTGGAACTGAGCCTTCCCACTATTTTCCAGGTTACCTTAGGCTAAGGAATTCACTCACTGGATCTTTCTGTGGGTTCTGTCTTTTGAAAATTTAGAGTGATAGTTTTAAGGTTTTCGAAATATTTTTGTAGAGAGCACCTAAGAGAGGCTGTTCTCCTGCTGCCATCTTCCCTAATTCTCTTTTGATAGTGTCACCTATTTCATGATTCTGATTAGTTTTCTTGGCATTCTTTACACTGCCTTCACTTGGTGACCATTTCTTAGTTTCATTTGCTTTTTTTTTTTTAATCACATCTACTGCCTCTTTACTATGCATTCCTCAGGGTTTTTTCCTGGGCCCCCCCTTCTCTGTTCAGGTGACTTCCGTTTTTTTGAGTTCAGAAATTATCTCTTTATAAATTTCTTATCTCAAACTCCTTAATAATCTCTTTCCTCACTCTCTATCAGAACTTTTAAAGTTGGATATAGATGTAGATTTATGTTGGATTTAATTGTTTTGAATATCTCAATAAGCATTTCAGACTCATTGTGTCCAAAATGAAACTCATTTTCCCCTCTGTATTCAGACTTTACTATTTCTTTTTAGGACAACACCATCTTTTTCCCTTTACTGACACTAATTATGTGTAATGTTTAGATCTGGGGAGAAAAATGGTTGACTCTAGTGATCCAATATTCTTTGTCTTATTTAGAGAAAAGAGGTCTCATAGAGTCCTAGGGGAAAATGTGAAGTAACAGAAGGTAAAGGGAGTTTTCTTGAGTTGTAGTTAATAAAATAATTATTATTTCATGAAATAATACTTTTTTGAAGGAAATTTTCTTGATCTTTATATAGTAATATAGTAATTATATCTTTATATATATATATATATATATATATATATATATATATATATATATCTCAAAAAAACTAATGATAATGGTGGCATTTAAAATGTGTCTGTTTCTTGAGGTACCACCCCACACCTCTCAGATTGGCCAGTTTGACCAGGAAGGATAATGATCATTCTTGGAAGGGATGTGGGAAATCTGGGACACTATTAGTGGAGCTGTGAACTCACCCAACCCTTCTGGAGAGCTATTTGGAACTATGCCCAAAGGGCAACAAAAATGTGCATACCCTTTGACCCAGCAATACCACTACTGGGTCTATACCCTGAAGAGATGAGGAAAAAGGGTAAAAACATTAGTTGTACAAAAGTATTTATAGCAGCTCTGTTTGTGGTGGTAAAGAATTGGAAATCCAGTAAATGTTCTTCAATTGGGGAATAGCTTAGCAAACTGTGGTATATGTATGTCATAGAATACTGTTGTTCTTTTAGAAAGCAGGAGGGGTGGGATTTCAGGGAAGCCTGGAGGGATTTGCATGAACTGATGCTGAGTGAGATGAGCAGAACCAGAAAAACACTGTACACCCTTAACAGCAACATGGGAGGGATGTTTAACCTTGAAGGACTTGCTCATTCCATCAGTGCAACAATTGGGAACAATTTTGGGTTGTCTGCAAAGGAGAGTGCCATCTGTATCCAGATAAGGAGCTGTGGAGTTTGAACAAAGTGCAATTCCCTTTAATTTAGGAAAAAAAAACAGATAGCTTATTGTCTGATCTTGTTACCTCTTAGACTTCTCTTTAAGGATATGATTTCTCTCTCATCACAACCAATTTGGATCAAGGTACAACATGGAAACAAAGTAAAGACTGACAGAGTGCTTTCTGTGGGGGGGGGGGGGGAGGGATGCAAGATTGGGGGAAAAATGTAAAACTCAAATAATATCTTTAATAAAAATAAATTTAAATTTAAAAAATAAAAATAAAATATGTGTTTCTTTAGGTAGGAAAAAATAAAGTGAAGCTGTTGATCATGGGAACTGAGGAATCTGAAATTTTCTTGAGATATATAATAATGATAATATATATGTTATGATAATATATAAAATATAACATTAGATATGACATGATTATAACCATATAACAGTATAAAATATGGGTTTATAACCATATAACAATATAAAATATGGGTTCAATGATTATCATAATCATACACTAATATCTTTTGGTATAATACTGTTATGTGCAAACTCATGAAAAATTTCTTTACCTCTGTTTTTTACGCAATACAACACACACATGTGCTAATGGATTAATTTACCTTTGTATATAATTAATTTATCCTTTGTTCTGTGTCTTGTTGACTTAATGCTTAAAGAGAACAATGCTTAAAGAGAACTGAGTACACTAGATAAGAGCTAGAAGTCTTCCAAATTCTGATGTTATTAGGGAAATCCTTGGTAAGATTTTGAGCCCTGAAGTTGATGTACTTTTGAAAAATCCTTAAGATTTATGTAGCTAGAACTTAGGTAATAGGTGATGGGTTAGTTTCATGGTAATGGGGTGGTGGATTTCTTCATTAATAGAGTACAGGCTACATTTTTGTGATGTGGGTGGTGCAGGCTCTTCTGAAGGGTGGAGACCAAGCTATATAGAGCAGTAGAGGTACTCATTTAAGCTTGGGGGAGGCGAATGTTCTACCCTGTAGCCTCTTGGGCAGCAACTGTTTGAAATCAGTAGCTATAGTTTTTTATGTTTTCCCCAACCTCCTTTCCCCTCTCCCATTTCCTGGACATGGATATGTGTGTGTGTTTTGCATTTTTATATTATTGAAGAGATTCTAGTACTTTTGAAGTGTTTCTTTTACTTTACTGGAAGTTTGACATAACACTAGTTGTTTAAAAGATAATCTTTCTATAAAGTTTAAAGATAGGAATAACAAGAATTAGGTCAGAGTAATTTAGTTATAAATCACAGCTCCAAATGATTGATCTGCTGGGGGAATAATGTATTGTTTCAGTGACTATTCTAGCTACTTGAGAATTAATTAAAAACTTTTCATTTCAAACCTTATTAAAAACCTTTTTCAAGTGTGTTCCTGTCTTAGAATATGAAGTACAGTTTTGAAGTAATGAATTGTTTTGAAAAAAAATAGAAAAAGTTTATAATATCCCTATGTGTTTTATTTTTCAAAAGTACTCAAATACCCTTTATTCCAGTGATACTATTGCTCAGGAACTTTTGGTGTTACTTTTGTAAGCACACCAAAAATCTGAGATATATTAATTTTGAATATCTTTGGCTGTTGTAAATATTTGTCCTTTAGAAAGGACTTTTCAAGCAAGAATTCTTTTTTTAATTGATTTTTTTATTTTTTCCAATTACATGTTTTGAAAGTTTTTCAACATTCATCCACATGCATATACATATTTTAAGTTAAATAATTAACTTCCACCCTCCCTTTCCACCCCCTCCTTTCAGTGGTGAACGGTCAGGTGAATATTACATACACATTTGTGTTTAACATGTTTTCAAATTAATCATTTCCAATGTGAGGAATTAGGAGAAAAGAAAGAAAACCATGACATAAGAAAGAAATACATAAGAGAAATTTTAAAAAAGTGAATATGGTGTTCGGGATTCTGTAAGTTTTTTTCCCCTCTGAATGGGAATGTCCATAGTTTCCTAGGATTGTCCTAGCCTTTTGAACTTCTGAGAGGAGCTGCATCCATTAAGATTATGTTGTTAATGTATAGTTTGTTGTTGTTAATGTATAATTTATTCCATTGTTCTGTAGAGTGTGATCATTCATGGTTTCTTATTGAACAATAGTACTCTGTAACCATATACTATAACTTGTTCAGCCATTCTCCAATTGATGGGCATCCCCTCAAATTCCATTGTTTTTGCCACTATAAAAAGAGCTATCAAGAAAGTATTTCAGTTATTAAGCAGTTCAGTCATTTGGAATCTAGTTCTAGTGATTAAATTGGATGATGAAATTGGATACCTTTTTTGTTATTATTAAAAATGAAGTTTTATTAAGGAAGCTTGTATTGTAGGGTATTGCTCATTAACTAGTTAATGTTTCTGGGAGAGTTTAAGATCTTGTAGTCTCTTTGGATCCCTGTGGGACTTTACAGATTTTATTTTTTAAATCTGTGACAACTTTTTTCCCCCTAGATTTTGCCTCTTTTTCTTTATAGTCTAAATACAACATAAAACTTCAGTTATTTAAAGATTCTGGCTATTCTGGTTTCTGTTAATCAGAATTTATTGCATGCATATTGGAAAAAACACAACAATTAGGAGTTTTCTTCTGACTTGAACTAATTTTTCTGTAATAAAGATTTATCATGAATAAAAAGGGACATACTGTGGTATTTACTTACCTTAATATTTTCATACTTCTCTTGTCAAATTCTGAAGTAGAGGAGCATATGTCATTCTTGGGAAAGGGTACAGATAAACCTTTATGTCAATGTTAAATTTTTGTTCTAGTTAAATTTCCTGGACCAAAACGCATATTTTAAAACTCATAGTTGAGTTGTACTCACAAGTCACTTTTACTTTACCTTTTATATTCCTTAAGCCAATGATTTCTGACATTTTGGAATTGACATTGACTAATGTGAGTGATCACATAACCTCTTAAATCTCAGTGTTCTGTTACATAAATGATGGATGGAATTAGGAGATATATGGGGGGTCCTTTCCAGTTCTTAAATTCTATATGGTTTCAGGAAAGTTCCTTAAATTTTTGGAAGCTCAAGTTTCTTTGATGATAATGAAATTGATGGATTATTTGATTTTTATGATCACTTCTGGGTCTGTAATTTAATGATCTTTTGATTCCTCACTCAGTGATAGAGGAGATATTTTGCTGTCATTTTTAGATTCAGTTTATATTGTTTGCATTCAAGTTCATTTTTTCCTGCTGCTTATAATAATTAAAGTCATTTTAGTTGGTCATAATAATCAATTCAATAAGCATTTATTAAGTACCTACCTTTTGAAGATATGAGGATACAAAAAAAGAAAAATCAACAGTCTTTGCCTTCAAGGAGCTTACAGTCTTAAGGGAAGTGCTTTCAAAAGGAAGCTTGGGGTTGGGTGGTGTAGTATAGGGGCTATCAATTCCTTTGAATTGAAATCAGGCAGAACTGTAGGTGAAAAGTGGAGTGAGATAGAAGTCTAATTTCTGCCCTCAACAAAAGGAAGGTTTTGAGTAGAATTTGGTACTCCATGCTCTAGCCCCTCCTCAGGGGAGAAAGGAGGCTGTGGTATTTGAATATCTCAGCAACCTGGCGATGCAATTGGAAGTGATCAACTTATTCTGGGAGGGGCATCTTACATATATATGAATGTATATACATATATCATCCATCATCTATCTATCTATCTATCTATCTATCTATCTATCTATCTATCTATGGAGATAGAGAGAGAGAGAGAGAGAACTAAAACCCAAAGAATTTATGACTTGCTCTGGATCACACAACTCTTAAGTTGACTATATTTATTAGGGTTCTGTTGAATACCTCTAAGAATCAGAGTTCTTGTGAACTGTATCTGTGAAAGTATTGCACACACAGATGAAATAATATATCTTTAAATACTAAAGAATAAGTATGGTTATCAATATATGTTTCATATTGCTTTTATAAAGAAACTTTCATGAAAGCATAACCCTTGTCTTTCTTAACTTTGGACTCCTGTAGAACAATGTTTTGCATACAGTAGCCTCCTAATAAATATTTGTTAAATTAAACAGCTAATCTCCTGTTACATTGGTTCCTTGGAAGTCACTCTGGGGAGAGTTTTTGCTTTAGCAAAAGCAACCCAAATTTTGGAGTTCTAGGAGAGATAGCGTGAAGTAGTGATTGTGTGTTGGTCTTGGAAATCAGCAGGCTTTGAGTTCAGATGAGTCAAAAGGTCAAAGGGCTTTCTCACCTGGTTATATGTTTATGCAAGATTAGATTGATCTTCAGGAAAAAAAAGACATAATCTTTCATAGGGTCTATATTCAGAATGTTTTCAGTATGGTGGTAGATTTAGAAATTACTTTTGATTGGCATGGCTTTCAGGAATCCAATCTCATTGAAGTGTCCTATTATCACAGGATAACACTAATAACTACTAATAAAGTAAAAGAATAAATGAATCAAAAAAGGTTAGGGTTAGGTAGGGCTATGAGAAGTATGTTGAAGAAAAAATAGTTATGTGGTAGTCTAGAAATCAGGGAAAGTTTAGTGAAAGGTTTAGTTGGATGTTAACAAATTTGATAGAATGATCAGGAGGAATGCATTCAAAGAGCTAGGGACCAATGGTATGGATTTGGGAAAACACAATGTGTAAAGGGGAGAGAAATTAATATAACCTTACATTTCTATAGGATTTAGGGTGAATGACGAGGTATTGAAGGTGAAAGGGATTATTATGAGACAAGATCAGAAAAAGAAGGTTGAGGAGGATTAAATAAAAGACTACTAAGATTCAATTTTGGTAGGAAATAAATTTTTTTAAGAGTTTTGGCAAGAGAGATAGGACCATATCTATATAGAATGAAGATCAGTTGAAGAATGGTTGAAAAATATGTTTTGGGGGGAGAGAATAAGAAGACATAGAAGGTTATTGCTGTAGTCCAAGTGAGTGGCAATGGAAAACAGGGATACCACAGAGGTGAAAGAGGTAGAAATGCTAGAAGTTGGTTAGTGAAGTAAGAAATTGGGGAGGGAGGGGAAATAAAAGGTATTAAGTTTCTGTATCAGGCTTCTTCCCTGATTTCCTTTCACACCATAAATCTCTTTTACAGAAGGTAAGAGAAGGCATAATAGAGAGAGTGCTGACTTCTGAGACAGAAAGAGTTTACTTTGTCCTGTCCCTATCCTTTAGTCTTTTAGGGCTCCTGGCTGTTTTCTAAGAGTCTAAATTATAAATTGCAGATTATTTGCCAGGCTGTACATAGAAGGAAGTTCTTATTTATAACTGATGCAATCACAAGTGAGGCATTGAGAAAAGAAAAAATCTGAAATTTTCTACTGGTTTCTTGAGATACAAAGACCAAAGCAAAACAGTTCCTGACTTCAGTAAGCTTCCAGTTCCTGGGTAAACAGCAGGTATACAAGGAAATACATAGTAATTACTAATAATACAATGTAATTTGAAGTGCAAGAGCACTAAAAATGCTAGCAGGATAAATATGTTTATATTGTGCTTTTAAGATTTGCAAAGGACTAGACACATCTCAGTATCTCATTTGATCTACTCAACCTTGTGAGGTGGGTACTGTTAAAATCTATTCTTATAGATATGGAAACTAATCATGACAGGTTAAGTGACTTGTTGAGGGTCACACAATGAGTAAGAATTAGAGGTAGGATTTGAACTTGGTCTTCATAACTTAAAGTTAGTACCCTTTCTAGTGTGCTACATAAATCACTGGCATCAAGAAAGGCTTTGTTTGGGAGGTAGTGTCTCATTTGGGCTTTGAAGGAAGGAAACTACCCAACAGGTAGAAAGCAATACATTCTAGATGTGTTGATTACTTGTGCAAAGGCACAGAAGGGAGATGGGGGGAGCATTCAGCAGGTCAGTAGAAAGGGGAATAAAAAAGGATATAATGCTGCAAAGATAACACTGAAATTTTGAACATGTAAACTTTGAAGCAATATGTAAATATTCATTGTTATGTGAGAGTGGTTGGAAGGTGATGCCAGTCATAGGGTATTATGTTCTGTTTTAGGATATGAATTTGAGATATGGATCCTGGACTCAGGGGAAAGGTCAAAGCTTAGAGAAGATTGGGGACTCTTCTGCATACTTACTGGTGTTTGTCAAAATTCTTTGCAGTAAATGAAATTTAAAAGAGAATGAAGTATAGATAATGAAGCTGAGGACCAAACATTGAGGAATATCTCATTAGGATTCAAAAACATGAAAAGTAAGAGGATACTAGAGAGGTAGGAGAGTATATCTGAAAGAGGTATTATCTATCACGGGGTCCTTTTCTGAAGAGGAATGAAGGGATGATAAGGATATCTATGACCTTTTTTTGAGAACAGATTCAAGATGGTTTTGAGTGACACAAGCTAAGATATAAAAAGGTTTACAAAATTATAGTGGAAAAGCATAGGTATTATTTGTGGGAAAATTTTTCAAGAGAAGGTGATGAGAAATGGACTGAAAAGCTCTTTTTAGTTCTTGGAGGGACACCTAAGCAAATTTTTAGATAAGATGAAAAGGAGATGGGGGGGGGTCTTTTTTTTTTTTTAGATTTTTCAAGGCAATGGGGTTAAGTGACTTGCCTAAGGCCACACAGCTAGGTAATTATTAAGTGTCTGAGACTGGATTTGAACCCAGGTACTCCTGACTCCAGGGCCAGTGCTCTATTCACTGCGCCACCTAGCCGCCCTGAGGGGGGGGGATTATTGAAAGATTTTTGTGGTGGTAGATAATGACTTATGAAAGTACTAGATCATAAAGAGTCAGGATTGAAGATGAAAATAAGCAAAACTGGATTGGGGTGATGGATCAGGAAAATTGAGAGGTGTTAAAAATAGGTTATCCACCTCTCTTTCAATAAAGAGAAATTGTGGCAAGCATGCAGTTGTCATGAAAATATCCTGGCAAGGAAGTTCTTGAGACTTCATTTTGCTGATGTATTTTTCTGATCATGTTATGTTCCATTTTACTTTGTGATTACTTCTGCAGTTTTAGAATGCCTTTTTGTACTTATTTTCTCATCCTATTATTTGCTATTCCTAGTGAATTCTGACTTGCTGAACTTTCCTTATCCCTGTGTCTATGTTCCCCTCTGTTGCTTTTAGAGGTTAATGTTATAATAAATTGATTTAAATGATTAAAAAAATACTTTTACTCCCAAGATTAGTCAGTGATTGAGCTACTGCTCATCTGAGTCCTCATCTGGGCATCCCCCCTCCCCCCGCCGGCGAAGAATGATATTGTTGTGAGCAGCTATTTCTGAAAGCATATATATCAATTCTGTGTAGGAATTTTGAATGAAGTCAACTAGTGACTTTCAGGAGTAAGTAGAATCGATTGCTTGGCATATAGTAGGTGCTTAATACTTTGAAGCATATTATTATTATTATTATTATTTGTAATATATGAAACTGAAGCTTAATGTTTTGGATCACAGTGCTGCTCATAGGAAAGGAATTTGCATCACAGAAAGTTATTTGACCAGCACTTGCTACTTCTAATAATTTTTTCTGTCTGCCAATTAAACCTCCATGGATTTAGGTTACTACTTTATACATTTTATTTGTTGATTATTGATTGTTGCAAGTAGATCTTCCCAGAAACTGTAAGATGGGTGATAGGCCCTTTTTTCCTCATTCAGATACAGAATTTCTTTGGAGTAATGTCCCTCAAACTCTTGAGATCTGTCAAAAGCAAATAAAAATATGTACATCAATCTGCCATATAGGATAGTTATGAGGGAAGCTTGTAGGACTTAGAGTGCTGTCTAAATATATCATTGTCATAATTTATCATTAAGTTGTGCTTTTGACTAACTTTCTTGTGTTTTATTGATTTTTGTTTCAGTGGGTTCACATCAACCCTGAAGTGTATTCATTAAATTATTTCCTTGCCTTTTCCTACAAATTTGGAACTGCACTAAGAACACATTTTTGAAGGGGCGGTTAGGTGGCACAGTGGATAAAGCACCGGCCCTGGAGTCAGGAGTACCTGGGTTCAAATCCAGGCTCAGACACGTAATAATTAACTAGCTGTGTGGCCTTGGACAAGCCACTTAACCCCGTTTGCCTTGCAAAAAAAAAAAACCCTAAAAAAACCCCCCACATTATTGAGATCCTAGATTCACAGAGGCAATAAGATTGTTTTAGGTACTTAATGGATTGATTGGGATGTGGCCTTGAGAAGATGTGAGAATTCATTGGACAGTGTATATGCCTTGGAGTTGGTAATAGTCTTTTGCCAGGGCTATGCCATTAAGCTTTAGCTTTGAAAAATGTGTTTCATCCCAAAGCAGTGCTGATTTTACAGTAAGGTGGAGGTCAGAGGAGCACTTTGCCGGTCAAAGGAGAGGAATTTCCATTAGCACCTGTTACTGTTACTTCTAATATTTTCTGTCAGACTCCAGTTTAATGTCCTTGGATTTACACCACTGCTTTAGGCTCTGTTTCTTATATCACAAATCAGATTTTGTTCAGTTCCCACTAAATTTTGATGTGAACTGGTCTAGTCTTTATTTTAGTCTGTAGAATCATGTTTAGTTTGTGTGCGTAGTGGTGTTAGGGCACTTAAACCCCTTTTTTCTAGTCAATAGATGCTCTTTTTTTTTGCAAGGCAATGGGGTTAAGTGACTTGCCCAAGGACACACAGCTAGCTTATTATTAAGTGTCTGAAGCCAGATTTGAACTCAGGTACTACTGATTCCAGGGCCAGTGCTCTATCCACTGTGCCACCTAGCTGCCCCTGTCAATAGATTCTTTTTTTTTTTTAAGGTTTTTGCAAGGCAAACGGGGTTAAGTGGCTTGCCCAAGGCCACACAGCTAGGTAATTATTACCTGTCTGAGACTGGATTTGAACCCAGGTACTCCAGACTCCAAGGCTAGTGCCTTATCCACTATGCCACCTAGCAGCCCCTGTCAATAGATTCTTTTTTTTATTTAATATTTATTCTCATTTTGTACAAATAATGTTTTTTTATACATTAATAAAATACTCTTGTTTAAGAGTAAATGAGATACCCCCTCCCCCCCATATAAACTCGCTTGAGTGATAAAGTAAAGGGAAGAGAATAAAATTAAAATAAAAAAAAATAGTAATAATTGTAGGTATGGCCAGGTGGTGCAATGGATAGAGCAGCAGCCCTGGAGCCATGAACACCTGAGCCTATATCCGGCCCCATACACCGAACAATCACCCAGCTGTGTGACATGCAAGCCACCCCAACTCCACTGCTCTGCAAAAACCAGAAAAAAAAGAAAAAAAGACCCCAAATAAGATAAAATAGTAATAATAGTAGGGGTGGCTGGGTGGCAGACAGAGCATTGGCCCTTGAGCCAGGAGCACCTGGGTCCAAGTCTGGCCTCAGACACCCAGCAATCACCCTGCTATGTGGCTCCAGGCAGGCCACCCAGCCCCATTTTCCCTGACCCCCCTCAAAATAATAATAATAAAAAATGTGCTTGAGTCTTTGTTCTAACACCAGCAACTCTTTTGCTGGTGGATCACATTCTTTATGATAAGTCCATCACAAAAGTTACTTCCCTATTTTTCTACCTTTGCCATTGCTGATCACAACTCCCTCCTTTCGTATTTCTCCACTACCATGTACTATATTTTCTCTCCTTTCACTCTGACTCTGCTGTGGGGTAGCTGAGTGGTGCAGCAGACAGATCCCCGGCCCTGGGGCCAAGAGACCCTGAGCCCCTATACCACCCCTTAGGCCCAACATCCACCTGGCCCTATGGTTCCGGCCTGGCCTTCCACTCCCAGTCCCTTGCAAGAAGTAAAAAAACAAAATGTGTTATATCTGACCATTCTCCCCCATGGTCCAGCTTCTCCTCCTTCATTCACATCCCCACCCCTTCCCCCTGTCCCCCCCTCTCCTTCTTACTCCAGATGCCTATACCCCATTGAGTATATATGCTGTTTCCTCTCCTAGCCACATCTGATGAGAGCAAAGATTCCCTCATTCCCCCTTACCTTCCCCGCTTCCATATCATTTCAATAGCTCATTGTAATAAAGAAAAATCTTGTTATATGAGATATCTTGGCCTATTCCCCCCTCTCCTTTTTCTTTCTCCTTTTACATTTCCCTTTTTCTATTGGCTCCATTTTTACACCATATTTTATCTTCAGATTCAGCTTTCTCCTGTGCTTCAACTATAAAAGCTCCCTCTACCTGCTCTAGTAACTGAGAAGGTTCATATGAGTATTATTAGTGTCATTTTTCTATGCAGGAATATATGCAGTTCATCATCATTAAGTCCCTCATATTTTCCCTTCTCCAATCTCCATGCTTCACCTGAGTCCTGTATCTGAAGATCAGACCTTCTGATCAGCTCTGGCCATTCCAACAGGAACATTTGAAATTCCCCTGATTCATTGAAAGTCTATCTTTTTCCCTGGAAGAGGACATTCATTTTTGCTGGGTAGTTGATTCTCGGTTGCATTCCAAGCTCTTTTGCCTTCCTGTATATTATATTCTAAGCCCTACGAGCTTTTAATGTAGTTGCTGCTAAATCCTGTGTGATCCTGACTACAGCTCCATGATATTTGAACTGTGTCCTTCTGGCTGCTTGTAATATTTTCTCTTTGACTTGGGAGTTCTGGAATTTGGCTATAGTATTCCTAGGGGTTGGTTTTTTGGGATCTCTTTCAAAGTCTTTTTTGAGCTGTGTCATAACCTGATCCCAATTTCTGTTTTTCTTGGAGTCTTTAGATGCAGGAGCTTGTGCTTCCTCATCTTCAGACTTGAGTATTTTGATCCTTCTTGGGCTCATCTGCAAAATATTTCTCAGTGGTATTCCTCTTTTTTTCTCAGCTTGCTCATTTTCCCAGCCTGAGCCTGTTTTGGGGTGCTTCTTGAGGTTTTGGGACACTCCCACAAGGGTCTCAATATGTGAGGCTCTGTCCTCCCTCTTGGTCTGTGAATGACTATATGTGCCCCCCTCTGCCACAGGACCGAGGTGGGGGGAGGCTGCTGTTCTGTGCAGGGGCCTAGACTGTGATCAGGATCTGAATGTGGTCAGAGCCCCAGAGTCCTGTTCCAGGGACAGAGGACAGAGCTCGGCAGTCTCTCTCTCTTCATTCCTGTCCCTAGGTTCAGTGGGCTCATGCCCTGGGGGCTCCTGCTTCTGGTTCCTTGATCTGGGCTGCTGCGGCCAAGCTGCTAGCTTTGTGCCCTGAGGGCTGGGCTTCACGTGCTCGCTGTGGCAGAGGTTCCCCTGCTGTTCCCCCAGTTTGTGCCTGGTGCTCCCCAGGGTGTAGCTCAGGAGAGTCCCCCGCTGCTGAGCTGTGGCTCCCAGTGCCCTGGTGCTGCCTCCGGGAGGCTGCAGTTCTTTCCCTCTGGCGGGCCACTCCTCTGGCGGGCTGCCCCTTCAACCCCGGGGAGCAGAGCCTTTCTACTCTTTTCCAGGTTACCTTGAGTAGGAGAACTGCCTCACTGGGTCCCTCTGTGGGTTCTGTCTCTCGAAAATTTAGAGTCCTTAGCTTAAGGGTTTTATGAGAGAGTGCCTAAGACATCTTGGCTCCTTAATAAACCTATTAAGCTTTACTCTGTGCCAGGCTTTGTATTAAGCAGGAACCCCACAGTTGAATGGGGAGAAAAATATGCCAACAACATGCCAAATTGGAACCTTTCCTTAAAAGCTGATAATTTGCATTTCATGATCCCTGCTTTGAGGTGGAAAGAACATTGAATTTATAGGAAGTGACCTGGGTCAAGTCTTGACTGACTCTAACATCTTGGAAATTACTTCACCCCATCTCCGGACTTCTTGTTTTCCAAACTAACATTTAGAGTACAGGTTGTGATCAGAGGAATTTTGAAGTTCAGGATATTGGAAATAATATATATTTTGATGAGGTTGAGGCAGTTGGGTGGCACAGCAGATACTGTGTTGGACCTGCAATCAGGAAGATCCAAATTCAGATCTGGTCTCACATAATAGCTATGTGACCCTGCAAATTCAGATCTGGTCTCAGATAATTAATAGCTATGTCACCCTGGGTAGTAATGTCTATTTTTCTCAGTTTCCTCTACTGTAAAATGAAGATAATAAAAGAAATGACTTCCTAGATTTGTGAAGATCAAGTGAGATGATACAGTAATTAGAGTGCTGAACTTGGAGTCAAAAAGACTCTTTCATGAATTCAAATCTGGCCTTGACACTGACTAGCTATATGTACTTGAATAAATCACTTCACCCTGTTTACCTTGGTTTCTTCACCTGTAAAATCTGGAGAAGGAATAGACAAACTACTCCAGGAGGCTTACTAAGAAAACCCCAAAATAGGATCATAAAGAGTCAGGCACCACTGAAATTACTGAACAACAATTTAGCAGTGACTGATACATATTAGGCGCTTATTTTTTCCCTTCTCTTCCCCTGTTCATAGTTAAAAAGTTAAAGTTAAGTGATAGTGGTAGAGAGAGGTCATTGGAATTAAGGAGGTGAATGAATGTTAACTGAGATATTGGAGGAATGATTAGTATTGAGAATTTTTTTTCCTAAAGATTTAATTTATTTTGAGTTTTACAATTTTCCCCCTAATATTACTTCCTTCTCCCACCCCCTCACAGAAGACAATTGCCAATCTTTGCATTGTTTCCATGGTATACATTGATCCAAATTGAATATGATAAGAGAGAAATCATATCCTTGAGGAAGAAACAAAGTATAAGAGATAGCAAGATCAGACAATAAGATAGCAGTTCCCCCCCCCCCCCCAATTAAAGTTAATAGTCCTTGGTCTTTGTTCAAATTCCACAGTTGTTTCTCTGAATACAGATAGTATTCTCCATCGCAGACAGCCCAAAATTGTCCCTGATTGTTCCACTGATGCAGTGCAAGGCCATCAAGGTTGATCATCACCCCCATATTGCTGTTAGGGTGTACAGTGTTTTTCTGGTTCTGTTCATCTCACTCAGCATCAGTTCATGCAAATCCCTCCAGGCTTCCCTGAATTCCCATCCCTCCTGGTTTCTAATAGAACAATAGTGTTCCATGACATACATATACCACGGTTTGCTAAGTCATTGCCCAATTGAAGGACATTTACTTGATTTCCAATTCTTTGCCACCACAAACAGGGCTGCTATGAATATTTTAGTACAAGTGATGTTTTTTACCCTTTTTCATCATCACTTCAGGGTACATATCCAGTAGTGGTATTGGTGGATTACAGGGTATGCACATTTTTGCTGCACTTTGGACATAGTTCCATAACTTGCTCTTCAGAAATTTTCAATGAGTTCACAACTCCACCAGCAATAGTGTCCTAGATTTCCCACAACCCTTCTAACAATGGTCATTATTCATTCTGGTCATATTGGCCAGTCCGAGAGGTATGAGGTGGTACCTCAGAGCAGCTTTATTTTGCATTTTCTAATAAGTAGTGATTTGGAGCAGTTTTTCATATGACTATGGATTGCTTTGATTTCCTCATTTGCATATCCTTAGACCATTTGTCAATTAGGGAATGGCTTTTTTTAAAAATTTGACTCAGTTCTTTGTATATTTTAGAAATGAGTCATTTGTCAGAAACATTAGTTGTAAAGATTGTTTCCCAGTTCATTACATTTCTTTTGATCTTGGTTACGGTGGTTTTGTCTGTGCAAAAGCTTTTTAATTTAATGTAATCAAAATCATCTAGTTTGTTTTTAGTGATTTTTGCCATCTCTTCCCTAGTCATAAACTGCTTCCCTTTCCATAGATCTGACAAGTAAACTAGTCCTTGATCTTCTAGTTTGCTTACAGTATTTTTTTTTTTATGTCTAACTCCTGTATCCTTTTGGATTTTATCTTGGTATAGGGTGTGAGGTGTTAATCTGTTCTCAGTTTCTTCCATACTAACTTCCAATTTTCCCACCAATTTTTATCAAAGAGAGAGTTTTTCTTCCAATAGCTGGACTCTTTGGGTTTATCAAACAGCAGATTACTGTAATCGTTTCTGCTATTGTACCTAGTCTATTCCACTGGTCCACTACTCTATTTCTTAGCCAATATGAGACAGTTTTGATGACTGATGCTTTATAATATAATTTTAGATCAGGTAGGGCTAAGCCACCTTCTTTTGCACTTTTTTTCATCGAATTCCTGGAATTTCTTGACTTTTTATTTTTATTTTTTCAAGGCAAATGGGGTTAAGTGGCTTGCCCAAGGCCACACAGCTAGGTAATTATAAAGTGTCTGACATTGGATTTGAATTCGGGTAATCCTGACTCCAGGGCTTCACCTAGCTTCCCATGACTTTTTATTTCTCCATATGAATTTACTTAGAACTTTTTCAAACTCATTAAAGCAATTCTTTCGGATTTTGATTGGCAGGACACTAAACAGCTAGTTTAGTTTTGGTAGAATTGTCATTTTTGTTATATTAGCTCCATCTATCCATGAACAGTTGATGTTTGCCCAGTTATTTAAATGTGATTTAATTTGTGTGAGAAGTGTTTTGTAATTCTTTTCAAAAAGTTTCTGGTTCTTCCTTGGCACATAGACTCCCAGGTATTTTATATTGAAAATACAATATTGAATAGTAGTGGTGATAATGGGCACCCTTGTTTCACCCCGATCTTATTGGCAATGCCTGTAGCCTCTCCCCAGGCATATAATGCTTGTTGATGGTTTCAGATAGATACTGCTTATTATTCCAAGGAACAATCCATTTATTTCTACTCTCTCCTGTGTTTTTAGTAGGAATGAGTGCTGTATTTTTTCAGCAGCTTTTTTAGCATCTATTCATGTAATCATATAATTTCTGATAGGTTTGTTGTTATAATTAATTGTACTAACAGTTTTCCTAATATTGAAGCAACCCGGTATTCCTGGGATAAATCCTACTTGATCAAAATATATTATCCTAGTGATAACTTGTTGTAATCATTTTGTTAAGATTTTATCTAATATTTTTGCATCTATATTCGTCAGGGATATAGGTCTTTAATTTTCTTTCTCTGTTTTAATTCTTCCTGGTTCTTGGTATCAGCACCATATTGGTGTCAGAGAAAGAGGCAGAATTCTGTCTTCCCCTATTTTTCCAAAGAGTTTATTTAGCATTGGAACCAATTGTTCCTTAAATGTTTGGCAAAATTCACTTGTGAATCCATCAGGCCCTGGAGATTTTTTCTTAGGGAGTTCAATGATGGCTTATTGAATTTATTTTTCTGAGATAGGGTTGTTTAGGTATTTAATCCCCTCTTCATTTAACCTGGGCATTTTATATTTTTGAAAATATTCGTCCATTTCACTTAGATTGTTACAGTTATTGGCATAGAGTTGGGCAAAATAATTTCAAATTACTACTTTAAGTTCCTCCTCATTGTTGGTGAGTTCACCTTTTTTTCATTTATGATACTAGCAATTTGATTTTCTTTTTTCTTTAATCAAGTTGACCAGAGGTTTATCAACTTTTTTGTTTTTTTCATAAAACCAAATCTTTGTTTTATTTATTAATTCAATATTTGCTTTGCTTTCGATGTTATATAATTTCTCCTTTAATTTTTAGAACTTCTAATTTGTAATTTAATTGAGGATTTTTAATTTGTTCTTCCTCTAATTTTTTTTGTTGCATATTTAGTTCATTGGTCTTCTCTTTCTCTAATTTATTCATGTAAGCATTTAAAGATATAATATATCCCCTGACAGCTGCTTTGAGTGAATCCCACAGGTTTTGTTATATTGTTGCATTATTGTCATTATCTAGGATAAAATAATTAATTCTTCTATAATTTGTTATTTGATCCACTCATTCTTTAAAATGTGATCATTCAATTTCCAATTAGTTCTGAGTCCATATCTCCCTGGTCCAATATTGCATATGATTTTTATTACATTGTGATTTGAGAAAGATGTATTCACTATTTCTGCCTTACTGCAATTTATTGTTAGGTTTTTATGGACCAGTACATGGTCAATTTTTGTATAAGTGCCATGTACTGCAGAGAAAAAGGTATATTCCTTTCTATCCCCATTGTTTCCTCCATAATTGTACCATATCCAGTTTTTCTATCTATTTACCTTCTTAACTTCTTTCCTGTCTATTTTATGATTCGATTTATCTAGATCTGAGAGTAGGAGGTTGAGGTCTCCCACTAGTAGAGTTTTGCTGTCTCTGTCTTCCTGTAGTTTTTTCAGCTTCTCCTCTAAGAATTTGGATGCTATACCATTGGGTGCATACATATTCATTATTGAAATAGCTTTATTGTCTGTGGTACCTTTTAGGAGGATAAAGTTTTCTTCCTTATCTCTTTTAACGTGATCTATTTTTGCTGCTGCTTTGTCTGAGATAAGGATTGCTATCCCTGCTTTTTTCACTTCAGCTGAAGCAAAATAATATTTTTCTCCAACCTTTTAGCTTTACTCTATATGTATCTATTTCTGCTTCAAATGAGTTTCTTGTAAGCAGCATCTTGTAGGATTCTGGTTTTTAATTGACTCTGCTATTCACTTACATTTTAAAGGAGAGTTCATCCTATTCACATTCAAAGTTATAATTGCTAACTTTATTACCCTCCATGTTATCTTCCCTATTTTTGTATTTTTCCTTCCCCCCCCCAATCTTATTACCCAGTATTTTATTTCTGAATACTGCCACCTTCAGTGTATTTGCACTCCTATATCTACCCTCCTCCCCTTTCTTTCCCCATTCCCCTTTTCCCTTCCTTGTTACTTCCCTTTTTCTCCCCCTCCCTGTCTCTGTCCCCTCCCCTCCCCTTTTCCCCTTTTAATACTTGAAAGGTAAGATGCTTTTTAAGTTAACTGAGCATGTTAACTTTAAGCCAAGTCTGATGAGAGGAAGATTCAGGTGTTTCTCATCTCCTGCCTTCTTCTCCTATATTAGCAAATTATTTTGTACCTCCTAATGTGATGAGATTTACCCCATTCAGTCCTCTCCCTCCTCCCGTCTCCTTTTTGTCCCCCTTTTTAAGGTAGAAGTGTTTTTAAATCATTCTACGGAGTCATAGAAAATTCTGAATATCCATCACTTCTAGCTAAGTATATTCTATTAGAGTCTTTCTCTCAAGTAGGGTTATAGCCAGTTTCATCCCACTGGATAGCAGTCTTATGGATAAGTCATGAGTGTCCATCACTTCTGGCTAGGTATATTCTTTCTACTAGAGTTACAATTCTCAAGAGTTATGAGAATCTTCCCCATGCTGGTAAAAAGCCAATTTCACCTTATTGGATTGCAGTTTTTTTCTTTAGCTCCTCTTTGTTTTAACCTTTTTTTTGTAGATCTTGAACGTCCTGTTTGGTGTCCAGATTTTCTATTGAGCTCTGGTTTTTTTCATCAGAATTTGGAATTCTTCCATTTTGTTAATGTCCATCTTTTGCCCCTGAAAAAAGAGGCTCAGCTTTGCAGGATAGTGGATTCTTGACTGCATTCCAAGCTCCCTTGCTTTTCAGAATATCTCATTCTAGGCCCTTCGATCTCTTAATGTTGATGCAGACAGGTCCTATGTAATCCTTACTGTGGCTCCTTGATATTTAAATTGTATCTTTCTGGCTGCTTGCACGATTTTCTCTTTTATCTGATAATTCTGGAATTTGGCCACAACATTCCTTTGTGTTTACATTTTAGGATCTCTTTTCAGAGGGTTTCCATGTATTTTTTCAATAACTATTTTGCCTTCTCATTCCATGATATCAGGGCAGGTTTCCACCACTAAATCTTGTAATATTAAGTCCAGGCTTTTTTTCTCTTCATTGTTTTCAGGAAGACCAATAATTCTTAGGTTGCCCCTCCTTCATCTGTTCTCTAGGTCAGTGGTTTTGCTGATGAGGTATTTTACATTTTCTTCTATTGTTCTATTTTTTTGGCTTTGTTTAACAGGCTCTTGCTGTCTCATGAAGTCATTAGTTTCCACAGACTCCATTCTTTTTTTTTAAGAGAGGAGTTTTCATTTACTTTTTGTAATTCCTTTTCCAATTGGTCAGTTCTATTTTTGAAAGAGAGAATTATGTGAGAGAATTATTCTCATTTCATATTTTTCTAATTGAGGATGTGAAAGAATTAGTCTCCTTTTGTATTTGTCCAATTGTATTTTCCAGTGATTTGTTTTCTTGTTGCAAGGTGTTACTTTCTTTTCCCAAATTTTCCAATTGATTTTTAAACTCCTTCCTTATTTCTTCAAGCGCTTCTTTCTGTGCTGGAGACCAGATCATATTCTCCTCAGATGTTCTAGGTTTCTCTGAGTTAGGGTCTTTCCTTTCCAAGAATTTTACTATGGATCCACCTTTCTGCTGACATTTCTTCATTTTGCTAAGATTCTGAGTTCAGGAGGGGTTGGTTCTCAGAGGTTTGGTGTTGGGATCCCTAGGGTCTTTACTCACTTAGTTTAATATCTCCAGGGCCCGTAATAGGTGCTGGTTGCTTTCTTTTAGGAGTGTCTATGACCTTGATTGAGGCCTTCTCCCTTGGCCCGGAGGGAGTGATTGAAGCTGTTAAATACTCTTGTCTTCAATCAGTGGTGGCCTCTATCCTGGGGTGAGGTCATCATTCTCCCTACTGTCAGCTGGGCTGTTTCTGCTGCTCACACACCTGTGCCTGGGGCAGAAGATCTGTAATTGTGTTTATTCTGGGAAGAGTCTTTAGCTGAAATGGTGACATGGAGGCATGGACTCAGCACCAGAGGAGCCCAGGGATGATGTCCACAGCAGTGCTCCTGTACTGGAACTGTCTCTTCAGCCCTGCTGGAAAGCTCCTGAAGGTTGAACATCACTCCCATGTTGCTGTTAGGGTGTACAGTGTTTTTCTGGTTCTGCTCATCTCACTCAGCATCAGTTCATGCAAATCCTTCCAGGTTTCCCTGAAATCCCGTCCCTCCTGGTTTCTAATAGAACAATAGTGTTCCATGACATACATATACCACAGTTTGCTAAGCCATTCCCCAATTGAAGGACATTTACTGGATTTCCAATTCTTTGCCACCACAAACAGGGCTGCTATAAATATTTTTGTACAAGTAATGTTTTTACCCTTTTTCCTCATCTCTTCAGGGTATAGACCCAGTAGTGGTATTGCTGGGTCAAAGGGTTTGCACATTTTTGTTGCCCTTTGGGCATAGTTCCAAATAGCTCTCCAGCAGGGTTGGATGAGTTCACAGCTCCACCAACAGTGTAATAGTGTCCCAGATTTCCCACATCCCTTCCAACAATGATCATTATCCTTCCTGGTCATACTGGCCAATCTGAGAGGTGTGAGGTGGTACCTCAGAGAAGCTTTAATTTGCATTTCTCTAATAATTAATGATTTAGAGCATTTTTTCATATGGCTATGGATTGCTTTGATCTCCTCATCTGTAAATTGCCTTTGCATATCCTTTGACCATTTGTCAATTGGGGAATGGCTTTTTGTTTTAAAAATATGACTCAGTTCTCTGTATATTTTAGAAATGAGTCCTTTGTCAGAATCATTAGTTGTAATGATTGTTTCCCAATTTACTACATTTCTTTTGATCTTGGTTACATTGGTTTTATGTGTGCAAAAGCTTTTTAATTTAATGTAATCGAAATCATCTAATTGGTTTTTAGTGATGTTCTCCAACTCTTCCTTAGTCATAAACTGTTCCCTTTTCCATAGATCTGACAGGTAGACTAGTCCTTGATCTTCTAATTTGCTTATAGTATTGTTTTTTATGTCTTTGTCCTGTAACCATTTGGATCTTATCTTGTTAAAGGGTGTGAGGTGTTGGTCTAATCTAAGTTTCTTCCATACTTAACTTCTAGTTATCCCAGCAATTTTTATCAAAGAGGGAGTTTTTATCCCAATGGCCGGACTCTTTGGGTTTATCAAACAGCAGATTACTATAATCATCTCCTGCTTTTACACCTAGTCTATTCCACTGGTCCACCTCTCTATTTCTTAGCCAATACCAAACAGTTTTGATGACTGATGCTTTATAATATAATTTTAGATCAGGTAGGGCTAAGCCTCCTTCTTTTGCACTTTTTTCATTAAGCTCCTGGCAATTCTTGACTTTTTATTTCTCCATATGAATTTACTTACATTTTTTTCTAACTCGTTAAAGTAATTTTTTGGAATTTTGATTGTAGGGCCCTAAACAGATAGTTTTGGTAGAATTGTCATTTTTATTATATTAGCTCTCCCTATACATGAGCAGTTGATATTTGCCCAGTTATTTAAATCTGATTTAATTTGTGTGAGAAGTGTTTTATAATTGTTTTCAAAAAGATTCTGAGTCTGTCTTGGCAAATAGACTCCCAAGTATTTTATATTGTCTGAGGTTACTTTGAATGGGATTTCTCTTTCTAGCTCTTCCTGCTGTATCTTGCTAGACATATATAGAAAAGTTGAGGATTTATGAGGGTTTATTTTATAACCTGCAACTTTGCTAAAATTGCTAATTTTTCCCAGTATTTTTTAGATGATTTCTTGGGATTCTCTAGGTAGACCATCATGTCATCTGCAAAGAGTGAGAGTTTTGTCTCTTCCTTCCCAATTATAATTCCTTTAATTTCTTTTTCTTCTCTAATTGCTGATGCTAACATTTCTAATACAATATTGAATAGTATTGGTGATAATGAGCACCCTTGTTTCACCCCTGATCTTATTGGGAATGCCTCTGGGCTCTCCCCATTGAATATAATGCTTGTTGATGGTTTCAGATAGATACTAATTATTTTAAGGAACAGTCCATTTATTCCTACACTCTCTAGTGTTTTTTAATAGGAATGGATACTGTATTTTCTCAAAAGCTTTTTCAGCATCTATTGATATGATCATATGATTTCTGATAGGTTTGTTGTTAATTGAGTATACTAACAGTTTTCCTAATATTGAACCAACCCTGCATTCCTGGAATAAATCCTACTTGATCATAATGTATTATCCTAGTGATGACTTGTTGTAATCGTTTTGCTAAGATTTTATTTAGGATTTTTGCATCTATATTCATCAGGGAAATAGGTCTGTAATTTTCTTTCTCTGTTTTAACTCTTCCTGGTTTAGGTGTATCAGCACCATATTGGTTTCATAGAAAGAGTTAGGCAGAGTTGCATCTTTCCCTATTTTTCCAAAGAGTTTATGTAGGATTGGAACCAATTGTTCCTTAAATGTTTGGTAGAATTCACTTGTGAGTCCATCAGGCCCTGTAGATTTTTTTTTAGGGAGTTCAGTAATGGCTTGTGGAATTCCTTTTCCGAGATAGGGTTGTTTAGGTATTTAATCTCTTCTTCATTTAACCTGGGCACCTTATATTTTTGTAAATATTCATCCATTAGATTATCAAATTTATTGGCATAGAGTTGGGCAAAATAATTTTGAATTATTACTATAATTTCCTTCTCTTTGGTGGCGAGTTCACCTTTTTCATTTATGATACTAGCAATTGGGTTTTCTTCTTTCTTTTTTTAATCAAATTGACCAGAGGTTTATCAATTTTATTGGTTTTTCATAATACCAACTTTTGGTTTTATTTATTAATTCAATAGTTTTTTTTTTGCTTTCAATTTTATTAATTTCTCCTTTAATTTTTGGAATTTTTAATTTGGTATTTAATTGGGGATTTTTGATTTGTTCTTCCTCTAATTTTTTTAGTTGCATGTATAGTTCATTGATTTCCTCTTTCTCCAATTTATTCATATAAGCATTTAGAGCCATAATATATCCCGTGAGATTTGCTTTGAATGAATCCCATAGGTTTTGGTATGTTGTTTCATTATTATCATTATCTATGATAAAATGGTTAATTCTTTCTATAATTTGTTTTTTGGTCCACTCATTTTTTAAAATGAGGTTATTCAGTTTCCAATTTGTTCTGGGTCTATGTCTCCTTGGCCCAGTATTGCATATGACTTTTATTGCATTGTGATCTGAGAAAGATGTATTCACTATTTCTGTCTTTCTGCAGTTGATCATTAGGTTTTTATGCCCTAGTACATGGTCAATTTTTGTATAAGTTCCATGTACTTCAGAGCAAAAGGTATATTCGTTTCTATCCCCATTCAGTTTCCTCCATAAGTCTACCATATCTAATTTTTCTAACAATCTATTTACCTCCCTAATTTCTTTCTTGTTTGTTTTATGATTTGATTTATCTAGATCTGGGAGTGGGAGGTTGAGGTCTCCCATTAGTAGAGTTTTGCTGTCTCTGTCTTCCTGTAGTTTTTTCAGCTTCTCCTCTAAGACTTTGGGTGCTGTCCCACTGGGTGCATATATATTCAATATTGAAATGACTTTATTGTCTGTGGTACCTTTTAGGGGGATAAAGTTTCCTTCCTTATCTCTTTTAAGGAATGCTATCTATTTTTGCTGCTGCTTTATCTGAGATAAGGATTGCTACTCCTCCTTTTTTCACTTCAGCTGAAGCAAAATAATATTTTTCCCCCAACCTTTTAGCTTTACTCTATATGTATCTATCTCTGCTTCAAATGAGTTTCTTGTAAGCAGCATGTTGTAGGATTCTGGTTTTTAATCCACTCTGCTATTTGCTTATGTTTTAAAGGAGAGTTCATCCCATTCACATTCAAGGTTATGATTACTAATTCTTTATTGCCCTCTGTACTATCTTCCCTCTGTTTGTATTTTTCCCCCCTTTCCCCCCTTTTATCCATATTCCCCATTTTTTTGTTTCTGAAAACCACACCCTTCAGTGTGTTTGCCCTCCTATATCACACCCTCCCCTTTCTTTCCCCTTTCCCTTTGTCCCTTTTCCCTTGCCTTCCTTTTGTTATTTCCCCTTATTTCCCCCCCTCCCCTTCCCTTTCTCCGTGCCCCCCTTCCCCTTTTCCCTTTTTAATACTTGAAAGGTTAGATGTTTTATAAGTTAACTGAGTATGTGTAGGTTGACTTCAAGCCAAGTCTGATGAGAAGATGATTCAGGTATTTCTCCTCTGCTCCCTTCTTCCCCTCTATTACCATAGTTTTTTTGTACCTCTTAGTGTGATGAGATTTACCCCATTCAATCCTTTCTAATATTGAAGTCCACAGTTCTTATGTGAAATAAGCCTTCAAAATCATTGAATTTCTTCACCCTAAGAATCCTATTAAGACCCAGTTTCAGGGATTGTTGGAAGATGAGCAATTTTGTAATAACTATGCTTCAACTGACATGCAGTATGCCCAGACACAATCCACTTCAACTTCTGAACATTTGGTTTAGAACACTTGTTTGATGAGTATTCAGTTAGGCACTTTGCTACAAGTTCCTTCCAGAAGGTCAGATCTCTGCAATGTATTTTAGAATGTTTCTGTAGACATTCTACTCCTGTCAATTCCATAAATTTCTGTGCTTGAATCTCCAGTGCTATTATAGACAATGCTAATACAGAAGGCTTTGCTTTAGAAAACATAATCCTACAGTGGCAGGCCTTAAGCTGAGCTTCCAGTCTTTCAAAACTCAGATTCTTTCTCCTTTCAAATGGTAAATTCTCATGAATGAGTGAATAATAGAGCTGTAGAAACTGAAAAGCAGTAGTAGCTTTGACTTTCCAACACACTTTCTCTAATACAATCTTTTCCATTCTCATCAGGTCAGAAACTGAATTTGTATTGACTTATTCGAATCAAATGAGTGGCTAATGGGACATTTCTTTCTTCCTCTGTTGATTTCACAGCCAGATAGAATCAACTTAATCCCACACATCCAAGGTGTTTGGGCTGTACCTTCTTTTTAGATAGAAATCTGTCCAGTAAATTCACAGCTAGAGATAAAGTCTCTGAATCAAAACCGAAGAACTGAGTGAGGCTAAGAAGGTCTTTCACTTCGAAGTCTCTCAGTCTTGCAGTCATCCGAAGGCCATTATCATGAGCAGGTTCAATTAGTCTCAAGCCACAGACCTTTGGCTGACAACTGGACTCCTGTTCCAACAGAACATTCAGCTGGTGCAGCAGTTTCTGAGCTTCAGTTGTTACCAGGGCCTCTATCATCTTGAGCTCCTCCAGGCAGCTCTTCCTCCAAAGCAAGCCTCCCCCCCCCCCCCCCCCCCCGGGACCACACCTCTCCTCACCCTGAAAAATTAGTTCAGATGTCCCAGACGACGTGGGAACTATCTAAGGGAGAGGAGAGGGACCTGGGGGGGGGGGAGGGGATAGAGGGGGCTCCCGGGGCGGCAGCTGCAGCCAGTGAGGAGGACGCTGGTCCCAGGCCGCGGAGCGCTCAGCTGATATACTCTTTCAAATAACTACTTTGCCCTCTGATTCCATGATATCAGGGCAGTTTACCATGACTAGATCCTGTAATATTAAGTCCAGGCTTTTTTTTTTCTTCAGTGTTTTCAGGAATACCTATAATTTTCAGGTTGCCCCTCCTCAATCTATTCTCAAGGTCAGTGGTTTTGTTGATGAGGTATTTTACATTTGCTTCTATTTTTTCTATTTTTTGATTTTGTTTAACTGACTCTTGCTGTTTCATGGAGTCATTAGTTTCTATAGACTCCATTCTCTTTTGTGGGGAGGAATGTTCTTCATTAACCTTTTGCAACTCCTTTTCCTATTGGTCAATTCTATATTTGAAAGAGCTTTCCATTTGACCAATTAAGGTTTTGAGAGAATTAATTTCTTTTTACATTTGCTTATTTGAGGATCTGAGAGATTTATTCTCCTTTTGTGTTTGTCCAGTTGTACTTTCTAAGGTTTTGTTTTCTTGTTGCAAGGTATTAATTGTCTCTCCCAAATTTTTAAGCTCCTTCCTTCAAGGAAGTCTTTCTGTGCTGGAGACCAGATTGTATTCTCCTCAGAGGTTCCAGGTCTCTTGTGAGTTGGGGTCTTTTCCTTCCAGGAATTTTTCCATGGATCCACCTTTCCGCTGACCCTTCTTCATTATGCTATGACCTTGAGTTTGGGGGGCGGCTGGTTCACCTGGGCTTGGGATCACTAAAGGCTTTACTGAATGCAGTTTCTCTGGCTGGCCAGTAGGAGGTGCTAGTTGCCCTCTCTGGGGTGTCTGTGATCTGGGTTACCAGGCCCTCTCCCTTTGCCCAAAGGCAGGAGTTGGAGCTATTGAATTCTTTTGCCTTCAGTCAATGGTGGGCTTTGCCCTGGCCTGAGGTCATTCCTCAGCTGGGCTGGTTCTTTGGCTCACACACCTGGGCCTGAGGCAGAAGTAGTTTGCCTTTGTTTGGGAGGAGGCCTCTGTGCAATGGAGGCGTGCCCTCAGAGTTTCTCAGACCGGAGGATCCCAGGGATGCTGTCTGCAGC
Organism: Macrotis lagotis; assembly: GCF_037893015.1. Lineage (NCBI taxonomy): Eukaryota > Metazoa > Chordata > Mammalia > Peramelemorphia > Peramelidae > Macrotis > Macrotis lagotis. The sequence continues at coordinate 118,972,349 of NC_133666.1, forward strand.
TCTCCTGCACCAGAACTCTCCCCCGAGCCTGGTCCCTGAGCTCCAGGGGGACAGCACCAACACCAGTGCCTCTGCTTCCCCGTGGACCCAAGCCCCTTTCGTCCAGCCCACCTCTGATCCAGCAGGTCCGGCTCTCGGGCCCTCAGACTCCCAGTTCCAATTCAGCTGTTAATCTGGCTGATTTGGGGCTGATCCTCCCTCTGAGCCCAGATTCTCCCACCTGAATTCCACCAAAGCTGCTGCTGTAGACAAATCCTGAGGTAGTTGTTCTTTCTCCTGGCTTTTCTTTCTGGGTTTTGTGCATCAGATTTCTTTTAAGAGGTTTGTTTCATGTGATAGATGGGGAAGAGATCAGGAGACTTTAGGACTGTGCCTGTCTTCTCTCCTCCATCTTGGCCGGGAAGTCTTGGATATCTTTCTTGGGAATATTGGTGGATTCTCTCAATTTCTATTTTGCCCTCTGCTTCTAGGATATCAGGGCAGTTTCCCTCTAAATAGTTCTTTGAAAATGATGTCAAGGCTCTTTTCCTGATCCTGACTTTGAGGTATCCCAATAATTTTTAAATTATCAAATTATTAAATGAGATGTTTCACATTTTCTTGTAATTTTTCATTCTTTTGGTTTTGAAGTATTGTCTTGATTTCTCGTAAATTCAGCAGTCTTCCTCAGTTCCATTCTACATCTGAAGGATTTGTTTTCCTCAGACAGCTTATCTCTTCTTCCATCTGACCAATGCTGCTTTTTTAAAGCATTCTTCTCCTCAATAACTTTTTCAACAGTTTTATCCATTTCACCTATGCTAGTTTTTAACATGTTATTTTCTTCAGCATTCTTTTGCATCTCCTTGACCAAACTGCTGACTTCTTTTTCATGTTTTTCCTGCATCTCTCTCATTTCTTTTCCCAATTTTTCTTCTATCTCCCTCACTTGATTTTCAAAATATTTTTTGAGCTGTGTCATAACTTGATTCCAATTTCTGTTTTCCTTGGAGTCTTTAGATGCAGGAGCTTGTACTTCCTCATCTTCAGATTGAGTATTTTGATCCCTCTTGAGATCATAGACAAGTATTTCTCAGTGGTGTTCTTCTTTTTCTCTGTTTTCTCATTTCCCCAGTCTGTGTCTGGTTTTTGGGGTGCTTCCTGAGCTTTTAAGTATTATTAGGATACCCCCGCCCTCCAAGGATGTCCCTGTGTGAGGCTCTGTCTTCCCTCCTGGTATGTGAATGACCTTAAGTGCCCCCCTCTGCTTTGGGGTTTGAGGTAGGGGGGGCCTTGCTGTTTTATGGGTAGCCTAGACTGCGATCAGCATATGAATGTGGTCAGATCCCCAGAGTCCTGTTCTAGGGGCAGAGGACAGAGCTTGGTAGTCTCTCTTCACTCCCCTCCCTAGGCTCAGCGTGCTCATTCCCTGGGGGCTCACATGCTCACTCTGACAGAGGTCCCCCCCATCCCCCAAGTTGTGCCTGGTGCTCCTGGGGATGTAGGTCAGGAAACTGCCCCTGCTGCGGTGAGCTGAAGCTCCCAGCGCCCTGGGGTCCTTCCCGTTCTGCCCCTCTAACCCCATGGAATGCAGTCTTTCTACTATTTTCCATGTTAACTTGGTCTGGGGAACTGCCTCACTGGATCCCTCTGTGGGTTCTGTCTCTTGAAAATTCAGTTTGAGTCGTTATTTTATAAGTTTGGAAATATTGGAGAGAGAGTAGCTGAGGATCCTCTCCTGTCACCATCTTGACTGTGCCCCCGTACCATTATCATTTTTCTTAATGACTTGTTTGAAGGTATTGGTGCATGCTTGTCAGATTTTCAAGGCTATATAACTGGTAGGAATTGCTATAGCAGGTTGAAAAACCAGATCAGGATTTTTTTTTAAGATTTTTTTTTTTTGCAAGGCAATGGGGTTAAGTGACTTGCCCAAGGCCACACAGCTAGGTAATTATTAGGTGTCTGAAGCCGAATTTGAACTCAGGTACATGTGACACCTAGCCGTCCCCAGATCAGGATTTCAGAAAATTCTGGCAGTTTAGGACAATGGACTAAATCTAACATAAGGAAATTTAATAGATATAGATAAAAATATTTGCAAATGGTCTCTCCAAATTAATTTTATAGATAGAGGTGGGGAAAGTAACATTAGACAACATATAAATATCTAAAGTTTTTAATGGTCTTATAAGTTTTATAGGAGTCAGTAATCTGATAAGGTGGCTAGAACTGTTAATGTGATTACATAATATATTTATAGAAGGTACAATGTTAGAAAAAGAAATTATAATACTGCTGTAGTTTGCCCTGGTCGGATCATTTTCAGCTGTGGGCCTGAAGTTTTAGGACAAACTTGTAATTATTTGAAGGATACCAGCCAAGATAATGAAAAAGTTTGATTTCTTGTTCTACAAGAATTATTTCGAAAGTTGGGGATCTTTTAAGTCAAAGAAACAAAAAGACAAGAGAGTTATAATTGCAGGTTTGAGTATTTGAAGTGCTTTAAGGTTCTAGAGGGATTCGATTTTCTGTACTTGGTCCCAGATGGAAATTCTTGTGATGATGAATAGTTTGCTTCAATGTAAGAAAAAATTTTTCTAACAATTAAGAGATGTTTGTAAGTGGAATAACTTTCTTTTCTGTTGCTTTTCAAGCAAGAGGAGAATGTCTATTTGTTTGACTTGATTTAAAGGGAATTCTGTATTTATGTTTGGGTTTGGGTGGATTGCCTCTATTAATGTCTCTTCAGATTTTTTTAAGGTCTGATTTGAAGATGTTATCCCTCAGTTTTGTTGTCTATGTACCTGGGCTGTTAGTAAGTCTTCTGTTATCTGACGTTTTTTGAATTTACTTCTAGGGAGATTTCATAAGTATAATTTCTTAAATTTTGCTTTTGTTTACTTCTAAATAATCAGCTTGACAGAATCAGGAGAACATTGTACATATTAATAGCAATATTGTGTGATGATCAGCTATGATGCACTTGACTCCTCTTAGCAGTTCAGTGATCAAGGACAATTCTGGTTTGACATGGAAAATGCCATCCTCATCCAGAGGAAGCAACTATGGAGTCTGAACATAGATCAAAGCATATCATTTTCACTTTTTAAAACTTGTTTTATGTTGGGTTTTTTCCTTTTTCTCATGGGTTTTTTCTCCCCTTTAGTTCTGATTCTTCTTTCACAACATATTAAACCTGATTGTGCATGTATGACCTATATCAGATTACTCATGGGAGAGGAGGGAGATAGAAAATGTAGAACTTAAAAGTACAAAAAGATGAATGTTGAAAACTTACTTTGTATGTAAATGAAAAGATAACATTCAAAAATAATAAGCTTGATTAAGACTATAGATTTTGACAGAATAATTAATGTTTTAGTTGTGATGACTGGATTTTTTTAATACAAGGATCACCAGATATTTTTTTATACAAGGATAACCAGAATATTGGGATATTTACAAAGCCATTAACTAATCTCAAAGTTGGGATTTCTAAAATAACATAGCTTGTCCAACTTCCCTGGTGGACTTACGGTAAAGAACGCAACCCACCCCAGAGACAGACTGAACACAGATTGAAGTACGTTTTTTTGTCTCTCTCTATTCGTGAGGTTTCTCATCTTCTTGGGGGGGGGGTTATGTTTATTCTTATACCACATTCAATTTACATCAGTGTATAGCATGGAAACAATGTAAAGACTATCAGCCTTCTGTGGGAGGGGATATGTAAAATTCAAAACCTTACAAAAATGATAGGTAGATATTACTATTGTATATAATTGGAAAACAAAATGTTATAACAAACAAAAAGTAAATATTTTAAAAAATGACATAGCTTGTCAGTTAATTTTAAAAAACAGAATAAAATAACTTTATGCCATTTTCTTTTATCCATTCTTTTTTCTACTTTTTAGTTTCATCAACTTTTTATTCATTGGAACATAATTAAAAGATCATTTATTTAGAATCAGATAACAAAATTAGTGTTCATTTGGAGGGTCTAAGAAGTTGATGTTACATTAATGCCTTTGTTTGTTTTTTTAAATTTTATTTTTAAGACAATGGGGTTAGTGACTTGTCCAAAGTTACACAGCTAGGAAATTATTAAGTGTCTTAGGCCAAATTTGAACTCAGGTCCTCCTAATTCCAGGGCCAGTGTTCTATCCACTGCACCACCTATCTCCCAATGATAATGCCTTTGTTAAACCAGTAATCCCATCAAGGTTGTGATGCAATGCTTCATTAATAAAAAAATTGCTTGATGTTAAAGAACTTTTGTCATGGCTGTTTCCATTCATTTAGTCATTCAATTAACATGTATTAAGGGATTAGTATGTGCCAGGCACTGTTGTAAGTGCCACAGATAATCCTTGCCCTTATATTCTAATGGGAAAGAATTCATATAAATAATTATGAATGTAAAGCTCTAATGGGCATAAAAATATAATTTCATACTATTTATTTGAACAGTGTTTCTTTTTGGCACCTATTTCTGCTTCAGAGCATAAAATTTTTCATTGGATTGTTGAAATTTATCAAGAAAGACTTCTTAGTACAAGATAAGTTTTTATTATATATTCATTGATGAGGAATATGTGTTGATAAGTGATTGGAGTATGAAATTTTCTACCTGTCTGTGGCTTTAATTTATTCCTATTACTTTTTTAAAGTAAAATTTTTTTAAGGTTTTTGCAAGGCAAATGGGGTTAAGTGGCTTGCCCAAGGCCACACAGCTAGGTAATTATTTAGTGTCTGAGGCTGGATTTGAACTCAGGTACTCCTGACTCCAGGGCTAGTGCTCTATCCACTGCACCACCTAGCTGCCCCTAAAGTAAATTTTTAATTAGCTTAAAAAAAAACTTTCCCAAACACACAAAGAACACAGAGAGGATTTTATGTGACATTATTTATATGACAATCTCTCTTTGATATAGCTTGCTTTAAAAAAAAGTGAAATAATTCTGCATGCTTTCAAAGCTTTTGCCTTTTTCTGCTCACTTTTGAAATTCCTTCTGTACATTTAAAAAATTAGAATGGCTCTCTTTTTTTGGTATCCTATTGACTGACTTAATGTGCCAAGCAGTGTCCTCTCCACCATATATACTCTTTCCCTCAATTAAAAACCAAGAGAGAAAGAAAGGGAAAAAACCCAAATAAGCAAGTCTCTACATGTTCACAAGTGTTTGGCCATGTCCAAAAGGGTATTTATGCAATTTTGTCTATCACCTCTTTCTCTGTTAAGAAATGAGTAACATTTCATCATAGCTGTGATTGGTGATTGTATTGATCAAGTTTTTCAAAGTTATTTTTGTCTTATAGTTGTTTTTTAAAAATGGAGTTATCCCTGTAAATTGTTTTTCTGGTTCTGCTTACTTGAATGCAGGTCAATTCATACTAACCAGGATTCTCTGAAATTGTCTTTTTTTTCCTTATCATTTCTTACAGCACAATTCCATCATTTATATATCACAATTTTTTTTAGCCATTCCTAAAATGTTCCCTTAATTTTAATATTCTTACCATCTTCCCTCACCACTCTTCTCAGCCCATTTCAGTTTATTTGATGTCCATTCCCACCACCCCTTCCCCTGTGTTTGGATATTATTTGTATACTTTTCTCATGCCCCAGTTATGATAAGAGAATTTTACCTCCTTCTTCCTCCTTTCTTTAATGTGTTTCTTTATTTTTCCCCTCATGAAACTGTGAACAGAATCAGTGCTGTCCTCAAGGCCTTTTCCCCCTATAGAACACCTTTTAAAAGCTTTAACATTAAGGTTAAAAAATTAAAATTAAGGTTCTGAAGAGATGTTAATTTCTTTTGTCAATAGAATGTTAGCAGTATGATCTCTTCCTGTTTAAATTTATCTTTCTAGGTTTTTCTTCACTCCTTATGTTTGTTCTAATATTTCTTGCTGTTTTGTGAGGTCTTTGATTTCCATTTGGTCTATTCTAGTTTTTCAAGAAATTCTTTCCTTGAGTAAGATTTACCAATTTTTTCTTGTATCTTTTTTGCCCAGTTCCTCAAGAGCTTTTATTTTTATTATATTAATCTTATTTCTTTTCTTCTTAGTATGTAGGAAAATCAGTTTCCTTTTTCCTTTCAGTCTTTGTTTGCAGTTACAGTTTACAGTCTTCATATTCTACTCTCATTTCTTGCTTTTCTTTTACTCTACATATCAAATTCGTCACCAAAACTTGATATTTTTGTCTCCTTATCATCTTTCACTATCATCTTTGTTCAATTCATAGAACCACCATTTTAGTTCAAGTATTTCATCATCTCTTGCCTTGACTATTTCAGTAACCTTATTATTTGTCTCCCTGTCTCAGGTCTCTCCTCTTTCCACTCATTCTTCACACACTGCCTAAGTAGTACTCTTTTTTTGTTTGTTTGTTTTTAAATTAGGATAACTTTATTCCATTCTGTTCTGTCACCATTAACAAAAATCATAGAAAGCAAAAAAGATTTGTTTTTGCAAAGATAAATGCAGCTTTGTCTTTCAGAGCAGCAGATCACAACCTAAAATGGGATGGGCAAAACATGGAGTTATGGGGTATTCCTCTCCCTTCCCTCCACCTACCCTTCATTTCTATCCTTCTACCTCCCCTACCCCGAGCTATCCCACCCATCCTTACCCTTATATTCACACCTGATAGAAGGAGGCCTTCCTCCCAGGGCCTTGTTTGGCCTACTGAGGATGAGGAAACATACTTCAGGACAGAGAAAGCATGCTCTGAAGTCCAGGTTTGGCCTTGACACTTTACTTAAAAATAAATGAAAGAAACATTAATAGGGATTTTCTATGGACCAAGTCCAGTGGTCAACTCTCAGGATACAAATATAAAAACAAAAGATAGTTCTTGCATTCAAGCAGCTTAATCCATTAATCTGTAGTGTCTAGGGAAGGAAGAACTGTTTGATCTCATAAATTAGAAGAATGGCATATGAGTCTCTAAAGCAGTAGATTGACAAATCCCATTTAGGGATTTAGTTAATTTGATCATGATCATATTTCCATAACTGGGATAGGGAATGAGAGGAAAAGGTAATTTTCAGGGTCAGAATAGGGAAGTGAAGCCTGGTGGCTGGGTCTTTGCTATAATCTAATTTAGGAATAGCAATCAGCAATTCAGATGACTGCTGCCCCAGAGCAGAATTTTCTATAGGAAGGTAAGGATGTTGTTATTCTGAAGAGTACGGAATGAATTGTGGCATGGTAGCTGGAGCTTTTCTGAAGTGGTGATGTAGAAATACTAATTGCCAATGGTAGTAGATATATGGTAGCTTATAAGGAGACAGCATAATTCTTTTGAATTTAAGATCAAGTATGATTTATTTTCTTATTTTTCTTATTTTTTATTTCAATAAGTTTTATAATGTATATTTCTTATATAGTAGTATATGTTATTTATGAATAATAAAAAATATGCACATTGGAGTTATATTCTTAAAAAGTTTTTTTTAACTGATGGTGTATATGACCAGAAATGTTTGGGCCTTCTTTTTTCACATTCTCTTTTAGTGTTCTTATCTTTTCCCAGTGACTTCCATTCTCTCTATTCATTTAGATGACTCCTATGCCCATCTCTGAACTCCAATTCAGCATCTCTAGCTGCTATTAAACACTTCTAATTGGATATCCCCATAGCATCTCAAACTTGTGTGCAAAAGAGAACTTTGTATTCTTCCCTCCAGGAAGAGCCCTGACCTGTCTTCCCAAAAAAAGGAGACTTTACGTGGTTCAGATAGTGCTTACTACCAGGTTGGGCAAATGGGCAAAGAAGGGGCAGAGAACCAAGGAATAGAGCCTCAAGATGAAATAGATGGAGGAGAGACCCAAAAAACCCAGGTTGTATTCTTCCCTCCATTCCCTACCTTTCTTCCTTCTTCTAAGCCAAATCCACTTCACATTTTGATATTTCTATTGAAAATACTGCTTTCCTTCCAGACACTTAAACTTATAACTTGGAGGTGGAGGTATTGTTATTAACTCTTTCTCTCACTTCTCATGTCCAGTTACTTGAAAACTATTGGATAAAGGCATATCTCTTTCATCTGTTACTTTGTGTACATTTACAAGGCCAACACCCTAGTCATCTTTCTTGGACTATTGCTAGAGTTTCTTCATTGGACTTGGTTCTGCCTCTCATTCACCCTCTCCCATTTCCCCCTAGCCCCTTATCTATCCTCCATATAGTTTCCAAAATCTTCACAAACTATATGGTTTTTTGCTGTCTAAGAACTTTTTGCCTGTAAGATAAAATGTGAGTTCCTTAACTTAGTATTTTAAGCCCTGTCTTCAGCTTGCCTATCCAGTTTATGTTCTATTGCTATCATATACCATGCAAACTTGGCAAACGGAACTACTTAATGTTTCCCAAACTTGGTTCTTTTGTAAGGGGACTCCCTCATGCCTGAATACACTTTTTTCTTTCATCAACTATCTTTTTCTTTTTTTTCTTTTAATATTTTTTATTTATTTTTCTAACTACATAAAAAGAGTTTTCAACAATCATTTTTGGCAAGGTTTTGAGTTTCACATTTTTTTCCCCTCCTTCCCTTCCTTTCCCCCACCTCTTGACAGAAAGCAATCTAATAGTTATTTATGTATAACTATGTTTAACATATATATCCATATCAATCATGTCATTATCAACTATTTTTTCAAGGGTTACTTCATTTCCATTTCTGTCAGCCCTTTCCTGAGTTCTCCAGTTGTGAGGAGAGAGCTATTCAAGTTACTTATACAAGTTATGTGCTTACTTACCTTCCTACTTTCTGTATACTTACATGGAGGAAGACAGTGAAATGGAATGAAACTTTGGGTCTGATGACTTGTCTTTGCTTTGTATTTCCAATACTTTTTCTATGAGTTAAAATGATTGTTGGATTTGTGTGGGATAAAAATCCACCAAAAAAAAAAATATAGACTTCTCTGAGCAAAAATTTTTCACTTTTCTCGAGAAAAGGGTATACTCCAAGTCTCACAAAGGAAGTGAAGACCAAGGAACTCCCCAAAATGACAGTCAAGCAAGATTATATGGCCTAACACAATCCCCTCCTTCTCCTCCCTGTCATTTCTCTCCATCGACTCATTGGTTAGTCTTCAGAGTTACATTCTACTTGTGAAAATCTACCCCAGCAACAAAGAAAAAGAATCAAAGGTTTTCATAAAATATTACCTCACTATCCAGATGGTGAGAATAACCTTCGGGTTTATAACTATCTTACTGAAGTAATGCAACTTGTCTTGGAACACAAGGTCTAGGAACAGTCTACTTATGATCAAACAAAAGGAGTCTTAAGAGCTTCTTCAGACTGCAAGGTTTTTCTCATGGGAAATAAGTCTACTATCCTTCAAGTAGTTAGTAAAAGTAGTCTTATCAAAAGTTAGGAGAGTGAGCCACCTGTTTGGAATAAAGGGGGCTTTCTTCTAGAAATAGTTTAAGAATAATAGTTTGTTCTTTTTTTTAATATTTCTTAACCCTGACAAGACTTCACTAGGAATATTAACCCTGAAATGATTTTATTGGGAGTATTCCATTCAGTCCCTCCTTTTTATATTAAATATATTTGGCATCTGAAGTCCTCTCAGACTAACTTTGATACCCCCTCAGGTTCTGTTCTCTCTTCCTGTCCACTTGGGACCTATCTTCTTCTTGGAATCCTGACCAAACAACCCATACACACACATAGACACATGGAGGAAGATGTACTCGTTTGGTGTCTCTCTCTTTTCCCCTGGAGATATTCAATATCTTTCTGTATCTGCAGAGTCCATTCCAATCTCCAATTTGGATGACATGTTGAGATCTCCTCTTCTGGTAAAGGAACTTTTTAACATAACATCTTATCAGGCAGACTCATTTTTATCATTAGACCATAAAATTTTAAAGCTATTAAAATTCACATTTTGCCTTAGTCACTGTCATATTGATATACATACATACTTTAACAAAAATACAACTTCCATAATTGTTCACTTCACAAGTGAATGTGTTGAAAATTATCAAGTTAACTTGAGCTTATACCATTTACATTAGATGACTATCTTTCTACACAAATAGCTTTAATCTCTTGCTCTTCCTTAAAATAATAACTCAAATATCCTTAACTAAAATAAACTCTTTCTTCCCAAAATGTTTCTTAACTAAATAAACTATAGGTGATTCTTCTCCTGATATACTCAACTGACTTATATTCCCTTTTCAAGTAGAACTTGAAACTGCTACTGGACAGAAGTGTATCTTGAGATTATATAACCTTTTTTTTAATCTTACTTAAATATCCTTTTTCCTAGCATAAAATAAAGGAAAATCAAGGAATCTTAATTCTTCTCAGAACATATATCTAACAGCAGACCTGACCTATCTAGCTATTAAACTTCACTTGACCTAAAATTTCTTCTTTTTTTTTTTTAAAGGTTTTTGCAAGGCAGTGGGGTTAAGTGGCTTGCCCAAGGCCACACAGTTAGGTAATTATTAAGTGTCTGAGGTTAAATTTGAACTCATGTACTCCTGACTCCAAGGTTGGTGCTCTATCCACTGCTCCACTTAGCTGCCCTTTGACTTAAAATTTCTATATCAGATTGACCTTGAATGATTTACTATAAGTTTCAGGACATCAAAGGAAAATTCCTTTATAGATATAATTTTGAGTTTTAGTTTCCAGACAGAAGTTATATGGATTATCAAATGCCTTAAGTCAAATTTTAGATTTATCTGGTGACACATTATTCAAATGTCACATTTGGGGAAGTCAAGTCAAAAGGGTCCAACCTCAGGTTGCACTGAAAAGCCTCCCCTTCAGCTTTTTTCTCCCAGTACTGTGTAGTGCCAAATCATCTTTTGGGCTTCCAGACTTAAAGAGATCATTGACTTAACAGCACTTCCTTCCCTGATCATACTTGATGTTAGACACAAAACAAAAGCCAATTAAAAGTCCCCTTATCTAAAATAGTAATTCCATGTAATTAGATCTCCAAGTGAATCTACTTCACAAGGACTAAATGCTAATTCTAATCTGGATTGGACAGGGTGGTCACAATCAATCAGCCCCCTTCCTTACACATTTACTCAGAGTGCCCCTGCCAACAGAATATATTAAATAAGGTTACTTTCTAAACATTCAAAAAACAGTCAAGTTCCCCAGCATCTGGAATATTCCTTGACATAGAAAAAAAAACTTCTTAACAAATATGTTTCATAATTCAACTAGAAGGCCTATCCTCCTGGTGGCACTTCTAATCTGAAAAACCACACCCCTTTGCCTGAAATCATATCTTGTTTTATTTCTGGATAAACATGGTATATGAGAGGCCTCTTGGCTATCCTGCTGTATTACAATAAATAAACAAACACCCCCTTTGGCTAGGAGATTATTCTAAGAATTCTCACATAACAATTAGTAAGAGATTGTCACAGTAAAAAAATCACAGATTATTATCATTATTGAATTTCCCTTGTTGCTCAGGTGCTTTTACTTCAAAGCAAACAACCACTATTTAATTATTAGCCATGTTTGAAATATCAATTATTACTTTTCAGAATTCATTCAATCTACTAGAATATCTTAAGTGTCTCTGAATTTAATAAAGCAGTAATACGTGTTAACACATTAAGAACTAGATTTCACAAAACAGTCTTTCCATTATTATATTTTTACCTGGACCTACAGGTATAGAGCAAGGTCTGACACATCATTGGAAATTTCATGGAACCCAGAGGGTCGTGACCTTTGATAATTTCCCTCATTACCCCTACAAAGTAATCAATCATTAATTCCAGGTTTGATCACATTATAGTAAAATATTTCATATTTCCAAAAGTAGATCACATGTTTGATAACACTCTTCAACATCTTACTCATTGAGAAGTCATTTAATTAGGGTTACACAATTTTTAATTTCCTAATCATTTTCTAAAGCCCCCTCACATTTATACAACATTATTGGAAAGGATATCTTGCAGTTAAGATATACCTCCCAATCTCTTATACATTATCCTTCTGAATCTGTATTCAACATGGGGGAAGAAATTTGCAATTTTACTTCTTTAAAATTTAAACATTAAATTCTTAACCTACATGAAACATAAGATTTTCATGCTGACATCTCATTCTCTTAAAGCAAAGCAAAACAATAGGTTCTCTTAAAGTTAACCTTATAAATATCTTTAACACACAAACCTCTTCTAAATAAGCTTATTTATCTCTTCTTCCAAGTACACTTCTATTTTCAAAACAAAGAAAATAAGATTCTCCATGAATTGTGTCTTACACATATGATAATTTCAAAAGCCCAATGTACACTTTTTGCCCATGCCAGTATTATATTTACATATATAATTTCTTCTTAAATAACAGATAATAAATAAGCTACATTGATCTTACATATAGATATTCCTTTTTATAAACACTAGGTAAAAAAACAAAGCCTTTCACAATTTCTCTGGGTCACAAAAGACCTTGAGAGTTATAACCTGTTGGCAAGGTATTCTCTAGTTTTCTCATAACAAATCTTGACAAATGTGATAGGTTAAACCTCAGTTCATTCATTGTTTGTTGTTGTGACACAGTTTTAAATTCTCAAAAAAAGTTGTTTGAATCTGTTCTTATACAAAGTTTATTAATTATTCACTGCGTATTTCAATTTCATGTATTTATTCCCTAGAATTTTGCAACATAGAAAAATTCTTAAGAATGGTTGTTTCTGGGGTGGCTAGGTGGCGTAGTGGATAAAGCACCGGCCCTGGAGTCAGGAGTACCTGGGTTCAAATCCGGTCTCAGACACTTAATAATTACCTAGCTGTGTGGCCTTGGGCAAGCCACTTAACCCTGTTTGCCTTGTAAAAAAAAAAAAAGAGTGGTTGTTTCTAAAAATCCCTTTTTATAATTAAAAGATTTTTCTTTTTACTCTTACTCTTTTTTTTCTTTTAGGTTATTTTTGCAAGGCAAACGGGGTTAAGTGGCTTGCCCAAGGCCACACAGCTAGGTAATTATTAAGTGTCTGAGACCGGATTTGAACCCAGGTACTCCTGACTCCAGGGCCGGTGCTTTATCTACTACGCCACCTAGTCTCCCCTATACTCTTAAATTCTAAAAGTCATATTCAAAATAACCTTAAATAATTTTCTTTTTTTTTAAAAACCTAAAATGTTTGCAAATTCTTTTTATATTTATCAGTGCAATTATAATTTCTCAATGCTCTAACTTATAAGAGTTTTCTATCCTCACTGACAACATTTCTTAATATTTTAGAACATTTTATGTTCTGGGAATTGGAGGTTCCCCTCAATTTGAGATATTAAAGTAATATGCAATTCTTTCTTTGCCTTTATTGTTTATCATTACTAACGCACCCCAGAATTTTTTTTTCCAGATACATGAACTATATATATACATCCCAAGCATATTTTGAATCAGTGTAAAATATTACCTTTCCCTTGTTCAGTAATTCTAAAACTTGATTAAGAGCACATAACTCACAGTCTGTCCTATCAATAGTTTTGTCAGACTCTCAGCCTCCACCAAGGGCATTCTGTCCCTATTTATTATGACATTTCCATTGATTCTTTTTTTCTTCCTGTGTTTCTGGAGGAGCCATAAAACATTAGAATAAAAAAAAACCAAACTTTTTTTTATAAACCCCCAAATTTAGTTTGTTTTCAGATTACTTTGTACCAAAGCTTAGTACATTATAGAATCAATAACATAATAAAAAAAATTAACATTTACCTAGCCGTTGCTTTTCATATCAGACTTTTCATCTTACTGGGTTTATTGCTTTTATAATCAATTTACTGCCAGACATTGCAAAAATAGCAATTTAATACAGTTTTCAGATTACCCTAACCTCATTTAAACATATATCTCCATTTGACCTTTTAGCTTTTTATACTACCTTTTTTAAAATTGATTTTTAAATCATCTCCCAAGGCTCCCTAAATCCCAAAATCAATTATTTTACTTATACAATGTCAAACCTACTCAAACATGTAGTCTACATGTTTTAACCAATTTCCATAGTTAACAAATGGTTCAAAAATCCCAATTTTCTCTATGCCTTGATTCTCTTCTCAGTACTTTCAGAACCTCCTACTCAGGCTATACTCACATTTCCTCTTAATATTCTGTTAAACTATTCTTTTTCATTAACCTTTTTGACTATAGTTAATACTTGTTATGAACTAGATCCCATAGCTTATAGAGCTATATAAACCACAGACATGATTTCACTTTCTACATTTTCTATTCAAAAGATTTAATATTTAACACTTCTTGATTTTAACTGGTAAGATTTTGAGAAGGCAGACAGCTACTCAAAAAAAATCTCACAACCTGATTGGAATATCACCTGTTCCCTTCTTCAGATAGGATAAACCATATAACATCTCATAAGGAATATAACTTCTCATAAGGAGGTGGGTTCAAAATCTTTCCTTGGAGGCTCCTCTGTTCTCAGATCCCCACTTGTTCCATTACTCTCTATAATAACTAACATTACCAGAATCTATACTAATAAACTCCTGAAACTCTAATGTTACCATATCATTCTGGTAAAAGATTAACTGTTTAGTTTCCTTTTTCTGGTATTTCTGTGTCACCAAATTATATACTTTAGAATTAATCTGACTCTCTTGACTTGCTGGAATTTATTTCCCCAAAACTTTGTCAAATTAAAATAGCACTTTCTATGATTTCTTTATTTGACATATTTGGTAATATTCATCATCTCTTTAACTTCAAAATAAGGTCCCTTTTAACACTAGGTAATTATTGTGTCTGAGGCTGGATTTGAACTCAGGGACTCCTGACTCCAGGGCTGGTGCTCTATCCACTGCACCACCTAGCCACCCCAATTAGTCCTTTTTCTTAATAAATTCCCTTTTTGCTCCTGTTTCACTCCGAAGGTTGAGAGATAACAACAACAACAACAACAAAAATAGGGGCTGCTAGGTGGCGTAGTGGATAAAGCACCTGCCCTGGAGTCAGGAGTCCCTGGGTTCAAATCCGGTCTCAGACACTTAATAATTACCTAGCTGTGTGGCCTTGGGCAAGCCACTTAACCCCATTTGCCTTGCAAAAAAACAAAAAACAAAAAAAAAACAAAACAAAAACCAGGCAAGTGCCCTGGAGAAAAGAAGCAGGAAGGGGGTGGAGGGAGAGGAGGCGAAAGTATTCTGGCAACACAGAATCACAGTGAAGAAGCAGGGAAGAGAAAAAGTCAACAGCATTTTATCATTTTCTGCACTTTTCCTTTTTTTACTTTGGATTTCTTCCCCATTATTAAATCTAGACCCTAGAGCTCTCAGCCAGCACTTCTGGACCCTTCTATGGCCTCTAACCTATAGCCTCTAACTGCTTGGACTAATATGGAACCTCTCCCTGCAAATTGTATTAATTGCTTGGGAATATTTTCACCTTTGTCCTTTTTTCAGCTCCCATCAGACTCAATCTGCAAATTTGATCTATGTGGGAGTGACAAGGGTCAGGTCCACCAGGGTTACATCTGGGCTTGTATACACAAACTTATGGACCAGTGTCACCATCTCTGGGTCTTCTCCTGTGGCGGGGCATCTCCCTTGTAGTGCTGCCTCCGGATATCCTCTGGCTTTCAATTTTGCTCAAACTAAGTCTCTCTTTGGTATTTTTCCCTCACTCCTCAAGGGATCTGCCTGGGCGCTAAATCACGAGCTGCTGACAATTTCCAACATGGTGCCCACTTATGTGTGTGTGTGTGTGTGTGTGTGTCCAAAAGAGGCTTAAGGAGGGGGTTAATTTTCCAGCCAATGCACCAAACTGTGGGATAAAAATCCACTAAAAATATATATAGAGAGAGACTCTGAGCAAAAAAAAAAAGTTTATTTTGACTTTTCTTGAGAAAAGGGCATACTCCCAAGTCTCACAAATGTAGAAAAGATCAAGCAGCTGCCCCAAATTGACAGTCAAGCAAGATTATATGGTCTAATGCAATCCCCTTCTCCTCCCTATTGTTCCTCTCTGTAGACTCATTGGTTAGTCTTCAGAGTTACTTTCTACTTGTGAACATTTACTCCAGCAACAAAGAAAAGAATCAAAGGTTTTCATAAATATTACGTCACCATCCAGATGGTGAGAATAACCTTTAGGATTATAATTAACTTATTCAAGTAATGTAACTTGTCTTGGAATGCAAGATCCAGGAACAGTCTACTTATCATCAAACAAGAGAAGTCTTATGAGCTTCTTTGGAATCCAAGGTTTTTCTCATGGGAAAAAGTCTACTCTCCTAGTAGTCACTAAAAGTAGTCTTTTCAAAAGTTAGGAGAGTGAGCCACCTGTTTGGAATACAAGGGGCTTTCTTCTAGAAATAGTTTAAGAATAATAGTTTGTTCTTTCTTTAGTATTTCTTAACCCAGAGAGGACTTCACTAGGAATATTAACCTTGAAATGGTTTTATTGAGAATATTCCACTCAGATTGAATGGTCTTGAGAGAATGAATTAGAGATGGGAATCTCAGCCATAAAATATCTGTCAAAAAAGTCCTTAGAGCATAATTCACAGTCCTAGTTGAATGATGAATTGCCCAAGGCTTCATCAGTTTTTCAAGCATGTTGGGAATATCTCTGTCTCTGTCTCTGTCTCTGTCTCTGTCTCTGTCTCTGTCTCTCTCTCTCTCTCTCTCTCTCTCTCTCTCTCTCTCATATACACACACATGCGCGTGCTCTCTCTCTTTGTGTCTATACAGGATAGGATAGGGGCTATACCTGTGATTGATGGGTAGAGAATGATCCCTTGGAAGAGGAAACTCCTACCACCAATCTAAGTCAGCAGTGCTCTCCACTACACCATTTTGCTTCTCATTTGTATATATATTCTAGGTTTTGTTTTTTTTACTCTCAGACACAGTAAAAGAAATGGCAAGAAACCATATGTGGTTATATATGTGTTTACAAATATGTACATGCTTTTAGCCCAGTGAGAGAATATGAGGGAATCAGAGAATTAACTTTTGAATGGCATGATTCTGAAATAGTTGGAAATCACTGTCTCAGATCCAGGATAGGTAGGGCAGTGAGCCTATCAATTAAGTTTTCTTTGAAGTGGCTTAGCTACCACTACTCCAGACTCTTAGTGAGATATAGAACTGGGTTTGAGATGCTGAGGCTATTTTAGGGGTCATCATCTTTCCCACAATGCTATAAATCTCTTCTTTTCATCATCTGCTGATTTTAAGGAATATATTTCACAGAGTTAAAAAACTCATATAGGCTTAACCACAAAGGGTTCAAAATTTCCTCAGACTTTAGAATTAAAAAAAGATTGGGAGTTACCTTTTCCAAACCCTTTCATTTTTAAAGATAATTTTCCTTTTTCCTTTTTAGGAGAGTTTTGTGACTATGTTATATATCACTCTTGGATATGAAAGAATCTTAATAATTGCATTAGAGACTAGTTATATGGATATGGACCCTTAGTTATCACATTCTGACTATTGACTAGTCTGACTTAACTGACTTTGAGGATTGAATAGAATTCTACATTGGTTATTTTTCTTGTTATTTTTGGCAATGTGTTAACTTTACAAAATTGTCCCTAGATTCTTGAAACACTTGTGTTTATTAGACTTACATTTATTTCTCCTGTCCTTGTGTATATGTACTTTAACAGTTGTCCTTATTGACAACTTATTCTGATTCTTCATAATAGTTGACTTTTGCTTAATTATTAGAAGTGTTTGGTAATTTGATGAAGAGGGTTAGGGAAACAAATTCAACAAATCCTGATACTTGAATTTGTGATTTCCTCTGTTTTCATACTTTTTCCCTTTTCAAATTTCAGATCAACTTGAGCGAGTCTTCTTACGACTTGGTCATGCTGAAACAGATGAGCAGTTACAGAATATTATCTCTAAATTCCTTCCTCCTGTCTTGCTCAAACTGTCTAGCACACAGGAAGGAGTTCGCAAAAAAGTAAGTGTACTATTCCTGTTGATGGAAAAGTGTATCTAATTTATGTTCTTGATTATATTGATTTATACTGTGAGATTATTTTCAGGTTCTATCGTTATCTATTCTGTGAGGTCTTAGTGACTAATTTAACCTTTCCTTATTTAGGAGCTATTTATTAAGTATCTTCTGCAAATTTAATTGTTGTCTTCTGGAATGTCTGCCAGTACCATGCCACCAACTGTAACTTATAGCGATTTATATTACCTCTCTTTAACATTGTCTTTATTTTGGACATCATTTTCCCTATCTAAAATTTAATCTGTTTCTTCAAAAAACCAATATAGGTATGCTTGGGAGGAAAAAGTTCTCGTGTCTTGTAGTCTATGATAAATGGGTTAAATGAACTCATATAATCTGGGCATTAGCCAGATTTTAACATTTGGGATCATTTTGAAGAAAGAAATTACTCTTCCAAAGTATATATGGGGAAAAATTCATCACCAAACAAGAGATAGAAAGGATTACAAAAACTAAAATGGGCAGTTTTTATCATAAAATGTTTTAAATGTTAAAAATCAAAACAAAAGCAGTTAAAATTAGAAGATAAACGAATAACAGGAAAATTCTTCCAGATTTTTCTCATAACAGTCTCATTTACCAGATATATAATGAACTGATATAACTTCATACAACTAAGGACTACCTCAATAAACAATCAACTGATAAAAACTGGAAGTTTTCAAAGAAAAAAATTTAAGCAATCAAGAACTATATATAAAAAAAACCTCTCCAATCACTAATAATGTTTGTCCTTCATTCCTGAAGACCACAACATCAGGGAGGTGATGCCATGACAAACACATGAACTGGATTTGAGTGAGGGAGTGCTGCACTACATCATCTGTCTCACTTTCACCTTCAGAGCCATCTGGATCCAATGGCCAAATATGACTCAGGAAGACTGGAGATGGCCCTGAATGCGAGGCAATCAGGATTAAGTGATTGCCCAAGGTCACACAGCTAGGTCTGAGACTGGTTTCAAACTCACGTCCCCCTGACTCCAAAGCCAGCACTTCATCCACTGCACCCTCTAGTTGCCCTCAAACACTAATAATTAAGAGAAATGCAAATTAAAGTGACTATGAAGTTCATCAGATTGGAAGATGACAAAATAGGAGAAATAATTGTTAAAATGATAACATCATAAAGAAAAATTACTTTGAAAGATTTTGGAACTCTTGACTAATGTAATATAAGTCATGATTCTTCAGGGAGCAGAAATGAACCATATTATCCATCTCCTGCCAGTTGGGTGATGAACTTAAAATTCAGGATGATTTTTTAGAGAAAATGAATGAACTATATCCATCTGAAATAAAAAATAATTTTAAAAATGCATTTTCTTTCTTTGTTTCATATCAACACACATTTATTAAACACTTACTATATACCAAGAAGCAGCACTGAAGCATTGTAAATATAAATTTAAGCAAAAAATTTCCCAATCTCAAGAAAGCTACATTCTTTTTGAAATAAATTTTAATTGCTTTCATATCACCAAAATTTCCACTAGTATCTCTTCTTTTCTCCCCATTAAGAGTGAAATTATATAAAAAATATTTTGAAGACAAAAAAAAGAGGAAGAAAATTTTTAAAAATGATTGAAAACTCTGAAAACTTGTATAATATCCAGTTGTGTAATATCCAGTTCTTATGAACTTCCCACCTCTGCAAAGGACTATGGATTTGGAGTGAGTTTTTGATAGCATTTCTTATTTTCTCTGAAATTCTGCAAAAATTCAGTTTTAATTTTTTGTGATTTTTAAAATTTAAACTATTGTAGTCCTTGTACATATTATTTACTTAACTCTGCTTAATTCATTATGCTTCAGATTTTTCCCCATGACACTCTGTATTCTTCATGCTAATTTTTCTTAACATAGTAATATTCTATTAGTCACATACGACAGTTTGTTTAGCCATTCATTAAATTATTTGCTATTATAAAAAATACTGATACACAGATATATATGTGTATTATATATATATATATATATACACATATATATATATATATATATATATATATATATATATAATACACACACACACACACACACACAAATATAGACACATAGACACATAGTTATAGGAGTTTTGGGGATTGTTTATGGGAGCTTTCTTCATACCAGAGGCCTCCTTGGGGTAAGTCTGGTAGAAAATCTCTGGTTCAGAGAATATGGATAGTAGTCTCATTATTTGCATGACACTAAAATGACTTCCAATATATAGATTTACTGCTCCATCAATAATGAATTAGTGTGTACCTATCTTCACACAATCTCACAAACATTGATTGGTCTTTTCTTTTATAAGCTTTGACAACTTTCAGGGTCTGAGATGAAACTTCAAGGTTGCTTTGATTTGCATTATTAATAATCTAAAGCATTCTTTCACAAGGTTATTCATAGGTTGCAAAACTTTTTTTTTTGAGAACTGTCCATATCTTCTGACCTCTATCTACTATAGGAAATGGCTTTTCTGGGGGTGTGTGTGTGTGTGTGTGTGTGTGTACACTATATCTCAAATAATAAACAGTTACTGGAGATATTTGATATGAAGATGTTTCCAATGTGACTGGTGGTTATCCTTAAGTGCAGAGTTTTTTCAGTTTCATAGACCAATACACATTTTATCTTTTACAATTACCTCTAAATCTTATTTGGTTACAAATATGTATTTAATCAGTGATGATGATGATGATTTTTTGTCCTTCATTCTTTTTTTGTCTGTTTTTACAAAGCAGTGGAGTTAAGTGACTTGCCAAAAGTCACACATCTAGATAATTATTAAGTATCTGAGGCCGGATTTGAACTTAGGGTCTCCTGACTCCAGGGTCAGGGATCTATCTGCTGCACCTCCCGGCTGACCCTCTGTTCTTCATTCTTGAAAAAGACCATGACATCAGTGAGGTAATGGTTATGAGAAGCACATGAATTGGATTTTAGGGAGGGGGGATGCTGTGCTAAGTCACCAGTCTCACTTTGTCCTCCAAGAGTCAGATATGAATCAGAATGACTGGAGATGACCTAAAATGTGAGGCAATCAGGGTTAAGTGATTTTCTCACGGTCACACAGCTAGTAAGTGTCTGAGTCTAGATTTGAACTCAGGTCCTCCTGACTTCAGGGTCCAGTGCTCTATCCATTGCACCATCTAACTGCCCAACATATTTAATCTATAACCCTGAAAGGTATATGATGTTTCTTTTGTAAATTTTTAATGGAACTATGACCCCATCTTTTTTATTATTATTATTACCACTAGCATTTCTTTTATTTGCCAGGCACTGTGTGCTAAGACCTTTCCCAATATTCTTTCCTTGGCTCCTGCCAGTTAGATTTTGTGATTATCCTCACTCTGCAGTTAAGGAAATGAAAGGAAACAACGATTAGGCAACTTTACCCAGATCACACAGGTTTTGAGCTCAGATCTTGCTGACTCCAGGTCCCATTACTCTACCCACTGTACCACTTAGCTCCCAGTATTTTAGAACATGAGGCAAGATGCTGGTCTAAGTCTTATCTCTGCTACACTGTTTACCCGTTTTCCCAGCAGTTTTTTTGAAAAAGGAATACTTTTTTTCCTTTCTTTTCTTTGTTTTAGGGTTTTTTTTTTTTTTTTGCAAGGCAAATGGGGTTAAATGGCTTGCCCAAGGCCACACAGCTAGGTAATTATTAAGTGTCTGAAACTGGATTTGAACCCAGGTACTCCTGACTCCAAGGCCGGTGCTTTGTCCACTACTCCACCTAGCCACCCCAAAGGAATACTTTTATACATAATTTATATTTTCAAGTTTATTGAGTTCAATTACTTCTGATTCTGTCTTGTCTAATGTATTCCGTTGATCCTCCCACTAGAGACTGATGGACTTAAATTGCAGAAAGAGACATAAATTTTTGCACGTGGCCAACATAGGAACTTGTTTGATTTGACTATACATTATCTGTTATGGTTGGATTAAATTTTCTTTATTAAACTGTTTACTCCTCAGGATGCAGAGAGAGAGAGAGAGAGAGAGAGAGAGAGAGAGAGAGAGAGAGAGAGAGTGAGTGAGTGTGTGTGTGTGTGTTTGTCCAGAACCAGAGAAATGATAATTTCACTGTACTCTGCCCTAGTCAAACTAAATCTAGACTATTAAACTCAAAAAATTGAATGGGGATAGAAAGGAATGTTGCTTTTTATCAGCAGTATATGGCACCCAATCAAAACCTTTTTTATTTTTTAGGTTTTTGCAAGGCAAATGGGGTTAAGTGGCTTGCCCATAGCTAGGTAATTATTAAGTATCTGAGGCTGGATTTGAACTCAGGTACTCCTGACTCCAGGGCCGGTGCTCTATCCACTGCGCCACCTAGCTGCCCCCAAAACTAACTTTCAGAGCATAAAAAGCTCACAATCAAAAGTAGAAAGGCAGAAATATTAAATGCACCATTTTATATCATGAAGAAATAAAAATTACATGTAATAAAGGTCCATGAAGACTTTAATTGGAAACTAAATAATCTAATCCTAAAGAATGATTGGATCGAACAGCAAATCATAGAAACCATCAATAATTTCATCAAAGATAATGACAATGAGATATACCAAAACTTATGGGATGCAGCCAAAGCAATTTTTTTTTTTTAGGTTTTTGCAAGGCAAATGGGGTTAAGTGGCTTGTCCAAGGCCACACAGCTAGGTAATTATTAAGTGTTTGAGACCGGATTTGAACCCAGGTACTCCTGACTCCAGGGCCGGTGCTCTATCCACTGCGCCGCCTATCTGCCCCAAAGCAATTCTTAAAGGAAATTTTATATCTAAATGCTCACATGAACAACATAGAGAAAGAGATCAATTACTTGGGCATACAACTAAACAATCTAGGCAAAAAACCAAATTTCAAATCCTTAATTAAATATCAAATTAGAAAGCCTGAAAATTCAAAGGATAAATTAATAAAACAGAAAACTATTGAACTAATAAAACTGAAATGTTTTATGAAAAAACAATAAATTAGATAAACTTTTGTTAATCTCATTTAAAAAAATCAAATCAAATTACCAGTATTAAAATTAATGAAGTGGAAATGACAGCAATAATTAGGAACTATGTTGTCAACTTTATGCCAATAAAATGACAGTTTAAGTGAAATGGATGAAAATAAGCAAAAATATAAATTGTTCATACTAACAGAAGAGGAAATAAAATATTTAAATAACCCCATTATAGAAAAAAGAAATTGAACAACTCATAAATGAACTCCCTCAGAAAAAATCTCCAAGACCAGATGGATTTACACCTTTATTCTATCAAACATTAATTCTAATGTATAGAATGTTATGCTACATTCTGGGTTAGGCTGCCCAGAATTTCTTTTTGCAATGATACTGATAATCTAAAAAGGCTCCAGAACAGAGAGATTAGGAAAGCAAAAGGGCTTCAAAAGATTGATTAACTTAAGGAACTGGGAATGTTAGCCTTGAAAAGAGATCCGACAGGGGCAGCTAGGAAGCACAATGAATTAAGCAGAGTTAAGTAAATAATATATACAAGGACTACAATAGTTCAAATTTTAAAAATCACAAAAAATTAAAACTGAGTTTTTGCAGAATTTCAGAGAAAATAAGAAATGCTATCAAAAACTCACTCCAAATCCATAGTCCTTTGCAGAGGTGGGAAGTTCATAAGAACTGGATATTACACAACTGGATATTACACAAGTTTTCAGACTTTTCAATCATTTTTAAAAATTTTCTTCCTCTTTTTTTTGTCTTCAAAATATTTTTTATATAATTTCACTCTTAATGGGGAGAAAAGAGATACTAGTGGAAATTTTGGTGATATAAAAGCAATTAAATTTATTTGAAAAAAATGTAGCTTTCTTGAGGTTGGGAAATATTTTGCTTAAATTTATATTTACAATGCTTCAGTGCTGCTTCTTGGTACATAGTAAGTGTTTAATAAATGTGTGTTGATATGAAACAAAGAAAGAAAATGCATTTTTAAAATTATTTTTTATTTCAGATGGATATAGTTCATTCATTTTCTTTTAAAAATCATCCTGAATTTTAAGTTCATCACCCAACTGGCAGGAGATGGATAATATGGTTCATTTCTGCTCCCTGAAGAATCATGACTTATATTACATTAGTCAAGAGTTCCAAAATCTTTCAAAGTAATTTTTCTTTATGATGTTATCATTTTAACAATTATTTCTCCTATTTTGTCATCTTCCAATCTGATGAACTTCATAGTCACTTTAATTTGCATTTCTCTTAATTATTAGTGTTTGAGGGCAACTAGAGGGTGCAGTGGATGAAGTGCTGGCTTTGGAGTCAGGGGGACGTGAGTTTGAAACCAGTCTCAGACCTAGCTGTGTGACCTTGGGCAATCACTTAATCCTGATTGCCTCGCATTCAGGGCCATCTCCAGTCTTCCTGAGTCATATTTGGCCATTGGATCCAGATGGCTCTGAAGGTGAAAGTGAGACAGATGATGTAGTGCAGCACTCCCTCACTCAAATCCAGTTCATGTGTTTGTCATGGCATCACCTCCCTGATGTTGTGGTCTTCAGGAATGAAGGACAAGCATTATTAGTGATTGGAGAGTTTTTTTTTATATATAGTTCTTGATTGCTTAAATTTTTTTCTTTGAAAACTTCCAGTTTTTATCAGTTGATTGTTTATTGAGGTAGTCCTTAGTTGTATGAAGTTATATCAGTTCATTATATATCTGGTAAATGAGACTGTTTTGGGAAAAATCTGGAAGGATTTTCCTGTTATTCGTTTATCTTCTAATTTTAAGTGCTTTTGTTTTGATTTTTAACATTTAAAACATTTTATGATAAAAACTGCCCATTTTAGGTTTTGTAAACCTTTCTATCTCTTGTTTGGTGATGAATTTTTTCCCATATATTCATTGGAATAGTAATTTCTTCTTTGTTTCTCTAATTTATTCATGATTATGCCACCTTTTATGTTTAAATCACATTTATATGAAATCTCTCTTGGTATACAGTGTGAGATATTGATATTGGTCTCTATCTAATTTCTATTAAACTACTTTCTATTTTTCCAGCAATATTTTTGCCTCTTAGTAAGTCCTTACTTCAGTTAGTGGGGTCTTTGGCTATATTAAACACTCAACAGCTTTCTTTTTGCTTTTGCTTATTTTGTACCTTAATCCATTTCACTGTTTTACCTCTTTTTTCTTTTTTTTTTAAACCAGTATTATATTGATTTGATTATTATTGTTTTATGGCATAATTCATTATCTTGTATTCTAGGCTTCCTTTTTTTTAACCACTTTTTTCATTTCTTCCTTTGAGCTTCTTTACCCTTTTTTTGTTCTAAGTGAATTTCATTATTATTTTTCTAGCTCTAGGAAAAAAATCCTTTGATGGGGGTATAGCATTGAATTAGTAAATTATTTTAGGTAGTATTATTTTTATTATATTAATGAGTAATTAATATTTACCCAATTATTTAGGTCTATTTTAATTTTTTTATTTGTTTAAGGCAATGGGCTTAAGTGACTTGCCCCAAGGTCTCACAGCTAGGCAATTATTACATATCTGAGGCTGAATTTGAATTCAGGTCCTCCTGTCTCCAGGGCCAGTGCTCTATCCATTGCACTACCTAGCTGTCTCCCCCTATTTAGGTCTATTTTTATTTTTAAAAAAAGTGTTTCATAGTTGAATTCAAATGAAGTACATCTTCATAAATAGATTTCTAAATGGTTTATACTTTCTCAAATGATTTTATACTTTCTCATTATTTTACCTATATTTCTCATATAGAGTCAGGAGAATGGGAGATAACCTCAGACACTTGACAGTTACTATCTGTGTGACCTTGGAAAGTCACTTAACCTTGAATACCTTGCATCTAGAGCCACCTCCAGTTGTCCAGATTCATATCTGGCCACTGGATCCAGATGACTCTGGAGAAGAAAGTGAAACTTGTGACTCAGTACATTACCTCCTCACTGAAATACAATTCATATGCTTGTCCTGGCATCACTTTCCTAAAGTCATGGTCTTCTTCGAGAATGAATTTTGTATGGAATTTCTCTTTTATCTTGAATACATGTCTAGGAGGACTTTGTACAGCTTCAAAGATTGACAATAGCTGCCTTAGAACTCTTGAAAAGGGAGTCACAACCACCATTTTTCCCTTACTGAATCTTTCACAGAAAAGTACCTATTATATCATTTGTTAAAGGATAAGCAGCTTATTGATGTGGGTGCTCCCTCTAGTATACTAGTGCTTCCTTGACCTCCCCCTTTCCATCCTGTGTAGCGCTTACCCATATCCTTCTCTGAATCCTTTAGTATCCCATGAAATGAGAATCTTTCTCTCAATCTTTTTTCATTGTATGGATTAAAAACTGCAATTTCCAAAATGAAACAAGTCCCCCTTCTCTTGAATTTCAGATCTGGTTCATTGTCAATCTGCATTGTCTTAGCAAGATATGTCACCTAACTTCATATTAGAATCTGAGCAATAGTCATTCTTCTTTCCACTTTTTTCTGTGTAAATAGATTAGCTTAATTTTTTTCAAAACGAATTTTACTTTCATCTAGTAGGTGCCACTGTGTGCTAGAGATTGATCTAAGTAGTTTAAAGTCATTTGTCAGCAGGACAAATGTAGGACTTCTATCTTTTGGGAATCCTTCCATTTTGACTCGTTTTGGTGGGCATACAACTCCTTGTCTTTGGTCTTATTAATGCTCATTCAGTTGAACAAAGTTATTTATTGTGTCTTTCAAGGAATATTGTAGGATTTTAATATACATGTGAGATACTCTATACTTAAGGGTATATGGGATTAAATGCCCAAAGCAGACTATTTCGTTATTAGAACATTTAAAGCTGTATTTTGCTTTGACTTTTTTTTGTGTTTTTTGTTTTGCTTTGGCTTCATATTAGAGTTAATAAAAAAGATGTAAAACAAAATATTTATTTATTTTAGGTTTTTTTTTGTTGTTGTTCTTCAAGGCAAATGGGGTTAAGTAGCTTGCCCAAGGCCACACAGCTAGGTAATTATTAAGTGTCTGAGACCGGATTTGAACCCAGGTACTCCTGACTCCAAGGCTGGTGCTTTATCCACTGTGCCACCTAGCCGCCCCCATAAAATCTTTTATTTGCCTTAGTCAGTTGTATCACTAAAAATGTGGTCTATTATAGAATGTTATTTATGAAAGCTTATTTGTTCTCAAAGGATTCAACAAGGTTTTCTCTTAGTGTGAGATAAGTGTATTCTTATAGATTCTTATAAAAGTGAGAAAATAGCTGTATGAGCCAATAGTTATTGATATTTTCTCAGTTACCTTTTTACTGTATACTGAAGTTTGCTTTTCCCCTTCGGTATTGATATTTCATTATCTTTCAAATATCTTTTTTTAAGGTTTTTGTAAGGCAAATGGGGTTAAGTGGCTTGCCCAAGGCCACACAGCCAGGTAATTATTAAGTGTTTGAGACCAGGTTTGAACCCAGGTACTCCTGACTCCAGGGCCGGTGCTTTATCCACTGCGCCACCTAGCCACCCCTCAATTATCTTAATACTCTATACTTGCCAAATTGTGAATTCCTCAGTGAATTTTCTTGTGTTTATATTCTTTATAGTCATTTCTACTTCATCATACACCATTTATGGGACCTTTTTTTTTGTTTTTAGGTTTTTGTAAAGCAAATGGAGTTAAGTGGCTTGCCCAAGATCATGCAGCTAGGTAATTATTAAGTGTCTGAGGCCAGATTTGAACCCAGGTACTCCTGACTCCAGGGCCAGTGCTTTATCCACTGTGCCCCCTAGCCGCCCCCTAGGATGCTCTTTTGACGTCTGAATTAGAAGACATAGATCTTTAAAATCCTTCTTTTAGGTAGAACTTTGCACAAGCTATATATATAGAAGTTAATCTGACCTTTAATTTCTAGAGGTTCTAAAGCTTTACAAGTGACTTCAGCACTCAAGTATGCTAGTTTTTTCCTGGAATACTCTGGATGATTTGCTTAAGTGAACTTTGAGAGAGAATACAAAACTATTTTAAACAAAATATCCTTTCAGGACATAAATGTCATTTCTAACTAAGTCATCATTTCTCATATCATGATCCTATCCTTCCTAGATATTTTGTTATCAGTCATGACAATTTTTGGAGTTCTTGCTTATAGGCTTTACAGTGATATTGGGGGAAGTGATTCAGGGTCCTTGAAATCTGGTTTACTACAAATTGTTTCAAATTTCAGATGAGACTTAGTACTGTTATTTCAGACCTTTTCTACCTTTTTTCAGGTTCCTGTTTTTTGTTCACCTTCTTTTCCTTTAGCATAACAATTTAAAAAATATGTCAGTCTCTGTCTTGTTAATGATTGATGTCTTTTGATTCTTCTTTGGAAATTCTAGGTTGATCTACTTCCTTTCTGTTCCTACTCCTTTGTAGTCTATGCCCCTAATTTATCATGATTTATCTATTGTTACTGATCTGTTTCTAATCCTTTTCTGACTGTCGCCAGACTCAGTGAGTTTATGTTTCTTACAAGGTAAAAACTAAATTTCTTTGGTTAGCTTTCAAGATATTTTATAGTTTTATTTATTTATATTCATGCATACAAGCCTATACATATATACATAGCTCTAATATTAATCTTGTATTATGTCCTTTCCGGTTCACTTAGACTCATATTTTTAGTGTCCTTCAAATATATTGTGCTCCTTATTATATCTGAACCTTTAATATGCCATAATTCCCTCTCATTAGTCTGTATCTATCTTAAATTTATTTTAAGAGTTTGACTTAGATTCTGTCTCTTTCAGGAGACTTTTGTCCATTCAAAGATCACATTGATCTCTTAATCATTATTTCCTGATTCACAGTTATTTCTTACTTGTAATACTGTTTGTGTTTTATTTACCCAGCAAAGTTAGGAGCTTCTTAAAAGTCAGGATTGTTTTATGCTCCTTTATAGTGATAGTCTTTTAGTAAATTTTGTTCAATCTGTTTTATTCATTTTATCTTCTCTTGGGATTTAGGGGAGGGAATAGCCCTTGAGGAAGTTGTATGGAACTATATGAATACTGTGATTAAAGCTAACATTTGAGACATAGCAAAGACAGATCAGCAAAAGAGAAACATTTGTGGTAGTAATGACAGTTTTAAAATACATTGTCTCTTGCCTTTGACATGTATGAATTTTGGCTTCTGTCAGTTGCTGTGTTCCCTAATTTTGTAATGGTTTTTATTCAGTTTGTGGGTTGGTATTGTATAAAAAGTCCTGGATCCTACACACCAGAAGGTCTCTAAGATCAGTTTTTTGCTTATTTTGTAACACTGCAAATTAACTCTCTGCTACTTAGTTTCTGATTCATAGAATTGTTGATAATAACACTTGTACAACTTATCACATAGTGTTTTGGTGAGAAATTTGGTTTTGAAATGATAAATTGCTAAGTAAATTTAGGCTATTCAGTCTTCTAGATCAAGGTTTTCAAACTTCATGGAAGCTAGCTAGATTTCCTTGTAAATGAAGTATATTAAATTGAATTGACATTTGCCTATAAGTTTGTGTAAGAATATTCTTTCCAGGGGCAGCACAGTGGATAAAGCACCATCCCTGGGGTCAGGAGTACCTGGGTTCAAATCCGGTCTCAGACACTTAAAATAATTACCTAGCTGTGTGGCCTTGGGCCACACATTTGCCTTGCAAAAAAAAAAAAAAGAATATTCTTTCAAATCCACTTCCATTTTCTTTTATTTCTGGTTGTATTCTCCAAATTTAACTTCACAGTTTCTAAGTGCAAGATTGTGACAGAATACAACTCTGTAGGTCTAAAATTCTTTTTTTCTGTGGTTCAAAAAAGAAACCATACATAAAGGAAAGAAAGATATTAACACCTATAAGATTCATTCCTAGTTTGAAATTGTAACACTTAACTATTATTACCATTATTTTGAACCCCTCACACACACTTGATTGAGTTATTGCCTCATAAACAAACCATGTTAATTTTCTTTACTAAATTTGTTGATGATGTAATAGTTGAGAATTTGAGAAGTTGAGTTTTCTTTACCATAGGTCATGGAGCTATTGGTTCACCTGAATAAGCGTATAAAGAGCCGTCCAAAAATACAGCTTCCAGTAGAGACTTTATTGGTTCAGTACCAGGATCCTGCTGCAGTTTCTTTTGTCACAGTGAGTAGTCTTCATAGAGTGTTCGTTGGCTAATAATGGTTTCTTAATATATTTCAAAAATTGAAATTTGGGCTCAGATTTTTTTTTGGTCAAAATTTACAAGATACTTTCTTTTAAAAGTTTTTGATGAATGCTACCCCCAGAGAGATGACGTTAAAGAAAACTGAGATTAGATTAGTGAGGGGCATTATACAGCCAAAAAAGGGAATTTGAATAAAAAATGTAAATTTAAGAAAAATGGTATGCCATTCATAAAACAAGTTGCTTTTTCCTTAGCAAAAGGAAAAATATTCAAAAGTATAAATATGTATAAATTGGGTGGCTAAAATTATCAAAAATAAAGAGTATAGTAGGAAAAATAAGACACAATTTGATTTGAACTTTTTTTGTTTATATATCTTCCATCCTATTCTTTTGCTATTTTAGGGGATTTTTTTGAAAACCATCTCTTATTTAAATAAAGGTAAAGTAAAAAAAATATTCTCCATTATGAGATTCAGATCAAACTATTGGTTTCTGTTGAAAGTTAATGATTTTCAACATTCTGTATATGTAAACTGTTTTGATATTATACATTAATGCCTAGTCTTTTAAACAAATGTCCTTGCTATAAAATGTAGTACCTTTTTAACACAGAAAAGTATTCTAGCTAGATGGTACAGTATGTAGATCACTGGCCCTGAAGTCAGGAGAATATGAGTTCAAATCTGGCCCTAGACATTTGATACTTAATAACTGTGATGTTGAGCAAGTCACTTAACTCTGATTGTCTCACATCCAAGGCCATCTTAAGGCATCCTCATTCCTATCTGGCCACTGGACCCAGATGACTGTGAAGGAGAAAGTGAAATTGGTGACCTAGAACAGCAACCCTTTTACATTCAAATTAAATTCATGTGCATGTCATTACATCATCTCCATGATGGTTTTCTTTGAAAACAGATAAACATTAGGTGTTAAGTGCCATTCTTCTAGATGGTTAGTCTGATAAACTGTTTATCTCTGACCACGTTCCAGATATATTTTGCACTAAGTATTAGATGTTACCAGAAAAATTTTGTCAGTTGAATTTTGATAAATCACATGGTCATTTTTGACTTCTTTCTTTTTCTCACTTCCCACATCTAGTGTTTCACAAAACCCTACTCACTCTTTGTCTGGAATATCTCATCTGTTTCATTCCATTCCTGTGATCACCATTCTAGTTTAGATTATCATGCCTCCAACATGCCTCTACTTTTTCCTTTCACCAGTCCACCCAACACACCTTTTCAAATTCCTGTATAGAAACATTTTAAGTGTTTCCCTAATGCCCACCATAGAGTTTTAGCTTATCTTTTGAACCTCGTTTCTTTTTTATATATACCATATATTTCAGCCAAACTATAGCATTTTGCTTTACACAAATAAATCTTGATATTCCTATATTTTGTTTAGATGCATCTTATAAGTTTTTTTAAGGTAGGCTTATTTATCTTTTTCAGAAGGAGAAAAATGTCCCCTTTATATTTGCAATAATTGAAAATTATATTTTTAGATCTAGTAACAGGAATTCTTTAATTTATTAGAGGCAAATTATGTTTGAAAATTGCTTGACCTGGAAGAGATAATATAGTTAACAAAGATCAAACAAAGCTGTCTCAATTTGCTGTGGGAAAAAAAAACAAAAACCTGTGCATAGTGTCCTAAAATTCATAGTGCAGTATAATGCCAAATTAACTTAAAACTACATGTAAGATTGCTTTCCATTGGGGGGGAAATTGTAAAACTCAAATAATATCTTTAATAAAAATAAATGTAAAAAAACTACATGTAAGAAATTTGTAGTGTGTATCCCTTTTCCCCATTGTTAGTGGTAAAAATCTTATGAAGGCTTCAGATTGTAATTCTTCCTCAAACCCAGTAGTCCAAATTATCAGAGTTTTAATTCACTGTTGGTTTGGTAGTTTTTTTTTTCAAATTTAATAGTTGATTTAAAGTCTAGAAGCAAAAATATTTAGGGAAGGGAAGATGTGATTCCCTCAGGTTCTAGTACATTTTAATTTAACTATTGCCGAAATTATAAGCCATGTGTTTTGATTAAAATCAGATTTTTTTTCATTTTGATATTTGTTTTTCCCCTTTTCTTCACAGAATTTTACTATAATTTATGTTAAGATGGGCTATCCCCGTTTACCAGTGGAAAAACAGTGTGAACTTGCCCCTACACTTCTTACTGCAATGGAAGGGAAGCCTCAGCCTCAGCAGGATAGGTATGCTTTTTGTTGTCTACTTCTGTCTGTACTAAATTAAAATATTAATATTAGTTTAAAATAAGAACTATGTTCATTTGGTTTTTTAATTGGGGAAAATTTGAAACCCCCCCTTCCTCTTTTAACTGTTTCACAAGTATATAAATATCCTTTGTTACATCTATAAATGTCATTTACTAAAATTCTGAATGACCATAATCCAGTGGTATGCAAATTCATCATTCTAGTAATATGTGTATTTTGAAGTATCTGATTTATATAATTGCTAAAATTATATATGTGACATGCTGTTTCATCAACATATTGTCATTTATAAAACAGCTTGTTTGTGACCATGGAGCTCTTGTAATATGAAGTATTGGGAACATTTTAAATAAGAGGAATAAGTTCCTTTTTCATTGTTACTTATAGCTAAAGTAAATAAAGATGTATTGAAATTTATGAAGGGAAAATGAATTAATGCTTTCCACAGGTTTTTCAATAGAGAGCTGACGCAAAGGAGTCTTTAAAGGGAGGACTAGATATGTAAAAAAACAAGTAACAAATATTTACCTCAGGTAATATAGGATTAAAGGCTTTTTTGTGTTATGTTATAAAAAATTATATTCATGATAGGTGATTGATTTTAAATGATGTGATTTATAATTTTTAAAAACTTATATAACATTTAACATTTATGAAAAATTTAACTGCGAAAAGTATTTTGTAACATAGCTATCTGAAATTTTTTAAAAAGTTATTGAAAAGTGATCTTATACTCCTAAATACCCTTGTTTAGATTATTTAATTTTTTAATTTTTATGATACTTTTAGATGCACTTTTAGATGCTTAAAACTAAGTATAGATGAATATCTTATTTTGCAAGAACACTTGCCATATTGCACTATTGCCACTATTGCAGGAATCTATTGCTATAATGGCCATTTGTTAATATTCTGTTTGCTGCTTTCTATCTTGATGCTAAGTATACAAAGTTATTTTAAAAAATAATTGCGGTAGGGGAGGCTAGGTGGCACAGTGGATAGAGTACCGTCCCTGTAGTCAGGAGTACCTGAGTTCAAATCCGGCCTCAGATACTTAATAATTACCTAGCTAACCCCCATTGCCTTGCAAAAACATAATAATAATAATAATAAATTATATTTTCAGCTTAATGCATCTTCTAATACCAACCCTTTTTCACATGAAATATCCGGTTGAACCATCTAAAGCAGCTTCTCCATTTAATCTTGCTGAGAAACCAAAGACTGTACAGCTGCTTTTGGACTTCATGCTAGATGTCCTACTGATGCCTTATGGGTAAGTTAAAAACTTCCATCTCATTTTTTATTGTTCCTGCTTTTAATGTCATTTTAAAGTAAGAAACTGAACTCTTCCTTCTGTGTGGATTACTCCTTCATCTGGATAACTCTGACTTCTCCCGTTGTCTCCTGGAATATAGTCTTCTAAGCTCTCTGTTCCATTATAGAAATGGCTGCTGTATCATATGTGAACCTAACTATAATTTCATGGTACTTCAGTTATTTCTTTCTGACTGCATGACATTCAGCTAGTGTAATGATTAACTTTTTTTTCTAAATTTGTTTTCCAAGTCATTTGTTTTTGCTATAAAGATACCTTAACAATATTTATCATTTTCCCCTGTCTTTTGATTTTTTCCCTTTGTTTTTTTGGGGGGGGTTTTGCAAGGCAAATGGGGTTGAGTGGCTTGCCCAAGGCCACACAGCTAGGTAATTATTAAGTGTCTAAGGCCGGATTTGAACTCGGGCACTCTTGACTCCAGGGCCGGTGCTCTATCCACTGCGCCACCTAGCCACCCCTTTGATTTTGTTTTTACTATTTTTTTGTTGTCTCATGGAGCCATTTGAATTTTCAGGCACAGTTTTGTATTTCTTTTTTTATTTTAATTTTTTTAAAAATTTAAGGCAGTGAGGTTAAGTGACTTGCCCAAGGTCACACAGCTATGCAATTAAGTGACTAAGGTCAGATTTGGACTCAGGTCTTCCTGACTCCAGGGCCAGTGCTCTATCTACTGTGCCACCTAGCTGCCCCAGTTTTGTATTTATGTCCAAGCTGTTAATTCCCTTTCCAAATTTTTATTTTATAACTCTTTAATTTTTTTACCAATTATTTCTCTCATAATACTCATAAAAACTTTTTTTATTTTCATGTATTACAGAAATTTTAATTCAATTTTCACTTAATTGAAATTTCACTCATGTTTTTTTTGGGCCTTTGCTTATTGAAATTTTCAAGTCATTCTCTTCTGAGTTTGTGACTTTTGGGTTCCTGAAGACATTATGGATTTTTATGTTGGGATTATTTTTGTCAGTCTTCCATCCTACTATATGGTTTTGAATTTTATGTTAGGTTCTCGCTCCTTATCCTTTTAAAGGAAAGGTTCAACCCTTTCCTGAACTGATTCTGTTGCTGTTTTCTTAGGATATTGAGTGTTATGTTTTCCTAGGCTCCTAAATTCAGCTTAGGCTTGGAATCTGCAAACATTCAAGTGTTCCCAAAGTAGTCTGATGCAGAACAAAATATTATCATTGTCCTCCTTGTACTGTTCTTTGTAAGTTCCTGACCTGAATTTGGACAGCCAGCTCCAATTTCTGAGCTACAAAATTACAGGTTTCTGTTTGGTCTGATATTTCTGTTCTGGCTATTTCTTTATTGGTTTCAGACTGGATAGGAACTGTAACTGAGATTTTACTTCTCTCCTGGAGTCTGAGCCACATAGCTGCTATTTGTATCTAAATTTGCTGCCTGCTCAGTGCACAACCTATTCTGGACTGCCACTCCTGGTTGCAAGTCTTCTCATTCTGCTCTCTATCTGTGACCTGGAGTTGAGGTTAAAGCTGTCAGTTGCCTCCTATTTCTGCACTCTACACAACTTTGACATGCCATGTTATGGCCTGGGACTTAACTGTGTCCTTGTATTTCTGGTCAGAATTTGGTCTAGAACATCTTCTAGATCTTTTTGTAGTTCTCTTTTTGAGGAGTGGGAGA
The DNA here is from genome assembly GCF_037893015.1 of Macrotis lagotis. Classification (NCBI taxonomy): domain Eukaryota; kingdom Metazoa; phylum Chordata; class Mammalia; order Peramelemorphia; family Peramelidae; genus Macrotis; species Macrotis lagotis. The sequence continues at coordinate 119,007,760 of NC_133666.1, forward strand.
ACTTTAGCCAACTTCCTGCCATCCCTCAGTATGCAGTTGAATACAATACACATCAGAATATGAGTACCTTGAGGAAGGTAGAGTAAGTACATTTTGGGTAATAAAGAAGGGATATACCACCTCAGCAGAGGAAATTGGAAAGCCTTTTTGTAGAAGTAGCTTTTCCTGAAATCCTTGAAGTGTTAAACTCAGGCAATATTTATTAAACAATGTATAAGGCACTGTGATTGAAAAGACAACAACCAGTTAGTCTCTGTTTTTAAGGAGTTTCTATTCTAGTGGAATAGAAATATGGATAGGATTTGATAGATATTAGGTCTGATGGCACATTTTGATAAAGAGCTTAAATAGTAGTATAAGATTGGGAAAATGAGGGGACCATTCTCAGAAACATAAAATAGTCCAGTTTGACAGGATACATTATGTTGGAATCAATGGATTGAAATGAAATTGCTACCTTAATGGCAGGAACATTTAAGCCTTTAGACATAGTGTTTGTGTTGGAGGAATTGGAAAAAGGCTTTTTTTCCATTGAATTGTTGGTTGAGATTATTAGTACATAATAAACAGGATTAAAAAGCATTATTATAATAGACTACTTATTGGACTATGGAAATAATTTTGTCATTCAGATTTTTTTCTTTTTAATGAAATTTTGATTTCTTATGTACATTTTATTCCATTGAGCTTAAGGGAAAAGGTAATTTAACTGAAGAGTTGAAATTCCATTTCCTTTCCAGATATGTGTTGAATGAATCCCAGAGTAGGCAGAATGTGCCCTCTGCACAGGGTTCTTCCAGTGGTGCTGGAGGCTCTGGGATTCCACAGCCCCCTCCAGGAATGAGCTTTTATGCAGCAAAGCGAGTCATTGGGGACAGTCCATGGACACCTGAACAGTTAGAGCAGGTATTGCACAGCTCTGCATTGGACTTCTTGTTTCATGTACACATATATATCTATAACCTTGGTCTTCTCTAATGTTTGCATTTTTCTCTCCTTTTAGTCTTAAACAAGACTTTCCCTGTGAAACTTGTCAGCAGTGTAAACTGGGTACAGTCTTAGTCAATAAACTTTGTTATGTACAGCCCTTTTTCATTATCATGTATAAGTTCTATGGTTTTATAAAAATTTTATATATATGTATGAATAGGTTCTTTTTTGACATTTCTTTTTAGGAATTAAAAGTAGATATTAGGAATTTATTCTGAATCTAAACAGATGATTATTGCCATTGAAAGAGAGAGAAATGCCACAGTTGGAGAGAGATAGTTTTATCACTGCTAATTATGTCTTAGATAATGTTTTTTACAAAGTCTGGGTTTAGAGGAAATATGATGTAATAATTTTCTTTTTTAGAGAAATAACTTTCATTAAGAAATAGGCAGAATAACCAGCATTAAGAATAAGCCTACCCAATATTAAAGAAATATTCAAAAAGGATTAAATGGAAAGCACTTAAAAATTTTAATCACTCCTGTTTGTTGATTTGTCTCCTAGTTTTCCTATGGAATCTAAATAAGTTAGGAGATAATCCTTTTTATTGATGTTTGCATTTTTAAATTGACCAATAATATTTTTTCCTAATTGTGGTTCTTTTAATTAGGAAGGGCACTTTTCTGTAATAAGAGAAAAATAAATTCTTTCAAAAAAGCCTTAGGTTGATTGGACTATTCACTGCATGGTTTTATTTTTTTTTAAACATAGAAGAAACACGTTGAATTAAAAGCTCTTTAAGCCAGCATGACATAATTGTTTGACTTAATTTATATAGCTTTTCAGCATCAAACCATTATATTGAAGTTTAAAAATTTTTTTTGGCTAAAGGATATCCTCTCCTCTCCAGTAACTTTGTATGTATGATATTCAAATGACAAACTTCCTTTTCATTTAAATATATTGTGTTATAGTTTTGTCTCTTGTATTTGGGAAAAAGAAAATATATATATATATATATATATATATATATATATATATATATATATATATATATATATCTATATCTATATGTATCTACACACACACACACACACACACACACACACACACACACACACTCTTCCTCTTCCAGGTCTTGTTTTCTAATAATGCAAATGAACTTTATTCTAATTTATATGAAATCTGATATTGTTGCTGATTCTATAGGGTCTGAGAAAGTGTTAGTTTTAAGTCAAGTTAAGTTGTCTGATTAGCATTTTTAAAGCACTATGTACCAGCCACTAAGTGCCAAACACAAAAACCTAAAAAGCGTAATCCCTGGCTTCATGCAACTTACAGTCTATTAGGAAGAGACGACATGAAAACAATTAGGAACATACAGGAGACATAGAGAATAGAAGAATGATATTGTTTGAAGAGAAGCCATTAGCAGGTGAGGGGACTAGGAAAGTCTTACAGCAGAGGGTGATGTGAGAACTAAGTCTTTTTTTTAAAATTGTTTTTTTAATTTTACAATCCCCCCCATCTTGCTTCCCTCCCCCACCCCCCACAGGCAGTCTGATAGTCTTGACAGAATTTTGAGGCTATACATTCAAAAAAAATTGAATGTTTTGAGAAAGAAATCATTTCCTTAAGGAAAAAATAAAATATAAGTGATAGCAAAATTACACAATAAATATAACCTCTTTTTAAAAAAAAATTAAAGGTAATAGTCTGTTTTTTGTTTAAACTCCACAATTCTTTCTCTAGATACAGATGGTATTCTCCATTTCAGATACTCTAAAATTGTCCCTGATCGTGGCACTGATGAAATGAGCAAGTCCATTAAGGTTGATCATCACCCCATATTGCTATTAGGGTGTACAGTGCAGAATTAAGTCTTAAAGAAATTAAGGGAAATCAGGTGGGCAAGGGGCATGGTCATTGCAAAGGCATGGCAGTGGGAGATGTGAGTGATGTTTGAGGAACTGGAAGTAGGTCCTTGTTCAGTGTGTTGTCCTTGGAGCAGAGAAGTGTACAAGGCAGGGAGAGACTGAGATAGAAAGGGCTTTAAATGCCAAATTAGGAGTCTGGGGGTCACTGGAGCTGATTTGTTCAGTAGAAGATAGCATGATCAGATCTGTGTTTTGAAAGTAATTGACTTAGCAGCTCATTGGAGGTGTGGATTGGAATAGCAAGAGATCTGAGGCAAGCTGACCAATTAGATGGCTATTATCAAAGTCTAGACATGAGGTGTGATGAGGTTCTGAAGGTGGCCTTGTAAGGGGAGAGAAAGGGATGCCACCATGTCCTTGGTGAAGGAAAGAATCTCTGACACCACATATGTTTTACTCATCTTGCTTTTTCCTCCCCTGACTCTTGCTGTTCCAGAAAACATTGCACTAACCAAGCAACAGAAAGAACAACCCCACTGGTGAGAGTGGCTCTACTTGCTGCCTGGTCATACCTTCCCCTGATCTGTGTTGACTCAGAACTCACTTAGATGACTGAGAGGGAAGAATGCCTTACCTACTTACCCCTTTCTTTTCTTGTCTGTGCTTCTTGATTAATTGCAGTCAAGGATTTGAATAAGGAGGAATCAGCAAAGTCTGTACCTTCTGATGAGTTGGCTTTACTTTCTCTTTTAACAATGCATCTTGGAAGTCTCTAGATCTTACTGTTTGCTTTGCTTCTGTGTCATGGAGTACTTTGACACTGTCATATTAACATTGATAATGCATACTTAAGTAACCTAGGAACTTCTGGACCCTGCCATTACTCTCAGGACTTGTGGGCATTTTCAACTGCCCTGTGGCAGAACTTAATTTTTTATCTTGTTGCCCCAATTAGCATATGAGTTCTTTGTACTGCCTTTTTTTTATGTATCCCTAACACTTAGTCTGGTGCTTGGCACAGGGTTCATACTCAAGAAACACTTTTTCATTTTTTTATTCAAGGTAGAAATGACAAGGTTTGATAAAGGTTGAGGTGAGTAGAGTGAGGAATTGAGAAAGATAGCAAAATTTCAAACTTGACTGAAATCTGAATGAATAGTGATGCTTCCATACCAGTAGGTAGGTCAGTATAGGTCAGAAAAAGAGAATGAGTTCTGTTTTGTATGCAGTTCATGTAATAGATTCAGTTCAAGATGTTCTTTTTCTTTCTTTTTTTTCTTTTTTGGATTTTGCAAGGCAATGGGGTTAAGTGACTTGTTCAGGGTCACACAGCTAGGTCATTATTAAGTGGAGGTCAGATTTGAACTCATGTCCTTCTGATTCTAGGGCCGGTGTGCCACCCAGCTGCCCCAAGATGTTCTAAAGGCAATTTAGTGTTGTCACTTAGGAGAAATGTTAGTACTGGAAAAATAGATTTGAAAATCATCTACATAGCAGTGGTAACTGAAATAATGAGAATTGATGGGATAACCAATTGAGAGAATATGATGGGAGAAGAGAACAGAGGATAGATCTTTGGGAGATACTTGAAATTAATGAGTGTGAGAAAAATGGAGATTGAGCAGTAGTGGGTTTGGCCAGATAAGGGTTGTAGCTGAATCATGGAAACATGGCAGGGTATTTATTCAAGATAGCAGAGGGACCAACAGTGTGAAATGGTGTTAGAAAAGTCAGGAAAAGGTTGAGAATAGAAAAAGGACATTAAATTTGCTGAAGTAGAAAGAATACTGGTGACTTTGGTTAAGGCCTAGTTGAGACTCGATAACATTTTTAGAGTGAATCCAATTGTCATAGTTTCATGATTTTTTTCTAGGTCAGCAGCATGTGATTAGGCATGAAGGAGTTCAGTAGTGGGGGTGAATGATCCAGGTATTGTGAGAAGGATAATTGACAGTAAGACAAATAGTCAAAGGAGAATTCGAGTAGAGTTGAGTTTGTGCAGCAAAGAATCAAAACAGAAGGGAAGAGAGTGTAAGTCAGTGTAGAACATACGACCTGAGAAAAAATAAAGGCATAGCTGTAATGGTGGTCACAATGAGAAAGGGTCACTGAGAAAGGGAAAGGTGAACTGATAAAAGAATATGATCAAATAAATGAATTTTAGAAAACTTTAGTGTAGGAAAAATTTCTCCAAAAGTTTGATGATAATTTCTAATTCCCTGAAGCATTTTGAAAGTTGCAAGAAGTGTCCTGCTATATTTTGTAGCTTATTACCCTAGTGAAATTTGTATTGCATCCAATAAAATTTTAGATTGCCCCTTGAATGTGTTGTCTTAAAATTTCTTATGTGTTAAAATGGAATGCAGTATTTTGTAGCATAGTATTTTTTGTTAGAATAAAGAATTGAACAGATATTAGCTTATTAAAATGAAAACATTTAGCAACATCTAGCTTTAAGTTTAGCAATAGTAATAGTAGTACTCTTTTTTAACTATTATAAAAACTAGCATGAGTACTATATTTCTTTTTTTTTTCAATTTTTTAAAAACATTTTTACTTAAAGTTTTGAATTCTAAATTCTAACCTTTCCTTAATTCTCCTCTTGCTGGAATTTCCTGATTTGAATTTCAAGTCACATCTTCACCTCAGAACCTTGAGTTGTAATTAATTTGGACTTAATCTCATTGATTTATTTTTTTGTAATATACCCACTCATATACTTTAGGGGTCTTATAGTTGTGAATTCTCTTTTAATTGATGATGCATACTTAAGTGAATATAAATGAATTTTTTATCTTATATATTCCTATTGTTTTTAATACTTTTCAAATGATTCATCTTCCACCTGTTTTTTAATGTTTTTTAAACTTCTTCTTAACAGTGCAAACTGGGTATAGTGAAATTCATAGAGGCTGAGCAGGTGCCAGAACTTGAAGCTGTTATACACCTAGTGATTGCCTCTAGTGATACACGCCATAGTGTAGCCACTGCAGCTGACTTAGAATTGAAGAGTAAGCAAAGGTAACAATCATTTTCTAATCTTACAGTTTTATATGTGTGAAAGAAGTATAGGATGTAAAAACTATTATTGAGCAAGATTTGAAAAATATTCACTGAATTGTTCACTATAATATTTAGTGTGGAATTTGACTTCTGCAAATATTAGGGACAAAAAGAAACAATGTTTATATAGGCTTTTAAAAGAGAATGCAATGAACTTGTAGAACAATGTTTTTAAAAATTCACGTCTGCATTATATCTTTTTCTTATTCTAAGAAAAATTAGCTATACTAAGTGACAAAAGAAAAATTATGTTTTAGTTTGCTTATTATTGAAATTCAGATTCTGAGGATGATATTTGGATTGCTCTTAGAAAATCCAAATAGAGAAGACCATGCAATATGATAGAAGTTTATTTGTTTATAAGCCAGAAATTAGTGTAACTCAGCAATTGCCTCATAAGCTTTCTGACTTCAGTTAAGTTAATCAAGCTCATTGAGTCCACACTGCTGGTCAATTAAATGAGAACTTGGGTTACCTGATTTCCAAATTTTCTTCTAGTTCTTGTCCAAGGTCACACAGCAAGTAAATGTCAAGTGTCTGATAACAGATTTGACCTCCTGTCTTCCTGACTCCAAGGCCAGTGCTCTGTCCACTGTGCCACCAAGCTGCCCCTCCTATCCAGGGCAGTCTCCAGTCATCCTGATTCATATCTGGCCACTGGACCTCAGGTGGCTCTGGAGGATACAGTAAGGCTATTGACTTAGCACAGCCCCCCTCATTCAGATCCAATTCATGTTCCTGTCATGACCTCAGCTCCCTGATGTCATAGTCTTCTTTGAGAATGAAGGACAAACATGTCTAGCTCTAAAATTCTCTCTAAGTATTAGATATAGTCTTAAACTTAGAGAAAAGGAATTTGGTAGTTAAGTATCAGAAAGTTCTTGTAATGAAGTAGTATTTCTGTGATGAAATGGGCCCTTTTTCTGCTAGCAAGTAATAAAGTAAATTTTGGAGAGACACTCCAGGTGAGATACTAGAGTTAAAATAATCAGGTGTTATATTTGGGGGGGGAGAATATGAGAGGTTTTTTTTTTAATCTTAATTTGCTACTATTGAGAGATATTCCAGAATAACATTTACTGAAATGTATTGTTAAGCATAGGCGTTTTATGTTATGTCATTAAAAGCTCTTTGAGAAACTTTTTTTTACCTTTAATGTGAAATTATGTTATGAAAAATACTTAATACCGCAAATATTTTTTAGAAGGAAAGTACTAACAATAGTGCTAATAAGCACTAATAATAAGCTAATAAGCACTAAAGTTTCTACAGATATTATTGTCCTTTAACCTAAGGTATTCTGTACCACAATATTCCAATTTATAGTAATTGTATTTTAAGTCAATCAATTAATATTTATTAAACACAGGCATTGTACTAAGGCTGGGAATACAGAGTGAGGTACGAGACAGTCCCTATCCACAAGGAGAGTAAATATGCAAATCTATGCCAATATATACAGGATAAAAAGGAAATAACTAACAAAAGAAAACACCAGAATTAAGAGAAGCTGGGGATGACTTCCTGGTAGTCAGTGGTTGGAATAGAAGAGGTAATTGCATTCCAGGCATGTGAGACAAAGAATATGCCTCTAACAAGAGAGGGAGCAACTTGTTCATGGAACAACCAGGAGTCCAGTGTCATTGGATCGAAAGTACTTGTCAAGAAGCAAGACTTAAGAATTCTGGAAGGCTGACCCTGCCCTTTCTACTACAGGGAAGATGGGAGGCAGATGATTTAAGGCGAAAGATAAAGAATTTCTTTTGACCTGGTTGAGTTTAAGTTATCTACTGGATTACTAGTTTGTGATGTCTAAAAGACAGAGATAAGAGATTGTAGGTCAGAAAAAAAGATTAGGGCAGGATAGGTAGATTTGATCATCTTTAGCATAAAGATGGCAATTAAATCCATGGGAAATGATGAATTCACCAAGTGAATTAATGTAGATGGAGAAGAGAAGACTCAGGACAGAAACTTTAGGGATCTACTATTAAGGGGATGTGAACCAGCAAAGGAAATAGGGGAGTTGTCAGATAGAAGGAGAACCAGGGGAGACTGGTGTCCTAAAAGCCTAGAGAGAAGAGAATATCAAAGAGTTCAAAGACTACAGAGGGATCAAGGAGAATGGGGATTGAAAAAAAGGCCATTGAATTTGATGACTGAGAAATCACTAGTAACTTTGGAGAAAGCCATTTTAGTGTAATGATAAGAATAGAAGCTAATTTGAAAGGAATTAATAAGATAGGGAGAGAAGAGAAAGTGCAGGCATGTATTGTAGATGAGCCTTTTGAGCAGTTTAGCTACAGAGGACAGAAGAGATATGGGACAATAATTAATGGGGCTAGAAGGACCCAGTGAGGATTTTTTTTTTCAGGAGGGAGACATGGGCGTGCTTGTAGGCAATAGAAAAGGAGCCCAGTGGATAGCAAAAAACTTATTTTGTTTGCAGGAAACTGTTTGTGGCCAGATTATTTGGGTTGATGCTGTTTTAAGTATTTTCAGACTTGGGGTCTATGGGAGGAAAAGACCTGAAAACCTTCAATCTGACTGAGGTTATAGGGACTGAATGCTCAACAACAACAACAAAGAATTGAAGCTGGAGCAATTGTGGGTTGGTAATTAAGGCCTTTGAAAAGTAGCCCAAAAAAGTGTTATGGTGACTTGAGAAAGCAGAATCTACCAACAGTTGGGCAGAAAAGAAGACTTAAGTTTTCCTAGGGTATTCATAGTTGATGAGAGAATAAAATTTCAATCAGCTATTGAAACCCAAATAGGAACAATCCTTAAGAAGAGTGGAGAGTGAATGTTGTGAAGGGGTTGCAGGGGAAGGTTTTGGACTTTTGATGACAGAAATTTCCTCAGTTTAGAGCAGTGAAGAAGGAACTCAAGCTAAATCCCATAGAAAAGAATAAAAGAATCCTTGTTTCATTACAGTTTACTTTTAAAGTAATCAGATCCTTCAATGTCTTTGAAAGTAATATAGTTAATGTACTTTTGGTATGTAGGGCAAAAAAAGTTAAACAGGAAAGCTTAAGCTTTGAGTATTAAAAAAAAGTTTATTCCCCAAAATATTGTATTTTGATTCTATTCTAAGAGTTATCTTCCATTGTAGAGAATTTTTAGAGACATAGCTTGTAACATGCTGATTCTGTGAAATAATGAACCATTAGAACTGGTTAAACTGTATGGTTTTTTTTTTAATTAGTATATGATTGCTCTGATTAATAGATAATACATCTTCTAGCTGTTTTTGCTTAACCTTAAAAATAAAAGTGTTATTCAGAAAGACTGTTTAGCACAGAGAATCTGATTTCTAGGCAGAAGAGAAGTTTCTTGTACCTGGAGAATACATGATTAGTGAAGCTAAAGCATGAGCAAATACTTAAAACTTGACAGAATGTTTTATTTGTAGATAGGAATGAAGCACAAGTAAATGCTTTGGACATTTTCCTAAGTGATCAAATTCTTATGGGGATATAATTTTGCCACAAATTAATTTCCTATTTTGTTTAGGTTTTTACTAACAAATAATAAGTCTACAGTTTTAGGAAATGTAAAAGTGAGTAGTAAACATCTCAATTTTAATGCACTGAATTAAAATATTTCATAGCTTAATTGACTGGAATAATCCTGCAATCATTAACAAGATGTATAAAGTGTACCTTGGGGATATACCACTGAAAACAAAAGAGGTGAGTACTTTTTGATTTTCCTTTTAACAAAAAATATTTTATTCACTTGAACTCCATTGATTCTTCATGTTTGATTTGTTCAAAGTTTATTATATGCTAGAGTATTGAGCATGTAAATTTGTAACTAAGCTATGATCTACCCCTGTACAATTTAAATTAGCTTTTCAGATATTATGCATAATTATTAATGATGAATTTCATATTGTAAAGATAACAAATATCTCTACTTATGTTAAACTGTTCTTTCCTTGTAGTTCCTAGTGGGCAGCTAGGTAGTGCAGTGGATAGAGCACTGGCCTTGGAGTCAGGAGGACAGGAGTTCGAATCCAGCCTCAGACACTTGATATTAGCTCTGTGACCTTGGGCAAGTCACTTAAACCTGATTGCTTTGCATCCAGGGCCATCTCCATTTGTTCTGATTCATATCTGGCCACTGGATCCAGATGACTCCGGAAGAGAAAATAAGACTGATGACTTAGCACAGCGCCCTCTCACTGAAATCCAATTCATGTGCTTGTCATGACATCACCTCCCTGATGTTGTGTGGTCTTTGAGGACGAAGGACAAACATCATCATCATCATCATCATCATCATCATCATCATCATCAGTTCCTTAGTAAGATTGATTACCAGATAGTGACAATCTCTCCATCAGCAGGAATATATGAAGCCTTGTGGTAGAGTAGGAAGTTCCCTTGTAGCTACAAGGGCCTTGGGGTTCTGAGCTTGACTTCTTAGGAGCCCTGCTAAGGCCTTTGACCTCAAACTCTCTGGGCTCAAAGTTTCACTCAGGATAAGATGAGGGTATTGAACTCAATTGATTCTTGTTAATGCAACATCTCTCTGACCAGGGGGCTGTTCTGAAACCAGAGCTGAAAAGAGATCCAGTCAGCACACGTGTTAAGTTAAAAATTGTTCCTCATCTTCTGCGATCTAAACAAGCTGCTGAAACGTTCCCAGCCAACATTCAGGTAATCTCTACCTCTAACCCCTATAAAGTGGATGATATATTCGTGGTGTATCCTAATATTTTGTGTGTATGGTGGGGGAGGAGGTTGAGGGGGCAGGCTGGATTTCTATTGTATATTTAAGCATGGACTGTGGAAAGAGTACTGGAAGATGGTTTCAAATCCTGACTCCAGCTTTCTTACTGTAACACCTTGGACAAATCACAGAACCTCTTTTACTCTCAGCTTTTTCATTTGTAAGATATCAGGCTGGACCTCTAAAGTTTTTTCTAATTCTAAATCTAAGATCTTGTATTTCTTTAATTCAGGATAGTCAGAAAATAGGTTAGTCTATTTGAAAAGAAGGAATAAGATTTTTGGTATTTTCCCCCCCTTTTAAATTAAACATTTATTTTTAGTTACAAAATTATACTATTCTTTAAAAATTCATTATCCTATTACTCTATATTAGAATTAGATTATTTATTCTATTGTTAAGTACTCTATCCTGTAGACTGTAAAACTCCTCAAAGTTTTTTTTGAGAAAACATTTTTGCCCAAATGCTTATCTCATAATAAAATTGATAATTGGAAACATTTTGAAAAAGTTCTTCTTCAGACTCAAATAATAATTTTTATTATGAAATTCTTTTCTGAATTTTCGTCCTAATAAGATGTTTTAAGATATGCAAAGTACTTTACATATATTATCTAATTTTATCTTTTCCAGGACACACATTGCTTTTAAGACAATCCCATCTTAAGTTCTAGTCATGAATTATTCATATTTTAGCTTTTTCTATTCACACTACATAATATTATTAGAAGAACTGAAGAGAAAAAAAAGAAAAACTGAACAGATCTGGCATATTATTGGGCTATACTATCCAACTTCTCTCAGTCTTTGCCTCTTCAGAATAAATCTACTGTCTCCTTTTCTAACTTTGGACTTAATTCTTATAAAACTTCTTCCATTCCATTTTTTTTCTCTCTTGAGGTGAAAACCCACACTGTTTCCCTTAAAAATTATTACTTCCTCTGTTTATTTTATTGTGTCATGACAGTATCAGAATCTCTGTAATATTTCAATTCTTTTCACCTCAGTGTATGTCTTCACATTTATCTTTTTAAAGTGAAAGTGAAAAGGATGGCTCCCTTAAAATTTAGTCCTTCTACTAGTTCTCTGAATCCTATCTCTTGTTCATTCTTTATTAACTTTGTTCTCATACATTTCCTTCATTTAATTTTTAGTCATGTATTATCTATGCTGTTAGTCATGCATTTTCATCCTTAGATTAATGCCTACTGTCTACCTCAAAATTCTATAAAAACTTAGTTCACTAAAATCAGTGATGACTATCTTCTCCCAAATCCAATGACTCTTTTGTTCTTTCTGTTACATCTGCTTACTACTTCTTGAAAGTCTTCCTTTTTTTCTTTTTGAGGTTTTTGCAAGGCAATGGGGTTAAATGGCTTGCCCAAGGCCACACAGCTAGGTAATTATTAAGTGTCTGAGACCAGATTTGAACTCAGGTACTCCTGACTCCAGGGCTGGTGCTTTATCCACTATGCCACCTAGCCACCCCCCCCCCTTTCTTTCTTAAAAAATGCTCCTCCTAATTTTCTTCTTCGTTTGTGACTTCTCGACTAATTTCTTTTTCTTCTGCTTTCCAATTATCTCTAAAGATTAAATCCACAAACTCTATACTTAATGTATTAAGTCTCATACTCTTTAAGAATTAAATACTTTATTGAAAACTACCTTTTAATTAATTTCAATCTATAAATTGTATTCACAATACTTTAGTCCTTCCTTCAAAGTTCTAAGTAGGATTCTTTTTCCATTAATTCTTATTCATTTCGCTTTTGGTGCTGTAGTTAAAGATTTTCTTCTGGTTTACCTATTTTAAATTTTGTATAATTTTACAAAGATCTTTCCAGAATTCCTTTTACTTCTAGTCTTATTTACAACATACTATATTTATATAGTTTGCATCATTGCATTAATATAACACTATTTAACTTTTCCAGTAGTGTTATATGCGTAGGCTTTTTCTTGTTTTAGCTGTTGTTATTTTTGATAACATTTTCAGGCTCTATTTTGAGCAATGGAATTATTGAGTCAAGGGGTGTGATTATTTTTTCAGCTTCCTTTGTGCTTCAAAGTGCTCTTAATTGCGGTTTCATCAGCATTGAATGAATGTACTTCTTTGCCCACAATTCAGCTAGTATTAAGTTTCTTTGCTTTTAATTTGTTGGGTGTGAGATGGTACCTCAAAGAGATATTTTAATTTGCATTGCTGTGATAAACTACTTTCAGAGTTCCAGATTGTATCTGCTAGTTAGCCATTTTACTGTAGCAGCCTTCTTTCTTCTTTCCTCTTCCAACTGCTTATTCTAATCCAACATGTCTGTACCTATTTCTGAAAACTCTTAAGTTTACAATTCCTCATTGTCTCTTGTAAAGATTCTACATTCAGACAAGGATTTCAGGAACTTTTGTAATCTGGCTCCTATCATATTTACCTTTCTTTGTCCCTCCACTCAGATGGGGACGTTTGCTCTACCCCCTATGTAAGCTGTCTTTTTCCAACCTCATAACTTTTGATTAAAATGTTCATTTTGTCTAGTAGATCCTTTCTTTCTGAAACATTCCAGAGTTCGGTATTTCCTACTGTGGCAGGTGAAAGATGAAAGGACTAGGAAACAAGGATTTTATCTTCCAAGCATTTTGCTTTATTAAACCAATTACCGAACAAATCAGGACCAAACCCCTTCTCAACTTAGGGCTGGACCCTGAACAGTTTGAGACAGATTTTTATACATTAAAAAATATGACATTAGATAATCTAATTTTTAGTAATTGGTTGATAAAAGATTAGGGATTTTCCAAGTTGGGAGGGGGAGAACAAACAGGTATAATTCTCTGAATTCAGAAAAAGAGGTGTTCCACTCCTCCCAAATGTCTGAACAATCAAAGGAAGACAGAAACAATAACTTATTAATTAGATCAGTATGGGCTTGTCTTCAGAAAAGACATGGTTGCTTGATTTGTATAATTGTGAGAAAACTACTTGCATCAATCTGGATTCTTTGACCTCTCTACTTCCTCACTTCATGTAAGTCATATTCCCAACATGTTTTTTGCTGTTTTTCTTTATGCCCATCTTTGTAATGAAATCATAAAATATTATATATGAATTCATTTTGGTTAGTTTGATTGGGTGTGACTGGGTTTCTGGTCAGCACAATGTAGGTCCTTAACTAAGAGTCTAAGCTACAGGTAGAGGTGATCTAGTTTCCCAGCTGCATAGGGTTAGGTTGCAGTCAGGTTTTCTTCCAGGTCCTACAATTTCTCAGGACAGAATTTGGATTAGGCCCATAATTGAATAGAAGGGAAACTGAGCTAGCTCCAAATTTGATTTCCACTTGAATTCCCCATGTGGCTCATTCAGTTTCTACATTCAGTCACTTGTCCTTATCCCTCAATTCCCTTACTCTAAGGTCAGTTTGTTAATGAATTAGCTATTCTGTTACTAATTTATCAAATCATTACTAATTAATCAAATCACTACTAATTAACTAACTTATTACTGATGAATTAGCCTTTTGGGAAATTGAGTCTAGTGACTAGGTTTCTTTTTTTTTATTTACACATTACTAAAACAGTCTTGTTGTAAGAAAAACATAATCCCCCTCCCTCCACAAAAATACAAAAAAAAAACCTCATGAGAAATAGTGAAAGCAAGAGGGAAAAAATGTACTTCAGGGCGGCTAGGTGGCGCAGTGGATAAAGCACTGGCCCTGGAGTCAGGAGTACCTGGGTTCAAGTCTGGTCTCAGTCACTTAATAATTATCTAGCTGTGTGGCCTTGGGCAAGCCACTTAACCCCATTTGCCTTGCAAAAACCTAAAACAAAAATGTACTTCAGTCTTTATTCAGATACCATCAGCTCTGTCTCTGGGGAGGATCACATTCTTTTATCATGAGTCTATCAGAGAAGTTATTTCCATAATTTTTCCACACTTGCTATTGCTGATTGTAATTCCCTCCATCCATTCCTCCCCATTCCCATTTATTATATTTTCTCTCTCCTTTCACTCTGTCCCTTTTCAAAAGTGTGCTGTGGGGCAGCAGACAGAGCACCGGACTGGGTCCAAAAGGTTACCCAATCTCACCACTTTTCAAAAAGTAAAAAAAAAGAATATGTTGTATCTGACTACTCTTCTTGCATGATCTGCCCTCTCCTCTGTCATCTATATTCCCCCCCACCTGCCCTGTCCCCTTTATCCCATCCCCTTCCTGTCCTTTTTTTCCTCCAGATTTCTGTACCCTCTTAAGTATGTATGTGGCTTCTTCTCTGAGCCATTTCTGATGAGAATGAAGGTTCCCTCATTCTCCCTCACCTTCCCCCCTTCCACTCTATTGGAAAAAGCTTTTTCTTGACTCTTTTTCTACCTATCCTTTTCCTTTCTCCCAGTGCATTCTCTTGACTCTATTGACTCCATTTTTACAATATATTATACTTTCTAATTAAACTCCCTCCTGTGCCTTGTCTCAATATGCTCCTTCTAATTGCTCTTATTAAATGAGAAGGTTCATATGAATATTAACAATATCATCTTCCCATGCAGGAAATACACGTAGTTCATCATCATTAAATCCCTCATAATCCCTTTTCATCCATTGTCTCTGTAACCCACCCGAGTCCTGCAGTTGAAGATCAAACTTTCTTTTCACGTCTGGCCATTTCAACAGGAACATTTGAAATTCCCCTATTTTGTTGAATGTTCCATCTTTTCCCCTGGAAAAGGATTTTTAGTTTTGTTGGGTAGTTGATCCTCTGTTGCTTTCCAAGCTCTTCTGCCTTCCTGAATACTATATTTCAAGTCCTATGAGCCCTTACTGTAGACACTGCTAAGTCTTGTATAATCCTGACTGTAGCTCCATGATATTTGATTTGTTGTTTTTTGACTGCTCATAATATTTTCTCTTTGACTTGAGAGTTTTAGAATTTGGCTATAATATTCCTGAGGGTAATTTTTTTGGATCTTCTTTAAGAGAAGATCAGTAGATTCTCTCAATTTCTATTTTCTACTTCTAGAATATCAGGGAAATTTTCCTGTAGAAATTCTTTAAGGCTCTTTTCCTAATCATGATTTTCAGGTACCCAATAATTTTTAAATTGTCTCTTCTGGATCTGTTTTCCAGTCACTTATTTTTTTCAATGAAATATTTTATATTTTCTTCTAGTTTTTCTTTCTTTTGGTATTATTTTATTGTTTCTTGATTCCTCACAAAGTCATCAGCTTCCTTTAGCTCCATTCTACATTTTAGGGAGTTGTTTTCTTCAGAGACTTTCTTATGTCCTCTTCTATCTGGCCAATTCTGCTTTTTAAGGTATTCTTCTCCTCATTAACTTTTTGGACTGCTCTGTCCATTTGGCCTAAATTAGTTTTTAACATCTATTTTCATCAGCATTGATTAAGCTGCTGACTTGGTTTTCATGTTTTTCCTGTATCTCTCATTTCTCATCTCAATTTTTCCCTTTACCTCCCTTACTTGATTTTCAAAATCTTTTTTGAGTTCTGCCATAACCTGAGCCCAATTCCTATTTTTCTTGGATGCTTTGGATATAGAAGCTTGGACTTTGTCACCTTTTGAGTATGTGTTTTGATCCTCTATGGGACCAAAGTAATTGTCTATGGTCAGGTTCCTTTTTTCCTATTTACTCATTTCCCTAATCTGTGTCCTGGTTTTGCTGTGCTTTCCAAGCTTTTGGGTCTTATTGGGATACCCCCACAAGGACTTCAGTTCCATCAAGCTCTTAAAAGAGACTCTTGACTGCTCTCCTGACCTGTGCTTTGGTCTGTGGATAATTACAAAGACATCCCTCTGCCCTGGAGTTGTGAGGAGGGTCCCTGCTCTATGGTAATGGGGGGCCCCAGATTGCAACTAGGGTCTGAATGTGGACAAAGCACTAGAGTCCTGTTCCAGGGACTGAGGAAAGACTTTGACAGGCTTCTCCCCAATCCCTTAACTTCCATGGGTTGAGAGCAGCTGCGGAGTGACTCCCTCCTGGGAAGCTCTGTGGCCCTGCTTCTGTTTCCTTGGATCTGGGCTATGCTGAGGGCCATGGTTGTGTTGAGGGCCAGACTGACCTGGACTTCATGCTCAATTTGATAGAGGTTTCCCTGTTGATTGTCCAAGTTGTGCTTGGTGTTCCCTGGGTTGATAGGTCAGGCAACTGGTTCTGCTGCCACAAGCTGGCAGTCTCAGGGACCCAGGCATCCTATGGGCTGTTCAGGAAGGCTTGGAACCCTTTCACTTCATGCTGTGATCCTGGCTGCACTGTCACTTCCTCTAATCCCGTGGAACAGAGCCTTCCCAAAATCTTCCAGTTTATTTTGGACTTGGAGAATTGCCTCACTGGATCTCTCTGTGTGTTCTATCTTTCAGAAATTTAATTAGAGTTATAATTTTAAGGTTTTGGGAGTATTTTGGAAGAGAGCTCCTGGGAAATGCTGTCCCAGTTTGTTTCTTAATGGGGAACTCAGATGACTGTATTTTTCCTTGCAGGTTGTTTGAAGTTAACTTTCCTTTGTTAAAGAAAATAAAAATTTATATTTTTTGTAATGTCGTATACTCTGCAAAACATTCATATATTTCTCACCCACCAGTGGGTCTTTCCATAAAGAGGTAGTATATTTTTTAAACTCTTTTCTGGAACTAAGATTGATCATTATAATTATATAATGTTCACTTTATTTATGTTAGATTTCAAACTTATATAATAATTTTTATGAATAAGGTCTTGAACCAGATGAAATATAAGAAGGGTTTTTGTTTAGAAATATTGAATAATTTTTGATAAGAGAAAATTGGTATCTGATGGTTAGTTCTTTCTTCCTATAGGTGGTATATGATGGACTATTTGGAGCAAATACAAATGCAAAGTTAAGAACATTATCCCTGCAGTTTGTCCACCATATTTGTATAATGTAAGTTTCTTAAACTATTCCTATGACAAAGTTATTTTAAACGGTAACAGATATTGCATTTATCACATACATCCATTTTATTACTTAGAATGTTGGAAAAATATTTAATTCCCTTAGGAGCCAAATCAATGACTTTTTTCCAAATGGTTCAACCATAACATCTCTTATTTCAAAGAACTGCATTTAAAATGATCAGTTTAAAGACTTAAACCATGGGTATCCAATTTTTTGGATCTTCTGTGCTGCATTGCCAACAAAAATTTGTCAAGGGCCGCATATGTTATTTATTTCTGACTACAATACACACATAATATTTATTTCTTACTAAAATGTAACCCGTATTACAAATGAATATAATAATAAAATTTAATAATGCTGCATGAATGCTCTTTGAGGGTTGTGAGTTGGACACACCTGGACTAAACATTGACATGATCTAATATTTGCCTTTTTAATAAGCAGTGGGAATAATTTGTATTCTTTGTTTAGTTTTGTTTTGTTTTTCATTTTTAGATGTCCAGAAATCAAGATTAAGCCATTAGGTCCAATGCTTTTAAATGGCCTCACTAAACTAATCAATGAATATAAAGAGGTGAGTGACTTTTCTTTATATGCTAAAATGTTGTATTGTCATATTGGCTATTTGAATTGACTTTGCTATAGGATTACTATTCATAATTCTTTAAAAAAGAGAAAATTTGAAGATTTCTAAATCTTAAACTACTAAAAAGTGATTGTAGAGACTTTGTCTATACTCATTCTGATTTGGCACATATTGATATATGGTTTTCATTATTTGGGAACTAGATTTTCTTATCTTTAAAATGTTTGTCTGACTTCTTAATTGCTTATGCTAGTAGGATATCAATTCTGGCAGCTTTTACCTTTTTTGAGGAAAGTATATTGATTATCCAATTGGTGATGAATTTTTTTGGTTTGGCAACCCTTGAAACAAACTAGAATACAAAATTGTTCTTAGTCTTGTGTGAATTTGCTTTTGCTTCTACTGCATCAGTATTAGAGATATATTAAGATAATTTTTATAGTCTATAATCGCTAACCTATATGTTGATTGTTTAAAATATGAAAACTTGACTGTTAATCTGGTGGACATGATACTGGAGGAACTGAGTCCAGTTAAATGTTGCCATTAACTAGATGGCAAAATAAAATTGCACCATGGCTTATCTACATTCTTTGTAGAAGTACCTCAAATAGTTGGCACAATTAGTACATCCAAGAAATAAAATTTCAGGAGACATTAGGTTATCATTGAAGTGCTTTTGATAAGCATTTTCATGACCACTTGGAAGATAATTGCCTCTTTTTCATCATCATATTTTACAAAAGATGAAGAAGTAGAGAAATTCTATGAAAAACTTAAACTGACCAAAATAAATTCATATATAATTTAATATTTTATAATTTCATTGCAAAGGTGAGCTTTATAAAGAAAGACTGCAAAATAACATGTTGGGAATATGACTTAAATGAAGTGAGGAAGAAGAGAGGTCAAAGAAGCTTCAGTGCTATATATCCTAACTACTTTAAGAATCTGAAAAAACCAACAATAACAGCAGCAGCAACTCATATTTATGTAGAGTGTATGGCATTCTAGGTGATGTGCGCATTTTACAAATCTTTTCTTATTTGATCCTCTCAGCCACACTGGGAGATAATTACAATTATTATCCCCATCTTATAGATGAAACAACTAATGCAAACAGGTTAAGTAACTTGCCCTATATTATAGAGCAAATAAATGCCTGAGGTAAGATTTGAATTTAGGCCCCAAAAGGCAAAACATCTAAATTCTTAAAGAAGTTAAATGAATTATAGGAAGAAATAGACAGTAAAACTATATAAGGCAGACTACTTTCCATTTTCTTCCCCTTTCTCAAAGCTAAGTAAATCTGAAAGAAGTTAAGGAGATGAATAGAATTTTAGAAGAATTAGATTTGATAGACCTCTGCAGAAAACTATTGTCTTGCCTGAAAATCCCTCTACAGTGAGATATTCAAGGTTCTCCCCTCCCTCCACCCCCACCTTACAAAGATTCAGTCTGATTCTGAAGATCAGGGAGCTCCAGACTGAGTCTAGATTATGTAATAATCAAAGTGAAATATTCACATTGGAGCAGTCTAGGGCAACATCTAGACATTGGAATTTCTGTAAAGACCCTTCAAAACCCTTGTAGTAATTATAGAAAACAGATAAAGGAAGTATTGTATGTTTGTGAAGACTGGCTGATATTTTTTTTAGCTTTACACCATCTTCATTACTGGACTTTGGTCCCAAACACCTGGGTGCCATATCAGTGCTGTTTTGTCTAGAGTCCCGGGAATGTGGAACCTTGTACTTGGTCACTGTTGTCATGTTCTTGTCTGTGTTTTCTTTTGGTTTACATTAATTTGTTTTACATTATTCATAGCTTTCATTGATATTATTATAGTATTTATTATTATCATTGTAGATTTCACTACAGAAACTTTTGCTAGGAAACCCACATTATTCATGACCCTTAATGCTAGAGACTTTTTCTAGGAATCCCATAGCATTACCTTAAAATGGACCACATATTAACATGGAAGATGATACTAATAACTCATATGAACCTTCTTATTTATTAGGGCAGTTGGAAGAAGCATATATAAACTAGGTATAGGAGGGAACTGAATTTGAAGGTATAATATAAAGATGGAATTAACGGGCGAGAAAGGAATGTACTGGGAGAAAGGGAAAGGAGAGGTAGAATGGGCTAAGTTATTTTACATAACAGGCAAGAAGAAGCTTTTTGCAATGGAATGGAAAGGGGGAAAATGAGAGGAAATGAGTAGCCTTCACTTTCATCGAAAGTATCTCAGAGAGGAAATAACATACATACCCAAATATAGAAATCTATCTTAACCTAGGGGAAAATAGGATAGGAAAAGGGAGAAAAGGGACAGGAGGAGGGGAGGGGTAGTGTATGTGATAGAGGAGAGTGAAGATTGTGGGAGAGGCTAGTCTGATACAACACACTTTTGGAGGGACAGTGAGAAAGGAGAGAGAGAGAATAGAATGAATGGGGGGGGGCAGGTGAAGGAATAGGATGGAGAGAAATACAACTAGTAATAGCAACTGTGGGAAAAAATATTGGAACAATATCTCTGATGGACTAATGATAGAGAGTGCTATCCATCCCAAGGACAGAGCTGATTGTATCTGATTATAATTATTTATATATATATATATATAGGTTAAGCAATGTGGTTAAGTGACTTGCCCAAGATCACACAGCTAGGTAATTATTAACTGTCTGAGGCTGGATTTGAATTCAGGTACTCCTGACTCCAGGGCTGGTGGTCTATCCACTGCACCACCTAGCCGCCCCAAGCTGATTGTATCTGAATACAGAGTGAAGCACATTTTTTTTTCTCTCTATCTCGATTTTTCTTGCAATTTTTCTTTGTGGGGTGATATCATGGTTACTTTTACAACATGACTATTGTAGTAATGTGAAAAAAACAAATAAAAGTTCCTACTTAAAAAAAAGAATAAAATGGAAAGTAGTCTGCTTTAAAAAAAGTTGGCCACATATTAGTACATAAAAAAATCTCAAATGCAGAAAAATAAACATGTAGAAAACAGAATTAGTAAATTCACCCTTTTTAGACCATAATGCAATTAAAATTACATTGAATAAAGAGCCTTGGAAGGATAATGTAAAAAATTAATTGGAAACTAAGTAATGTAATCCTGAAAACTGAGTAGATCAAAAAACAAATCATAGCAACATTAATTTCATTAAAGATAATGGCAACAGTGAGATAACATAAACCAAAATTTATGGGATGAAGCCAAAGCAGTACATTGGGGAACAGATCACTTGAGTTGAGGCACAATTCAGGTATAGACATAAAGATAAATTGATGACTTTTCTAAAGCTATTTGATTGAAGCTAAATCTTCAAGAGACTACAGTATTTTATATTATAGTAATTGTGGGTTTTTTTAAAAGTTGCTGTGTATAATTTTAAAATTGAGGTAATAAGAAAGTATGTTTGAAAAAGATAAATTTTAATAATATATACTATAGCTTAACCTATATTCCTATGTTCAATAGGATGAATTGTTTACTTCCTTAGCATGTTATCTTCTTTTTAGAGGAGGCAAGGTTTAGTGATGACATATCAAGTGGGAGAAAATATGCTGTTAAAATATCCTCTCAAAAAAAACTTGCAAAAAGAAATAATCAGTTACAGCCATGATCTCATGATTTCCTTCTTGATAAAATTTTTGACAGAAATCTTAATGCTATTTCAGTCATTAATTTTTCTTAATACTTTATCATCTTTTAAAAATTTCTAGGATCCTAAACTACTGTCAATGGCATATTCAGCTGTTGGAAAGCTTTCCAGGTGAGTAAACTATTTTCAGTAAAATTACTCATGTCCTGTCTTAAGGGAATCTGTAATTGTATGGTATTTAGTATTTGTAGAAGAAAGATGGAAAATAAATGTGTCCTTTTCAGAACTTCAAAAGAAAGATTTTTTGCTTATTGTATCTCCTTTTTTTTTGTAGAAAAAGGAAATGTGGGAATCTGTGCCCAATTTGTTTTCTAGGTTTATTATGGATTTCCCTCCTTCATATACTCTGTAGTCCAGTCAAAGTAGTCTTTTTTTCTATTGGTAACATTTTGCTGCTTTTTCTCAGTCTGTCTTCCATACCTGGAATACCAGGCCTCCCCTACCTCTGCTTCTTCAAATCACTGTTTCATGTCAGAATTAAACTATTCTCTCCTATATATGACTCCCTTCTCCACTCTGCATGTCATATACTAAACTGTCCCTACCTCTGATCTTATTTTGTATATTTGTCTTAGTTATGTATTGTTTCCATGTAGAATCTTAAGTTTCTTGAGGGTGGAGAGTTTTAGCTTACCCAACATATAGTGGACATCTAATGAATGTTTATGGATTGATTCTATATTATTATGCAGCAGAAGTGTTGTGAAGAACAAAAGACTATTAGAATGAAGTTCCATATTAAGCAGATTATGTAAACACAGTGCTTTTGCATTCCAATAAGAACATATACTTCTAAAATATATTTCATGATAGAAATGATTTCCTTTATTTATGGCTGTGTAACTATTGCCTAGAGTCACTTGAATGGTGCTTTGAGACAAAAAGGAAAAGTAATTACAAGAAACATAATGTTTAATTTTATCTTTTCTAAAATCATAGAATTGTAGGGTCATAGATCTAGAACTGGAAGAAACCTTAGAGATCATCTAATGTTAATCCTTTATAGATGAGGAAACTTGAGACTTAGTCTATTTGATCTCTTTTACAAGTCAGTATCAGACTCAGCATTTGAACCCAGGTCTTCCTATTGCAGAACTAGCCCTCTCCTGCTTCCCTCATCATACTTATTTTATTTCATTTAATTTTTTTTGAAATTTTAATCTTTATTTTTTCCAACTACATGCAGTGATAGTTTTCAACAATAATTCTTTTGCAAGGTTTTAAATTTCACATTTTTCTCTGTCCTTCCCCCCCCCCGATAGAAAGCAATATATTGGTTATACATGTATAACTACCAACATGTTTATTTTAAATAATATGTGTCTGTTTTCTTCTAGTCGAATGCCTCATTTGTTTACCAAGGACATTGCTCTTGTACAGCAATTTTTTGAAGCATTATGTAAGGTGGGTGAATAGAAATATTAATTAAAATTTGCCTGCTTGAAATGCTTCCACATCCTGAGTATATTATTGATAGGAATAGAAACTTTCTGATTTTTTTTTTTTTTTTTTTTTTTTTTTTTTTTTTTAGGAAGAGCCTGATACTAGACTAGCCATTCAAGAGGCTTTATCTATGATGGTTGGAGCATACAGTACTTTGGAGGGAGCCCAGCGTACTCTTATGGAAGCACTGGTAGCTTCATATTTAATAAAGGTGGGGTCAGGTATTTGATCTGTTTTAAGCAGTTTGTTGACTTGTAATATTAAAAGTATTAGGCATTTTAAAAATTCAAATGTGTTTTGAAATGGTTCTCCTCCCTTAACAGAGCAGAAAAAAAGAATTTCTATTTCTACTTGCCATTGTGGTATAGACTTCATAGGACATTTTTTCTTTTGTTTTCTATTGTAATAATGTTATTCTAGCTTTGGGAAAAGATAAGATACTGATATTTTTCATGTAGCCAGGTATAAGACCTAGTTGCTGTGATATTCTTTTCCTTAAAATAAGTGGTACTTTATTTGAATAGCAACTGAGCATTTGAATCTTCTGAAGTTGTATAAATATGCATCTATGTACAGCAGGATCATATTAAAATCAAGAAAATAAGCAAATATTCAAGACTAAAATGAATTAAGCAGTAATCTAAAGTAATTGTGTATATTCTGTTTCTTTTTTTGTTCCCTTTTTTGTTTGATTGCCTTGAAGAATAAAAGAATTTTGAGTATATTTATCTGTAGATGAAACTACTGGTGATGAATAGGTGGAGAGGAATGTATTTGATAGGGGGGAGATTGAATGTGTTTGAGATTAATATAAAGTTTTGGTTCAAGTATGATACTCATGGGATAATTCAGGCAAATCTATAAGTAACATTGTTGTTGCATGGTACAAATGTTCCATGAGCATATAAATACTGTGTTTGGCTATAGAAGTACTTTTTTGAGAGCTTCTTGGAATATGACTTAAATCCCTATATAAAGTGGTTTCAGCGAGAGAGATTGTAACTTTCAATCCTCAAGCAATAAATTTGTCAAACTTGAGACAATTGACCACTTACAGAGAAGTCCATTTAAAATGATAAAATGCTGTTTTTGATCAAAGAATTTAGGCTATCCTTTGAAGTTCACTGTTACATGTTTAAGCTAAATTAAGGAGACATACTGAAATATACACTCTTGTGACTCCTCCATGTTACTATTTATTGACTGCCTTGTTTTTAATACCTCTTTTGTATTTCCACTTTTGCAAGAGCTTGTAATTGAAAAAAGTTAATGGGTTTGAGAGAAGAGTTCAATGAAAATTAGTTCTCAAAATGTGTTTTGAAATTAGATATGGTGATATGAAACTACTTTGTTTGGGCAGCTAGGTGGTGCAGTGGATAGAGCACCGACCCTGGAATCAGGAGTACCTGGGTTCAAATCTGGCCTCAGATACTTAATTACCTAGCTGTGTGGCCTTGGGCAAGCCGCTTAACCTCATTTGCCTTGCAGAAAACCTTAAAAAAAAAGAAAAGAAAGAAACTACTTCGTTTATTTTAAAGAATGTATCCTTAGATCTATTCAGATATATTGTTTGGTTAATTTTGGAGAGGAGAAAGTTTGAGATAGTGCAATGCTCTTTCAAAAGAGTTACAGCTTGGGGTGGCTAGGTGGCGCAATGGATAGAGCACTGGCCCTGGAGTCAGGAGTACCTGAGTTCAAATCCGTTCTCCTATACTTAATAATTACCTAGCTGTGTGGCCTTGGGAAAGCCACTTAACCCCAGTGCCTTGCAAAAACTAAAAAAAAGCAAATTGCTTAAGAAGAAAAATACAAAAAAAGGGGGGGGTGAGTTACAACTTAACATAAATTTCTGCTTTTGTACGTTAGTTATTGTACTTCAGCTATGAGGAACAGAGGAAATCTATTGATGTTATTTTATTTCAACTCCAGAAATGTTATTTCTGGCTCTTATGTATAATTCAGAACTTGAAAATTGGTTTAGCAGAGAAAGCGATTTTGTGAAAGTGCTCCAGAAGCACGATTTCCAGGAGAGGGATTTTCCATAAGGTATAAATATACTTTATAGGACTTCTACTGGTTACCAGAACATTCTTCGTAGACCATAAAAACACTTTTAAATGAGACCCTTTCCAAAAGTTGTGTAATTTCTTTAAATAGTAGAATTATTTTGGTCATATTAATATCTGTCATTAAGTATAGTTAAAGATCTTGTATGCTTGGATTGCCTGTTTTTATAAATTTATGAATTTTATTTATGAATTTTGAAATGATTTATAAATGATTGCATAGACTTAGATGAGTTGCTAATAATTGATTTGTTTTCTTATGTCAAAAAGCCTGAAGTCCAAGTTCGCCAGGTGGCTGTTAAATTTGCCAGCACGGTGTTTCCCCCAGATCACATACCTTCCAGATATTTACTTTTACTGGCTGCAGGAGATCCGTAAGTTTCAAAAGGTGTTATCTAAAATTTGGAGTCAATTACAGTGCTTTTAAAAATTTTGTCAAATTATGTGTTTAGCAGTACCCCATTTAGATGAAGTCTTTTGTAGAACCAAACAAATTCTTGAGGACAAAGGTGAGAGTTAGTTACTTGATGAACAATGGCTTTCATGGAATTCTTTCTTAAAATTCTAAAATTGGGATGTGGTTCTCTCAGATAAATATGACTTACTAAGATGAAAGTTTGAACTTCATTAGATGTTCTAAAAAACTGATCTAATGATGTTTAGTGATTAGAGATCTATCTCGTTTTATTATTTTATTCTCCTTATCCTACTTGATTTGATTCAATAAGATCAAAGAAAAGAAATAAAAATCAGACCAGCAGTGGAATTAGAAATAAAAGAAGAAAGGTTTTTAATAGGGGGACATACTGTCTTCAGATATTTTTGTGGTCTGCTTTCAAAGATTGTGTTGGAGAAAGATCAGAAATAGCATGGTTTATGCAGTTAAATAGACCCAAGAATGATTTTGAGTCAGGCTATTGGTGGTTCTATCAAGTCTAGTGGGGTTTGTTTGTTTTTGCAAGGTATGGGGTTAAAGTGACTTGCCTAAGGTCACACAGCTAGATAATTAATCATCTGAGGCCACATTTGAACTCAGGTCCTCCTGTCTCCAGGGCCAGTGTTCTATCCATTGTACCACCTAACTTCCCCCCAATAAGTCTAGTAATTTGACAGCAATACTAAGACATGGTTAACCTTATATTTTACCTCATGAAATTGCTGTTAAATGCCTAATGATCCCAAGCTTTTCATAATGAATCATTTGTAGAACTGTAATCCAGATCTCAGTCTATGCATATTTTTTTTTGTTTCTGGGATGCCAGCAACATACTATCTTAAGTGTTTGATTTTGAGAGATTATCCCTTTAGAATATAGTTATTCCCTCCTTTCCATCTCTATGCTTTCCTGAAAATTGTGTTTTAAAACAGATTATTTTACAATAGGAACAATATTATGTTTGGGAAGTTTGTTCCTGGTCAAAACCTTGAAATGTAATAGATCAAAGATGTGATCTATGATGCATCATTATACCATTAAAGGAAAGGTATCTAAAATCTGCAGTGACAATTTAAATAAAATTGTGCTTTAATTTCCATTAAATGAGAATAATTGTATTAGCCTGGTGGATTTTACAAAGGGATGTCCATACACAAATATACTTTTTCTAAAAAAAATTCTGAACTCAGTTTCATTGATGGGGCAAAGGTAGGTAGTCTCTAACCCATATTCGCATAGCTTAATATGTGACTGTTATCTTCTTTTTAGGAAGCTACTAATCAACAAAAATGTTGCTAAATCAATTTACTTGACAGTTGTTTGATAGATAATATAGCATTCAAACTCCTGTAAAACTTGAATTATAAAATAAAGCTGGTGAAGCTGAATACTTTCTATACTTTTTCATTTTTTTCAACCTTCATTTTATTATTTATTTTTAATTTTTTTTAACTTTAGAGCTGTTATTTTATTAAACCTGTGATTTCATTGGTGATGAGAACGGTCATTTTAAAAACATTCTACTTGTAATTTGGAGTCTTAAAATTTGAAAAATTCTAAGAGGTCAGAGGAATAAGAGATTAAGTGATTCTTTGCTCACACAGCCAGTGTTATCTTAGATTACTCCTCTTTTATTGTCAAACTCCTAGAAAAAGCTGTGTACAATCATTTTGTGTACTTCCTCACCTCCAACTCATTTCTTAGTACTTCATAATCTGGTTTGTCTCCCAAACACTCAATTAAAATCACTTTCTTTAAGGTTTCTCATCAATTTTTTTTTAACTTCCTGATTGATTCTTTATCCTGAAACATGAATTTCTTGAACTAATTAGGTCATCTTATCTTGTGGTGCTCAAAATAAGCATAAACAAACTCACTACCATCGGTGTAATTACAGTCTGGTAGTAATAGTTTAGTTTTGTCACTGGTCTGAGGTTCTAAGAAATTTGACCAACGCCACACAAATAAATGACAACAGTCCTAGGATATGAATTGAGTATCTTCTAACTACAAATCCAGTCACTATATCATAGTGACTATACCTTAACAGATAACTGTTAAATATTGATATAAAGTCACTTTAAAATCAAGTTATCTGTTTACAGTTATACTAGTTAATATAACAAAGGTTAGCATTCATACCAAAATAGAACAAAGAAGACTCTGAGGCATTACAGCAGTTCCTCTCTAGCTTATTTAAATAGGCTGTTTATTTCAAAAGTTTTATAATTGACTAAAAGTGAGGAGAATGAAATTGCCATTTCTTTTTTTTAATCTTTTTAATTTTTAAATTTTTTTTCTTAGAAAGATTTTATTTATTTTGAGTTTTACAATTTTTCCCCTAATCTTACTTCCCTCCCCACCCCCACACAAGGCAGTCTGTTCGTCTCTATATTGTTTGCATGGTATACATTGATCTAAGTTGAATGGGATGAGAGAGAAATCATATCCTTAAGGAAAAAAAATAAAGTATAAGAGTTAGCAAAATTACATAAGTAGATAACAGTTTTCTTTTTTAAATTAAAGGTAATAGTCTTTGGTCTTTGTTCAAACTCCACAATTCTTTCTCTGGATACAGATGGTATTCTCCATCGCAGATAGCCCCAAATTGTCCTTGATTGTTGCACTGATGAGATGAGCAAGTCCATCAAGGTTGCTCATCACCCCCATGTTGCTGTTATGGTATATAATGTTTTTCTGGTTTTGCTCATCTCACTCAACATCAGTTCATGCAAATCCCTCCAGGCTTACCTGAATTCCCATTCCTCCTGGTTTCTAATAGAACAATAATGTTCCATGACATACATATACCACAGTTTGTTAAGCCATTCCCTAATTGAAGGACATTTACTTAATTTCCAATTCTTTGCCGCCACAAATAGGGCTGCTATTTTTGTTTAAGTGATGTCTTTCCCTTTTTCAAAATCTCTTCAGGGTATAGACCCAGTAGTGGTATTGGTGGATCAAAGTGTATGTACATTTTTGTTGTCCTTTGGGTGTAATTCCAAATTTCTCTCCAGAAAGGTTGGATGAGTTCACAGCTCCACTAGCAATGCATTAGTGTTCCAGATTTCCCACATCCCTTCCAACACTGACCATTGTCCTTTCTGGTCATGTTGGCCAGTCTGAGATGTGTGAGGTGGTAGCAGCTTTAATTTTCATTTCTCTAATAAGTAATGATTACATTCCAAATAAGTATTAATTTTCATATGACTATGGATCGATTTAATTTCCTCATCTGTAAATTGCCTTTGCATGTCCTTTGACCATTTGTCAGTTGGGGAATGGATATTGCCATTTCTTAAAGAACATGTAGAGAGCCAAAACAGTTCATGGAAGGAAATTAAAGAGTTTGGTAGCTACCTAGGCCAACAAACTCTTTATCTCCTTGCTAGAGCCTACAGAAAACTTGATATGAAATCTACATAGGCCAGATCATCTCTTGAACATCTGTAGATGAAATGAAAAAGATAACAAATGGATATAAATAAAATATCTATTTTAATGTAAATGATAATACAATCACTATTTAGTCTTTTCCCATCTTAGTAGTCATGTGATCTCAGGCAAGTCACTGTACACTGTTTATCTTAGTTTCTTATCTATTAAATGAACTGGAGGAGGAAATGACAAACCACTCTAGTTTCTTTGCTGAGAAAATCCCACTTGGGGTCAAATAAATAGTCAGTCATGACTGACTTGAGTGAAAAATATCAGTGTCATAATTGTTATTTGAAGTCTTTGGCATCTTCCTAGCATAAAATGCAGTGGGGAAGAGCATCTTGACTTAACCAGTACTTGGAACAGAAATTTATGGCATTTTACAGTCAATTTTCAAAATGTCTCAATTCTGGGAGGAAAATGCTATTATGAAAAAGAGGGTGATCTATGAACCACAATCAAACATAAGACCTACTTTCTCAACTTTTAAAAGGCATTTTGAGGGGCGGCTAGGTGGCGTAGTAGATAAAGCACTGGCCTTGGAGTCAGGAGTACCTAGGTTCAAATCCGGTCTCAGACACTTAATAATTACCTAGCTGTATGGCCTTGGGCAAGCCACTTAACCCCATTTGCCTTGCAAAAAAAAAGCATTTTGAGCATATATGCAGATCTTTTCTAGAAAATGTCATAAAGAGGGGTGGCTAGGTGGCACAGTGGGTAAAGCACCGGCCCTGGAGTCAGGAGTACCTGGGTTCAAATCCGGTCTCAGACACTTAATAATTACCTAGCCTTGTGGCCTTGGGCAAGCCACTTAACCCCATTTGCCTTACAAAAAAAAACAAACTTAAAAAAAATGAAAATGTCATAAAGGGGGCAGTTAGGTGGTGCAGTGGGTAAGCCACTTAACCCCATTGCCTTGCAAAAAACCTTTAAAAGGGGGGGGAGGAGAAGAAAAAGACGAAAATGTCATAAAGGTACAGGCAGACCTTTGTAGGTAATTTTATATAGCACAGCATATCAACAGATTTTTACATTTAGCTCTAAGTATAAAGAATCTAAGACACTGCTGTCTGTTGTTTCCTTATTGAAAAAAAAACCCACTTAATTGTGTGTAACCTTCTAGGTCTTCCTCACAAAAGGTCTCTCACAAATTTATCAAGATCAAACATCTATGACACATGTAACCAGGGAGGTAGGTTTATTACTTCATGTTCCTCTGAACACATGCAATAGAGAGATAGCCTTGAGCACACAGTGTTCCTCTGAGTGTCTGAATGTAGTGGGGTATGATGTTCAAAGATAAGTATTTGCACCATATGGGTCTTAAGTGTTATAGAATATGTCTTGCTTACAAAGTTTAAATCGACTCCTATAGTGATGGGGGAAAAAATCTCCAGAGTTCTGTTTCAGAGGACCTGTGTTTAAGTCCTAACTCACCCACTTACTATCTGAGGGACCTTAAGTAAGTCACTTAAACTCTTTAAACCTTATCAGTAAACCAATTAGCAAAATGAAAAGTTTGGACTATGTGACCTGAATTCCATTCCAGCTCTAAGCCTATGATCCTATGATATCTGGTACTTCAGAATAACCCAGTGGGGAAGAAATAGCAGGCATTATACTGTTCCTATTTTGATGGGTCCATCAGCTTAATATGATTAGGTTAATATAATGACTGGGGATAGATTCTTGATAACAGTCATGGAGTTTTCAATCAAATGCAGGTTCCCTCTTGTTTCCCAGTTCCTTATTAATAGACCTAGGGTCCCCATGGCTCCTCTATGCCAAAGGAATGTGAAGCAGATGGTCATCCAGACCACAGGAAGCCACAGACCATTCAGATACAAAACAGCATCCATCAACCACTGTACAATCACAGACACAGGTTGATGATCTACACCCACTACAGCAGTTTTCCTCATAGCACTTGAGAAAGCTAAAATCTAGGTTTAGCAAAGAATAAAGATATATTAAATCTCACAGGAAGAAGGGCTTTCCAAAAGAAAGATCACTAAAAGTAGTAAGCTGCTTTGTAATAAGTATTGGGCTTGGGTGTACAGGTTCAAAGAATGGAGCAACTTCTATCAGGGAAACTCCTATTCTAATGGAGGAGACAAGTGTATGAAAAGAGTAAATACAAAGTTAGGAAGTACTTAACATAAATAGTTAGAGAGAGTAGCCACTAACACTTGTTGGGGGTATTAGAGAAGTCTTAAAAAATTAAAAAAAAATTTGAACGTAAAATATAAAAAGTATTTCCATGTGCACAAACAGAATAGAAAAAGTATTCTAAAAGAAACTGTAGATCTTTATTTCATACTTGCTTTTATAAAACAGTATATAATAAATTCTCTAAGTTCATTCAAATCTTCTCTCCTTTTCTGTGATTGCTTCTGGGCTTCCTTCTCTTCTCCTCTGTGCATTTAAAAAACAGGTTCTATTGACTCTCCTTGAGATAGAGGATCCTTACCCCTTCTTCCCCTCTTCTCCCACAGTTACTAAGAGAAGGAAAAAACCCTGTAGAAAATGAGCATAGTCAGGGGAAAAGAATCTCTCCAGTGTTAAACCTCTGTTTTGAACCTTCTTGTCATCTGTCACCTTCCTGTCAGAAAGTGGGTAACATGTTTCACCATATGTCCTCTAGAGACACAAAATTATGTTTAAAAAACCTTTCTTAAAGCATAAATTGTCATAATTTTGAATCGATTCTCATCTGTTTTTTGTTTGTTTTCCTATTGTCTAAGAAGTAATCTCTAAGGTGTACTTCCTTAGATTTCAGTTCTTTGCAGTATTCCCCTCACACCTCTACCCATCCCCCACCCTAGAATCAGAAATGTATTTTGCTTGTGACTATTGGTATTATTTTCCCCATTCCAGATCTTAAGGTTCTTCTGATGCCCATTCTACCCATTCTTCCATGTTTGTAGACTCTTCTCTTGCACTCCAATTGTGATAAAGAAGTTGTACCCCTTTTTCCTTTCATTATAATGTTCCCTTTGTAACCCCCCCCTTAAACCTCTGAACAATTAATCTAGCTATCTCTTTCTCTCTCTTCCCCCTTATTTTCAGTCTCTCAATACTCTTTAAGGTATTAAGGTTCTGAAGAGAAAAGTGTTCCTTAGTGTTCCAATAATAGATATCCCTTTCCAAAAACTTAAATTTAACTGTCTAGGTATTTCTTAACTCTTGAATTTAAATTTCAGACTTCTTATTCAGAACTGACCTTTTCCTCAGAAAGGCTAGAAAACCCTCCCTTCTATTAAAACTTTTTTCCCCTTCAGTATATTTTTATACTCTGATTTGCAAAGTAAGTTATTCTAGGTTCTAATCTTATATCTTTTGCCTTTTGGAATATTGTATTCCATGACGTCTTATTTTATAGTAGAATCTTCAAGGTTTTGTATAAATCGTGGTACTTGAACTGCTTCTTCCTGAATACTTGAGCCATTTTTTTTTTCTTTGAAGTGGGATCTCTGGATTTTAGTCTCTGTCATTCTTGGTTCATTCAGAGGGTGATCTGAAATTTTTTTTTGCCTTTATTTTGCCCTCTGGTTTTAATTGATCTGGGCAATTTTTTGATTTTTTGAAAAATAGGACCCAGGTTTCTACGTTAAGGTTTTTTTTTTAATGGTTTTCTAGAATTCTAGTGCTAGAATTAGTTCTCTTTGTACTATTTTCTAGGTCAGTTTTTTTTATATTGGCTTACATTTTTATTTATTTTTTTTAGGTTGTGTTTTTTTTGCAAGGCAAATAGGGTCAAGTGACTTGCCCAAGGTTATACAGCTAGGTAATTAGTAAGTGTCTGAAGCTGGATTTGGACTCAGGACCTCCTGAGTCCAGGGCTAATGCTCTCTCCACTATGCCACCTAGCTGCCCCTTGTTCTGTTTTTTTTTTTCCCCCAAGCTTTTGGTTTCTTACCTCTTATGGAGACATTGATTTTTTTTTTTTTTTTTTTGGTTTATTCTGGTTTTCAGGAAGGTCTAATTCTTTTTTTAAAAAAATTTATTTAAGGCAGTGGGGTTAAGTGACTTGCCCAAGGTCACACAGCTAGGCAATTATTAACTATCTGAGACTGGATTTGAACTCAGATCCTCCTGACTCCAGGGCAAGTTCTCTATCCACTGTACCACCTACTTGCCCCAGAAAGTCTATTTCTTGGATAAGATTTACCCCTTTCTGAGCTATTTATTACCTTCTTTCCAGTTCTTTGCTCCAGAGCTTTTAGGATATTTTTTTTTATTTGTCATTTCATTAAGGTGTTCTTATAGTCTTTGTGTAAAATTCACCTTTTAAAGACTGCTTAAAGTTATTAGTCATTCTTTTTCTTTTGGAGAAATCACTATATTTTTTAGTAATAAATATTTCATTTCATTTTTTTGTTTGTTTTCCTTGGTTACCCATCTCTCTAGCTTTCAATCCTGAAATTAAACTTTCCTGTCAAGGTCAGGCTTTTAGTTTTGCATGCTTTGTATGAGATGGTTAGGCCTGCTTTGGGTTTTCTGAGTTTCTATTCTTCTTCCATGACCTGAGATTTTGAACTTCACAATACTGGACTTCAGGGCCCTCTTTGCTTCCATGACCCGAGATCTTGAACTTCATAATACTGGGTTTCAGGGCCCTCTTTGCTTTATCTGGAAGGTAAGAGTCTGTGGACCTGAGCTATCCTTGTCTGAATCTGTCAGTGCTCAGTGCTCTCTTCTGCTTCCCTGGCTACCATGGTTGCCACCCACAGAATTTCTGACCGTCCTAGAACTTTTCAAGATAACCCTCTGCTCTTGTTCCCTCTGAACAGAATTCTGTACTTAGATGTCTCCTAGCTTTAGTCATGGTGGTCCTCATTTTGCTTGAGAGGCCATCTTTCCTATTGACTGTGGACTTTTAGCTGACTTTTTGTGCAGTTCTGTGGTGGAAGATTTCATAGCATAATTTCCCAATTGATTTAGCATTATTTAGTTATTGTTTCCTGGAGTAGATTTGGGAGGGCTGGGCAGTCTTGCTTCCATTCAGGCAGCCATTCTGATTAGGAAAGGCTTCATGTGGAATGTGGTATTTGAGCTACAAGAAGGATTATAAGAAGCAGAGGGGAGAGGAGGAGAGAGTTGATTGTTATGAAAGTTGACTTATGCCAGTGGAGTCAGCATTTGGGACGTAAATATTATAGAATTTGCCTGGGTTACAGAATGCGAGATGGGGAACATTACATGGAATGTAAATTAGTATAATGAGGCTGTAAAGATAGGTTAAGACCAGGCTTCGATAAAGGGCTTTGAAAGCTAAACAGGAGAACTTGCACTAAAGGTTTTTGAATAGTGGAGCAATAGAGTGAGATCTAGACTGAAAGAAAATCACTTTGGTAGTATTTTTTAGAAAGGGTTTGAGACAGGGTGCTCAATTAGAAAGCCACTGCTGTAATCTAGGCAATAAATGATGAAGGTCCAAGCTAAGTTGGAGGCTGTGAGAAAAGAAAGAGGAGACCAGATGTGAGAGATGTGGCAGAGGAAGAGAAAAATTTGACAAGTGTATATAAAGAGTGTGAGGAAAATGAGAAGTCTAGAATATTGCCAAGATTTCACATCCTACAAATAGTGGCATTTGAAAAAGGACTGTGTTTTGGTTAAAAAATAATTTCAGTTTTAGATATGTTGAATTTGGGACATTAAATTTCATATTTTTTTTTAGGAATTAATCTTGTGGTGTATAATCTGTATCAAATTGCTTTCTGTCTCAGAAAGATGGGAGGAATGGGAGGGAGGAAATGTGGGAGAAAACTTGTAACTCAAAATTAAAAACTGGGGGGCAGCTAGGTGGTGTAATGGATAAAGCACTGGCCTTGGAGTCAGTACCTGGGTTCAAATCCGGACTCAGACACTTAATAATTACCTAGCTGTGTGGCCTTGGGCAAGCCACTTAACCCCGTTTACCTTGCAAAAAACAAAAACAAAATTAAAAACTGCACATTACAAAATTTATTTATATGTATTTGGGAAAAAATAAAATGTTATTTTAAAAAAAGGAATTACTCTTCTGGCCAAGATGGCAGAGAGAAGACAGGCACAGTTCTAAAGTCTCCTGATCTTTCCCTATCTATGATATGAAACAAACCTCTTAACAGAAGCCCAATCCGCAAAACCCAGAAAGAAAAGCCAGGAGAAAGAACATCTGCCTCAGCATTTGTCTTCTGCAGCCTTGGGTGAATCTATGCGCAGAGGGCAGTTCAGCCACAGGGATCCACAAATCAGCCTGATTAGCAGGGGATTGGAGCCCCGGGAGCCAGAGGGCCCAAGAACCAGACCTGCTTAATGAGTGGGGCTAGAGCCTGGCCGACTGTGTGGGGGGCGGGGGGCTTGGGTCAACTAGGGAGCAGAGGCATTGGTGTTGGCACTGACCCTCTGGAGCTTGCCGACAGGGCTGGGGGTAGCTGCGGACACCATCCCTGAGCTGAGGTACTCAGAGTCCACACCTCCATTGCCTCTGAGGCCTCTTCCCAGAACAAACACTATTTACGGACTACTTCTGCCTCAGGCACTGGTGTGTGAGCAGAAGAACCAGCCCAGCTGACAATAGGGAAAGGAATGACCTCCCCCCAGGGTAAAGCCCACCTTTGATTGAAGGCAAAAGTATTTAACAACTTCAATTGCTCCCTCCAGGCCAAGGGAGTAGGCCTCAATCAAGGTCACAGACACTACAGAGAAATCAACCAGCACCTCCTACTGGCCAGCCAGAGAAATTGCACTCAGTGATTAAAGCCCCTAAGGATGCCAACACCAGACCTCTGTGAACCAACCCCTCCCGAACTCAGGGTCTTAACAAAATGAAGAAAGGTCAGCAGAAAGGTGGATCCATAGAAAACTTCTTGGAAGGAAAAGACCCTTATTCAGAGAGACCTAGAACCTCTGAGGAGAATATAATCTGGTCTCCAGCACAGAAAGACTTCCTTGAAGAAATAAGGAAGGAGTTTAAAAAATCAGTTGGAAAATTTGGGAGAGACAATTAACGACTTGCAACAAGAATATAAATCATTGAAAAATACAGTTGGTCAGATACAAAATGAGAATAAATCTCTCAGATCATCAATTGGGCAAAGGCAAAAAGAAAATAATTCTCTCAAAACCTCTATTGGTCAAATGGAAAGCGCTTTAAAAATTAGAATTGACCAATTGGAAAAGGAGTTGCAAAAGATAAATGAAGAAAACTCCTCCCTAAAAAAAAGAATGGAGTCTGCGGAAACTAATGACTTCATGAGACAGCAAGAGCCTGTTAAACAAAATCAAAAAATAGAAAAAAATAGAAAATGTAAAATACCTCATCAGCAAAACCACTGACCTCAAGAATAGATCAAGGAGAGGGGCAACCTGAGAATTATTGGACTTGCTAAAAACACTGAAGAGAAAAAATAAAGTCTGGATTTAATATTACAGGATCTAGTGAAGGAAAATTGCCCTGATATCATGGAACCAGAGGGCAAAGTAGTTATTGAAAGAATATATTGATCCCCTCTAGAAAAAGATCCTAAAATGAAAGCACCAAGGGCTGTTGTGGCCAAATTCCAGAACTATCAGATAAAAGAGAAAATCCTACAAGCAAGCAGCCAGGAAGAAAACAATTTAAATACCAAGGAGCCACAGTAAGGATTATGCAGTATCTGACTGCATTAATATTAAGGGATCTAAGGGCCTGGAATGAGCTATTCTGAAGAGCAAGGGAGCTTGGAATGCAGCCAAGAATCCACTACCCTGCAAAGCTGAGCCTTCTTTTTCAGGGGAAAAGATGGACATTTAACAAAATGGAAGAATTCCAAAAATCCCTGATGAAAAGACCAGAGGTAAATAGAAAATTTGTATATCAAACAGGAGGTTCAAGAGACACATGAAAAGGTAAAAAGGGGGGGGATAAAGAAAAAAATGCTATCCAGTAAGTTTAAACTGGATATATCCCAGGATGGGGAAAAAGATTCTCATAAATCTTGAGAACTGTAACTCAAACAGAGAGAATATACCTAGCCAGAAGTGATGGACACTCATGACTCATCCCTAAGACTGCTATCCAATGGGATGAAACTGGTTATAACCCTACTTGGGAGAAAGACTTTAATAACTCTTAAGAACTGTAATTCTACTAGGTAGATTGTACTTAGCTAGAAGTGATGGATACTCAGATTTTTCTATGACTCAGAATGATTTTAAAAACACTACCTCCTCAAAAAGGGGAACAGGAAGGAGACAGGAGGAGGGGGAGGGGATTGAATGGAGTAAATCTCATTACACTAAGAGGTACAAAATACCTGTGGTAATAGAGGAGAAGAAGGGAGGAGATGAGAAATACCTGAATCTTCTTTTCGTCAGACTTGGCTTAAAGTCAATTTACACACATATTCAGTTAACTTAAACATCTAACCTCTCAAATATTAAAAGGGGAAAAGGGGATAGGGGACAGAGAAAGGGAGGAGGGAAAGGAGGGAACTAACAAAATGAAGGGAAGGGAAAGGGGAAAGAAAGGGAATGGGGTGGATATAGGAGTGCAAACATGCTGAATGGGGTGGTATTCAGAAACAAAATACTGCTCAATATGGATAAGGGAAAAGGAAAAATACAAACAGAGGGAAGATAGCATGGAGGGCAATAAAGAATTAGTAATTATAATTTTGAATGTGAATGGGATGAAATTTCCCTTAAAATGTAAGCAAATAGCAGAATGGATTAAAAAACTACAATCCTACAATATGCTGCTTACAAGAAACTAATTTGAAGCAGAGAGATAGATATAGAGTAAAGATAAAAAGTTGGCACAAAATATATTTTGCTTCAGCTGAAGTGAAAAAGGCAGGAGTAGCAATCCTTATCTCAGCCAAAGCAGCTGCAAAAATAGATAGTGTTAGAGATAAGGAAGGAAACTTTATCCTCCTAAAAGGTACCATAGACAATAAAGTTATTTCAATACTGAATATATATGCACCCAATGGGATAGCATCCAAAATTCTTAGAGGAGAAGCTGAAGGAACTACAGGAAGCCATAGAGAGCAAAACTCTACTAGTGGGAGACCTCAACCTCTTGCTCTCAGATCTAGATAAATTGAATCATAAAATAAGAAAGAAGCTAAGGAGGTAAATAGATTATTAGAAAAACTGGATATGGTAGAGTTATGGAGGAAATTGGATGAGGATAGAAAGGAATATACCTTTTTCTCTGCAGTACATGGCACTTATACAAAAATTGACCATGTACTAAGGACATAAAAACCTAATGATCAATGCAGAAAGGCAGAAATAGTGAATATATCTTTCTCAGATCACAATGCAAATAAGTCATTTGCAATATTGGGCCAGGGAGATATAGACCCAGAACCAATTGGAAACTGAATAAACTTATTTTAAAGAATGAGTGGATCAAAAAACAAATTATAGAATTAAACATTTTATCCTAGATAATGAGAACAATGAAACAACATTCCAAAACCTATGGGATTCACTCAAAGCAGCTGTCAGGGGACTAATTATATCTTTAAATGCTTACATGAATAAATTGGAGAAAGAGGAAATAAATGAACTAAATATGCAACTAAAAATTAGAGAAAGAACACATTAAAAATCCCCAGTTAAATATCAAATTAGAAATTCTAAAAATTAAAGGAGAAATTAATAAAAAGCAAAAGCAAAAAACTATTGAATTAATAAATAAAACCAAAAGTTGGCTTTATGAAAAAACAATAAAATTGATAAACCTCTGATCAATTTGATTAAAAAAATAAAGAAGAAAACCAAATTGCTAGTATAGTAAATGAAAAAGATGAGCTCACCACCAATGAGGAGGAAATTAAAGTAATGATTTGAAATTATTTTGCCCAACTCTATGCCAATAAATTTGACAATTTAAGTGAAATGGATGAATATTTACAAAAATATAAGTTGCTCAGGTTAAATGAAGAAGAGATTAAATACCTAAACAACCCTATCTTGGAAAAGGAATTCAACAAGCCATCATTGAACTCCCTAAGAAAAAATCTCCATGACCTGATGTATTCACAAGTGAATTGTACGACACATTTAAGGAACGGTTGATTCCAATTCTATATCAACTCTTTGGAAAAATAGGGGAAGATGGAATTCTGCCTAAATCTTGTTTTTGAAACCAGTATAGTGCTGATACCTAAACCAGGAAGAGTTAAAACAGAGAAAGAAAATTATAGATCTATCTCCCTGACGAATATAGGTGCAAAAACAAAATTTTAGCAAAATGATTGCAACAAGTTATCACTGGGATAATACATTATGATCAAATAGGATTTATCCCAGGAATGCAGGGTTGGTTCAATGTTAGGAAAACTGTTAGGTTTACCTATCAGAAACTATATGATCATATCAATAGATGCTGAAAAAGCTTTTGACAAAATACAACACCCATTCCTACTAAAAACACTAGAGAGTGTAGGAATAAATGGACTGTTCCTTAGAATAATTAGCAGTATCTATCTGAAACCATCAACAAGCATTACATTCAATGGGGAGAGGCTAGAGGCATTCCCAGTAAGATCAGGGGTGAAACAAGGATGCCCATTATCATCACTACTATTCAATATCATATTAGAATGTTAGCTTCAGTTATTAGAGAAGAAAAAGAAATTGAAGGAATTAGAATTGGGAAGGAAGAGACGAAACTCACTCTTTGCAGATGACATGATGGTATACCTAGAGAATCCTAAGAATTCATCCAGAAAACTACTGGAAACAATTAGGAATTTTAGCAAAGTTGCAGGATATAAAATAAACTCTCATAAATCCTCAACTTTTCTATATATATATGTCTAGCAAGATACAGCAGGAAGAGCTAGAAAGAGAAATCCCATTCAAAGTAACCTCAGTCAATATAAAGTACCTGGGAGTCTATTTGCCAAGATGGACTCAGAAACTTTTTGAAAACAATTATAAAATACTTCTCACACAAATTAAATCAGATTTAAATAACTGGCCAAATATCAACTGCTCATGGATAGGTAGAGCTAATATCACAAAAATGACAGTTTTACGAAAACTAAACTACCTGTTTAGTGCCCTACTAATCGAACTTCCAAAAAATTAATTTAATGAGTTAGAAAAAGTTCTAAGTAAATTCTTATGGAGAAATAAAAAGTCAAGAATTTCCAGGAATTTAATGAAAAGTACAAAAGAAGGGGGCTTAGCCCTGCCCAATCTAAAATCATATTATAAAGCATCAATCATCAAAACTGTCTGGTATTGGCTAAGAAATAGAGTGGTGGACCAATGGAATGGACTAGGTGCAATAGCAGGAAACAATTATAGTAATCTGCTGTTTGATAAACCCAGAGTCCAGCTATTGGGATAAAAATTCTCTCTTTGATAAAATCTGCTGGGAAAATTGGAAGTTAGTATGGAAGAAACTTAGATTAGACCAACATATCACACCCTATTCCAAGATAGGATCCAAATGGATACAGGATTTAGACATAAAAAACAATACTATAAGCAAATTTAGAAGATCAAGGACTACCTGTCAGACCAATGGAAATGGAAGCAGTATATGACTAAGGAAGAGATGGAGAACATCACTAAAAACAAACTAGATGATTTTGATTACATTAAGTTAAAAAGTTTTTGCACAGATAAAACCACCATAACCACGATCAAAAGAAATGTAAGCTGGGAAACTGTCTTTACAAGTAATGTTTCTGACAAAGGACTTATTTCTAAAATATACAGAGAACTGAGTCATATTTTTAAAACAAAAAGCCATTCCCCAGTTGACATAGTCAAAGGATATGCAAAGGCAATTTACAGAGGAGGAGATCAAAGCAATCCATGGTCATGAAAAAATAGCTTTAAATCATTACTTATTAGAGAAAGGCAAATTAAAGCTTCTCTGAGGTACCACCTCCCTCCTCTCAGAATGGCCAATATGACCAGAAAGGATAACCATCGTTTCTGGAAGGGTTGTGGTTAATCTGGGACACTATTACACTGTTGGTGGGGCTGTGAACTCATCTAGCCTTTCTGGAGAGAAATTTATAACTATGCCCAAAAGGGCAACAAAAATGTGCTTACCCATTTATCCAGCAATACTACTACTGGGTCTATTCCCTGAAGAGATGATGAAAAAAGGGTAAAAACATCACTTACACAAAAATATTCATAGCAGCCCTGTTTGTGGTGGTAAAGAATTGGAAATCAAGTAAATGTCCTTCAGTTGGGGAATGGCTTAGCAAACTGTGGTATATGTATGTCATGGACCACTATTGTTCTATTAGAAACCAGGAGGGATGGGAATTCAGGGAAGCCTGGAGGGATTTGCATGAAGTGATGCTGAGTGAGATGAGCAGAACCAGAAAAACACTGTACACCCTAACAGCAACATGGGAGTGATGATCAATCTTGATGTACTTGCTCATTTCATCAGTGCAACAATTGGGCAATTTGGGGCTGTCTGCAGTGGAGAATACCGTATGTATTCAGATAAAGAACCGTGGAGTTTGAACAAAGTTCAAGGACCATTTCCTTTAATTTAGGAAAAAACTTGATATCTTATTATCTCTGCTTTCTGTTTCTTCTTTAAGGATATGATTTCTCTCATCACATTTCAATTTGGGTCAATGTACAACATGGAAACAATGTAAAGACTGATAAATGGGTTTCTGTGGGGATGTTAGGGGAGGGAAGTAAAATTGAGGGAAAAATTCTAAAACTCAAAATAAACAATATCTTTAAAAAAATAATAAATGGAAACAAGAAAACTCCAAAAAAAAAAGGAATTACTCATGGGTCTGAAGCTCTTAGGAGATACTGATGCTGGGAAAACCAAATTTTTGTCAGTTCAGGGGTATTAGAATAAGTGAGAGGAAAAGCAAATTTGTTAACAGTAGAATAGGGTTCCCAATGGGTTGTTTGAAGGGAAGATAGAAGAAAAAAATTATGGGCTGAATAGAAATTAAATTAGTGGGTAAGATAGCAACAAATTAGTGCTTATTGCTACAATCCTGGGACTTTTTGACAGAGACTGTGGGAAGTTATAGTAAGTTATAAGGGAAAGATAAGAGGGAAGAGAATCCTATAGGAGTTTAAATTACCCCCAGTTTCTGTTTAGAACACTAGTTTTATACCTTTCTATAGCCTGGTTTGCTGAATGTCAGAGTTGAAATATATTGGTCATCTATGTTGTTTTATACTAATTTGAAAATTCTCTACAATTTACTCAATAAATGATCATCCGTACTTTTTCTGATGATGGAGATCTCTCCCTCCATAGAAGACTTTTGGAGACTTATTTTTCAAACTTAAATCTGCCTATTTGCAACTTCTATTCATTGTGTTTAATAATGCCCTTTGGGGACAAACAAAAGAAATCTAACCCTCTTCCCCATAATAATCTTTTACACTCCTGAAGGTGGTAACTAACATTTCACCCTATATCTTCTCCAGGTTAAACATTTTTAATTCCTTTATCTGATCCTTGTGTAGTATAGACTAAGGTTCTATACCATCCTGAGATAGTGTACTACTAGATATTGTCTAGTATTATAGTGACTTTCCTAAAAATATGATGAAGAGGAGTGACTAGGTGGCACAGTAGATAGAGCACTGCCCCTGGAGTCAGGAGTACTTGAATTCAAGTGTGGCCTCAGACACTTAATAATTACCTAGCTGTGTCGCCTTGGACACACCATTTAACCTCATTGCCTTGCAAAAACCTAAGGAAAAAAATATGATGAAGAGAGTGTATAATAAATAGAATATTGCAAATGTGGTTTGACGAGTCCTGAACACTACTTCTTAATCCTCTTTAAGATATTAGCTTTTTTTTGGCAGCCATATTATGATATTAATTCCTATTCAACTGAAACTTCCAAATCTTTTGCATATAAAATTCTGCCAATTATGTTTTCCCCATCTTATTTGCACCCAAATTTTTTAAAATAAATACCCCTCAAATTGAGCATTTCTATATAACTGGAACAGAAAAAGAATGCCTATGAAGCTATAAATTTCTGTTACATAGTTTGCCTTTCC
Source organism: Macrotis lagotis (assembly GCF_037893015.1). Classification (NCBI taxonomy): domain Eukaryota; kingdom Metazoa; phylum Chordata; class Mammalia; order Peramelemorphia; family Peramelidae; genus Macrotis; species Macrotis lagotis. Next base: position 119,050,961 of record NC_133666.1, read on the forward strand.
TATCAGTTACTATAGTGTTATAGTAACGTATACACGTAAGTTTAAAAGCTGTCCTGCTTTTTGGTTTTCTTTTATTTTCCTTTTTCTATACATTTTTTGAAAATGCTTCAATTTTTTTTCTTTTGTTTGGGGGTATAATAGAGTGGGTAAACCCTATTGATATCTGTCCTGTATGTGGAGGTACTTTTTCAATTAGTAACTCCCTATTGCCTACAAGATGAAGTTCAAAATCTTCTATTTGACTTTTAAATCTTTTTTGTAGTCTAAATCCTTCCTACATTTTTAGTCTTTTTCTGTTTGACGGCTTCCATGTATTCTATGAACCAGTGACATGGGTCTCTTTGATGTTCCTCACAGTATACTCTTCCAACTCCATGCATTTCATGGACTGTCTCCCATGCCTATAATTCCCTCTATCCTTTTCTCTGTCTCATGGCTTCTCTAACTCCACCAGCTAAAATCCTACCTTCCTCAAGGAGACTTTCTTGGTGTCCTTTAATGTTCATGCCTGCTTTCTAATGTTGCCTCCAATTTAGCTTGTATTTATTTTCTGTGTACATAGTATTTTTATGTTGTCCCTCCCATTTGAATGTGACCTTTTTGAGGATAGGGATTGTTTTTGTCATCTCCCTAGAACTTAGTATAGTGTGTGGTCCATAAGTAAACATTTAATAAATTCTTTTTGACTTAATAATTTGAACAAATGGGGATATTGGGACAGAAATTAGAATTTTTTTCCCTCAAGGGAAAAAAGAGAGGGATTCTTTGGGGCAGAAATGAGGAAGGAGGGCATTTGCAGCATGGCAAACCTGAGTTCGCAGGCCTGGAAACAGGAGTTAGTGTTTCATAGATGGAAGAGAAAGAAGGCTTTTTGACTGGATTGCCCGAAGAGACATATGGAAGCCAATGGAGTTTAGTTCCAAAGATTTGCTTAAAGCAAATCTCTTGGGTAGAATTCTGGAGGATGAACTGAAATAGCAAGAGATTTGAGGCTCAAAGATCAACTAAGCTGTTGAAATAGTCTAGGTTAGAGTTGATGAAGACCTGAATTAAAACATTAGCTGTAAGAGTAGAGAATTAGATGTGAGAAGTGTTTTGGAGGTAGGAGTAACAAGATTTGGCAACATGTGGGGGAGGGGTAAACAAAAGGGAAGGGAGATTGGAATGGAGAGAGAGATAGATAATGCACATAATATCAGTGTATATGGCTGCATTTCCTAATATTTGTAGACTTTTACTTTCTTTGTTACACATTACATTATTGAGAATGTAAAGATATTTAGTAATCTAAAGTGATTTTATTTTTTGTAGAGGTAGTTAATGAAGTGTAATCAATAGTTTATCTTGTTGAAAATAGAGAATTTATTCCATTCTTTGTGTTTGTATACTCAGTCCATAATTTCACTTGTGTCTGGTGCATAATAAATACTTATTGGATATTTGTTGACTGATTATATATTTGGTTATAGAATAAAGGTAAATAAAAGATAGTAGTTTACCTTCAAGGATCAGAGTAAGTTGCTTGGGCATATAGAATGTTTTAGAAGAACAAGAAAATTAGTTTAAAGAAAGCGTGAGGTCATTGCTGAATTACTCTGTTATTTATTTTAAAATTTTGTATTCTTCTATTTGATAATTGCTTTATCTTTCTAATTTTCTTTTTGAAAGGCGAGAAGAAGTTCATGGAGAAGCACAGCGTGTACTAAGAACTCTTCCGGGTAAAAATGAAAAGGAAGGTACTTCCAAGCAGATGCCTTCTTTCCCAGAAATGGTACATTATATTCAAGAGAAGGTACAGTATCTAACTTAAGATAAATTTATAACTTGGATAAATCCATTATGCAACTTACATATTTCACTTCTTTTTTTCCATATATTTAATTAAAACAATGAATTTTTGAAAAGATTCAATAGAAAATATGCCAAAAATAACTAAGACTGATATTAAATGTAACTACTTAGACTTAACAGAGTTGACATTGTTGCTTGTCCATTATTCTTTTTTTTTAGGTGTTTTTCTTTTTTTTGTAAGGCAAATGGGGTTAAGTGGCTTGCCCAAGGCCGCACAACTAGGTAATTATTAAGTGTCTGAGACCGGATTTGAATCCAGGTACTCCTGACTCCAGGGCCGGTGCTTTATCCATTGTGCCACCTAGCCGCCCCTGCTTGTCCATTATTCTTGAAGAAAACTGACATAATGCATTTGTATTGAATTTGAATGGGGGGGGGGCGTTATGCTAAGTCACCAGCTACATTTTCTCCTCTGGAGCCATTTGGACCCAGTGGCCCAGTATGGATCAGGATGACTGGAGATGGTCCAGGGTGTGAGGCAATTAGGGATAAGTGACACTAGTAAGTTTCTGAGGCCAGATTTGCAATCAGGTCCTCTTGATTCCAGGGCTGGTGCTCTATCTACTGCACCACCTAGCTGCTTTTCCTGAACAGAGTAAGTGCTATTTTAATGATGTGTACATATAGAAAAGTTTGTTTTTCTGTACTACACAATAAAAATTGCTGAACTTCAAAAATGTATTGAAGCAAGTATATTGAAGCAATGACATACCATTCCTACAATGATTTTACTTGTTTTTTTTTGTTTTTAATGTCAAAACTCAAAGACTCTTTCCAACAGCCATATCAGTTTTTTTTATTTATTATTATTATTTTTTAGAATTTTGCAAGGCAAATGGGGTTAAGTGGCTTGCCCAAGGCCACACAGCTAGGTAATTATTAAGTGTCTGAGCCCGGATTTGAACCCAGGTACTCCTGACTCCAGGGCCGGTGCTTTATCCACTGTGCCACCTAGCTGCCCCTGCCATATCTGTTTTAAAAAGAAACATAGAACTGTTTTTGGAAGCAAAAGTATGCTGTCAATTTTTCAGATTTAATGTCTCTGAAAATAGCAGTAGATTGAATCTATTTTTACCCAATTTGTACTCTGTTGAATAATGATAATAATAATAACTAGCATTTCTATAATACTTGTCAGACTATCCTAAATGCTTTACAAAACATTATCTCATTTGATCCTCACAACAACTCTATAACCTCATTTTACAGTTGAAGAAACTGAGGCAAACAGAGGTTAAGTGACTTCTTCAGGGTCACACAACCAGCTTTTATATGAGACTGGATCTGAACTGATATCTCTCTGACTCCAGGCCCCAATACATTATCCACTGTACAGTATTCAACTGTCTCATAAAGCTTAGACCTATCCAGTCAGCCATTGCATTAACTTTATCCTCCAAGTTTTAATGACCAAAAGCATAAGTTCTGTACATTTATATATGATTTCTGGTTTTCCTATAACATAAGATAATACAAGCTATGAGAAGACAGGTAGAACTATATATATCACTTTGCCCCCTTTAAAGGTTCTCATTCATAATAGGTGTTCACTAGATATTTGTTGATTGAATGAATGAATGACATTCGCCCAAACTCCTACTCCTTTATCCCTTGACATATTCTGTTCATATTTACAAGGGATTTGTTTCTATTCCTTGAGGTAGTTGTATGGGGAAGATCTGGACATAGCATAACATTGTTATAACTATGGCATAATTTACAGATTCGATATTATGATATTAAAAGCAACCTTTGGGGCAGCTAGGTGGCGCAGTGGATAAAGCACCGGCCCTGAAGTCAGGAGTACCTGGGTTCAAATCCGGTCTCAAATACTTAATAATTAACCTAGTTGTATGGCCTTGGGCAAGCTACTTAACCCCATTTGCCTTGCAAAAACCTAAAAAAAAAAATTAGCAACCTTCTGAATATTCAACATGTGTTAAACTGAATGCATACTTACTAGAATTCTTTTGAATAGAAATTATGGGGGGAAATTCTTAATTGTTTCCACAGAATTTATTTGTGACTTGGAAATTGCATATGTGTGTCATTTTTAATGATTTTTCTCTCCTACATCCTACTTTTTTGACATAGTCCTTTTCTTTAGGCTTCACATCGAATGAAAACTCCAGCCAAATATATGACAGGAACTGCTGTTCTTCCTTTTAATCCAGCTACATTTGGAGAGGTAGTTTTTCACTTCATTTTGTTTATTGGTTTTCATAAATATTTTAAGCAGACATCTTTGAGTTGGTGATGTTTGTTTATACAGATTTTATCTACTAAACATGCACATGTGCACATCAGTCTGCTGCACTTATTTTTAAGAAGTAAGTTATAGAAATAGACAAGTTTTTTAAAAAGATCATTGATTATTTTTGTTTTTAAAACAGTTTTTTCTGGAAATATCCTCTTCTTGGCTAATTGTACCCTTTCTTGTAACAAAGAAAAATGATTAAGTACAAACACCCAATATATTAAAAGATTGTTTTTCTTTTTCAATATTATTCTCATTTTAGTAATTGTTCTGTTATTTCTCACTTCACTTTGCTCACTGATATATCAATTCATACTATTTAGGATTCTCTGAAATCCTGTCTTTCATCATTGCTTCTGGTGCAGTAATCTTCTATTATATTCATCATACACCACAGTTCAGCCATTATTTTTCATTTGATGTGTACCATTTAGTTTCTTAAGGTCCATTTTTTTTCCCCTTGTAGAATTATATTCAACTTTGCAGGATAATTTATTCTAGATCTAAGCTTTTTTTTTTAAACTTTTGGATATTTTATTTCTAGATTCTTTAAGTGGTTTTACAAATAATATCTCACTTGATTTTCACAACAAATTTAAGAGATGCTATTGAGATAGACAGTTTAAATGACTTACCCAAGGTCACATACCAATTAACTGAGGTCAGATTTGAGTTTGTGTTCCTGATTCCAGACATGGCACTTTTATCCATTCTCCCACCTAACTACCTCCTTAATTAGTAATTTAGGGTATTTTCCATGGTAATTATTTATGGTTTGTAACTTTTCTGAAATTTCTTGTAAGAAATCAGCTTAGAACATAGCTCTTGGTTTTATGTAATTGTATCAATTCCCCAGTATAGCTTGCATTTTTGCACTTTTATCAATGATTTGCTTTACAAAGTTTTCTCCATTCAGTGATTTTCTTACCCTCTCTTCATTGACTTTATTCATGTAAAAAGCTTTTCAGTTTTATGTAATCAGAATGATCTGTTTTGTCTATGTTTATATTAAGCATTCTACCCAGAGCTATAACTGTGAAATGTTCTTATTTAATTTGTTTTTATTCAAATAATGTGGCCCTTTCAATTTCAGTTTAAGTTTACTATGGTTTAGGGGTAAGAGGTTGATTTAAACCTAAGGAAAGTGGTGAGTCTTATCAAAGACAAAAAAGAATTACAACTGTATGTTGTCCATTTATATTCTTAGAGGATAATTTTTTTTTATCCTATAAAACTCTTACAGAAAATTTCTATAACAATCCTTGAGAATATATTCAGTTTTCTTCAATATCAAGAACTTCTTAATTGATAGCTCACTTGTCTTTGTCCCATACCCTAAGTTCATTATTTTCCTGTGTTGTCCTGTGCAACAATTGATAATGTCTTGGAACCTTTTTTGATTGTAGCAGATTTTCTAAACACTCGGTCCCAGATTTCTGCCTAGTTATATTTCATATTTTTTTGGCTCATAAAAGTAATAATTTGTACCTAAATCAACCTGATGCCCAAAATTGATTTTGAATTTTAGCTATTGTTTAAAATTGCATGCCTATTTATTGTGTTTAACAAATTTTGACAGCTTAAAGTATTATTAATTGATGTTTCAGTGATCTTTTTTTTTTTAACATTTCCTTAAGGAAATTAAAGTTTTTATGAAGGAAAATGAAAGAACAAGCAGGAAACCTTATTCTCCCTCTACCTTTTTTTGACTAGCTTATCTAGAGTCTTCTTTTTTCTCTTCTCAGATAGTCCTGTATTTGAGAATGTGTCTTGCTCACAGTGCGGGTGTGGTTCCCACCTCTCAGAGCTTGGCGGATATGCAGGACCATGCCCCAGCAATTGGTCGTTACATAAGAAACCTAATGTCTGGTAACCACATAACATCAACATCTTCCTCCAAGGGTGGGGAAAACAACCCAGTACAGATTTATATTGGCCTTCTTCAGCAGTTGTTAGCAGGTGTTGGAGGTGAGAAACCTTAGTGCTAATGAAAAACAATAAATGACTTATAAAAATAATTTAAATGATTCTCATATTTCACTTTTGAAATTAAAAGGAAACCATATTCAATTAATGCTCACATGTATTGAGATGAACTTTTGTTAATAATCTTAGTTTTTGATCTATAGTTATATTGTCTATCAAAAATTTTCTGTGGCATATCACTTTAAATGGTCAAATGAAGGTTAACTTTGTCCTTCATGGTGATGGAAGTTATTATTGAGTATTAAGGTTTTTAAAACTATTTTTCCAGGGGCAGCTAGGTGGTGCAGTGAATAAAACACCGGCTCTGGAGTCAGGAGTACCTGGTTTCAGATCCGCTCTCAGACACTTAATAATTACCTAGCTGTGTGGCCTTGGGCAAGCCACTTAACCACATTTGCCTTGCAAAAACCTAAAAAAACCAAACAAACTATTTTTCCAAAGAAAGGAAAGGAATTGTTGACCCAAAAGAGGAAATTTAATTTTTTTGTGGGGAGGAGAATCTTCAGCATGTATAAAATAAAATAAATGCAATTACAAAAAACCCCCAAAATATAAAATTCATTGAAATGCAGTTATAAAATTATTTAAAACACAAGTTCATAGACTCCAAAATAAGAAACTCAGTTCCCTTGGTTTCTTAATATTTATTTTAATGATGATGTTGCTGTGATTGATGATGAGGAGGAGGAGGAGGAGGACAGTATAATAAAAGCATTTACAGAGTGCCAGCCACTTCTCAGCACCTTAAAAACAGTGTCTCATTTGATCCTCACAACAACCCTGGGAGATTAGTGATATGTGATTTTCATTTTACAGATCAGGAAACACAGACTAACAGAAATTATGTGACTTGCCCAGGGTCATATAACCAGTAAAGTGTCTGAGTCTGGATTTGAACTCTGGCCTTCTTAATTCCAAGTCTAGCTGTTCCAGCTACAGGGATATTTAGTTTGCCTCCTAGGTCACAAGTTCTAAGTCTTGATTCTTTAAGTGATACATGCCATGCACATTTGAGACATGATAAAACATTCACTTTTAGAGCAAAACATTTTATAATAATCAACTTGAAAGAATTTTGAGCAAATTTAGGGATTATATAAATGAAATGTGTATTTGTCAGTTCTGATCCTTTTTAATATAATTCTGAATTTCTGTTTAGGATTGCCTGTCATGTATTGTCTCTTGGAAGCTGTTTCTGTCTATCCAGAAAAATTGGCAGCCAAATTTGTAGACAAAACAGACTGGATAAAGGTAAATTCAGTGCAGGCATATGTTTGTTTCTGATGATTCTGTACAAAGTGCTAGTTTCACTTATTGAAGTGGTTTTCAAACTTGGCTCATATGACCTTTCTTCCTACTAGGACTCCTGAGTCTTCTTTATGACTACTGTCATAAAAAATATTTTAGATCATCTTGTAATTTTTGCCATCATGAAACATATCCAAGGATCCCTCTGTAAGGTTGATTTTTGTGATCTCCTTGAAAATTTTTTCATGGTCCTTCCAATTCCATGTTTGAAAAATATTCATATAATTCTCTGGATTGTGATGGGCTATATAGTCAAGGACATATTTCTTACAGACCAAAGAATAATGCCCTTGATGTTTGTATAGCATATTCATAAATAATTTTCCTTATAGCCTCTTCATTTTACAAATGAGAGGACATTGTCAGGGAAGTTAAATGATTTGCCGTTTAGCAACTTAGTGTAGAAGTTGACTTGGAGCCAGATCTTTTCATTCTCTGAATCCATTTCTTTTTCCAAGGTAATGGTTTTATTTTGCTCTTTTGGTTGATAGGTTATCAGTAAAGGTAAAATATTCAACCACCATATTAGAAAGTGCTTGAATCTGGCTATTGTGTCCTTCCCTAAAACTCCAGACCACATGTCCCCCTTTCTTTCCACTGATGCATATGTGATTTAGTTTCAAGTTTGTGCATTTAGACTTCAGCAATAAACCATTTTGAGATACAGGTTTCAAGCTTTGAAAGGGCCACAGGAGATACTAGAACTAGGAATGTAGGAGACCTGGAGATAATACTTGAAATATTCATGAGATAGAATATAGAATGAGGAGAGAGAGAAAAAAAATATCTTGAGAAATGCTTTTATAGGAGGTCAAAGGCTTAATGACATGAGGAGCCAGAGAAGAAGACAGAAAAAGGAGAGTTGAAGCAGGAGGTGTACCGCTCCTCTGCCTCTGTGATGCTTTTCTCCTCTGGGGTGGCCAGCCTGCTAGGTGGATCCTTATCACTTCAGTTGGACAGTTTGGAGAGCCTCCTGTGTGGCCTTCCTGCCCCAAGCTCACTTATACACAGCTGCCGATCTAAGGGTTTCTTCTTGTCTAGGAAATACAATTTCCACATATATAGCCTTCCTTCATCCCTGCCTTTTTAAGCTTCTCCCACATGACTCCTCATACTCTCTAGAGTGCAGCTCTGTTTTCTTCTTCTATGTGCAATGCTCTCCTTTCTCACTTCTGTCTCCCAGAATGCATGGTTTCTTTCTGGACTCTATTCAAGGACATCCTTCTTTATGAGGCCTCTAGTATTCTCCCTAGCTGCTCATAGAATGCTTCCTCCTCCAAAGTTACCTGGAATTGCTTTTTATGTGTTTTATATATTTATGCAGATGTTTCCTTCATTAGAATATAAGCTAAGTCCTTAAGGATAGGACCTATTTTTGTCTTTGTATGGCCAACTCCTAGCATTTAGGTGCTCAGCTTTAGCATAATAGGTACTTAATAAATATTTGCTTGATTTGAATGCCTTCTAATTAATCTTCTAGCCTCAACTCACTCCTCAGCTGTCCTCCACAGTTGCTTTAAAAACAAAATTCTACCAGCTTCTGTTGGCTTTAAGATCTTAAACATCCATTCAACTTTGAAAACTTTTCTCAACTTGGCCCCAACCTACCTTTCTCAGCTTGTTTTATATAATATTCCCATTGCTGCCGTGTGTAGTATAGTCAGATTGACCTTCTTGCCATATTCCTCTTACCCACCCTTGCCCAGAGTATATAGTCCCTCCTTTGCCTTTGCCTCTCAGAATCTTTTTTTTTCAAAATTCAGTCCATTTTCCACCTTCTAAATGAAACTTTCCATGCATTCCCATGCTTAAATTACCTCATCTTTAGTGTATGCATACTTATTTGGGTGCTTGTTGTTTTCTCCTGGAGTCATAAATTCCTGAAAACCAGAACTCATTTTATCATTTATCTTTATTGTCATTTCTTTCTTTTTTTAGATTTAAATTTATTTCTTATTCCAGCTATATGCAAAGATAGTTTTCAACATTCATCTTTTTTGTAAGATTTTGAGTTCTACATTTTTCTTCCATCTCCTTTCCCTCCCTTCACAAGCACTCTGATTATACATATACACTTATGTCTGCTTGTCATTTCTTATAGCAGAATAATATTCCATTATAATCATATACTGTATTTACCATATTTAACCATTTCTAATTTTTAACCATCACAAAAAAGAGCTGCTATGAATATTTTTGTACAAATAGGTCCTTTTCCATTTTGGGGATATGCATAGATCCTGCTCTCTTAAAGAAACTTATAATTCAGTGGGTAAGGCAGCACACAAAGGGAGGTGTAAAACAATGAATTGAGATGGGCAGCAAAGGCAATGGCATAGGGGGCATATTTTTGAAGTCCAGAGGGAAGTCAAAAGAGAATCTGAAGAGAAATGAGAGTGGTTGCTAGTCCCTTTGATAAAATCGAGGCTCTAAGAAGAACTTAGCAGAAAGGGAGAAGGGAGATGTAGGTATTGAGGAGAGATATGCCAGAGTGAAAATAATGAATAATGAAATATATTTTCTTCTCTCAGAAGATGAGAACAATGGGTAATAATACTGAAATTTGGGGATTGTAAGGAGGGAAGGGAAGTAGCTTCTATTGGATGGCTTAATAAAGTCATTTTTTTAAATGGTAAGAAAAGATGAATAGACACTTAATATATGGTGCTGTTATTACCCCCATTTTATAGTTAAGGAAAATGAATCAGACAGGTTAAGAGATTTGTAAGTATCTGAGGGAGCTAGATCTAAATCTTAGTTCCCTAAACACTCTATCATATATCTGCCATGTGGTAGTAGGAGAGGAATATAGTTGAGATTTTGAAGTGATAAGAAAATATTTAACATATTCACTAAGGCAGGAGAATAAAATGAGTCAGAGTGAAATTCTCTTTTCTTTTTCCTTTTTTTTTTTTTTACCATTTATGTATTAGGATAGTTTTCAACATTCATTTTTTGTAAAGTTTTCTTCCTCCCACTCTTCTTTCCTCTTACCCTAAGATAGCAAGTAATCTGAAATAGGTTATACATGTACAGTCATGTTACATATGTTTTCATGTTAGTCATGCTATGAAAGAATAATCAGAATAAAAGGGAAAAAACCACAAAAAAGAAAAAACAAATTTAAAAAAGTAAAAATAGTATCCTTTGATCTGTATTCAGACTCCATAATTATTTCTCTGGATGTGGATAGCATTTTCCATCACAAGTCTTTTAGAATTGTCTTTGATCACTGTATTGTTGAGAAGAACTAAGTCTATCATAGTTGATCATCTTGCAGTGTTGCTGGCTGTTACTTTGTACAATGTTTTCCTGGTTCTTTTCACTTTACTCAGCATCAGTTCATGTAAGTGTTCCCAGGTTTTTCTGAAAACTGCCTGCTCTTCATTTCTTAAAAGAACAAAAATATTCCATTACATTCATATACCATAAACTTGTTCAACCATTTGTCCTCTTATTCCAATTCTTTGTCACCTCAGATAGAGCTGCTAGGGATATTTTTGTGCATGTGAATCTTTTTCGCTTTTTTTATGATCTCTGGGATACAGATCTAGTACATACAGACTTTTGCTGGTTCAAAGAGTATACATAGTTTTATAGCTCTTTGGGCATAATTGCAAATTGTTCCCCAGAATAGTTATATTTGTTCACAACTCCATCAGCAGATGGACAAAAACTGCCTGTTCAAATCCTTTGGCCATTTATCGATTGGGTAATGATTTGTAAATACACACACACACACACACACACACACACACACACACACACAAAATGTATGTATATACAAAATATGTATATGCAAAAATATACTAACAGAAACACAAAAATAAATATGGACAGGGGCATAAATGACTCAATTTTCTATGTATTTTTGAAACAAGGTCTTTATCATTTTAAAAGAATAGAAGAAAATAAATTTGAAAGCACTTTTAAAAATTATTTCCCAGCTTTCTGCTTTCCTTCTAATCTTGGTGCATATTTTAATGAGACTTTTATGGAGTTGTACATTGTAAATCTGTAAAAGCATTTAAAAAAAATTTTAAGAGTTCTGTTTCTATTTTAAATTTTTTTTGTTTTGAACTTAACAAAGGTAAACAATATATAGAGATCAGAAAAAAAGTATTGTATATGTAGCTAAACTTCTTTTAATGTATGTTTTTTAAAGAATATATTTGTCATAACAAGAATATAATTTACCTGATTATTTGTGTTCTCTTCTAAATTTCCTTAATTTTTCATCTGTTTTAAAAATGTTTCATTTATACTTTTTTCCTATTTTACTATCTACAGCATCCTCATAACCCTTTGCTTAGACAATATTCATATTTATTGAAAAATATTTGTGACCAGGAAATGATTTTAATTTAAAATAGAAAACTACTTTCAAATTTATTTTGTTCTGTTCTCTTAAATTATATTTTGAGTTTTTTATATATTTGAGTTTTTTAATATTTTCTCAGATTTTTGCTTTATAATTACCTGTTGGAATAATTTTATTTTATTGATTGGTAACTAATGATGCAAAAATTGTTTAGCAACTATCAGATTGTTCTGCAATCTGTTGTTTGGTAGTAATGTTTTACAACTCTTTCACTTGGAAGAAATGGTTGAATGATTATTTTTCCTATAGGCACTAAACAGATCAGAATATTTATCAGTTATCCTTTACCCTATTGTTTTTGATCTTTTTGTTTTCATATTTTAAGTAGAGTTTGTCCAAATTACTACATCAAATAATTTAAACCATAATGTCACAGTGGATATTTCTTACTTGTCTTATCTCGTATTACCTTTTTTATATATTTTCAGAGTCTTATGAATACTAATAAGGAAGAAATGCGGGAATTGGTGGCATTATTTTATTCAGTGGTGGTATCTACAATGTCAGGAAATGAGTTGAAGTCAACTATCCAGCACCTTATGAAGGCTACAAAGGACAATCATGTAAGTAATCAACTTTCTTCACTGTTTATTTAATATGTGGCATTGTAAATTTATGATCATATCACTTACCAAGTAAACTTTGAGAAAGCCATGTATGTACTTAATGTAGTTCATCTGTCTCATATTTTAATGGTTTTTCTGAATGTGTACACATATACACAAAATTTGTATGTGCACTTAAGTAAAATGCATGTTCATAGAATTCATAGAGCTGTAATGAACTGTCAAAGTCATGTAGTACTGCTCTCTTAACTTGACCAAAGTCAAAATTGATAGAACTAGGATTTTGAGTTCAGGTGTCTGACTCCAGAAATCTGTCCTCTCTCTGTAACATCTCTCTATAAAATGTACCAAAAGAACAGAACCAGGAGAACATTGTACACACTAACAGCAACATTATGAGAACATCAACTATAATTGATGCAACTTCTCTCAGCAGTTCCATGATCAAGGACAATCCAGAGAGACCTGGTAAGAAATGCCATCCATATCCAGAGGGGAAAAAATTATGGATTCTGAATACAGAGTAAAGCATACTGTTTTCACATAAAAAAAAAAACCTTTTTCTGTTTTTTCTTTCTTTCTCATGTATTTTCCCCCCTTAGTTCTAGTTCTTCTTTCATAGATTAACTAATATAGAGATATGTTAAATACAATTTTACATGTACAACCTATATCAAATTGTTTGCTGCCATAGGGAGAGATGTGGGAAAGGAGGGGGGGTGAAAAAAATGTGGAATTCAAAAGCTTGAAAAAGGAAGAATTTTTGAAAACTTTTTTCGCATGTAATTGGGAAATGAATGAATGAATGAAGGAATGAGAAAAGAATTGTGCAAAAAGACCTAATATTGAACTGAAGAAGTCTTCAGATAATCCTTATGGCCATTTTTGTTGAAAACATTGCTGATTGTTTTCATAGCTTATAAACTCCAATAGTTAATTATTAACTCCAGCATAAATATAGTTTAGAATTCAAAACTCTAAATAACTCGTCTTTCCAGTCTTCTTAGTTTAATCCCTTCTATACTTGCTATAGTACAGCTTGACTGACCTGCTTGCTATTTATCTTCTAATGTTTCATTTTCTTATGTTGTCCTGTTTATCATTATTATATTTCTCTTGACTTCTGTCTTTTAACTGTAGAATTTCTATACAGCTCTGGTCTTTTTATCAGTAATGCTTGGAAGTCTAATTTATTAGAGGTCCAGTTTTTCTTCCTATGTAGAATTATACTTACTTTTACTGGGTCAAGTTATAATATAAGACTGCATCCTTTGTCTTCATCTTTTATTCTGAGATCTCTGTTCTTTTAAGGGGGTTCCTACTAAATCCCATATGATCCTTACTAGTTCTGTGCTACTTGAATTCCTTGTTTCTCACTGCTTATATTTTTTTCTTTGACCTGGAAGCTCTGGATATTGAATATAATGTTCCTGAGAGTTTTTGAGAAGTTTGCAATTTTTTGGGAAGGTGATTAGTTGAGTCTTTTTGTTTTGATTTTGTTTTCTAGTTCTTAAGAGATTTTCTTTTTCAAGATTTCTTGAAATATTATGTCCAGGCTCTTTTTTGTTTGTGGCATTCAGGTAGTCCAGTGATTCTTAAAATTTTTTCTTTTCCATTTGTTTTCTTGGTCAGTTGTTTTTGCTATGAGATAGTTTAACATTTTCTTACATTTTAAAAAGTTTTTTGACTTTGTTTTAATTTTTCTTACCGGGAGTCATTGGCTTTTATTTAATGTATTTTAATATTCTGGGAGTTTAGTGCTTGGGCAAGTTTTTATACCTCTTATGACAAGCTGCAGCTACTGCTGCTGCTGCTGCTTCTCCTTCTCCTCCTCCTCCTCCTCCTTTCTTTTTTTATTTTGGTTTTTGCAAGGCAGTGGTGTTAAGTGACTTGTCCAAGGTCACATAGGTAATTATTAAGTGTCTGAGGTGGGATTTGAACTCAGGTCTTCCTGACTCCAGGGTCGGTGCTCTATCCACTAGGCCACCTAGCTGCCCCCAAGCTATTTATTCTCTTTTCAGTTCTTCCTTCTATAGTTCTCATTTATTTACTACCTTTTCCCCTTCTTCTAGCACTCATCTCATTTATAAAAACATTTTAACTTTTTTTTTTTTTACTTTTGCTTCTTCTCATCCAGGAATTCCAGTTGAATTTTTACCCATATTATATTTTTCTCAGGGCCTTTGCCTGTAGATGTTTTCAAGTCATTCTCCTCTTCTGGGTTTTTGAATTTTACATTCTTGCAATCATTTTAGATTTTTATGGTGGGATTTTTTTTTCAAACTTCCTTCCTAATTTCTGGTTTTAATTTTTATATTAGATACAGGCTCTACAAATATCTGATGGAAGAGTCAGACTTTGATCTGGGCTGAACTGTTGCTGCTTTCTAAATTCAAGAAGACCTGAATTTAGATTTATTCTTAGACATTTAATACTCAATAGCTATGTGACCTTGGGCAAGTCACAACCCCATTGCCATGCAGCCCCCCCCCCCAAAAAAAAAGTATTGAGTATTGTATTACTATTATCCTAGGCTGTCAAAGACTGGGGACCTACAAGCTCTCATTGTTCCCAAAGTGATCTGATTCAGGGCAAAGTCTGATCACTACCTTCTGATCTCTGCAAGTTCCTGATTTGAGTTGGTGTTTGAACAACAATAGATTGTTGCTGGACTCTGCTAATATCAGTCAGCTGGAAACTTCTGCAAGTTCAGAGCAACAAAACTGTAGTCCTTCCCTTTGGTCTGGCATATTTCTGCCCTTGTTATTCTTCTGTTGGCTTCAGACTGGGATAGAAGCTAGCAGTGAGATTCCGCTGTGCTCCGTGATGGTCTAAACACATGACTCTTGCTTGCTTTTCAGTACATTTCCTGGGGCCTGCTCACACTGTCACCCCCTGTATACAGGTCCCTCCCTTACTCTTACCTATATATCAGTGCCCCAGAATTGAGTTACAGGTGGCAAAGCTGTCATGGGTCTCTAGACTATCTCTTGGGGAGGGGGGTTATGCCAACCAAGGGTGGAAAAATGATTCACTGTGACTTTTTCTTGGCTTTCCCTGTTAAATTTCAATTGGATGATTTTTCATAATCCGTTAGGTAGATGGAGTTGTTTCTACTATTTTGACTCTCCTTCTTCTTTTGCATAGTTAATTGTAATCCTATTAGATTTGTTAAGAATTACTTCTAATAGTTAGATGTAGCTGTTGCTTTACAAAAGTTCTTATACAGTTTTTCTTAAAACAATTGAAAATTTGATGCTTGGCATTCACTTTATTCTTTTTTTGATTAGATTGTCTTTTTGTAGTTTTTGCATAGGGGCCACACATATAGAATAAATGAACTGTTGGCAGTAGGAATTGGAATAGAATGTAAAAGCATGCCAATTTTCAAAAATAAAATCATTTCTATTGACCACACAAGATAGCTTAGCATATTAAATTAGAGATTCTTGGGTATCTGATCAAATAGAGAGGACAATGAGTATTTCAAGCTTTTTTTTCCATAGATCTATGCTAATGATGATGATGATGATGATGATGATGATGATGATGATAGATCTATACTGATTATGATGATGATGATAATGATATCTCACTGTTTTGCCTTGAATTTTATATTTAAGTCACTGATAAGTTTGACTTGACTTGAACTCTCTGAAGGGACCTGTTAATGCTGAAAAAAAATTGTTTTAGTTCATAATTGATTTAATTCTGCATTACTAACTGGCATTTTTGTAGTCTGTCATGTTTTATTATCTCTTTAGTTAATTTGATCTTCCTATAAATTACTCATTTTCTTTAAGTTTAGAAGTTCAGTTTTTTCTATGAAATCAGTGTTCTATTCCTGTAGGGAAATCTGTCATCTCTATCCCACTATTTTTCCTTTAAGAAAGTCTGTTCTATTATCTCTTCAAGAAAATCTGGTTTAGTATCGATATACCAATAACTAACCTTGTAGGTGTATACAAGATAGAAGGGTAGTTTTGCTAGCCCTATTTTATTTATAATATATATTATTATTTTATTTATTTTACTGCTTTTAATTAATATTTAATAGATTATATTATCATTAATACATTTGTATGTATATTAATATAACATTACTAATTTATGTTCATTCATATAATGATATATAATATTATTAAATATATGTATTCACATGTTATTATATATAATACCCTGTATTATTTTTCTCATCTATGATGGTACCTTCTACTATGAATCATCTTCTTTTTGTCTATAAAAATAATCTGTAAACCCCACCTCAGAGACTTCATTATTTGATGAGGAGGCTAACACCCTATTTTTGGTAATTCACACTTTGCTAATAAATTGATCATGCTTGGAACTTGGTGCTTCAATTTACCTTAATTTTAATTGTGACAATACTTTTCCTGCTTTTGTCATACATGGGGATATGTTGGCAAAGGGTCACTATCAGTTGATGTTAGTTAATTCTGTTACAGATCCAGTAGCCTCTTATTGAAGTGATCCAATAATTAATCAAGTTATTTTGGGGCTCTTCATGCTGGAAGAATTTATTTTCTAATTATCTCAATTATTTTTTAATCATATTTTTACTTTAAGTCTGTCTAATTAAAAGCCAGTGAAGTTAAAAATAACTATTGAGAACTTTTTTTCTTAGTCCATTGAACTGAACGGTTGTTATAATGTGTACTGCATAAATTTAAGTTATGAGAAAATATGATAATGACATGCTGTCTGTTTGTCAACTTTAGAGCCCAGAAATACAACATGGATCCTTGCTTGCTTTGGGATTCACAGTAGGACGTTATTTGGCTAAAAAGAAGACCAAAGTGACAGAACTGCAAGACACAGGGACTAATACTGCATTTTTGCCAGAACAAGAACAACTCATTCAGAGTACAACTGAAACAATAGGTAATTGACAATTTTTTATGCTGATTTAACTACATTTTTATTGTTAATGTTAAATCTTTTAAAATGATAGCTTGATTTTATTTTGTGGTATGACACTTTAAAAAAGTACATTTGTTTTCTCAGAAAACTGCCTTGAAGCAACAAAAAATTTTTAAATTTATTTTTATTAAAGATGAGTTTTACAATTTTTACCCCCAATCTTGCTCCCCCCCCTACTGAAAGCACTCTGTCAGTCTTTACTTTGTTTCCATATTGTACCTTGATCCAAATTGGGTGTGATAAGAGAGAAATCATATCCTTAAAGAAGAGAAGTCTAAGAGGTAACAAGATCAGATAATAAGATATCTGGGTTTTTTTTCTAAATTAAAAGGAACAGTCCTTGCACTTTGTTCAAACTCCACAGCTCCTTATCTGGATACAGATGGCACTCTCCTTTGCGACAGCCCAAAATTGGAAGCAACAAAATTTTTATTTAAATTAAAATGTCTTTCTATATAAAAGTAACCCTATTTTTAGGAGCTATAAAAGTATTATATTGTTATGTTATATTATAAAGGGACTCTGTACTTTTAATATACATGGCTATTTACATAATTTTTCACACTGTGATATTCACATGAAAGATTTTGTTGTCTGGAACAATGAAACTTTAAAAAATCATTGTACTTCATCCCTTGATAATCTACAGGTTTTAACAATGTGAAACACATACACATCCATTTAAAGCGGTAGCCAAACTTTTGGTACATTTTTAAAAGATACTATATTGAAACATCAAAAGAGGTCAATATAGAATATTCTTTTTATATTCTTTTATATGTGTTTACAGGTTCATTTTTGGACAGCACTTCTCCTCTCCTGGCAATTGCTGCTTGTACAGCCCTGGGTGAAATTGGTAGAAATGGCCCTCTTCCCATTCCTAATGAGGGTTCTGGCTTTACCAAACTTCATCTTATAGAAAGTTTACTCAACAGGATACCTTCTAGCAAAGAAACAAACAAGGCAAGAGCAATTAAAAAACATTCCAGTTCAAATTTACGATTTTTATTCCTTATCTACTAAATGCATGTGTAATTTGGAAAGACTTTGCCAAAAAATAATAAATTGGGCCTGGAGTTAAAAAGAGTAGGAGTTTAGGCTGAAATATTTTGTGAATTTGCAAAGTAATTTTCCCTGAAGCAAAGGTGCTAACATTAATACCAGCCTTTTTCCAGTGTTAATATATGGTTATAAGTCATAGAACTCTACAATTTCTGAAGAATTGAAATTTATTGAATCTTTGGGGTGGCTCAGTGGTGCAGCGAATAGAGCACCAGCCCTGGAGTCAGGCGTACCTGAGTTCAGATCCAGCCTCAGACACTTAATAATTACCTAGCTGTGTGGCCTTGGGCAAGCCACTTAACCCCATTGCCTTGCAAGAAAAAAAAAAACAAAAAACAAAACCTAAAATAAAAAAGAAATTTATTGGATCTTGTCGGAGGTATCTGATGAAGAAGGCAGCCTCTTCTCAGGGTGTGAGCAAGTCATTTCTGCATTTGTTTCCTTGTGATGTTAGGAAAGGGAAGGCTCTAGTTAATGAGGTAGAAAATGCCCCTACTTGTTCCAGTCCTTTAAAGTGAATTTATGGGAAAACATAAACAAGACTGGCAAAAGATTGACCAGGCTTGGGTGGCCTGTAATTAATGTCTTTGGAGAGATCCCTGATTGTCATTTCAGTTTCTTATTTAAACTGAACAATTTGGTTAATTTGATCATTAAAGCCTCCTTTAGCTCCAACTTTGTACTGATATGCATTATGCAAAGAGGGAGTGAGAAATGAATTTTAGTAACTGATATTTTCTATGAACAACTACTTTTACAAACCTTATTCCTGTTACTAATTTGGGCAAAGCAAGTGTAAATAAAATGCCTGTTAGAACTTCAAACCTAGATTTCTGCAAAGATTTAAAAATCACAACTTAAAATTTTGTTTCTTTGTTAGATTAGGTCAATTACCTTCTGGAGACAAATTAGTTATTTTAAGAAGTGTCTGTCTCAGTTAACTCTTAAGAGCTCTTTCAGAGATGTAGTGCAATAAAAAAAGTTCTGAAGAACTATTTGATTTTAATCTGTATTATAAAAATAAAAGCCTATGTAAAGATAAAAATATAATTATGAACTAAAATAGGAATCAATAAGGTGATAATAAGAGATATAACTTCTTAATGGTCTTTCAGTTGCTTAGACTGTTAAACATAATGGATACTACCATATTATAATTAACTATTAGAAGAACAGTTACATAATAATGGAATATTCTTAATTGTTTTTTGAACTTAATTGAGAATTTCAATGAAATAAGAAACTCCTACCAATATAGTCCTCACTCACTTTGTTGTGGACTTCCTTCACATTGTGCACCCAGCTTTTAGTTTTAGAGAATTGATGGAGCTCTAGACAGTTTTTCTCAGAATCACACAGCTAATTTGTGTCAGGGGCAGGACTTTAAAACCAATTCTTCCTAGTACTGAGGTTGGTTCACAATCCATTATACCATTTATACTCTAAACATTAAATTAGAATATTGAAATCAAAAAAATTTTAATTCATCAAACGTAAAGGGTTCATTCTTTTCCTCTTTTTCTTTAATATATAACTAATTTTACATCTTAAGTTTTAGTAATAGTAGTTTAACCAGTAGCTCAAGTTTAGTGAAATTGGGTACTTGGGGATGAACTAACGCAAATATTTAAGAATAAAACTATACATGCTTTTTTAAAAGAAGAACTTTTCTCCTTTTAGATGAAGGAACGAGCAATTCAAACTCTAGGATATTTTCCAGTTGGGGATGGAAATTTTCCCCACCAGAAGCTCATTTTGCAAGGCCTCATGGATTCTGTTGAGGTAAATTTCAACTACTATTTATACACTATATATTGAAAAATACTGATTAATCTCCTGAATTTTTAAAGACATTGAGTGTAATTTGTGTTTATTAAGTGGTTTTTGGTAAAAAAAAAAAATAACTTGAGCTTACATAATTGTACTGTCAACTTTTACTTCAAATAATTGAAGTAATCATTTTGACAATCATGTAACCAGTATAGCAGGAGATGATCTTTCTAAGTGATTAACTCTTGGAATGCAATTTTGTTAAGATTTTTCCAGGAAGGATTAAAATTAGTCTCTAGTATCTCTCTGCCTTTGACTTTCTCCATCTTTACTCTAATTAACATGAGAAAATGTGTTGAAGGAATCAGGAATTATATAATTGTTGATGTGATTGGATTCATGAACTTAGCTTGCAACTCTTTATATATTGGGTTCTGAGAAGAAATTTTTACTTCAGTTTTTTTCTTGACTTTAAAAATGTATGCATGCCAAAAAGGATTTAGAAACAATCAGGGGAAAAGTGATATTTGTTCATAAAAACAGAGGAAACTAACTTAGGGAATGGGTGAAAATCAAATATATTGATAAATAAGGCATAAACATCTTTAGGGATGCTATCTATAGGAATAGGGATCTATAGGGATCCCTATTTAACAACTTCTTCATTTGGAGAAATACTCTTTTCATCTCCGGTATCTGTCATGTTTTATTTCATCCTTCCTTAGGCAAAGCAAATAGAACTTCAGTTTACTGTTGGTGAAGCCATTACCAGTGCTGCTATTGGCACAAGTTCTGTAGCAGCCCGTGATGCCTGGCTTGTCACCGAAGAAGAGTATGCACCACTTGCTGGTGAGCCTTTCTCAAAAGCTGTTACTGATTGTCTAGCATAGGTTTTTTTTTTTTTCCTCTGTTCACTTTGAAAGTCCACTTAGCATATGGATGCCAGGTTTCCATGTAAGAGGAATCGTAAGGGCCTGGAGGAGTGTATGAAAACCATTGACACACTGAAACTACAGGCACACTGAAAAGACTTGATTTCAAGTTGAAAACAAATTTTTGTCAATCTCTAGTACTGAGAAGTGAAATGACAGAATTAACAAAAATTTGAACCCAAGTATTATTCAAATTTAGCCAACTTTACCTTTAGATTTCCAAATATCTTCTGTGCATTTTGGGGGTTTTCTCACCAATCCAAAAAAGCTTTCATATCCAAAGCTTTCCTGTGTTATAAAATAAGTCCCAACTTTAGAGTTCACCTGTTTTGTATGTCTGTTTCTAAAGGAGGAAATCAGGTAAATAACCAGTGGAAAGTCCTAGAATTGGAAGCTTTGGGAAATCCTCTGGGAAGTTTGCCTGGCAACTTTTGGGTTTCCAACTCCTTATAGTGTTGCTGATCTATTAAGTATGGTGAACTAAAAGGACACCAGCTATGAGGCTAGTTAATAGGTTGCTTATCCATTGGGTATGGGAACTAACCTTATGGCTGTGCAAAAACAAAGGAAGGTACAGAAGTCCAGAGAATGCAGTTTCAGTCCCAGATTGCATGCCTGTCTCTGCTTCATCAGCAAAACATCTCTAAGAAAACAAATGTGGTGAAGATTCAGAAATTCTGTAAACCAAACTATAGAAAGGAAACACAATGGAAAAACCTGCCTTCTGCAGAAACCATTGGGGGAAAAAAAGCAAGCAGGTGAATTGTAATGAAATAGTGTTTTCCAGCATTTACTGTATGCTATGTCATGTCCCTTGCCAATGATCTGTGTAAAATGTGAAGAGGTGAGATGAAATTTAGTGTCCATATTATCTTCCCAACATTACAAAAAATAAAACTGTCTGACACTAATTAAGGGCCACACTATATCTTCCTTTCACTTTTCTGGATTTAATGGTATGAAAAGACCTTGCACAGTGATGAAAGAAGAACTTGGGGAATGTTATAATAAATTTAATTAATTAACACAATGTAAATAAAATGCAGACCTAGACTAAGATTCTGGCAGGCTGTAAAGTACAGTGCAGATAAGCATGTTTTTTCTTCTTTTTATTATGAGAATAAAACTTTTTTAAGAGATATAATAGTTTTAAAACCTGGGTAAAAGGTAAAAAGAAAAGAGGGCATAGTTTGGAGAAGTATTTTAGATGAAGAAGTATTAAGATTTATTAGAGTTTGTGTAAACAAGTGAAATAAGGAAACTGAAGAGATTTCAGTTGATTAGAAAAATCAAGTTATTGGTTCTGGTGGATTTGGAATATTCCTAATTATAATGTAGAAAATGACTCTTTCCCTCTCTGTCATCCCCCCCCACACACACACACACTTTAATTTGAAGTATCATCAGTACACAGAGAAATATTATAAATTTGATAACAGTTATAAAGTGAAAACAGGTAATACGTATGCCTATGTGACCTAGACATCAGTTCACTTGCCAAACCTTCAGTTTTCTAATATATAAAGTGTGGGGTTTGGTCTAGATGGTCTCCAAGATTCTTTTTCAGGTCTGTACTTAAAATTCTTATCTCTTCTATAGCTTCTTCAGTGGCAGACATACTTGAAGCAGTTAACTATAAGAAAGTGTGAGTGAGCTGAGCTGGAGGAAGTTTCTTATGTATAGAGAACAAAGCTGACCTAGAAGCCAAAATTAGAGTACTAATCAGAATAGGAAGAAAAAAATGGTCAATTTTGTGAGAGTAGTGATGTCCCTTCTTCACACTCTTTAAAAAAAGTGCTTTATATATAAATGCCCATTTTACATCTGCCACTTAGGAGAGGGAAGGAATCAAATGTTTCTTTTCAGAGTATCTGTTTCCAGGTATCTTCTACATAGTATATTCTTGGCAGATAACTGAATTTCCCCTGGAAGTAATATGGTTTCCTCTTCTATCCTACATAGAAGAATGGAGTAAATTCTTTTCTCCATGTAAACCAAAGGTATTCCTATACTTTAAAAGAGTTTCTCATAATCATTTCAGGAATTGATGATCTAGTATTTTCAAAGGCAATAAATAACCTTAATCATTTAATAAATCAATAAGGAATATTCAACCTTTGAGTTAATGGATTTAAGTGAATGTGCAAGTAGTTCTGAAAAAGAAGACCAGAGATACATTATCATTAGCAGAGGTGGGAGTGAGTCAGAGCCCCAAAAAAGGTCTAAAATGAAGGGAAGCTTTGTTAATTATAGAACAGAAATTCTAGAGGGTAAAGTGGACTAAGATGCATTCAGATATGGGATGGGAAGGAAGTTGGACTTGGGGGGGTGGGAATGAGAGGGATAAGAGAGCAGTCAGCATGGGTTAAAGAATATGGTTTGCTTTTTTACTTGTGTGGATTTCGTTTCACAGTTATTGGGAATGGGTAAGGGTATGGGAATTTGCTAATTGACCGAAGTTTTGACTCTAAGACTTCTTTGTGATGGTATTGAGCTCACTCCAGAAGAGCCCAGTGACAGACTTTTTATCTCTCATTTGAGCATCAGTCTAGCAGAATGGGAAAGTCCAGCACCATAGGACTGGTCCCATGTGGTGAATTATTTTTAGTCATTGTTATACTTGAGAAGTTAAGAGGTACTGTAAATTGACTTGATGTAAAGAGAGTATGTTCCCACGACAGTAACTTCACAGACCATTCTAAGGATCAGTGTTTATGGGGAATGCTATCTTTGATATCATTTTTTTCAGGTGTAATAGAGAATAACTAAAACACTTAAAGCAGTTTTTCTATTTTTCTTTTTAATCCCATCTCTACAATGTTCACATTCTATAGAAGCCAAAGTGAATGATGTAGTTCCATGGGTGTTGGACATAATTTTAAATAAGCACATTATCAGCCCTGTCCCCCATGTGAGGCAGGCTGCCTGCATCTGGCTCCTTTCTCTAGTGAAGAAGCTGAGTACCCATAAAGAAATCAAGGTAAGTAACACTATGTATCAGCATGAGATAGAAATGTGAGCAAATTTATTGAAGCCCAAATGTGATATTTCTAATTTATAGATTTATATAAATGGGTCATAGTGTTTTATTTTTAAAATAAAATTGGACAATAAGATAGAGGCCATCAATCAATCACACTAGATTATATCAGAAAATAAATTTGAAATAGGAAAGGAAAGGTCTTGGTATTTTGATTGACTTATAAAATTTTGAAGGTATAGTTACATTAGAAGAGGATCTTGAGGAAGAACAATTAGGCAGAAATAGGGATAATTAGTTTTAAAGAAAAAATAGAGAGCAAGAAATGCAGGACAGACGACTGTCAAGAGAAACACTTTACCTAAGTAGTGTCTTCCCCCTACAATTTTGCATGTCAGTTTAATTTAAGTTTGCTTCAAGTATGTAAGCAGTCCAGATCAGATAGTTCTAAGATATTTGGCATTGACCTAAATTAGCCCCAATCTGAGAGTTAGGAGTAATATTTGAGTGCAGGGTTATGTGTCAGAAAGATAAAGTCCACTTTTTTTTTTCAGTCTCATCTCAAAGAGATTCAAAGTGCATTTGTTTCAGTTCTGTCAGATAATGATGGTAAGTAGTTGGTAAATATAGACTTTCATTCTTTCTTATTAAAGAATTATTTTTTAATTCATGTTTTTCCCAAATTCAGGAAAGAATTTGAAGAGGAAAAGAAAATAATTTTTGATATATTTTAAAAACAACAAAAGAGTAAAATATCTAATACAGTGATACCAAAGAAAACTTTACAGGGAAAGAAAATAATCTCTTCTCAAAAGCTTTCTCATTTTGAAAGATCAGAGAAGTTGTTTCAAAATGATTAGTTTTCAGATTGAAAATTCAGCTGTTACCCATGCACTTAAAATAGAACTTTAAACTTTGGTTTTTGTTTTTATTATTTACTTTATAGTTCTTGTGACTGTTGTCTTTTATTCTTCAATGTGTGTTTTTACAAAGAAATGAGAGATGAAAGGGGGTGCATAATGTTTGTTTTGACCTTTAATTTCCTTTCCTATATATACTTTTTCATTGATTTTTCTCAAAATAATTTTTATATGGAAATGTTTAAGTTTAGTTAAGCTGAGTGGAAAACTGATTTCTTTGGGATATAAGAAATGTTTCTGAGTTAATGATTTTGCTTCATAATGTAGTAGATATATGTACATGCCAATATTATCTTCAATTCAGAGTTTCCAGAGAGACTGTAACAATATTGAATTCATTTAATATATGTGGTACAAAAATCACATATACTAATCAGAAAAATAAATGTTTTTTTAATG
Organism: Macrotis lagotis; assembly: GCF_037893015.1. Taxonomy (NCBI): domain Eukaryota; kingdom Metazoa; phylum Chordata; class Mammalia; order Peramelemorphia; family Peramelidae; genus Macrotis; species Macrotis lagotis. Next base: position 119,076,314 of record NC_133666.1, read on the forward strand.
ATAATGAACTCAATTATATTGCAGTGTTATATCTTTATATATATTATGGTTGTTTATTAACTTAGTTAAATAAATTTAAAATTTTTAAACATACATTTAATATACTATAAAATAATATTTTTTATCCAAATTTTTTTATAGAACTCAGCCAGGATGTTGCTTCAAAAGGCCTTGGTTTGGTTTATGAACTTGGCAGTGAACAAGATCAACAGGAACTGGTGTCTACACTTGTAGAAACATTGATGACTGGAAAAAGGTGAGGTAAACTTACAAGTCTCAAACTAGTACAGAGGGCATATGTTAGCATGTATATATGCAGATAGCTAAAAGGGAAATGTTGCTTAATGTAATAAGCTCAGCATCAGAAAGACCTACAGTTCAAATCCTGTTTTTGACACTCACAAACTGAAGCAGGGAAATCTTTAAGAATGTAAGCAACAGAGAATGTGCATTATCTGCATTTCTGGAGAAGCTCTGGAGGAAGTTATCAATAAAATTATAAATCTTAGATGAAAAAATGCAGGAAAAAGAATGTTTTCTGAAAGCAGGGAAATTGAACTTTTCAGTGTATATTGCACAATTTCTAATTTACTTTTATTATGCTATCTAGAATACTTTAACTACTACCAAGTAGAAATGTGCAGTTAATAATGTTTACTAGAGAAAAAAACAACAGTAAATCAATTCAGTAGCTTTAGGGAAATTAGAACATTTAATTTGAAAAATGCTGGTTATTCTTGGTTACTTGAATTGGAGAGAACAAACAACAGAAAATGACTTGCACCTTGACATCTATGTTAAAATAGTTGGGTCCCTACACTTTCTATCAGAGAATGTAAGAAAGGACAGTGATTTTTACTATTGGTGTCTGCTGTCAATTCTGTGGAAGGCTAGTTTTTTCTCAGTAGTTCACAGTTCAGTATAGTCTTAATGGAATCTGTTTTAAAGCATCTTAAACATTCTGTATTTTTTAAAGAACTGATTAGATAAAAATGGTTAATTACCATTTGTAGAACTGATAAATAGCAGTCAAAAATATTTGCTGTAGTTAGAATGGAAAAACAAATGTTGGATAAAAAACTTCCTTATTAATTAATAGACTAACCAGCATGGTGGGGAAAAATCTAAGGCTAGTTTTATTTTCATTCTAGAACTAAACATGAAGTTTCTGGAGAGACTGTGGTATTCCAGGGGGTATCCCTTGGCAAAACACCAGATGGGTAAGTCTAATAGAATATAAGTCAGTCTTTTTAACTAAATATTACCACTTTTCATTGTAAATAGCTTTGAATGTGATGGGGGTTTTTTAATTACACAAATATGAGCAAAATAGTATTCTATGATGGGTCCATATATACCCTATGATATAATTAAATCTCATTATGTGGGATGCTACCAGTTTTACAGTCCGCTCCCCTTCAGCCTCAAGTCCTCTTTTTTGTTTGTTTCTTTTTGTCTTTTGAGTTTTGCAAGGCAGTGGGGTTAAGTGATTTGCCCAAGGTCACACAGCTAGGTAATTATTAAGAGTCTGAGGCTGAATTTCAACTCAGGGCCTCCTGACTCCAGGGCTGGTGCTCTATCCACTTCACCAACTAGCTGCCCCCCTCCCAGTTCTCTTTTAATTTATAAACAATCTGTTGTATTTGTGCTGCTGTTTCTTTTCTTAGAGCCATGCTTAGCTGAAACTGCAGCCCTGTCCATGTATCTTTCTCCATTCATCAATTTCTTCCTTTCTACTTTTGTACTGGTGGTGATCTACTTTTCTCAGTCCTGCCTCAATTTGTGTTGCAACATCAAGAAAAATAAAGTCATTCTCCATTGTCTTCTTATTCTTAAAATTCTCCCACAGTGTAGCTGTTCCCACAGCTTTCCCCAAACAGAGATATTTCTCCTGTGTCTGATCTTTTAATCCAGTTGCTTTCTTCTTGGTAGGGCTTTCTCTCTGCCTTGTTTCTTCTTTTCCTCAACCTTCCTCTCTACTAATTCTCTCTTGAGCTGCTGTTATAGTGTAATTTATAATTTATACTGGATCTGAAAGTAATAAGAAAAATGTCATCTTTGTCACTTTAGTAAGCTGAATTTATATTTTTTTTTCTAAAGCTGAAGTCTCAAATTTAATAGAATTGTAATGGATTTTGGGACATTAAAAATGAATAAAAAATTCTCAATAAGTATGAAAGTCTCAGTTTTTGCAAATTTAAGGAAATATGCTTTTAAGGAACTATATGTATATTATTTGTAATATTAGTAATATAAGTGGATTAAAAAATAAATTAGGAAAAATGGATTACTGCTTTTTTCTTTGTTTCCCAAGCCAGGGACTCTCTACCTATAAAGAGCTTTGTTCTCTGGCAAGTGATCTTAGTCAACCAGATCTTGTCTATAAATTCATGAATTTAGCCAACCATCATGCCATGTGGAACTCTAGGAAGGTAAGCTGCTGCTCTTTACGATAATGCAGTTTTTATTTTCTTCTAAGATCAATCTGTTACTTTGACAGTTTAGGTGATACGTATTTTCCAAAAAATACTTGACTAGAATTCTGTTCAGTTGAGGAAAAGCAGTATAGAAAAAACACTTGCTGAGGCTACTCTTATTTGAAAGCTGATGAATGTAAAACCTTGGAATGTATTTAATGTGACTTGTCTCTTCTGATAGTAAATGTTTGTGATTCACTTTAATATATGTTTGCCTTTTTTTGTGTGTGTCTTTTTTAGGGAGCTGCCTTTGGTTTTAATGTGATTGCTACTAAAGCAGGAGAACAACTGGCTCCTTTCCTGCCTCAACTAGTCCCTCGTCTTTATCGCTATCAGTTTGATCCAAATCTTGGAATACGTCAAGCTATGACAAGTATTTGGAATGCTCTGGTCATTGACAAATCTGTGGCAAGTGTTTATGTATTACTTTCTTTACTCATCAGATGATGTAGATCCATTATCTCCTCAGCACAATATATCAGATTAATTTATTGACTCAACAAACATTTATTGAAAAAGGGCAGGAGGATAGCTAAAAGATAATAAAGTCTTGGAATGTGCCATGTAAGAAATACCCTAGTTTGGGGTGGCTAGGTGGCATAGTGGATAAAGCACCAGCCTTGGAGTCAGGAGTACCTGGGTTCAAATCCAGTCTCAAACACTTAATAATTACCTAGCTGTGTGGCCTTGGGCAAGCCACTTAACCCCATTTGCCTTACCAAAAAAACCTAAAAAAAAAAGTACCCTGGTTTAACAAAAAGTTGGATTCAGGACACCTGGATTGAAATCTCTGAAATATCAGATATTACTTCTCTAACCCTCAGTTTCCATCTTTATTAAATTTGGTTAATAATACTTCTATTTATTTCATAGATTTGTTTTGAGGAATGTGCTTTGTAACCTCTAAAATACTCCATAATTGTGTACTATTTTCCTAATCCTTAGTTCCTGGTCCTAGATTCTTGAGAGCTGCTAACAGAAAAATCACTTGATAGGCACTTAATCCTTTATAATTCCTTGAAAATTTATAATCCTAAATTATCAGTATTGAAAGAATTCTTGCAGTCCTTGGCCTTAAGTGCTATAGGACCACAACTATACAAAGATGTAAAAGGAAATTTCTTCTTTAGCTAATATAGGCTATAATGCTACTCAAAAGCACTAACCCCCTCTCCTCCCCCTACCCCAAATCCCATAATTCTTTTTTTTTTAAATCATAAAGCAGATCTGAGATCACATACTATATCATGTTATCCAGGTAGTTAAAAAATTGAATTAGATTTTTAAGACCTTTACTTAAAGATTTACAGTTTAAATTTGAGGCTTAGGACATTTTAAATGCCCACTTTCTGAAGTAAATTTAAAGAAAAGTAAATAATAGCAGGTATATTGCTCATTTGAAGTGATATTATCTGATCTCCAGTTTCTTTACTAATTTAGAATAACACTAAATGAAAAATCTTTTTTTGCCATAAAATTTTTTAATAGATTAGGAAAATGATAGGTTATGACTTTTTCTTTTTGGAATGCTATTTAATTCAAATGAATTATTGTTATAAATGCTACTTAGTAGACAAATTTTTATGAGGGTTATGGGGGAAGTAATCATTTCAGGTTTAAAGAGATTTATATATATATATAAAAATAATATTTTGACATTTTTAGATCTCTAATTACATAAGTGCAAGCACATTCTATCTGATTTTTCTGATTTTAAGATATCTTTTATTATTTAAGATTTATTAACATCAAAAATTAAATATACATAGAAAAATAAAAAAATCATAAATTAAACCTTTAACTCCATAATATATATATTCTTTTACATGATATTACTATTTATGCTATAGTAACAAAAATATTCTATTGACTTCTGTAACTTAATCTGAACTTTTTTATTAATCATTTTTGTGAATTTTGAGACAATTCTTTTATACATTGTTTTCTTTAATATGTATATTTCAATTCTATTCTTCATTCTATGATCACTTAGAATATTAAATAATCATTCATGTTTCTACTCCTGGGAACTTTCTGTACCTATCTTTTAAACAATTACTTACAAGATGTTAGACTTTTTAAGTTTGCACCAATTCCTTATGTGAACTGTAGATTGGCAGACTTAACCAGAAGTATTTGTGTCAAATTTTTTCTTGGCATACGGTGGGCATTTATAAATATTTGTTGAATTTAATAGTAGCATTCTAGAGTCATTGAAACTATTATAATATCATCTCCATAAAAAAGACCATTTGGATAACTTTACTGTCAATCAGGAATCATTTTCTTTTTACCTTTAATATTTTCTTTATATTGATAAAACATTCCTATGATCATCTCCCTCTTTTATATCTCATTTAGTGTTAGTACTTAGTGAATTATTCTTAAAAGTTAGCTTCTATGTATACATGGTAGACATTGGACTTAAAGGGAGAAGGATGTGAAACAGAACCGAGGAGGTTTGACTTCTCTCTCTAAAATCAACTTTTAGGGGAAGACACCAAAGCTGATGAACCAAAAATCCCAGTGTGGGAAAAGGCTAAGGTAGCTTTGCATTCTATTCTTTGATGAGTACCAGCCTTTTGGTGGTGGTGGGGGAATAATCAGAGTGGTAAGGGAGTATAAGGAAAAAAAAAGTTTAGAACACCAAACATTTCAAGATTAAGAAAATGAAATGATAAGTCAGAAGTCCAAATAAATCAACAGAAAGGGCATTAAAACTAGAAGTATTAGTTTACTGAGCACTCAGAAAATATTATAAAACCAAGTGAACTAATACCCAGTGAAATAAAGAATATTATGTAATTTCAAGAGGAGAAGAAATTCTAAATAAAGGAGATACTTGTAAGAAATATGTGAATAATGAAGTTTTAGAGATTAGAAAAAAAAATTAAATCCCCAGTGGAAAATTTCTGCAAAGAAGCAAGAAAGAAATCAATAAATTTGAAATACAAAAATAAACAAGTAGAAAAAATCTAGCAATAAAAGCAAAAGGTAGTGATATTTAAAAAATAAAACACATGATCTCTATGTAAGCTAAAGCCATTGTCCTTGAACACAGTACACAAAAGCTAACTTCATAGCTTCCTATCAGAATGTGACAAAGAAAAGCCCTGAAAACTACTGTGCAAAATTGCCTAGAATTTTTGAATATAAAACACAAAGCACCTACTGAAAAACTCTAAAGATCACTGAAAGGAAAAAACTCTCAAACTCTGAAATAACAATTGTATTGACAAAGATCAAATTCTGCAAATAGCTTGGAGAAAGACCTTGCAATATAAATGAAGGGAGATTTGAAATATATCCAATTATTCCCTACCCACTAGTTGCACAAGACAATGAAATAAGCAAAGAAGTTAAAACTACACCCCCCAAATAATGTGCCTTACAAACCTGAGCCTAATCATCAAAGAAGATACACATTCAACAGAAACTTGCAGAATTAAAAATAAAATTAACATGAACAAAATATTCAATATGCAAACACATTAGAAAAACATAAAAAGGAAAGTAAATAAGTAAAATTAAAGAAAGAGTAAGACAGGAAGTAAATTACCCTTTGTAGAGAGGTTTCTTTAAAAAGATTCAAGATGAAAATGTACACGAGGGAATAAATATATAAAGGGAATTTAAAAGGAAAAGAGAAATGAAGATAGAACTGAGCACTGTGGAATTAAACTCAGAAACCTTTACAGGTGACTCAGATTATTCAATGAGTCAAAATTACAAAGTGCATCAAACGGGACAGCAGTGAATAATAACGACCTTTCAAGTACATCGTGTATAACTAGAGGTTATACAAAAAAGGATTACAGAAGCATGGAAGAGATGGCAGAGACAGAAGTATTAAAATTGATATAATGAGAAGAGGGGGATCCTTTGAAAAATATTCCCATTGTGAAGAGATATACACCTGTGATGAGATAGAGAGATCTCGTGTTGGTTTAATTTAAGGGAAGTTGGTTCTTTGGAAGACTGTGTCTCTTAGAGAGGACTGTGCCTTTGTGGACAGCATTTTGACTCGAGAAGAGGGAGTAAGACATGTGAGTTCTTAAGGGGAACTGATACAAAATAGTAAAAATGTTTATTGTCAGAGATAAACCGACAATGAGAGCAGAACAGTCATGAAGAGGATATATTGAGTAATTGAGTATATTGACACGGGATTATTTCTACCTTAAGACAATACCTCACAAATTGATCTTTCTATGAGCGGGAAATGATAGAAACCTCCCCCCCCCCCAATATGGGGCAAGATTTATTTAAAAAAATAGTACAGAAATTAAAAATTGATTTCAGATCAGGTATTTAAGAAACTAATTCCATGGGGAACACAAAGAAATTAACAAAGAAATAATTATGACTATAGAGTTTTTTTAGGTGTTTTTTTTGCAAGACAATTGGGGTTAAGTGGCTTGCCCAAGGCCACACAGCTACATAATTATTAAGTGTCTGAGACCGGATTTGAACTCAGGTACTCCTGACTCCAAGGCCGGTGCTTTATCCACTATGACACCTAGCCGCCCCTCTACTATAGACTTTTTTTAATTAATTTTTATTAAAGATATTAAGTTTTACAATTTTCCCCCCAATCTTACTTCCCTCCCCCCACTCCCCCCCCACGGAAAGTAATCTGTCAGTCTTTACTTTGTTTCCATGTTGTACCTTGATCCAAATTGGGTACGAGAGAGAAATCATATCCTTAGAGATCAGACAATAAGATATCTGTGTTTTTCTAAATTGCATGGGATAGTCCTTGAACTTTGTTCAAATTCCACAGCTCCTCATCTGGATACAGATGGCACTCTCCTTTGCAGACAGCCCAAAATTGTTCCTGGTTGTTGCACTGATGGAATGAGTGAGTCCTTCAAGGTTGAACATCATTCCCATGTGGCTGTTAGGGTATACAATGTAATTTAAGTAAAATTGACCATAAGGACAAAGTAATAGAGAAAAAAGAGATTTAAAAAAAAACTTCCATAAAAGCAATCCTGGAGATGAAAATGGAAGAAATCTTAAGTCTAATTCTTAATAACTTTATTATTAATTTTTTTTGCAAGGCAAATGGGGTTAAGTGGCTTGCCCAAGGCCACACAGCTAGGGAATTATTAAGTGTCTGAGACCGGATTTGAACCCAGGTACTCCTGACTCCAGGGCCGGTGCTTTATCCACTGCGCCACCTAGCCGCCCTCTTAATAACTTTAAATGTAAACCAAAGAAAAAAATGACAGAATGGATAAGAAAACCCATAAACTATTACTTATAAGAAACATCCCCCTAAAAGAAAAAAAACCCAAAAACATACATAGATTCAAAATGAGAGACTCCAACAGAGGTTGACTAGAAAAATGACTGAAAAAGCAGGGGGAACCATAGACATTCCCATGTCAGTATATGTCAGTATATAATCAAGTGTATACTAAATCAATAATACTTAAATTAGAAAATTACAAAAATATCAAGAGACTTCACCATGTTTCTTTTGGTTTTAGACAAATCTAATAGAAAAATAAATAAAAAGGAAAATGGAGATCTCAATATACCATCAGAGAATTTAAAGCTAAAAGATTATGGAATTTTTTATATCTTTCAGTGCAACATGAAATTTTCATGAAAATATGCCATGTTTTGGGAGTAGGAATGTTGTAGACAACTGTAAAAAAAATCGCAAAACACTAAACATTCTTTCTAGGCTATATCACAATAAAAATAGTACTCAGTTCAGGGAGCAAAAGCAAAATCACAAGACCTAATTAAAATTTAACAATGAAATACTAACATTGAATGGGTTTAATATCAAATCATAGAAATAGTAACTAACAAATTGTAGCAAACTATACCATGTTAATAAGAGAGAATTTTAATGGCATGATGATAAGTGAGAAATAAGATAAAAATTTTCCCAGATAGCTGAAGACTTTTTGATTTACTTAAATAGCATTAGGGCATAAGGAGAAAAGCTAATTGATATACTTACTATAATAACTCCAATAAAATCTTGAGTCTAAACACATAAAAATAAACATTTTAATATGATAATAAAAAGGCATTCATAAATAGGAAAATCCCCTAAAGAATAACTGCAAAATGAATAAAATACCTGAAAGTCTATTTATCAAAATGAAGCAAAAGAACTTCAGTAACCAGAAAAATAATTATTTCTTCTTGTGACTGGATTATGCCAATATAAAAATCATCATACTGCCAGAGTTAATCCTAGAACCAATTAGATTATTAAAGGAATAAGTACTTTACCAAGGTCAACAAATTCATTTGGAGGACCAAAAGATCTAGAAAAATTAAAGGAAATAATTTTAAAAGTAGGATAGCATGGGGAAGCTAGGTGTTGCATTGGATAGAACACTGACACTGGAGTCAGGAGAACCTGAGTTCAGATTTGACCTCAGACACTTAATAATTGTCTAGCTGTGTGACTTTGGGCAAGTCACTTAACCCCATGCCAAAAAAACCCAAAAAGTAGGATAGCAAAGGGGAGTGCAGAGAAGCACTCCTAGAACTCAAACTGTATTATGAGGTAGTAACCAATAAAATGATTTGATGCTGATAAAAATAGATATAAATGGAACAGACTAGACCAGAAGAATGAAAAGTAATTGAATTTGATAAACTACTGTTTAATAAACTTGGAAGTAGTAGTTACTTAGGAAGAACTCATCACAAAAATTATAGATAAAACTGGAAAACCACCTGACACTTTAATAAATTAAAAATGGCATAACTTTGATGCAGTGGATAGAGCACCAGCCCTGGAGTCAGGAGTACCTGAGTTCAAATCCGTCCTTAGACACTTAATAATTACCTAGCTGTGTGGCCTTGGGCAAGCCACTTAACCCCATTACCTTGTAAAAACCTGAAAAAAATGGCATAACTTGAAAAATAATTTAGAAGAGCAGATGATAATTTTTCATAGCTAAGAAGTGAGAGGAAATTCTTAAACGTGGGGCAATTAGAAAAGTAAATCTCATTACATGAAATTAAAAATCCTTTGAAGAAAATTAAAGGATAGAATATGGACAGGAACAATCAGATGGGATAAAAACATTATCAAATATTTGTAATAATATCTGTATCCATTATTCAAGCTGGATCTATAACTCAAAATATTTTATCACCAAAAACTATCTCCCAGTAGAGAAGTGGTTAAAGGATATGAACAAACAGTTCTCAAAAGATGAATCCCAGAGAATTCATAACTACATGAAATAATATTTAAATAAATGAATCAGAAAGGTTGAAATAAAAACACAATTGGATTTTGTCACATATCCAGCAATTGTCAAAGATGACAAAATATGGGAATAGTAATGCTGAAGAAGTTATGAAAAGACAGACATATTAACATGTTAGAGTAGGGCTGTGAATTGGTCCAACTATTCTGAAAACTATTATTGTTTTTGTTGTCCATAAGGATAGATAGTATTGTCCTAAAGATAAATAGAAAAAAAATAGACTGAGATGCTTTGCTAAAGTTAAGGATTCCTTTGATAAATAAGCCTTGTTTCCCTGTCAGCAAAATGGAATTGGGTTAGTCTTTCTATTTTTTGATGAAACTGTGTTTAGTTATTACTGTTTTTTTTCTGTATGTACATTAATGATCTCTTTGGTATGATACATTCTAGAGTTTGGCACGACTGAAGTCAACTTTACCGGCCTAGAGAATTTAAGTTCACCTCTATTCACTCTTTGAAAATGAGTACAATTGTCCTGTCATGGGGCAGTGATCGCATTCTCCCTAGTCTTTCAGTAATCTTTGACACTAGTTCTGTAATCACAACTGCCAGTTTGTCATGGCCTTGGGATGTGTTTTGTCTTGGTCTACTGATTTAAAATCATTAAAAAATGAATTAAAGTTAAATATATATCTTTTATCATCTCATTTATCTTGGGTTTCAGCTCTTTATTAGCTACTTTTACTCTGTCCTTCGTGAATGTCATTCTCATTGGTACAGAAAACAAAAACAAAGTAGGAAATTAATAATTCTAGTTCCCTGCCCCTCTTAATAGCCTATTCTATCCTATTCTTACTGTCTTGTTCTTAGATCTTTTTCCTCCAATAGAATTTTTTTTAAAATTCCAATTTATTTGTTCCCTTTAACAGTCATTGCCATCTTCCATTCCCTCTGATCTCTGGTAAATGTGATTCTTTTCATATGATTGTGCCTCTCATTTGAATCTGTATTGTTACCTGCCTTTGCTTTCATCTTTATGTTCATCTCTCTCTTTTTTTTTTTTTTTTTTTTTTTGGCAAGGCAATGGGGTTAAGTGGCTTGCCCCAGACCACACAGCTAGGTAATTATTACCTGTCTGAGGCTGCACTTGAACTCAGGTACTCCTTATTCCAAGGCCAGTGCTCTATCCATTGTGCCACCTAGCAGCCCCATGTTCATCTTTTAAAAAAATCTTGGTTGATTAGTTCCCACATTTGACTATAGATAGCACCCTCCTTTTTTTTCCCCATGATATAATTTGTATTTGCATCAGAATTTCCTTCTTAAGAAATGTTTATCTACCTAGGGTCAACTTGTAGAATTTTATGAGCTGTTTTTGTTGTGCTTCAGTTGTTTCAGTAATGTCCAGCTCTTGATGACCCCATTTGGGCTTTACTTTGTAGAAATAATGAAGTGGTTTACCCGTTCCTTCTCCAGCTCATTTTATACATGAGGAAAGTGAGGCAAACAGGATGAAGTGACTTGCCCAGGGTCACACTGCTAAGTAGATATCTCAGGTCAGATTTTACAAAAATGAATCTGACTCCAGGCTCAGTTCTCTATCCCCTTCAACACCTAGCTGACTACTGACTGTAAATCTGTAAACCAGAAATATGATTTCTGATATAAATGTCAATAACAATAACCTAGTAATGGTTCTTGGCAACACAGAAAGAAGGTGGTAGGCATTTTAATTCTATTTGCTTTTGTCTTATTCTTGTTTTTATTTTACCTTTTTTTTCTTGTCAGGTGGATAAATATTTGAAAGAAATTCTTCAAGATCTAATTAACAGCCTGACTAGTAATATGTGGCGAATTCGGGAATCCAGGTATTATGTTTTAAAATAAGATTTACTATGCAATTCAGAATATTTTAAACTGTTTGTACTACAGGAATAAAATTAGAATAAAATAAATATGTAATCTCATATGTTTGGTTGGGACACTTAGGAGATAACATTTTTTAAAAACTCATTATTATGTAAAATTAATAGATCAAAAAAAATCACGAGTCTTTCTCTTCACCTAGAAACTGAATTATACCTGAGATTTATAGCAGAGAAGCAAATTTGCTTGATTTTTCTATGGAGATGTGAATAGAAGTTAATTGTCAACATTCGTAACATTTTAGATTGGTGTAGACAAAAGATCTAAGTAGGGAAAATAGATAATGTATTCATCTAAAGAGTGGGGAGATTTATGTGTTTATTATTTTCCTGTGTAGGCTAATATTGCTTATCTATTTGGTTTATATATTTGAATCTTTGTTTTCAGCTGTTTAGCTTTGAATGACTTACTAAGAGGAAGACCGTTAGATGATATCATTGATAAACTTCCAGAAATATGGGAAACACTCTTTAGAGTACAAGATGATATTAAGGTACTTGTATTTATATTAAAATACATTTAAATTGATTTTATGGAGAATTTTAAACTTAAAAAATGTAAATTTATTGTCATTTGAGAAATAGATACTGTTGGAAATGTGTTTTCTAATATTGTGATATGCTTATTATAGAGTAGTTTTTTTCAATCTCCCAATAGCCTTGCCAGCTCTGTATTCTTTGAACCTATTAAGTACTACAAATGTTTTCATCTAATCTTAAAATTTGACCACTATGCACCTTAAGTCAGTATAGAAAGATCCTGTTTAATAGGATTGACTGATGAGATGTATGCAAAGCAAATTGAAACTGTTATGATAAATCATAATTAGAGAAGTTTCATCCATATGTCTTTGATAAGACACTTGTGAATCATAGATGTTATGAGCTGTTCTAGGAACTAGATACTTCCAGATTTGTCTGTAATATAGAACTTTTGTCAGTAAATCAAATATTTTGAAAATAATATGTGCATTTCAGGATTAAAAGTCTGTTTTTTAAAAAATACAGAAGGATTATTCAATCTAATTGTGGTTTGGGGTTTAAAATGATATAAATTAATTTTAGTACTAAGCAGAAGGCAACTAGGTAGGGTTGGATGTGTTTTGAGGTAGTAATGATTAGAATAGATTTACTGGACAGGGGAGTCGCAAGGATATAAGACTGAAAAAAATGAGTTGGGGTCTTATTGCAGAGGCCTTGAGTACCAGGCTAAGGAATTAGAACTTCATTGTTTAGATAAAAGGGCTGTTTGTTTGTTTGTTTTGTTAAAGATTAGAAGAGGCAGGAATAAAATCAGATGCAGGCAGCAGCTTAGATAGTATAGAAAGAAGAAGGAGGTGAAAGCTTGCAGAAGAGGCAGGATGGTATTCTTGACTGAAAGTGGAGGGACGGGGTGGCTAGGTGACGTAGTGGATAGAACATGGACACTGGAGTCAGGAGTACCTGAGTTTAAGTCTGGCCTCAGACACTTAATAATTACTTAGCTGTGTGGCCTTTGGGCAAGCCACTTAACCCCACTTGCCTTGCAAAATTCTAAAAAAAAAAAAAAAAAAAAAGTGGAGAGAGTATCAAACCTTGGTAGGGAGGAAGGACAGTTCTTTATCGGAGACAGAAGTGAAGGGAATAGGATAATATGGAAAGATTTTTAAATGAGTGGAGAAATGGAAATAGAGCCATCACTTAACCCTAATTTTCTCATTAGAATAGAATAATGTGGAATGAGGGTGAGATGTAGTATTGTTTTAGGGTTCATGGAATTGAGAGGAAATTTGAGAAGGTATGAAATAACTGAGAAATCCAATGAGTCATTTGATGAATTAATTGTATAAATATATTAATACTTTATCCTACATTTAATTTTGGATGAAGAATAGATGAATATGATGATATAAAAATGAGTTTGGGTCTGTGACTTTTTTTTCCTCCCATAGTGCTTCTTTATAGGCATTATTTCTTCTTTTTAATGAAAATTTAAACATACATGCCATAATTTGGGGAAAGATATATGCAATACAGTATCAGATCCAAATAAAATATTCCCATCTAACTCATATATGATGTTAACCATTTCTTTTTAGGAATCTGTACGAAAAGCAGCAGAACTAGCTTTGAAAACTTTAAGCAAGGTGAAAACTCTTTACTTTATTTGTACATTGTGTTTCACATGTGCTAGAAAAATGACTAATATTTTTGTTCCAAATGACTATTTTGTTGTAAAGCTGTTTATTTGATGTTTTTATTTGATATCATTGATTTAATTGTGAGAGGTTTTAACAACATTTAAATACAAGTATTCATCTCTAAAATCTAATAATCCATAGTTAAAAGATCAGTTGTTTCACTTCAGGATAAATAATGAGCTATCTTGGTTCTTTAAAAATGTTAGTTTTAGGGGTGTCTAGGTGGCACAGTGGATAAAGCACTGGCCCTGGAGTCAGGAGTACCTGGGTTCAAATCCGGTCTCAGACACTTAATAATTACCTAGCTGTGTGGCCTTGGGCAAGCCACTTAACACCATTTCTCTTGCAAAAACCTAAAATAAAGAAAAGCATTTCTTATTTCTTACTGTAGCCTATTTTAATGAAAGGATTGTATTTTTTTAGTAAGTAACTCTTCCTTGCATTCTGGGGAACATCAAGTTAATTTGACTGTTTTAATTTGATTCTACATTTTTTGAAATGCTTGTTTTAAAGCTTTTATAAGCTATATTTTACCTACACATCTTCTGTGCTTTCTTGAAATATGAGACACATGTTTTTTTAAGTTCGTTGACCTATATGTCATTGTTTACATTGTAAATATTAATCATATCAGCAGTCTTAGTTTTTGTGGCTGCTTCCTTGAGAGTACTCTGTTTGGAATAGGAAAAAAATTAATGAGTTTGTCTGAAGTGCTGGCATATTTAATGTTTGTCTTCCCAAAGGAGGAAATTTTAAGTTATCACTATACAACCAGTCTTTAGAATAATAAAGACACAGAAATGAATATAGCATTTTCGGGTTCTTTCCTGGCATTCATACATAAAATCTAGTTTTCAGCCTTCCCTTACATAATTTTTACCTACCTTTATAATAAAACCTTGATTGTAATTCTGTCAGAGAACAATTCTATCAGGTTTAGAATTTGAGATACATTTTATTCTCAAAATATTAGAAATAAATCATAAATGAATTATAATTAATGCTAGCTCGCATCGTGACTCAACATGACCTTTGAGATAATTATGCAATTTGATATATCAACCCCTCAGTTTCTTCTCTGTGTAGTTTAGATACTAAAGGAATTAAAATCAACATTTTTTGTTTTGGATTAACTGTTCACTGCCATTATCTGACTGTAATTAATTCAAAAGAGGTATTTTGTTTTTCCTTTAAATAGATTTACTCTTTTTAAGTGGGTCGACTCAATTGACTAAGTTATTAATTATAGTAGTTTTGTCAAATGAGTGCTATTAGGTTGAGAATCGAAGGTCCTTTTCATTGATTTCTGTTCTACTTATATGTGAGGTTTGTGTGAAAATGTGCGACCCCTCCAAAGGAACAGCTGGCCAGAGAACCATTGCCGTCCTTTTGCCCTGCCTTCTTGACAAAGGAATGATGAGCACAGTGACTGAAGTTCGAGCCCTCAGGTTTGTTCTCTTTTATGACACAAAAAGATTTGATCTGCATGCCTGGGATGTACAGTACATTGGGATGACAGAAGATGCTGCTAGAATTATCTCATATTAAATGTGTGAATGACTTGTATACTTTGTTAGCTAAATTAAGCAACTAGCATTTATTAATCTCCTGCTATATATTATCCTCTGTGCTAGGTGCTAGAGATACAGATTTGAAGAATAAAACAAACCCTGCTCTCAAGGGATTTTTTTTTTTTTGCTAAATTTTGTTAGATATCAATAAAACATTGGAAAATGAGTTTGGTACAATTTAAAAAATTGAACCAAGAGAATTTGAGAAAAGATATAGGACAGAATTTACTTTCTTACAGAACCATGTATCCTTCCATATCAGTGCATGTAAATCTTTCTGAGGTGGGATAGGGACTAAATTGGTGTTTCTGTTATTATATAAAACTTCTGTTTGAGGAAACTCCCTTTACCAATGCCTTTCAGCATCTTTTTTGCAGCTTAGTCTTAAGAGAGTTACTTTGTGCACCAAGAGGATAAGTGCTCAAGGATCACACAATCAGAATGAATCAGAGGTGGGATTTAAATCCAGATCTTCTTAGCCCTGAGAGCAGCTTTTGTATTAATTTGTATTAATTTGTTTAATTTTTGTATGCTCCAGTATGAATTTCACAAAAAACTAATTTGCATCCTTATATTTATAAAGATAATTGAAGCTGAAACTGATAAATGAAGGATTTCAAAGTATTTTATAATACTTTCTCAGAGTCTTTTAAAAGTACTCTTGTAAAACTTGGTTCTGTGAGTATCATGCAGAAACATTCTCGATTTGATAATCTGAAATGCTTTGGAATGGAAAATCAGGGCAAGTTATTTAATACTTTACTGGAATGCTGTAACACAAAGTAAATAAATAATACTTAGTCACTCTACATACCTTGCCAAGAATGGGAAAAAATACTGCTTACATAATATTTTATAAGCAGGCAGGACCTCATCTGTTCTAGTTTAAATTTCTTTTTCTTTGAATATTAATAATCGTACAGTTAATTTCAGCATCTCTGACAGTTTTGTGGGTAGCAGAATTAGTATTATAGTATTATAGAAGCAAGACAGTGTTCTAATTTGAGTAATTAATAGAGAAAGATTAGGAGACTTGTAGAAGATGACATTATAAGAGATCATAAGAGAGCTTCTAGGGTGGCTAGGTGGAGCAGTGGATAAAGCATCGGCCCTGGAGTCAGGAGTATCTGGGTTCAGATCTGTTCTCAGACACTTAATAATTACTTAGCTGTGTGGCCTTGGGCAAGCCACTTAACCCCATTTGCCTTGCAAAAACCTTTAAAAAGAGAGAGAGCTTCTGTTACATCATACTCAAAAATAGTTATTGAAATCTCAAATAGAAGCAGAATGGTGAGATATCCTCAGAAGAAAATTAAATTTTCTAAAAGTATTGAACAAAAAGTCACCAAAAAATTGATCTCAGAGAGTCATTAGGAACTTGAGATTTAATCTTAAAAAGTACCTTAAAGATTATCATTTTACAAATGCAGAAACTTAAGTCAGAATATAGTAATTTAATTTTCCCAGAGACCTATAAATTCCAAATGAATTAAACTAAGAATTAAACACTGACTTCCTAATTTCAGAACTGGTGCTCTTTTAACTATACCACTATGTTTTAAATGAACAAACAATAAATAAATCATGCTGCTTCAAAGAGATTAGTAACATTAATCCAGTGTATTAGAATGCATGTGATGCAGACAAACTGATATTTTACTAAGAGGCAAATTCATAGCCACATATGTTTAGGGAGAAAATAAAAACAGGAGTTAACAAATTTTCGCATTTAAATGATTTAGAAAATGAGCATAATAATACACCAAAAACGAATGAAGTTATCAAGATAAATTACCAAACTAGATAATACAATTTCAGTGAGATTTTAAATGATTTTTAAAACACTGAATTTGCTAATTTTATATCCAAAAAGAGAGAAATCAAATATCAAAATAAGAAACAAGAAAAGAGGGAGATTGTGATGACTGCAAAAGAAATTAAGTCAGCTGTTAGACTTCTTTACATGTAACTTTATAAAGGATTTATGATTTTTTTCCATCATTGTAGAACTTCCCCATATGCAGATTCCTAGGGGGAATACTACAGGCTTAAATGGCAAGCTCAGATTCATACAGCTATTCCAAGAAAAAATTTTAATAGATGAATACTTACAAAATTAAAAAATACCTAATTTGAGAAATTGGGAAATATATAATTTATGTAAACCAGTTTCAGAAGGACAAATTAAATATAGGTTATTTATGAACATATCATTAAATATACTATCACCAAAATAAATTTTCACATATTCAAAGAACAAATAAATCCTTTATTATTTAAGCTGTTAGCAGATATAGAAAAAAATATTCTTCATAATATTTCCTGAGATAAAATATTTTTTAATTTCCAAAGATAAAAGCAAAACAAAAAGGAAATATTATAATAATATTTATATAGAATATTGACAATGTACAAAGAAGAAAAAATATGAAAAGAATATAAAATTCTGTTGAAAATTAATGCTGTATGTTAAAGTCAATATAGGTACATTTATGTGTATATCTGTAGTTTTAGTCAAATAATTTGGAACTAACAATTTTGCATAAAATTATGTAATGAAAATGAAAGTAAAATAAACTGAAAAATAGCTTCACTTTTATATGGAATTCTGGATTATTGTCTAAGAGGATTCAGTAATAGTCTTAAGACATTTTTGATTTGATTATATAAATAGCATTCTCTGTGTCCTAGCATTAATACCCTTGTGAAGATCAGTAAAAGTGCTGGTGCCATGTTGAAACCACATGCCCCCAAACTCATCCCAGCTTTGTTGGAATCCCTAAGTGTACTGGAGCCACAGGTTCTTAATTATCTGAGCCTCCGGGCCACAGACCAGGAAAAGGTAAGTTTGAAAGCACAGTTTTATTTTTCAAAGTAACATATAAAGAATTTTGCTTAGTAATTCAAGTCATCAAGATGCTGAAAAAAATTTAAAAATTGGTCGCTAGGTGATGAAATAGATGGAGCACCAGCCCTGGCGTCAGGAGAACATGAGTTCAAATCTAGCCTCAGACAACTGACGCTTAAAATAGTAGAAGTAATAACTCTCTTTGGGCATGTGACTCTAGAAGGGAAATAGTAAACCCAAAATAATCACCAAGTTTTGATAGTTGACTTTGGATTTCTTATTGTAACTTTATAATCAATGCATCAACTTGATTGCTGGTAGGAATAATCCTGAAAATGACTAAGTTTGAGGTTATGAAAATATTTGGTAAAGTAATAGAAAAGGAAATCTAGTAATGAGGAGTAACTTTCTACTTAAGAAGCTCTAAGGAATCAATTTTGTAACTAGAATAGAGCAATGAATCTTTGCCTGGTGGTTAGAAGTGTGAGGGAACAACTCCTCCTTAAGCAGTGGCCCCAGTGGAATTGCTACTGCCCCATTTTTTCAGGCATTTTTCCAGTTTGTAGTTAAGCCTCTGCTAGGAATGGATTGCTTGGAATAGAAATGGGAAAGCTTTGATAGTTATGTGGACCATTTGTAAGTCTCAGTATATACCCTTGGTCGGGGGGAGAAACAAAATTGAAAGAGCACCTCACAAGAATTTGGTAGATTACTGATAATAATATTAAACTAACTCTGTCACATATTATCTATATTACACTGGGCAAGTCACTGACACCACTGTGTTCCTCAGTTTACAGAGGTCTTTGAAGTCCCTTTGAATTAAAAATTTTGTTTTATAAGTCTGAAAAATAAAAGATATTAAATATAAAGCTTTGTTTTACAAAGTACATTCCATTCATTTTTTTATTCTTACAACAACCCCATTGCTTGCATTTGAGTGGAGGAACAAAACTATTAAGACTTCATAATTCACTATTATTTTGTCTTTTTCATACTGACAAGACATCTGCCCTTTGAAGTGTCCATTAAACTCGGTGTCACTGTACAGATTTAAAGAGTCTCTGAATGGTGAGGTGACCACCTTCAGATAGTTTGTCTTTTGATTGTTGAACATTTGCTCATGAGACTGATAAACTGTAAATGTCTTTAAATATGGAAGTGTCATTTTCAAGGTCAAACTGCCATGTAGCAGGATATGTGGAAAATACTAAAAAGTAAAGCTTTCAGCATTTCTCTGTAGAGGAATAATTCTAATATGCAAACTTTTTCTCAGGTTATGATTGATTTTATTTATATGAAAATTAATCACTGCTTGGCTTTAGTGAAAAAAATATTATTTCTTTTGACATTGAACCTAGCATACCAAGCATGTTAGGTCTAAGGGGATTTGAAACCATAACATATGAGGAGTAGTCCAGGCAACTGAGGACATATAACCTAAAGAAGAGAAGATATATGACTGCTGTTTTTAAAATGTCTGAAAGGATTAGAATTGTTCTTTATTACTTCAAAGGGAAAGAGTAGCACCAATGAGTGGCAGTTGTCAGAAAGGAGACTAGTATAAGAAAGAATTTATAGTTTCATTCATCTAACAGGGTACTGGATTAAAAAGGACTTTCCTTTAGAATAACATAGTATATCCAATTCTAGGTAAATCAGTAAAGCAAATATTTTCTTTATTTTTCAGATTAAGAGATTGAAGCATAGTTTGTCCAGGGTTTTGTAGCTAGTTCTAGAACTGAAGTCTCCTTATACAATTTTCAGAATGAATCATAGACTCATGTTTCTTTTCTCTAATACATATCATTTTTTTAAATTTACTCATTTATTTTCATCCATTTGTATATGCATATTACAAAGTTACAAAATTTCCCTCCATCTCCCTTTCCCTCAGCAGGGAATAGCCAGGTTAGCATTTTACATATATATTTTGTTAAATATGTTTACAAATTAGTGATTTTTGGCATGAGGAATTAGTATTAAGGGAAATACATACATAAGAGATAATTTTTTCCCAAACTTTTTTCTTTTTTTTTTTTTGAATTATAAAGATTTTTTTGGGTTTTACAGTTTTCCCCCAATCTTCCTTCCCCACCCCCCCACCCCCACAGAAGGCAATTTGCTAGTCATTACATTGTTTCCATGGTATATATTGATCCAAATTGAATGTGGTGAGAGAGAAATCATATCCTTAAGGAAGACACATAAAGTATAAGAGCAAGATCAGACAATAAGGTAACAGTTTTTTTCCCCTAAATTTAAGGTAATAGTCCTTGTTCTTTGTTCAAACTCCACAGTTGTTTCTCTGGCTAGAGATGGTATTCTCCATTGCAGACAGCCCCAAATTGTCCCTGATTGTTGCACTGATGGAATGAGCAAGTCCATCAAGGTTGATCATTGCCCCCATGTTGCTGTTAGGGTGTACAGTGTTTTTCTGGTTCTGCTCATCTCTCTCAGCATCAGTTCATGAAAATCCTTCCAGGCTTCCCTGGATTCTATCCCTCCTGGTTTCTAATAGGACAATAGTGTTTCATGACATACATATACCACAGTTTGCTAAGCCATTCCCCAATTGAAGGACATTTACTTGATTTCCAATTCTTTGTCATGACAAACAGGGCTGCTTTGAATATTTTTGTACAAGTGATGTTTTTACCCTTTTTCATCATCTCTTCAGGGTGTAGACCTAGTAGTGGTCTAATACATATCATTTAAAAGTAAAAGTGCTAAAAGTAAAGTAATATTTCCTTTTTTAAAAAAAGTTTGGGAACTTTTATCATTTGGTTTTTATGTATGAATAATTGCAGTTTTCTTCTAAGCACTCCAGAGTAATTTTTTTTACAAGGCATTGGGGTTAAGTGACTTGCCCCAAGTTTACACAGCCAGGCAGTTATTAAGTATGTGAGGCTGAATTTGAACTCAGGTCCTCCTGACTCCATTGCCCTATCCACTGCACCATCTAGATGCCTCAAACTCCAGAGTAATTTCAGTTTTTTTTTTTGAAGGCTGCAATGGATAGTGCTAGACTCAGTGCTGCTAAATCTTCTCCCATGATGGAAACAATCAACATGGTAAGTATCTAAGTGGAAAGGGCACTATTTCATTATTCACTGTTCCTTTAGGTATAAAGAACCAATATAAAATTCTGTCTTCATAATAACTCCCTCATGAGGAAGAAACTTTGTCTCTGCAGAAGAAACACAACAAATTAAAGAATGAATGCAGTGATTCGCAGACTTATTTATTGTACGGGCCTTCCTTAACCTCATATAACTCCTTCCAGTTATTAAAAATAATAGTTCAGAATTTTATTTTAAAGAAAAAACAGTAAAAATATTCTTATACTTTTTCCAACTTCAAAAAGGGACCAGATCAGATTATACTTCTTTACTGATGAGCTATCTAATTGGGGCTAATTGAGAAGGAAAAAGAGGCAAGATTAGGGAATTTATGGGTAGGTGTCAAGGATTTGAATTTATATCCTTAGGGAAGTGGAAGAATGCTTCTGTTACTAGGGTGGGGTGGTCAGGAATGTCTTTGTTACTAGGATGTGAGTTTTAATCCATATCTTGAGGTATATATTAGAGAAGAATTGATTTGGAAGAGGAATAGAAGGTAGAACTCATGATTAATTTTTGGTAACATCTCTGCTAAACTGCTGTCTTCAACTGATTTATAGAAACCCTGACCAAGTCAACTTACCTTTCTGTAGCTGTTATTTTGAAATCAGAATGTAATATATGAAAACCTGGATGCTTCAAAATTAATATAAACTCTATGGTTATGTGCTTTGTATAGTCCTTGTTTTCTTAAATCTCTACCTGATTTGACTTTTTCCTCTTTTCTTAGTGCCTGCAATACTTAGATGTATCTGTCTTGGGCGAGCTAGTTCCTAGATTGTGTGAATTGATCAAAAGTGGAGTAGGTCTTGGTACTAAGGTAAGTGTGTTTTACCTAAGGGGAAAAAAATACATAGTAAATTTATCAGATTTTTTTTGAGTGTCCATTATTGATGGAAATACAAAGATGAACAAAACATGGCCTCAGCTTTTTATTTCTTCATTTAATCCACAAAAATGTAGCCATCTGTTTTGCAATGTATGTGTATCTAAAGTATCTATATGCTAATTTGTGTTTTTAAATGTTCAGTATTGTTACTCGGCATTCATTTTTTTCTTCAGGACTGCTCTAATAATTCATTTTTAAAAATTCTTATATTGTGCAACTTG
This sequence comes from Macrotis lagotis, assembly GCF_037893015.1. NCBI lineage: Eukaryota > Metazoa > Chordata > Mammalia > Peramelemorphia > Peramelidae > Macrotis > Macrotis lagotis. The sequence goes on from NC_133666.1 coordinate 119,098,740, forward strand.
GATATTAAGTGGAATTGTTAATGCAGAACATATCAGTGAAATCGTTTTTAGTTGCCATGTATGTACCTTTTGACTGATCCAATCAGAATAAGTTGATGATTAAAGGTTTCGAGTTAGCTAGTTTCTTTTACTGTTAACTAAGTACATTTTTCTCTTTAAATGATGATAGCCAAAACAAGGGATTTATTGTTTGTTTGTTTTTTAAATGGAGAAAAATGGTCATCAAATTTAGATGTTTTCCTCTGTAACCCTGCAGGGAGGATGTGCCAATGTAATTGTGTCATTAACCACTCAGTGTCCTCAGGACTTAACACCTTACTCTGGTAAGTTTTTAAGAGGTGTGTTTTTTTTTTCTTTCCTGTCTCAATCTTGCGTGTATATGGTGATGTCGTGAGCAATTACTGGGTTTTTTTTTTAAATGTTAAAGTGGATCTGTCAGTGACTGTTGTCAAGATTTTTTCTTTCTTTCCCTTTGTCATTTTTAATTAATCACAACTAAGTAACCTTATACTCAGTGACTTCTCTAGTTTTCTAGATGAGTAATACCTACTAAGAGAATGAGTGTATCCCTCCTTAGACAATCTCTATTCATTGATTTACAGAAATAGTGAACCAGACTAGTAATAGAAGAAAATACTCAGTACAGAGATAATACATCAAAACCCTTGAGTCTTCCAAATAAATCCTATGGTAATATATAATTTGTATGAGTGGTATTTTGTTAAATGTATGGATCTGACCTGATTTTCCTATCCTATAATAAATCAGAATCTTCTTTCCCTTAAGAATTTTTGTATGACCAAATGGGCTTCATGGAAGTACTGAAGCTTCATTTTTTTTAATCTATCCAGTTTTCACTTGTTTACTATGGCTTCTTTCCTCATTAACATTTTAGGCACTTTCTGTTATAATTCAGTTTAATTGAACAAACATTTGTTATTATTTAACAAGTTAATTTATTAAGAAACATTTACTATTCCCAGATACTTTAATTGTTGATATGGCATATTAAATGGAAAACAACTAAGGAATAGTTAGGGTTCTTTTAAAGGAACATTTTTAACTTCTGGATAGTAAATACATATATTAGGGTTTTATAAGGAAATAATCCAATCATAGTGTGGTATACTTTACTCTATAGAGTAAACATCAGAGCAATTGGCTAAAAGCTTTAAATTCTCTTCTGCCTTTTGCAAATAGGGAAACTTATGAGTGCATTGCTCAGTGGCTTGACAGACCGGAACAATGTGATACAAAAGTCCTTTGCATTTGCCATGGGACATTTAGTTCGGGTAAGTGATTGATATCTTATTTAATTAAGTAAATAAGAGAATTAGTTGTTCTTCTAGGATGATTTGAATTCTTTTCCTTTTCAGACTTCACGAGATAGTAGTACTGAGAAACTGCTCCAGAAGCTTAACAGCTGGTACATGGAAAAGGAAGGTACTCATCACTTTGACATGAGTGACTCAGTTCATCTTTTTTTGTTTATTTTGCCAAATCCTGTCTTTGTGTCTGTCCTTGTCTTTAGAACCAATCTACAAGAGCTCCTGTGCTTTGACCATTCATGCCATTGGGCGCTATAGTCCTGATGTACTCAAGAGCCATGCCAAGGAAGTGCTGCCACTGGCATTCCTGGGCATGCATGAAACAGCCAGTGAGGACAAGGGAGAAAAGGATGAGGCTACTCTGTGGACTGAAGTGTGGCAGGAAAATGTGCCAGGTCTGTGACCCCAAATTCTTCCTTCCCTTCCTCCCTTTTGGAACTATAACTCAAATTTACTAATCATAGGATTATCTTCCCATGTCCTCATGATTAAGACCATATAGCTCAAGCTTTGAAGACTAGATCAGCAATTGACTAATGTATCCTTTGGGTTTCTTCTATTAAGAATGAATTATGAAATAGTTTTAGCAAATGTGTGTGTACATGCTTATTATCTTTTTTTAATAAGAAAAATTGTTATGTAAGACAGTAAAATAGTTTAAAGAGTCAGATTGCTTTTAAGAAAATCACTTGGGGGGCGGCTAGGTGGCGCAGTGGATAGAAAGCACTAGCTCTGGAGTCAGGAGTACCGGAATTCAAATCTGGCCTCAAGACACTTAATAATTTCCTAGCTGTGTGACCTTGGGCAAGTCACTTAACCCCATTTGCCTTGCAAAAAAACTTAAAAAAAAATCACTTGACTTTTTTGCAATGGGTTTGCTGCCAGAGCACAGGTGTTGTGAAAACCATGGCTAAACCTCCATAAAATTGGGCAAGAAAACGACTCACATTAACATTGTTGTCATTGGACACATAGACTCTGACAAGTCCATTACAATTGGCCATCTCATCTACAAATGTGGTGGAATAGATAAGAGAACCATTGAGAAGTTCAAGAAGGAGGCTGCTGACATGGGAAAGGGCTCCTTCAAATATGCCTGGGTCTTAGATAAGCTGAAGGTTGAATGTGAGTGTGGTATCACTATTGATTTCTCCCTGTGGAAATTAGATTAGACCAGGGGGTGGCTAGGTGGTGCAGTGGATAAAGCACTGACCCTGGAGTCAGGAGTACCTGGGTTCAAATCCAGTCTGAGACACTTAATAATTACCTAGCTGTGTGGCCTTGGGCTAGCCACTTAACCCCATTTGCCCTGCAAAAACCTAAAAAAAAGAAAAAAGAAAAAAAGAAATTAGATTAGACCAGCAAGTATTATGTGGCCATTATTGATGCTCCAGGATACAGAGACTTTATCAAGAACATGATTACAGGCACATCTTAGGCTGACTGTGCTATCCTGATTGTTAACTGCTGTTGGTAAATTTGAAGTTGGTATCTCAAAGAATGGGGAGACCCGTGAGCACGCCCTTCTGGCCTACACACTAGGTGTAAAACAACTGATTGTTGGTGTAAACAAAATGGATTCCACTGAGGCCCCCCCCCCCCCCCCCCCCCCCAGTCAGAAGAGATATGAGGAAATTGTCAAGTCAGTACCTGTTATTAAGAAAATTGGCTACAACCCTGACACAGTAGCTTTTGTGCCAATTTCAGGTTGGAATGGTGACAATATTCTGAAACCAAGCTCTAATATGCCTTGGTTCAAGAGATGGAAAGTCACTCCTAATAACGAACAATGCTTGAAGCCTTGGATTACACCCTGCCTCCAACTCATCCAACTGACAAGCCTCTTCATCTGCCCCTCCAAGATGTCTACAAGATCGGCGGTATTGGTACTATAGCTGTTGGCCCGAGTGGAAACTGGTGTTCTAAAACCAGGAATGGTGGTCACCTTTGCCCCAGTCAATGTTACCACTGAAGTAAAGTCTATTGAAATGCACCATGAAGCTTTGAGCGAAGCTCTGCCTGGGGATAATTTTGGTTTCGATGTCAAGAACGTGTCTGTCAAAGATGTATGCCCTGGTAATGTAGCTTGTGATAGCAAGAATGACCCACCTGTGGAAGCTGCTGGCTTCACTACACAGGTCATTATACTGAACCCTCCAAGTCAAATCAGTGCTGGCCATGAACCTGTTCTGTATTATCACACTGCTCACATTGCTTGCAAGTTTGCTGAACTGAAGGAGAAGATTGATTGTTGTTCTGATAAGAAGCCAGAAGATGGTCCTAAATTCCTGAAATCTGGTGATGCTGCCGTCATTAACATGGTTCCAATGCAAGCCCATGTGTGTGTGGAGAGCTTTTCTGATTATCCTCATCTGGGTCGTTTTGCTGTCTTTGATATGAGGCAGACTTGCAGTTGGTGTCATCAAGGCAGTTGACAAGAAGGCTACTGGAGTTGGCAAGGTCACAGAATCTGCCCAAAAGGCCCAGAAGGCTAAATGAATATTCTGTACAACACTTGCCACCCCAGTCTTAATCAGTGGTGGAAGAACAGTCTCAGAACTGATTGTCTCAATTGGCCATTTAAATTCAATAGTAAAAGACTGGTTAATGATTACAATGCAGGATGAAAGGAATGTTTTTGTGGATCATTTGTTTCGTGGCAGTTTTAAGTTATTAGTTTTTAAAAGTGGAAACAACTTGACCAAAAATCTGTCACAGAATTTTGAGACCATTAAAACAGTTTAATATGGGGAAAAAAATCACTAGGCTAAATACTTGATTTATTCCCTCATAATTATATTAATTTTGCTTTCATTAATGTAGGATCCTTTGGTGGCATTCGATTATATATGCAGGAGCTGATTGCTGTTACCCAGAAGGCTTTGCAGTCCCCATCTTGGAAAATGAAAGCCCAGGGTGCAGCTGCCATGGCATCTATTGCAAAGCAAACAAGTTCTCTGGTACCACCATATTTGGGAATGATAATGACTGCTTTATTGCAGGGTTTGGCTGGAAGAACGTGGGCAGGCAAGGTAAAAGAATCATTCATGTCAAGTTGATTTTAAGGGTATCTAATTCTTGACAATAGAGGCTTAGCATGGCTTCATATATTGGTATTTCTAGTAAGAATAAATTAAATTCTATATATTCTGTCTTTCATCAGTCATCAAGCATTTATTATGTGCCTGCTATGTGCTAGGAATTCCCTCTCTACTTGTGATGAGCTTACATTCATTTGTACCTTTCACAATTTGTGTATTATGTACCTGGAAAAAATTATACGACTTTTCTGGACTGGATTTTGCATGTGTCTGAGCTGGTCAGTCTTTGCTACTTCAGCCATATCTTGATTAAATATAACCTATTTCATATATACTGAAGGTTAGACCTTGGAGCAGTGTGGTTACACATGATGTTCATATATCTCAATCTGATTTAGAATCCAGACCTGATCATAGGGTTTTCCTTGAGGGGGATGATAGACAGTTAAATTAGTCTAAACAGCTGAGCATTGATAGTATATAGTTAGGTCCTTGCAAGCTTAGAGTTAAGTTGAACTGTTGCTATTTTTATAAATAAGCTACATAACATCATAGTTGCAATTAACAGTTATTGAAAAGAGTGAAACTTTTGAAACCTTGCATGTGTGATAGCATGTAGAATGTTTCGTCTATTATAAATGATTCTGAGATTGACAATGGAATCATTATTTGGAGGAGACAAATGACATGTGTGGACCTAATCAATAATTTTTTCATAAAGTTTTCTCTTTTTTTTAAATCCCCTAGGAAGAGCTGTTAAAAGCCATTGCTAGTGTTGTAGAGGCCTGTAGGTAAGCATTCTTTCAACGAATATATCATTTGCTGATTTCAACTGAAAGTCAGAACTTCTTTAATAATTAATGGCTTTTTTTTTATTGTATCCTACAGTGCAGAGCTAGAAAAGTCAGTGCCCAATCAGCCCAGTATAAATGAGATTGTTCAAGCTGTTCTGAAGGAGTGTCGCAAAGACAACATCAAATACAAAATAGTAGCTGTTAGATGTATAGCTGATATACTCAATGCCACTAAAGAAGATAGATTCCAGGAGTTGTCTGACATTGTGGTTCCAATGATTAAAAAGGTAACAATTGGTAGTTTGAAGCTGTTTTCACAGTAAAAATTTTTTTAATTTTGTTTATATAAAAAGGAAAGTTACAAAAAAGAACTATTCTTTTTTATTCTCTTCTTTTTTGATTTTTTTTTCTTTACCATGAAAACCTTTACCATGAAAGCACATCTGAGAGAAGCTAGCTTCAGTGGTGCAAAATAGGAATCCAATAACTAGACATTTAATTGCTAACTAAAGCACTGTCTCTGTATGTCAGTTCATGTAGATCTTTGATACTTGTCTGGAGTCATCAGATTTGGCAGTTCTCACACAGTGATATTCCATTATATTTTTATAAGCTGAACTTGGGTGAAACCAGGACTTAAATTCATTGAGTTGTGTACGTGACCCTCTGCCAACTCATAATCAGGAGAACTTTGCTCAATGATAAGCTGTATGATTTAATTAGTTTTTATAAAATGCTTGGAAAGTTTAATGATTTGAGTATTCTTGTTCACTCTCCTGAACCTAATAACATTTCATTTCTGCAATTGGCAGTGAAATAATAGAATTCTTAGTGTTGTAATCATTAAGTATAAGATGTAATAGTGTTAAGTAATAATAAATTAAATGGTTGCTTAAAAGTGACATGATATGAGTTTGACACCTTTATCAATATCCCTGGATCCTATTCTAATGATGTTATCTTTAGAACTACACCACAGAAGATGAATCTTTTTTTCTTTTTAATATATATTTTTATTAATAACTTTAGTTGTTACATTGCTGAAATTTCTCCCTGTGTCTTTCCCCCTCCCAGAAAGTCATTCCCTATAATAATATTTTTAAAAAGAACAAAAAAGCAAAATCAGTATGTCAAAAAAAAGTCTGAAATATATGCAATATTTCATAACTCTAGACTTCCTACCTCTCCAAAGGAATTGAAGTGGACTTCTCTCTGTTCTTTGGGGCCATGATTGTTATTTAAAATTCTACAACATTTACTTTATGCTGTTTTGTGGTGTTTGTTCTTTCCAGTCACATTATTTTAGTCATTGTATATATTGTTTTCTTGATCCCACTTAATTCATTCTGCATCAACTCATGTAGTTCCATACTTCTCTGGAAGTTCCATATTTCTCTGGAAGTGTGTTATTTCTTATAGCACAGTAATATTCCATTACATTTTTTGTATAACAGTGCATTCTCCAGCTGTTGGACATCTACTTTGTTTCCTGTTCTTTGCTACTAGAAAAATTCTACTACAAATATTCAGTCTGTATGTGGACTTTCTTCTAATCAATGACTTCCTTGAGATAGATATACCTCCTAATGGAATGAATCAAGGATATGAGCATTTTAGTCACTTTATTTGAATAACTCCAAATTATTTTCCATAACAGTTGTACTGATTCTCAGTCCCAACAACAATGCATTAATGGGCCTATATTTCCATAACTCCTCCAACATTGACTTTCCACAAAAGATGCAGTTTTTTTCATCTTTTTCTTTAATGTATCCTAGAATTCTCTTGAAAGTGTTGGTGCCCGGACATCAAAAAATGAAGAGGAAGATAATGAGAAGGAAAAGGAGCTTCAGATGGAATCTCTGCTATGTGCCTTTGAGAGCATAGGCAAAGCTTGGCCTAGAAATGTGGATACTCAGTGTAAGCACTTCTGTAAATTGTAAAATTGGAGGAAAGAATTTAGTAAGAAAATGATTCTGGAGATAACTCAGCTAAAATGAGCAATTTCTTTGTCATGTGATCAATGGTTTCTTATATGGTTGGTTGATTTTTAAAATAGTCAAAGATAGCACAGTATTTGATTCTTTTGACCCATGAATATTATCAATCTCTTTGTGACAGATTTTATCCCATTAACATCATTGACAAATCTTTTTATGCAGATGGCTCTTTAAAACTATATGTAATCTTTAGCCACTGGAATATATATATATGCAGAAGAAAAATGTCTTCATTTTGAAATTATATCAGTCTTATGTCCTAATTCTTCTTATTAGCACATGGTTTTCTCAGTTGGTCATTTATGACTAAGATGATGCTTTTTGGTTACTGATCAAGTTTTTGGAGCCCTCATCAACAAAGGCATATTATTTCCATGGAAGTGCTCAGAGAAACAGTTTGCCATCTAGCCAAATTAGTTGCCAGTTTGCATCCTGGACAAGTTGAAAAAGGATTTCTGGGTTTAAGGAGTTCATCTGTGCTCCTTTGGCAAAAGCTCACAATTGGGTTTCAATATTTTAACTATTATGCCTTGCATTGTACTCTTATTTTCCTAGTATTTTTAATGTTTTCAATTTCTTTTTGCTTGTTCATGATCTGGTTTGACTATAATCAGAATTAAGGGTTTCTTTCTTTCCCAAAGCTGCTGATTTTCCCGTCTTGTTTTTCCCATTTGTGCCATAAAGCACAGATGAAAACTAAATTACATTTGTTTTCACAGAAAAGAAATTATATCTCAAAAGAATATGAACTTAGGGGTCCTGTCCTCACGGTTTGATAGTTGAATATGGAATGCTTAAGAATCTTTAAGCCACTAGTAAAATCTAGTTTGATTATTGATACATGGGGGTGGGGTTGGTCCAATTAGTTTGAAAGTTAACATATATGGTAGATTCTGGAACAGTTAATAAAATTAATAAATTTGTATTGAAGGAAATATATTTGGGAAGTAGGTACAGTAATACTTAGCTGAAATTTTCTGGGATATACAGGGAAATTTTCAGAAAATACTAATTTAAGTTTGAAAGCTCAGTTTTCACTTTTTTCCTTAGGTTGCTATCGTCAGGAGTTGTGCAAGCTAATGTGTGAACGACTGAAACTCAGCACATGGAAAGTACAGTTGGGTGTTCTGAGGTCAATGAATGCCTATTTTCAAGGGTAATTCACTTTGTAATTTAAAGTTTCTTGTTTTTCTTCTGCCATGATTATGTTTAACCAGTAGTGTCCTGGATTTTTGTCATGATATCAGACAATAATGGCTTGAAGTGCTGATGTGTGTATGATGTATATTTTAGTAAAATAAAAAAAAATGTGCAGAAATGATTTCTATTGCTTATTAGGACTTCTTTTAATTTCTTTAGGTTAATGCTTTTAGAAAAGGAGCATGCAGATTCTGAGGCTTTGACTGAAATACTGCTTGAAACTTGTTCATCAATCACACATTCTTTAGGTAAGCTTGCTTCCACCCTCCAGGTCAGTTAGAATTAAGAAAATAACTCTATGGAACATTGCATATGCCGTCAGATTGGTTTGATGTCTTGGCTAGTTTTGTTTGACTTTTTTATTGTTTTGTTTTTTTAAATTAGAAAAGAGATAGCTCTGGATAAAGCAGGAGGGAAAAATATATTTGGAAAATATATTTGTGTTGTAAAACAAAAAGCTCAATTAAATTGCTCAAATTTAATATAAGATCAAATTAAATGTGAAAATTTTAAAGTTTAGACAGAACCATTTGATTCTGACCAGACAGTCACTGATACATCTCATGAGAATCTGAATTTCTTTAGGACTGGAGATAAAAATTATCAAAAAGCCAAAGAAAGTTGAGTTTTCCAACAAATTATATTTAAATTCCTAGAAAAATTCTGAGAATTTGCCATCCATTATGTATGCCTTGAGTTACTTAAATAAAAAGATTTAGAAATAATTGAGATCTTAGTGATCATTCAGTCACACTCCCCCTGACCCTTGATCATTTTGAAGGTGAAATTAATACAGGTCAAGGTGTCATATTTTGTATTTATTACGTTGATGTTTTTTAAACCCAACAGTATAAGAGAAGAATATCTAGGCAATAATTTGTGAGGGGCCAGCGATTGGGTTTTTTAAAATGGCCTGGGGTTTTTAATGAACTACAGGTTTGCCATGAGTGAGTAATGCGATATATAGTGTGTTCCTCACTTCTACCGTTTCCCCTTCTGCCCTTAAAGAAAAATGGTTGACATAATATTAGACCCATTAATAGAGGCATTAGTGTCCAGAATGATGGGAATGGTGATAGTCTCACTATATTCTGACTGGTCAGTTTATCCCTCAAGCATTTACACACATACTATAGCTCTACTTTGCTAAGTGCTGTGTTAGGTGCTAGGAATGCAAAGACACAAGTTAAAACTCTTTGTCATTCAGGAACTTATTTTCTACTGAAAGAAATAAATACACAGATAAGCAAAAACAAAGTAAATTTGTTTTTTAAACAGGAGGGAGGATGGGGCTGGAAGGATGAGTTGCTAACAGTTAGAAGATCAGAAAAGACCTTCTTCTGGGAGGTGAGGGATTCCAAGAGATCTTGGTGATGAGTTTGAGCATTTGAGGAATGGAGACAGCTTGGAAAAGAGAATAGAAGCAGAAAATGGAATGTGAGAAAGGTTATTCTTCTTATAATCATCGTCATTATTATTATGCATAGATCTATTTGCATGTTGTAACCTACATTAGACTGAGTTTCTTGGGAGCAAGCATTGTGTTTATATTCCTTTGTATCACCACTGAGAATTAAATGTTTATAAATGTTTTCTGATTAAAAAATAAGAAGATGGAATGTGAAAAAAGAAAATAAGTTAGTTTGACTGGTATGTCATTGAGAAGTAATGGTAAATGAGAATGGAAACAGGCTAAGTTTAGATTGTGAAGGGCTGAGCTTTGAATGACAAGAATATGTTTTATACTTAGAAGTAATAGAGAAGGGGTGGCTAGGTGACGCAGTGGATAAAGCACCGGCCCTGGAGTCAGGAGTACCTGGGTTCAAATCCAGTCTCAGGCACTTAATAATTACCTAGCTGTGTGGCCTTGGGCAAGCCACTAAACCCCATTTGCCTTGCAAAAACCTTTAAAAAAAAAAGTAATAGAGAACCATTGATCACTGGAGGTAAAAAAAGTCATCTCCGACCTATGGTCTAAGAGTATTTACATCAGTTCAGCTGTTGTATGGAATTTGGATCAGAGAGGAGAGACACAGCCAGATGATACAGGGGTAGAGTGGTGTATAGAACATCTGAGTTCAGAGTTTGTCTTAGATACTACCTGTGTAATAACCCTGGGCAAGTCAGTTAACTACTATTTGTTTCTTATCTTCTGTAAAACTGGGGATATTAGCACCTGCCTCCCAGGGTTGTTTTAAGGATTAAATAAAATCATATTTGTAAAGTGCTTCATATACACAGTGCCTGGTATATTGTGGGCACCTTAAAAATGTTAGTAGTAATGATGATGGTGATGATGAGGTTAGAAGCAAGGAAACACATTTAGAAACTATTCCTGTAGTCGATATGAGAGGTGATAGGAGGGTGGTGTGGGTTATCATGGTGTTCAACAATGGAAAGGAGGGATGGATGCAAGAGTCATTGTAGATGTAGAATTGATAGGTTTTTGCACCTGTTGGGGGAGAGAGAGAGGGCCGAGGGGAATGAGAGTGAAGACGATTGAGGCTGAAAACCTGACTAGGGAAGAATAAAGTTAACAAGTAGGATGGGAAGGAAGGGAAGGAAATAAGTTTGAGTTTGAAATGTCTCTGGGGGCATCCATGTGGAGATGTCTCCTAGATAATTAGTAATTGGGGACTTGCTCAAATATAAAGACTATTAACTAGATTTGAGAGTCATATGCATGGTAACTATAACTGAATCCATGTGATTGTCCGGAAGATATGTAGAGAGAGAAAAGGACCCAGGACAGAGCCCAGTTAAAAGTTGTAGAGCTGTATAAAATTAGAATGGACAACTTTAGCATTGAATAATTTTCCTATCAGTAGAAGTCAAACAAAGAGTAAGGATATTATAGAGATAACTCCTATATAAATGTTGGATAATTTAACTGTAGATTCCTGAAACTAATTCTGAGATAATCATAAAAGAACAGGAATTTTCCCATTAAAGAGGTAATTTTATTTTCTTTTGGAGATTAATCTCAAATTATTTTTATGTGGTTGATGGTGCTGTTAAAAAGAGGCATGCCTTTCAAGGATTATTCCCTTTAATTTAGGGGAAAAAAACATATCTTATTGTCTGATCTTGTTACCTCTTAGACTTCTTGTCTCTTCTTTAAGGATATGATTTCTCTCTCATCACACTTAATTTGGATCAATGTACAACATGGAAACAAAGTAAAGACTGACAGAGTGCTTTCTGTGGGGGGAGGGAAGTAAGATTGGGGGGGAATTGTAAAACTCAAATAATATCTGTAATAAAAATAAATTTAAAAAAAAGAGGCATGCCTAATGAGGGGGAAGCATATCATTTTTTTTCCCATGAAATTTAAAGTCAGTGTAGTTTATGGACAGAGACCTGGGAGTTAAGGAACCTGGTTCCTTCTATAAGATTTTTCCATGGTTTTGGTCCTCTAGGTATCCCTCAACAGATCATAAACTTGATATTCTTAATGCCTTACTGCTCTGATAGAGTATCTTTCAACTGTTTTTCAGTCATATCCAGCTCTTTGTGATCTCATTTGAAATTTTCTTAGCAGAGACATTGGAATGGATTGCCATTTCCTTCTCTTACATCTCCTTATCTTCCTGACTCCAGGCCCAGTACTGTATCTCTTGTGCCATTTAGCCAACCTGCGTTTCTTAGGGATGTTTTTAATGGGTGTATATAATGAAGATGAACATGGAAAGCAAGAAAATTTATAATTAAAGTGTTAGATTTGAGTCAGAGGACTTGGATTTAAACCCTTGTACACTCCAACAATTAAGGTTTTTCATGTAGAAAATAAAGTGATTAGACTAGATGATCTTTAAGGTCCCTCTTTCCATCTCTAAATTTTATTTGACAGTATTTCTGTCTCCTTAAAAGTATCTAAATAATAGAATTTATTGTTGGTACTTATATCTCAAAAACTTAAAGAGTGTTTTGTAAGACATGTGGATTTGTGTGATCCATATATTTTTGGTGGTAGTGCAATAGTACAATAGTACATTTGGCTGCAGAAGGGGCTCAGAACATTGTTTCATGTTGGAGGAGGCATTCTTTTAGAGGAATAAAAAGATAATTTTAAACATCATTTCTTTCTTAGAAAATAAAAGCTATACATCTATAAGAACAGAAGCTTTGTCTGTGTTAGAATTGTTGCTTCAAAAACTTGAAGGTGAGTATTTTACCTGAGAATTATCCTTACTTTACTATCTTCTGGTCTAAACCAGTTTTTTGTATCCTGTCTCTGTAATTGTGTATTTGTACAAGAACACTGAGGACCTTATGATTTAGAAAAAAATTCCATATTAATTTGCAGTATGTAAACATAGAGTTGTATAACGCCAATTTCTAACCTTTGGGTTTTATTATGACTTTTACATCTCTTTGGTTATAATTCTTTTCAGGAGGTTCCCCCCCACCCCGATAGTATTTAAAGATTACAGAAGTTACTTTTTCCAGATGACAACTTGATTTTTATTATTTACAGTTATTGGTGGACTGTGACAGCAACCTAGAGGAGAGAACTCAATGGCTAGGTTAACCATATAAATAAACTGATAGATTTAGTGGAAATATGTCTGCAAATCTGTTGTAAAACTATTCTTTAAAAGTTAATTAAACTAATGTTGCAGAATCTCTCAGAAGATGATTCAAAGAACTGCTTTTGTTAGTAATAAAAGAACTGCCAGTTTTATGCAGAGCTCATTCCATTTTTCCTCCTTTCCCTTCCCCCCTACCAGTTATCTGTGAAGTGGAATAGCTTCTTTTATATCTCACTAGTAAGTTAGATCCTGGGTATCTTGTCTGTTTTTTCTTTCTTTTTTTTTTTTTTTTTTGGTTCATTATTACACAGTTAAATTTTAGAAACACAGAAGATTTTGATATTACAAATCTTAAAGAATTACATAAATACCTCTTGTTATTGGAGAACTTACCCAATTTAAGCCTAATTTGTAGAACTAATTAGTGTTATTTATGGTTATAAATTTGATTTTTTCTCCTGCATTTATAAAGAATGAAAAAGATCATTTTTACACTGATTCTAGTTATCAGAATTCTTTAAAATTGTTGATGCTTGGGGCAGCCATGTGGAGCAGTTGTTAGAGCACCAGCTCTAGAGTCAGGAGTATCTGAGTTCAAATCCAGCCTCAGACACTTAGCAATTGCCTAGCTGTGTGACCTTGGACAAATTCCTTAACCCTATTGCTTTAAATTAATAAAAATAAAAAAATTGTTGTTGCTCATAGTTCTAGAACAGCATATGAAGTAATTTTCTATGGGAATTTAATGCATAGGAAGCAGCATTCTGTTATTTTTTTGGCTTTTTTTTTTGAAAAGATATGATATGTCATTTAAGAGTAAGAGTTTCATTTATACTATAGGACTGTACCCTAGTATTTTCCACTTACTTTTCAAACTTGGTAGTTTAAATCATTGACATTCTTTAGTGTAACTACTAGAACTAACGCTTTATTGGCTTATGATATGTCAGATTGTTCTAATGTGTATCTGTGGTGATAGAATTTGGTCATTGGTATATTCAAGTACATTTAATTAGATGCTCTTGCCAGAGCATTGTATTTCTCAATTCACCACTTTTCTCTCACATTTCTAATTCTTATTTTTTTTAATAAATACTGATTTTTTCAATTTTTTTGTTTGTAGAGTCTAAACAGTGGGAAACTTTGACACCTGAAAGCAGAGCACAGCTTATTGAGTCTTTAACTACCATGGAGACTGACAGCAGACCTGAGCTGCAAGAGAAAGCATCATCACTGAAGAAAACGCTTGAAAATCTGGAGTAAATTAAGGGAGACAAATTCTCCCATCCTCCAATAACCAAGTGCCATGTAAAACAAAATTGAAAGAAAAAATTCGGTGTTCTCAGAAAACCAAGTGGGGAAAGTAAAGGTTAATCTGTAGCATGCATCATTCCTTGGCCGAAATAAAAACAAAAAAATGCCTTAAATTCTGTTCCCCATTAGCTTTATTTTTACTGTGGTGTTTAAGCAACTTGTCTGAATGTGATCATTGTTTCCTCAGATTTGAAAAGTGGTTGAGGAAATCTTTAGAAAATGCTGTTTGAAGAACTTAAATGGACTAAAGTGTATAGAGTTAGAAAACAGAATATTCCTTTTAGGATTAGCTAAGCATTAGTCTGATCAGCTACAGTCAGATACACTATGACTTTATTCTAAAAGGGTGTCAGTTTTGGCCCTTTTTGAGAAGGAAGGAAAAACAACCAGCCAGCCAGCCAACCAGTTAAACACTAGGTGGATTTGCTGTAGAAAATAGTAATTCTCATGCAGCAAAATGAACTGTAATGGTAAAGAATTATTGGACATAAGAAAGATTGAAGATAGCACATCATTGGAAAATGGGGAGGGGAACCCCTGGTTGTGTGATATGTTGTTTTGGTGGAGAACATTTTTAGTGGCTTTCCATTTTAAATCACTATTAAAGATTTATATTTCAATGGGAGAATTCATTCTCCATGTTCTCCTTCTCTGGTTATCATACCATTGTCTCAGGAGTATGATGTTGAGTGATACTACATTACATTGGTTATTTGGTGAAAAACCAATTTGCCTTGCTTTGAGAGTTTCTTTAATAAACTTAACATGTCAGCAACAGTGTAAAAATATCACCCATCCCTCCAGTGCAAGATTCAATACTTGTGAATTGATTCAGTAATTAATGGTAGAAGAGAGATGATAATTAACTAGATGAGAAATGCTTTACTGTTATGTGTCAGCACTTCTTGGGAGAATTTGGCCATGGCATTTCAGTGGCTGCAACACATACTCTGTTCCCACTCTTATTAATGAAACAAATCACAATAACTTTTTCTATGAATATTTTTCAAACATGATTGAATTTTATATGACTGTAATGTCAACTTCCACATTCATAACCTTGTTTTTCTTTAGAAAAATGGTAATAATTTAGACTTAAATGTGGGGGGGGTTGTTTTTATTTTTCCTGAAAGCAAATTGATCTATATAGCTCATGGACTTTTTAGAGGAAAAAATTACATTACAGAAAAACTCCCCATCTGGGCAGAAATCTCATTTTTTAATATTCTATATAGACAGAATACCAAAACCTATTTCAGCAATTAACATCTCTGGTCTATTCTTGAATTGAAAAGGAGGATTTATAAAATGAAGACCTAAATCAAGTTGGTACTTTATAACAGAAAGTGATAGCTTACTCAACCTTTTTTCCCCAGAAATGTCATAGTTATGAATTTTAAGATGACTGCTTTTTTTTTAAGAAGCCTAGCTGTCTCCATATTAGAACAATCCATTTCTCTTGCTTCCAAGAGAGTGCACATTACATCTTTTTTGGTATACTGTACCTTCACTTTGACTGTTTTGGGGGACCTCTGTGTTTACTCCTCTGCTCTATGATATTAAGTGCCCTCTTTCCATTACATTAAGTGTGCTTTCAGCATACTCTGGCTTGCATTGTTGCTGGGACACTGTTTTCAGGGAAGAGAGGAATGAATGTAGGCTAGGTCAAGTTGATAGAATTGTCAGAGAACAAGTGTATTTAAGCTCAAAATCATGAGTTTGCATTTTTTAGGTGGATAAGCATCATCAAGTTTTATATATCACAAACTTAGTATTTAACATGGGGAAATTCCCTTGGTGCTGAGAGCTGGTGCTAAGACACTTGAACTGCTTAGTGATAGCCTGCTGTATGTTTACATTTATTTTGGCTTACTGAGCACATTTCTAATTTTTACACCTAATGCCTTCATTTCCTGTAGTAGCCAAATCATTTGCACAACATAACACTCAGTCTTGCCTCCCAGAAATGATGAAAAATTTTCATTCAGCTTCTATGTTTGTGTATGTGTGGACAAGAGTGTATGTGGAGTTGGGTATGTATGTATGACTATATATTTCTAAAGGGAACAATGTTAAGGAGAAAACTTGGTTTTGTTGTGAAATTTTGACCCAGGTCAACAAAAATAACAGATGATCCTTGATTTGTAGCATGAACTGGTTGGCACCTCCCTAGGAATGTTCCATGGTTCTGATCTGGCAACATCTGATCAAATTGTTTTAAAAAAACATGTTCCTTTTTTGCTGTGATATTACAGTGCACTAAAGAATCATTTCTGTAAATGTGAAAGGAAAAGATCTACACCCTTGCCTCTGTCCAGAAAAACTGGGAACAGGGATGATAAAATAGTTTCAAATTTTCTTTTTGATGATAAAGAGCAATATGAAATTTTTTAACTGCCTTTTAAATTATTTTATTTAGTCTAGTGTGTGTGCCTATATACACAAAGTCTATCTGCACAACAAAACTGAGACTTTGACTTAATCCCTTCTCCCTCCATCTCAAACTTAATTTGTGAGCTTGATTAAAAAAAAGTGATTAAAAAAATGCGGCCTTGCTAGAGTCTTTCCTCTAAAAGGGCTCGCACTATTGTAAACACTGTACTTTGCCCTCTGCGGGTTTTCCTTGTGCTACTGCTGCAATGTGTCTGCTTGCTTGTGACCCAGGAGTGAAAGGTGAAATTCTGACACCAGCACTCATTCTCATGTGCAAGCTTTTGCTTAAATTGATGTATAGTAAGAAAAGTTTTCTACAAGCAAGGTCTTAGAATTCACTACAAACTGTATGTAGCTATCTAAGCATGTAATGAATTTATTTGAAAGGAAATCCATCCCAATACCAAGAAGGTATAAAATGGTAAATAAAGTTGCATGACCAACTATCCTTCTGAATGTAATGGGTAATTTTTTCCCCTCTTGGAGTATACTCAAGTGACCATCTTTCAAAGCTCTTGGCTTATACTCATTTTGAAAGATTGAATTTGATATGAAAAATAAAGGATTCATTTTTTTATTTTTTTGGGGGGGGTGCAAGGCAGTGGGGTTAACTGACTTGCCCAAGGTCATACAGCTAGGTAATTATTAGGTGTCTGAATTTGTCAATTTTGAAGTTGTCAAATTTGAACCCAGGTACTTTATCCACTGTGCCACCTAGCTTTTCTTAGTATAAAGGATTCAAATAGAAATATTTCAGAGATAAATTGTAAAGGGAAAAAGAAAACGTATACTCAATTTCAAAGTTGATGAATATGATTTTAGAAAAAAAAACTGTCTTTAGGAAAATCAGATTAGAGATCAATTTTGATTCTCTTCCATCAGTTTTTTCATTATGAAGTGTTCGTTCTCATGCCAGATCAGTTTACTTCTCTCCCTCCTTTAAGACATGAGGTTAATTTTTAAATTGATTATTCCAATATTTGTATTCCTTCTGGGCATGTGATGCTTGTTCTGGCTTCAATGATCTTCCTATTTTACCTTTACCACTTGTTTTCCCCAACTGTGACTCAGTTGTTTCTGTACTTTCTGGGTGCTATGTCCATTCTATCTAAAATGATGTATCAACAAGCTAGCAAATTGAATAGAGTTGAAGTTGCCATATCCTCCTGTGGATTTAAAGGATGACCTTTACGGTAAGTAAGTGACTTCATAGTACTTATCCCACCAGAACTAAGGAGATTCATGTTAAAAGAAAATGGATTTGGCAGTATTCACTTTAGCTTTGCTAACTAACCTCTTCTGCCATTCTTTGTACATTGCTTCTATTTTTGAATGGTTGAATAGGAAAAACAACATTAAGCAATTCTCATATAACATCTAATGCAGCGGGGAAGCACATAGCCAGAGGTATATATTTTTAGCTTGGAAAGTCATAGGGATAGTGAGTGGAACCATAGTGGGGTAAATTGACATATTCTTTCCAAGAATCATGGGAATTCTCTGATTATAGTTCCAGAGTTGAAAGAATGAATTTGAAGTTGGAAATGGCAACTAGAGCCTGGTCCTAGAGACTAAAGCAACCACCAGTTAAGTCAGCAGGAACCCCAGGAGGGAGGTTCAGGATGCTCTTTTCTAATCCTTTCCTAGCATTTTTTTATATGGCATAGTAAACCCTTAGTATACACTAATGTTCTCATTACATGAAAGCTGACTTTTGTTAGTTTTTCAGTTTTTCATTTATCAACTCTAATAAAATTAGTCTCCAAATAATATTAGCCTATAAATATAATTTAAAAGTATCAAAATTGAGCTGTTTTCTCAAAGATAAGTTTAGGTTAAAGAAAAAAACAAATCAGTGTGAGTACAATAAGCTAAGGATTGTACGTATTGTAAGGATTAATTTGTTGGCGAAGTGAAAAGCATAAAGATTGGTAAAAATGCTCATTCCCATCTCTCCAAACTATTTTTTGTTTTTTGTTTTTGTTTTTGTTTGTTTTACTAGGTGATGGAGTTAAGTGGTTTGCCCAAGGCCACACAGCTAGGTAATTATTAAGTGTCCCAGCCGGGATTTGAACTCAGGTACTCCTGACTCCAGGGCTGGTGCTCTATCCACTGTACCTCAAAAGTTGTGTTTTTTTTAAATCTTTCACTTTGGTTTTTAAATATAGTCCTTAAAAAAATGAAGTACATGTATTCTCCCCAACATATATATTGCTTAACTAGGGAAATATTCACAATGATTTACATGATAACAAAATACAGTATTCTCATTTTGCTTTTTAAAGAATTGGGGCATAGTTATTTCCATGTCCTCTAACTCCTCAAGTATTAATAAAATAGAATCATAGAAATAATATAAGATTAAGCCAAAAAGATATATACTCTATTTCTTATCCACACAATGCAAAGGAAGTGGCATTGTACTCAATCCAAAAAATCATTTCTACTTTGGAATGCTGTCAGAAAGTAGCATTTAATCACATCATTATATGCAGCTTCTCTTTGATCCGTAGACTCATTTTCAATCTAGCAAGATGATGGTCAGTTTATGGCCTATCCACAAAGGGTCCCATGTAAAGTTCATTATTTCCACCATTTGTTAATGGATAGCTTATTACAGTAGAGCAATAGATTTGATGTGAGAAGAACTGGATTTAAATCCCACTTATGACTACCTTGTATGACCTTGGGAAAGTCACTTCTCTGGACCTCAGTTTCTTCATCTATAAAATGAGAGGAATTGGATTAGATGACCTTTTAAGATATTTTTCCACCTTTAAATATGTGATCCTTTAATTTTGGGATCCTAAATCCTAGGGAAAATGTTGTGACCTTGTTACTTTTACTGTATCATACGGATTTAGAAAGCTAGATTTTTGGACATTGCAATTCATATAGGTACCACCAAGTGAATGTAAGTCAAGCTATACTTTCTTCAATGGTAGGATAATACTAAGTAATAATTAGAGAAATTCTCAAGTAAATATAAAGTCTGATAAGACCACAACTGTTTAGTGATTAAATTACTGTAATTTCAACTTTTTAAAATCTTGCTTGAATGAAAACCTTTAATCTACATTATTTCCTCTGTTAAATCTTTTAAGAAAAAGGGGCGGAGTTCAGCTGCCTGCAACTCCACTGTTCTGCTAACTAAAACTTAAGGAATTCTTCTGTACTGGAAAAGGCAGAGGAAACACTTGCAAGAGGGAGGAATTATGTTTATTTCACATACTATTCTCCTTTTAGAAGTCACAGTCAATATGGAAAGAGAGACCTAAGGCTATTTTGAATTTCTACAAGAATTAACATCATCTACAAGTGGTCAGACAGCCCTTGATGAGCTCCTTTTAGGGGGAAACCTAATTAGAAGCAGCCATCATGGCCCCTCAGAAGTCTTATCTTTTTCAAATTATCAATCCACAGTCCAAATTTACCCCAACTTCAACTTCTCTCCAACTGCCACTGGCTCATTTCCTAATTGAATACCTAAATTCTAAGATAATCATAGTGTATGTCCTATTTTCTTGTAAGTAATGGAAATACATAACTGTTCCAGTAATTAATTCTGGACCCCTATATCAGTTTACAAATTGTAGAACCCTATTTTTCCCCGTAAGATTTTCTTTATCAAACCACTCTCAGCTGTAAATAAATAGCTATAGAATTTTTTAAGTGTAGCAAACACAAGGATTTAAATCTTAAACTTAATTAAAATTCATCTTAATGATCATAGCTTAAGTCACCTCTCAATCAAGTGCAACTGCTCACTTCTCACAGACATGAAAACCATAGTCCTACCATTCAGCTTTCATGATGATAAAGTCTCAGCAATTCTTTTCAGGGTATCTTTTCCACAGGATGAGTTTCTTCATTATCAAGGATGATAATTAACTCAGTCTCTCTTATACTCCAGCCTCTACTTCCTGATCCAGCACTAGGCCTACAGCTTCTTATTTGTGAACATTTTTCGGAACTCAGCCTGGACTCACCTCACCACACATCAGCTTGCCTTGCTATGAATTGGGTGCCCATCCCTTCCCCACTACCCATTTCCCACATTTAGCTCTGGGACCAGAAGTCAAATCTACAGTACCACCTTGGAAAAAATATTTCAAACAATTGTTTTATTACTCCCTGCTCCATCACTGACATCTTTGACCATAATACCAGTCCCTGGTTATTTCTTTTAATGTTTTTTCTCATACTAGATTATAAGTCCTTGAGGGCCTGTCTTGCTTTTTGTATTTTTATCACCAAAACTTGACATACCAGAGTAAGTGCTTAATAAATACTTTTAAAAATTCTTTAGTTCATTTTTTGATTTTTTTTCAACATTTCCATATTAAACATGTTGTGAAAGAAGAACAAAAGGAGAGGAAAAGCCATAAGAAAAAAAAATCATAAATTTCAGTCTGCATTTTCTCCCTGTGAGAGAAAAAACAAATCAGTATGATTCTCCCAACACAAGCCCTTTAGAATGTCTGCTTACTAAGCTGCTGAGAGTAGCTGAATCTATAATTTATCATCTCATAATGTTAATGTGTACAATATTCTGGTTCTGCTCACTTCATTCAGCATCAGTTCATGCAAGTCTTTCCAGGATTTTCTGAAGTGTGCCCACTCATAATTTCTTACAGAACAATAGTACTTTATCATTAATATACCACAATTTTGTTCAACCATTCCTTAACTGATGGGCATCCCCTCAATTTCCAATTCTTAGCCTCCACCAGAAAAGAGCTGCTATAAATATATTTGTACTTGAGTTTATTTTTCTCTTCATTCTTGGAGCTTAGCACAGTGTCTAGCAGATAATAGGCAATGAATAAATGCTTGTTGACAACTTGACTTCTATGTCACACACAATCGCTTTGAGGTATGAGATTTAACTCCAGGTAACAGTTAAAACTTACCAATATTTAATTTCCTTTCTATTAAAGGTGTGGTTAAAACCAAAAAAACCTTAGAAACTGTCAGTGGGGCTTTTGAGTTTCAAGTTACACCAACATATACAAAATAAATACAAAGTGTTTACCTTGGAGGGAGGGCACTTAGCTTATGGGGAGTTCAGGAAAGGTGTCCTAAAAAAGATAGTTCTTAAGTTTTAAAGGAAAAGATGGATTTTTAAAGCTGAAGGGGAAGAGGAATAGCATTTCAGGCATGGAAGTCAACTAGTACAAAGGTTTGGAGATAGAAAATGGGGTATTATGTGGAAGAAATAGCAAGAAAGTTTGGGTGGTACATAGAGTGAAAAAATAGAACAATAAGGCTAGAAAGATAATTTGGGGATACATTGTGATGGGCTTAAAAAGCTAGAGGAATTTTAGAGAAAATAAGAAAACTTGGAGTTTAGGGAGAGTAGTGAAGCAATCAGACCTGAAAGTGAAAAACTACTTTTGGAAGTTTTTCAAACACTCTCTAGTGTAGTGGGGATCCAATTAAAATGCAATTGTGAAATATTTTAACAAAAAATATGGTAAAACAAGTTGCTAGTTCAGTCATTTTTCAGTCACATCTGACTCAACCTCATTTGGGGTTAATTGGCAAAGATAGTGGAATAGCTTGGCATTTCCGACTCATTTTATGGATGAGGAAACAGGCAAGTAGGATTGACTTTCCCAGGGGTCATACAGTGTCAGGCCAGATTTGAACTCAGATAAAATCAACTCCAAAACGTCCTAACTCCAGATTCAGCACTGTCCACTATGCCACCTAGCTACCTCATGCTAAAGCACAATGTTAATTTGTGGTTTTCTAAGTTAGCAGATGATCAACCAAGATCTTCATTTCTAACTGAGTTCATCACCTCTGAGGTAAAGTAGAGTGAGCATAGGTTAGAGGAAAGGAGGTAAAATTAAGAGGTTATTGCAATAATTCAGGTTAAAAAAAATGAGGGTCTGAAGGGTGATGATCATGTAAATTGGAGAGGGGAATTGGATGCCTGAGATGTTGTGAAGATAAAAAAGTCATACTTGGTTTACTACTAACATCAGAAGAAGACAGGAGAATGTTTTTTCTTAGTTATCAGAGTTCTCTATATGGCATTCAAAGCTTAAGGTTAGTCACATCTGAAGCATCAAATCCTCCATTTCCCTTCCAAAATAGTGACCCTATTGTGACATAGGCCAAATGAAGTGTGTCCTATATCCATAGAAGATTTATCTAAAACTGGAAGATCTCAGTGATAATCTGAGCCAATCTCATTTTGTAGATAAGGAAAATGAAACCCTATGAAGTGACCCCTTAGGTACCAGAGTATTAAATGTTAGGTGTAGTTATCTTATCCTGAGCATTTGCGTAGAAACCAGTTGGCCAAACCCTGATGGGACATGAGCAATAGAAGTTTGCAAGAGAAAGTCCTCAGCATTGACCTAGGTCTGTGTAAGGCCATAATCTTGACAGTGAGCCCAAGGTTATCATGGAAGAGCGGTGAAGACTCCAGACCAAGTATGGAACAACAGCAAAAACTCTCAATGGTTTTGGCATTCTAATAGGAGAAAGATGGGGCAGACAATATGGAGTGGTAGGTAGAAGACCTTGGATTCAGGAAAGCTTAGGTCTTGAGTCCTGCTTCTGACATATACTGGCAGTGTGAGGCCTGAGTCAATCATGTAATCTCTTAGTGCCCCCAGACAATTCATTAAGACTAAATAATATAGGAGTTACTGGAGAGCATCAGATTTCCTCAAATGCATACAAATAAAAGTGGAGTGAACATGTATATTATGCTAATACAGATTGATGAATCATGAATGATTTAGGCTACTAAGAGATTAAGTGACATCGATTTTCATTTGACCAATATGTATCAGAAGCAGGATTTGAACTCATCTATTCCTGACTCCATGGTCTGACTTCTACTTATGATGTTGTATCATCTGTGCTTGACTTGCCTTAGGTTTTTGTTTTGTTTTGTTTTGTTTTGCAAGACAAATGGGGTTAAATGGCTTGCCCAAGGCCACACAGCTAGGTAATTATTAAGTGTCTGAGATCAGATTTGAACCCAGGTACTCCTTGACTCCAGGGCTGGTGCTTTATCCACTGTGCCACCTAGCCACACCTTGCCTTAGGTTTTGGAGATAGTGTGTTCTCAGAAGAAATTCTCACCCCCAGCCTTGAGATATCTAAGAAATAAATTCATGGGAGCATCCTGAAAGCACTTTATTCTTAGCACCAATATGGGTGGCAGCAGATTGCAGAAATAAAGTGGGAAGTGTAAACTATATGTTGGTGTTGACTTCCTATTCAGTTGTTCTCTGATATAAAGAATGAACAGTCTAGTGAAATGAATTAATAACCACAGAGCTTTCTTTCTGAATCTCTGGGAAACAAAAATCCAATGGACCCTGAAACAGTTGCCTTTGGAGTCTGGTGCCACTTTACAGAGGGATTCAAATTTAGGTCAAGCTTGAGTTCAACCTGGAATATGGATGGGTAGCCTCTCTGCTCCTTCCATGAAGATGTTATTAGCTGACTTTCTAGAACATGGTCAGAGGAGGCCCGACTCTTCTGCCAATCTGTAGAACAGTCCCCTCTGAGCCAGCAACTGGGCTGGGGTACCAAATTCAACTATTGCTCCATTGTCCATGACTAGAATCCTGGAGGAGGAAATAAAACAAACATACTGTTTACAATGGAACTAAAATTCAAAACCTGGAAACAGTGGAGTCCATAAGAGCTAGTATTTCTTCATTTAAAGTTATGAACTAACAAACTCAATTGACCAGACATTGAGATCACAGAATTTCAGAGCTCTACATTTCCCTAATGATCATTCAACCAGATTCTTGGTATTAGTCCCACAACTTGCTTGGCAGCTTCCAGGAAATTTAAACTTCGGGTTCCAGGGGAGCATGGTTGCAGAACTCAATAGGAATAGGCCATTTCAAGACAGGTGAGTTAATTTTACCCTGCTAATGAAGATCTGTTGCCCAGCACAAGTGGGCACAGTCCCAAACACAAATATTCCTGCTTGAATGAGGACCCAGAGAGGTACAACTACCAATTGTGAAGTCAAAACCCCCTAAACCTGCTGATACTGTAACAAATGAGGTAACTCTGGGAAAGACCTCCAATCTAAAAGGTCAAGGTCTCCCATTGTATCCAGGCCAAACCAGGCATCCATTCCTACAATATCAGGTCCCTGGGTTCAGATGGTTCTAGAAGAGATGGTGAGAATGGTGTCTTTGCACAACAGCCCCTCACTTAAATCCAAATTATTTGCATCATGACATCATTGACTTGATGTCATGGCCATCTTTGAGATTAAAGGACAACTTTCTATTATCCAGAAAAAGAATTTCTACCATAACACTCCCAGCAAACAGATCAAACTGCTTGAAGTCCTCCTAAAAAGGGGGACTCACCACCTCTGGCACCAGCCCTTTCCATTTTTAGATAGCTGTTAGCAAATTCTAAAAACAAGCCTAATTTTGCCTTTTTCTAGCTCTCTACTCTTGTTCCTGGTTCTGATGTTGTTCAGTCATGTCTGCCTCTGTGGAACTCTTGGTAGATATTGGAGTGGTTTCCAGTTTCTTCTCCAGTGGATTAAGGCAAACAGAAGGTAAGTAATTTGCCCAGGGATACTTAGTAAGCATCCAAGACCGGATTTGAACTCAGGTCTTCCTGACTCCAGGCCAAGTACTCTCTCCACAACACCTCACTGCCTCCTTGAGACAAAATAACACAAATATAATCGGTTTACTACATGCCAGCCTTACAGGTATTTGAAGATGCCATAGCTCCTCATCCTCCAGCTTGTTTCTTTTTCCTGGGATAAATATCCTCAGTTCCTTCAATTAATCCTCATTTCATAAATTTGTGGCCCTTTGCCGCTCTAATCATCCCTCTTTAGATGTTCTCCTGCTTATTAGCATCCTTTCTAAAATGCAATGTTTAGAAATGAATACAAAACTCCATTAGTGATCAGACCAGGGCAGATTTTTAGGTGACTGTGACCTCTGTAGTTCTGGAAGTTATGCCCCTCCTGAAGAGATCACACACAACACTGTTGACTAATATTGAATTGGACAGTTCCCTTAAACCATTTAATTTTTTTCAAATGTGCCCTTCTCTTCCTCCTATTTTGTACCTGTGAAAATTGTTTCTTTAATTGCAGAGTAAGAGTTTACATTTATACTCATTAAATTTTATTTTATTACATTCCATCAAATTTTCTAGCTCTATCAAAACATTTTTGAATCTCAAATGACTTCTAATAGCATCATCTCACATATAAATTTGATAGAGACACCATCAATGCTTTATCCAAATAATTTATAAAAATGTTAAACAGCATATGAGACCTAGCAACAGTTCCTGGAAATATTCCACTGGAGACCTCCCCCTAAGTTGGCCTGGGACCATGATTGCCTACTCTTGAGTCTAGAACATCAAGCAATTCCAGATCCATTGAGTACCTGTAAAGTTATCCAGTCCACCTCTCCTCTTTTCCACAAGATTAGCATGACCATAACTCACTGTGTAGGTAAGGAAGAAACTAATTAAAATCTCCACAGGGAATATGATATTTGCATAAGTCTGGAAGGCATAAGATGAGAGTCTATCTTTGTGAATCTACAGTTACAAAACTGTATAATATTGGTCATATTACATAACCTTTTTGCAGCCTCAGTTCCCTCCCTTCTAACATGGAGATATTACTTCCCAGGGTTGTTGCTGTTTAAGACACCGTCATTATTTATCAATGTCTTTGTTTATTCACTAATTGTTATCAATATAAAATGCTTCACAAGCTTGAAAGTATTATGGAGATGTCAATTATAATGCATGGTAGAATATGTTCCAGACAAAGGGGAAGTAATTTTCACCTAGAGGCCTGATGTATTTCCTAACTTGCACTGCCATGATTCTGAAACCAGGCTATGGTCCTGTAATCCCAAGGATTGCATGTGTTCTTTCCTCTGTATTCTTCTTGTCCCTTCTGGTCTGAATTCACTCTGTATAGAGCGGAATTCCCCCCTACCTTCAGGGTCCTGTGTACACCCAGGGGAAGGGTTATTAAGATCTTAGTGGCGGACTGAGTTCACAGGGGAACTTGGGTTCAGGACTACAGAACCACAAACAGGGCTTTAGGGTATCTTTCTGGGCAGACACTGGAGGCAAAGACACTGTTTCAAGGGGTTACCTGCTGCAATCCATCACTGTGTGAAGTCGGTGAGCAATAGTCAACACTGTGCAATCTGCAAACTGGTCTCTGAGGATGGCCTGGATCTGGAGATCATTCTGAGGATCCACAGCAGCTGTGGCTTCATCCAGAAAAAGAATTTTGGTTTTCCGGAGCAGGGCCCTAGCCAGACATAAGAGCTGCTTCTGGCCTACACTATGTGGGCAAATAGGAAAAAAAAATACTCAAGGGATGACCAAGAGGTCCCTAAATCCTCCCTTTTCCTACTCCATGTCCTTCCAACCCTCTCCTCCACCCCCAACATTCATATACCATTCTGTTTTTTCAGATAGTCTGAAAGCCAAGGCAGAGACTAAGATTGTGGCTGTTATTTTGCTGATTGCCATCTGCTCATTGTACAACTGGAAAGGAATGGATATTTCTAATCCAAGCTCTAACGCTTATTACCTGTGTGACTTTGAACAAGTTACTCAATTTTTTGAGATCTATTTCCTCACCTGTAAAAATTGAACAATTTGGAGTAAGTGATCTCCAAAGTTTCTTCTAACTCTATATCTCCAATTCTATGATCTGAAAAATCTGGATCCTAGCTTGGATTCTTCCACTTACTACGTGAGGGTGACTTTGAACCAAATCAGTCTCACTGGGCTGAAATCACCCCTATCAAAAAGGGACAAATATAGCCAGAAGGAAAGGAGCTAAATTAAACAGAGTAGGAGTTCATCACCTGGGACCCACAGATCCCCAGTTGATAGATTTAAGGGATCTGTGAATTTGAATTTGAAAGATTACATCTGTTTATTTATTTGTTTGCTAACTTTTGTTTCCTACGTTACCAAAAAGGGTAAGAACTCCTGAAATACATGATCGCTTGCAGTTCTTTCCAGAATATGTTTTATACCACTGAGATCACAAGAGGGTTTTAGTCTAGAGTCCAAACAATGCTTGTCATACCCAATGCCTAGCTCTAGGTAAAGGAGTTCAGTGTTCCTTTTTATTTTTCCCACCTTTCCTCACCTCAGGTTGTCACCTTGGTCTGAGCATTCATATAATAGCTGGCCAGGGAGACCTAAAATGAAAGTCTTGAGCTGAACCATCTCTAATGCTTCCCAAATTTCATCATCAGAATGTTCATCCAAAAGATCAAGGTTCATTCTCATGGAGCCAGGAAACAAGATTGGGTCCTAGGGACAGAAGGGGAAAAGTAAAATCCACCAGTAATATCCTAACAAAACGAAGGACAAGGCCTCTCCTAACTTGAATATGATGTATAAAGTTGACATTCCTATGAATGACTACTAATGGTTTTCTACAGTAACCAACATACCTGAGGGATGATAGTTATTTTGGACCTCAGAGCATGGAGCCCCACTTGACTGATATCTACCCCATCAATCCAGATCCCTCCTTCTGCAGCTTCGATGAGCCTCAAGAGGCTAATGGTAAGGGATGATTTCCCTGCCCCTGTTCGGCCAACAATGCCAACCTAGAGTAAAGGCAGAGGAAGGTGTCATCTTCTGTTATTGGAACTGGCTTCTAAGAAACTCAAGGCAAACCATAAGCCATTCAGAGTAATAGTTTTCTGATGTGTGGTAGTTACAGTGGATGACCAATAGGAGTTCTTGTTTACCTTCTCCTGTGGTTGAATTTTCAGAGTCAAATTCCTCAAAGCCAATGCCAACTCTGGCCTGTACCTTAAACTATAGTCTCGAAATTCAATCTGGCCCATGGTAGGCCAGGTATGACCGATTCCATCAAGGGGCAAGGTCCAAGGGGCCTAGAGAAATGGGAAAATTGCAAAAAGCAGAAGGAAGAAAAATTCTCTTAAAAGAACTTGAAACTGGAGTCTGGGCATTTAGAAGAAAGAAAGACTAAAGGTTTTCCTATGCTTGAAGATAATATAGTAAAATTAGAGGTCATGATAGGTACTTGGGTAGATGTATATGGATCTACGCTGAGCATCCTAAAACAGAAAAGAATCTTGGAAACCAACTAGTCTAAACTATTCTGTATCAAAGATCCTAATGTGCAACATCCTTCAACAAACGGCCAGCCAGCCTCTCATTCCCCAACCTCCATTGATGGGTTACCCCATTCTGCTTTAATTTTTTTCTTAATATCCAATTCTTTCTCCATCCCAAAGTGGTAGGTGAGATATAGGCATGAATTTCTGATTTTTGATAAACCCAGGGCATCACAACATATGGCCAACTAGAAACAGGCACAAGCCTATGGTCGTACCTTGATTAGTAAAGATCACTGTGCTTTGTTTCAAAAGAGAGAAAGTGGAATTACCTCTTTGGAAGTCCTAGAATAGTCTCTCATCCTCTCCACAGAGACAATGTTATTCTGCAGGTCTGTCCAGGAGCGTACTACCCAGTGTAGGATCTCAGTCACCTGGCATGAATAAAGTGAGTGACAAACAGGTAGATGGTCCTGATAACAAACTAGCTTGGTAGATTGAGTGCTAGAGACCTGCTCTTTTTTGATCCTATACAAACATATCCAAGAATACAGAACTAAAAGAGGTCTCAAAGCCATATAATCCAACCTCTTCATTTTACAAATTGGGAAACTGAGGATCATGGAGGTTAAATGACTTGTACAAGGACAAGTAAGAAGCATCAGAAGTGGGACAACCCCAAATCTTCTGTTTCCAATGCCAATGTCCCTTCTGTTTTACTAGCTCTCTTCTCCATTTGAGGACAAATGATAGGGAGCAAAGCAAGCACTCTTTCTTGGGGTGACCTTCAATCAGCCTTCCTTTAGGCAGAAATGCTAACAATCATAAATATTCCAGAAAGATACAGATGAGAAAAGAAAAACAAGATGACCCTGATCCTGGATAATTCAAACAAATGTTGAGCAATCTGGCAGTAAAAACTTGGCCCATCATCAGAAAGGCAGATAGTCATATTTTGTAGTAGAGGAAAGGGTTTGTACTAAAACATTCATACTTTCTCATCCCTTTAGGTCTGAGGCATGCCTACATAAGATGTCTGACTGAGATGAAAGGGAATCACTGTTGACCATGGAGCAGAGTAAAGGAAAGGCTCACATGGTCTTGATTTCCTTATCACTGAACTCTAACCAATGACTGACTAGTCTGAATTCTCAGCCCCATTCACTTACACTGAAGATTCTGGCAAGAGTGCAGAAACTCAATAGTCACCTACAACTCAGTCCTCAGGTAAGTATGAACTTCTCACTTCTGGTGGCAGGTTGGATTCCTTTCCACCATCACTTCCCCTTCCCCAGACCACCCCCACAGTCTCCTTTCAAGTACAATGAGGTGTCAGAAGAATGCAAAAGTGCAGAGAGAGACTGATAGTAGACAAAAGGGTATCATCATTTGGTATGGAAAAGATCCAGCCCTTGGCTTCAGACAGGTGGAAAGCCAGTTAAAGGGTCTGGCAGACTCCAAGTTAATGTGAGTCCTTGAGATTTACTTTATCTAGGACAGAAGATGTCACAATCTTAAGGGATGTTCCCAGAGTGGTGTGCCTTTTTCAGCAACTAACCTTAAACCTGACTTCAAGGTCCTGACTCTGCCACCAGTTGCCCAGATAATATTTTCTAGGTTTTTATACCAAGACTCTTTACACCTATCTTACTGTTACTTCTCTATCCCCTTTGCCAGACTGATCTTCATCCAGGTCATGGCTGCTATTTGGGAGGGTTCAGCAAGTGCTCTCTTCTGGTCTTTTCTACTTCTATATTATTTCACTTGGTGGTAACATTAGCTCCTACAGTTTAGTGATCATCTCCATGCAGATGATTCTCATATCTACTTGTTCAATCTTCACTTCTCTTCTGACTTCTTGTGTTACATTTCCCATTACCTTTTAGACATCTCAAGTTAGATGTCCTGTGGACATCTTAAATTCAAATTCCAATCTGATTATCTCCCCCACCCCGAAATGTTCCCCTCTCCTTAACTTCCCTTTTACTCCTTTTTTTTTTTGCAAGGTTTTTGCAAGGCAATGGGGTTAAGTGGCCACACAGCTAAGTTATTATTAAGTGTCTGAGGTCAGATTTGAACTCAGGTACTCCTGACTCCAGGGCACTCCTGATTCCAGGGCCAGTGCTCTGCGCCTCCTAGCCACTCCTTTCCCTTTAACTCTTTAGAGCACCACTATCCTTCCAATTCCCATATTCCACCACCGGGCAGCCTTGGTGATATCCTCAACTCCTCATTGTCTCTCACTTTCTCCCTATATCCTGGTCAAGTCTGGTGGCTTTTGCCTTCATAATATCTAGTGTATACCCTCTTTCTCTCTCTTCTGAACTGCAACTGCCCTGGCATAATTCCTCATTACCTCACATCTGGACACCTGCATTAGCCTCAAGTCTCTTCCCACCCCAGTCCATCCTCCACTCTAGTGTAAAAATTATCTTCCTAAAATGCAGTTGTAACCTTACTATTCAATAATTTCTGATGTCTCCCTATTACTTTACAGCATCAAAGTCCTCTGTTTGGTTTTTAAAAGTTTTCTAACCTGGTCTTTTTCTCTCTTTTCCTGCCTTTCTCATACCTTAACTTTCTTCCACATATTCTGCTTTCTGGTGACACTATCCTCCTGGCTTTTCCTTACTACATCTACTGACTCTGAGTGCTCCGACTGTGTACCTTGCCTGGAAGGTACTGCATCCTAGCTTCCTAAAATCTTACCTGCTACAAGAAGCTTTTCCCTTAATCTTACTGCCTTTCCAATGAAACTATCCTCAGTTTATCCTATTTATTTTTACAGAATCATTTGCAAGTGGTCTCCCTCATTATACTGTGATCTTGAATGCAGGAGCCAGGTTGTTTTTTTCTGCTGTTGTTTTTATCTCCAGCTCTCAGCATGAACTAAGTAGTTGATTTTATGCAATTCCTTTCACTGTGAGTGCCTCAGTTTCTACTTCCATTGGAATAGGTGATATCACTGGATCATTACTCTACAGTGGGAATGGACCTCAAAACCCACTTAATCCAACCCTTTCATTTTATAAATGAGGAGACTGAGGCCTTCAAAGGCTAAGTGACTTGTATAAGGCCACCCAGGTAAGCCATATATAGGACCTGAGTCTACTCTGACTCAATCTGGGTTTTTTCCCAAAGAGTCAGGGTGCCTTTGGCTCGAGTATTTACTGTCTTTCCTTGGACCTCTGAGGACACACTCTTCATACCTTTTCAAGACAAACTGGCTCCTTTAGTCTGCCCACCCTCAGCTACCTGAGACAGAGAAGGCTGATGGAGTACCTGGAGAGCCATTGAAACAGAAAACCCCACAATCCCTGGACTGAGATGGGGCTTGCTGAACACGGCGAAGAAAGCAGCAGTGAAGATGAGAATATTTCCTAGGAGCTCCATATTGGTTGCCAGCCACCTGTGTGAGAGGAGGTTTGTTTTTTCACACAGGGAGAGGCTAATTTTTTTCCTAATTCTACATTGTCATTTCAACCCTTTGGATAGTTTACCTCATATGGAGATTTCTGATGGCAACAAGGTCTAGTGCATTCAATAAATCTACCCTGAGACATAGTAACCTTGGAGGACTGGTAAGACCCTGGGGCTCCTATCCTAGCACTGAAAGGCAGTGACTCCCTTGTTTTTTGCACATATGTGTGTGAGAAACAGAGGCTCCTCAAGAATTTTGTACTAGACTTAAGTTAATCTATTTTGCTAGCAATGACACACATGGCAATCTATCTCCCATCTCCCTGTCTTTACACTGACTAATTCCAGGTCTGGGATGCTCTCCCTCCCCACACCCACTTCAGAATCCCTAACCAGTCAAGACATAGTTCAAACACTACCTTCTTCAGAAAACCTTCCCTAGATTTCTCCCCTCAATGCAATACCTAATACCTTCTCCTCTATGGTTTTCTTCCATATATTCTGTATATATATATATATATATTACATGTACCTATTTATAGGCATGTTTTTTTTTCTCCATTAGAACATAAGCTCCTCAGTAAGAGATTAAGATATGTTTGTTGCTTAACTGTAAAGGTATAACAAAAGCTTACACACCTGCTCTCCTACAAAGAAGCCTTCACCAGAGACCACCCAGGTAAAGAAGAGGTCTATTAAGGGAGAGGGAAATTTAGGCATTGTGCCTGATAAGCTGCCTCAAGGTGCATCCCTAGTTCCATGACTCCCCAGGAAGCTACAAGTAGAGCAATTTTTAGCTCCTTCCCTCCTCTGAAAGGAAGAAAATATCCTTATCCCATCCCATAGAACAGAGGGTGATTATCAAAGCCTTATTGACTTTCTTTACCATCAGTAAAATCACTGACTAATTGATCTTGGGCAATTACATATTTCTGCAAGGGAAATTTTCAAAATAAATTAGAGAACACACAAAGGTAAGCAGAGCTGGTGTGTGAGGCAGGAAAAGAAAGGAGGGAAAGAAGACCACACTGTATGATTTATCTCATGCCCTTCCCAAACCCAATGCAAGGTTCTAATAGAAGTTTCCTCACCTCCTTTCCCCTTTCTTCAAACCCTTTTATACCTGTCAGCAACCAGCCTGGGGAAGCTGGCTCTCTGGTGCTCATCTATCCGTGAGTCATTCTGTGCCATAAACTGGTCCTGAGCCTGGAAGGCCCGGATCACAGCATTCCCTTGGAATGTCTCTGAGATGTGGGAGTAGATGGGTGAGCGGCTAGCTGACTCCAAGCGCCTCAGTTGGCATGAACTGGCAACATACAGGCTCTGAGATCAGACAACAGACAGACAATGTGGGGTTGGGGTGTGGAGGGGGAGGAGACAATAGCCTTGCTCATAATATAGTAGGATTTAAGAGTTAAGATACAGGCTTGATAGAAACAAACATGGCAGGAGTTAGGAAATTTGAATTCTCCTCTTGAATATGTCACTGCAACCAGTGGCAGGTCTTGGGCATTGTCACTGAACATTTCCAGGTCTGGATTTCATCATCTGTCAAGGTCCTCTTGAGGACAACAAGGAAGACTATCACAAGAGTAACCAGAAATGACTTAGAGGTCACTGAAAAATATTGGAAAAATAAGCCCAAGAGAGAAATGCTTCACCTCAGTCAAGAGATGATCACAGTTAAATGGAAGTTGATAATTAGCTATTCTTCAACAACTTCAGTATGAAAATATGTTGGCTTTAAGTTAGCAATACTGAGGGTTATGAGAGATATTGGAGAAACTAAAGAGGGGAATTTCCTGAGAGATTCATGAGAACAGATGAGAAATCCATTCGTATACAAGAGCCCATGTCTAATATAGCCTTGCTTGGATGTAGAGAATGGCAGCCTAAGTACCAGGAGAGATGAGTGATGTATTATATATATCACTCATCTCTCCTGGTACTTAGGCTGCCATATATATAATACTATGTTTTGCCCCTCTTTCCTTTCTTGGAATTGTCTCTGTTGTATTTTATACCTGAAGCCCAATGTAGAGAGCCATGAGGGGCAGGACTACCACAGCAGCCAGTGGAGTAGTGATCACTACCACCAAAATCACCTCCATGAGTCCAAACAGGAAGCCTAAAAAAGACTTGAACTTGTCTGGCAGCACAGTATCGATGGCATCAGTCTCCTTCGAGAAGCGATTGAGCAAATTTCCTATAGGTGTTTGCTCAAAGAAGGTCATGGGGGACCTGGTCACATCATTTAGGAGCTTCTGGAACAGCTGTTGAGATGCTAGAACTCCTCCCAGTAGGACCACTGCAATGGAACCAAATCTTCCAATGGCTAAGACATAAAGACAGGAAATGAGAACTCATGGGATGGTGAAAGGACACTCCATTTGCAGTACATTTAAATTCTGACTGCCATTTGCTATCAGGAGCAAGTTACTTAAATATCACTGGGGCTCCATTTCACCAATTGAAAAATGAGTGAGACTATTGTCTCAGGTTCCTATGACCCTAGGGATGCATGTAGGCAGAGCAACTATTAGTTGAGGGAGGGAAGAAAGAGGGTGGAGAGTGGGAAACAGATAAAGGATTCTTTTAACTAAAACTAAACTTAACTAAAATTAATTAGCAGTGCAAATTAGGTGATTTATAATGTCTAGTCTGCTGTATCATCATCAAGTTCTTTATAATCCTAAAAGTCTATGGTAAAAATGAGTCAAGTGACTTACCCACTGATATAGTCCAGGTCTGGGACCCAGTTCTACCTGGGCCTCAGTTTTAACATGTATAAAACAGAGAGAGATGGTGCCTGTATTGCCCATTAAATAAATTAATGGTGTGAAAGTATATAACCCAGTATAAAGTTATATAATTGATGATGCAGAACTTGTGATAATTTAACCGAGTTTGTGGGGAATACACATTTATATGGCATCTTCTCTATGATAGCCATTGGGCTAAGCAATTTACAAATATAATCTCTTAATCTTCTCAACAATCCTGGGAGGTAGGTGCTATTATTATTCCTTTTTTCACAGATGGTAGAGATCAAGTGACTTGCCAGCTAATAAGTGTCTGAGATCAAATTTGAACTCAGGTCTTCTTAATTCTAAGCCCACTGCTTTATCCTTGGTGCCACCTCGCTGTCTAGGAAGGGTTTAACTAAGCCAATTCAAAGGTGAACCAAATGGCTAGGATAAGAGTGAACCTACTAAAGAAACCAAACTGTTCAATAGTCCTCAAGTACCTTAGAAAATCCAGTTTACCTAACTAATATAATTATAACTATCTCTTTTTTTAATTAACAATTCACTCAGAGAACAATTAACTTCTCTTAGCCTTAGTATAAATTGTATAAATTGAGAGGGTTAGACTGCTACTTGATTGGCTCAATTATTATAGAATTCTGAGTTATTGTAGCTGGAAGGGGCCATCTAATGCAACCCCTCACTCAGAGGTGGAAACTGGGATAGATTAAATGAATTGACTTGACCAAGGTCACATAACAAATTAGGGATAGGGTAACAATACTCGAATGTAATGAAACTATATTTATTTAAAGATTATTCTAAATTCGGGGGCAGATAGGTGGTGCAGTAGATAGAGTACTGGCCCTGGAGTTGGGAGGACCCGAGGTCAAATTTGACCTCAGACACTTAACAGTTACCTAGCTGTGAGACCTTGGGCAAGTCACTTTAACTCCTTTGTCTTAAATAAATAAAATTTAAAAGATCATTTTAAATTCAAATAAATGTTATAAATATAGAAAATATCTTCTCCCAATTAATCAGAAAGTATAAGGTGGTGGAATTTTTTAAAGAACCCAGAGAACCATCAGGACAAGTTACCCTATTAACAAATTTGTGTGCATAATAAATAGAGGGGTGATAAAAGAAGCTATATTTGGGAGAATCTTCAGCCTTCTTCCCAGGTGCCTGGTTTCCTGAGGAGTTTCTTATCCAGCTTTGGGAAGATCATCCATTGGTACATGAAAGGTTGCTTGGGAAAGGTGTTGCATGTTTATTTCTTATGGTTCATATCCAAAACATCTGGAGTACAAAATACATGATCTAAATATTTCTTTGGTTCTTAGTGTCTGTTTCTAAGGCATAGAAAAACCCAGGGTGTCTCTTTTCCTGAATCACAAGGACAGTACAGAATCCAGACTGTATTGAGAAGTGTAACACCTGGGCTCCTTATGAATGTTGGGGAGATGAAGAGGAAAACTGGGGAAGTCAGAGTTGTGACAGGCATCTACTCTATGATAACCATACTGAAGAGAAGAGAGAACCACAAAACACATGGGGAGCAGATTGTAAGGATGAAAGAGGAAATGGTATGAGGAGAACAGGTTAGGGACACCTTGGAAACAGCCTAGCAGCCCAAAGACCCCGACCCGAAGTCCGGTGTGCTGCTGCGTCCCGTTCACGATGGGGTCATCTGCCCAAAGACTAAGCCAGTAACCTCGAGAAAATGAGACCACCTGCTGACAGAGGAATAAAAACACCACGGAAAGGCAGATCGGTGTCCCCACTGCCCTCAAGTAGGCCAGGTACAGGGTGGTATTCACCTGAAACACAAGACAAGTGGAGGGAGAATAGGAGGAAAGACAGACATAAGGGGAGGGGGAAAGAAAAAGGAAGTGAGGCAGAAGGGAAGAAAAAAAAATCCAATTAAACTTCTTGAAATGTTCTATGGCGGGGCGGCTAGGTGGCATAGTGGATAGAGGACCAGTCCTGGAGTCAGGAGTACCTGACTTCAAATCCGGCCTCAGACACTTAATTACCTAGCTGTGTGGCTTTGGGCAAGCCACTTAAACCCCATTGCCTGGCAAAAACTAAAAAAAAAAAAAAAGGAAAAATGTTCTAGGGCAAGAATCAATGATTCTCAAGTCCACTAACCAATCATCTCTCTCCCACAAGAACTGCAGCCTCCTCTCTAAGTCAGAGTCCTAGCTAGAGTCAATACACTCTCCTTTCTGAAATATTCCCTTACTCTTACATCAGGGTGTCTTAGTGTCTTTTTTTATTCATTTATTTTCAGTTTTAAAACTACCAGGACATTTTTTAAAAGGTTAAAAACATACAGTAATGCAGTGACCTTTGGGGCAAAGGCTTGGGACAGCCACAGGCTATTGAGGGAAGAAGAAAAGAAACAACTATTACCTGGCCATATTGTACTCTGTCCCCTTCAGTCAACTGTCCTTTCATCCTGGTGCCCTCCATCTGGCTCTGCAGGGTTGTGCTGCCCTTTTCATGGGAGTTCTTCATGAAACTTCAAAATAGAACCAGTGGTTAAGTCAAATTTAACTTCTGAATCTTTCCCTCATTGGTCATCTGCACT
Source organism: Macrotis lagotis (assembly GCF_037893015.1). Taxonomy (NCBI): domain Eukaryota; kingdom Metazoa; phylum Chordata; class Mammalia; order Peramelemorphia; family Peramelidae; genus Macrotis; species Macrotis lagotis. The sequence continues at coordinate 119,136,255 of NC_133666.1, forward strand.
AACATATTAAAATTATAATTTTTCTAAGTTTCACTTAGACCTCTGAGAGAAGAATTCTCTGAGATTATTTCCTGTAGAAAATAAAAGGAAGGCAAATTATGTGGGGTGGTATTTGTGCAAGATTCAGGAATCTTGTGCCTAATATCCCTAATAGACACAAATCTCAATTTTTTATGTATGGGTAGATTTTAAATGTGTTGTGTGGATAAAGACTGAAAGACAGTAAACAAACATAGCTAGGAACAGCACTCATTGACCACTCATGCTTCCTGCATGGGACATACCTGAGGAGCTAAACATTCATCAAATCTACATCAGATTTCCAAATTGATTATTTGTTTAATTAAGGTTATCATTGGAAGGACTGCCATAATTGTTTGTGTCTTGAAGACAAAGTATTTACTTTGTTTACATATGAAAACTAAGGTGAGGTATTCTAATCTGTTTTATTAAGGACTTTTGTCCTGTCATATCCCAGGAAAATATTTGCTGAACTTGGCATCCTGGTATAAAATGTTTAAAATATGAAATTCAAATTTACTTGAGAAAGAATAAATTTCTAATAATTTTATCATTGATATTTTAATTGTATTATTAATATTTATCATAGTAGTATATGTCTTTTTAATTATTAATATTAATATATTATTAATAATATATAAACAAAAATTTAGTTTAACTTCTATTATCTCACCTGATCTTCACAGAGGCCCTGTGAGGTAGGTAAAGCAGGGATTGTTAAATAGTTTTTATAGATGAGAAAACATAGTCTCAGAGAGGGTGGTAAGCAAATTGGGGCAGCAAGGTGGTGCAGGAGATAGAGTGACAGGTCTGAAGTCAGGAAGACTTCTTGCATTTAAATCTGGCATCAGAAACTTATTACTTATGTCACCCTGTTACTTAGCCTAATTTGCCTCAGTCTCCTCATCTGTAAAATGAGATGAAGACGGAAATAGCAAACCATTCTAGTATCTTTGCCAAGAAAATCTCACATGAGGTCACAGAGTCAGACATGACTGAAGGACTAAACAAGACCATGAGTAAAAGAATTGGTTCTGCCCCAGATTTCTTATTCCCTCTAGTCTAGTATTCTTTTTCACTATCGACATTTTCATTGACCAATATTGTAAAGGTAAAGGTTTTTAATACTTAAGTCATTAAATTTTGGAATATAAACATAAACATGAACAAAAATTAGTGAATTTTCTAATTGTTCTGCCCTACTAGCATACACATTATCAAACATTGGGTCTTTGGGTCCTGATATGTTCATATCATATATTTATTGATTCACATCTTACATATACAGATGTCAGTTTTAAATTTTGCCTACTTTCTCATTTATTGTAGTTTGTGTTCCATATGCTAATAATAATACTCTAATTGGGGCAAAATGTTTTTCTATATTAGAAATGAAAAGACAAGGAAATTTAATGTTTTTTTACAAGTCTGTAAAACTGGTAGAACTATTTGTTTTCCAGCTACCCATACCCATGGCCACTGTTTGTCTGACTTGGGTTCTCTCAATGTAGTCTTTAAAGGTCTTGTGCTCCCATCTTTAGACTTGCTCTTCTCCCTTTCTCATCTGAGAACCTTAACTGTTGATATCCCAAATCGTTCTCCAGTGCAGTGCCACTGGGATGAGGCCTTGAATGTTTTCTTCAAGGGGACTTCCTTTGCCCTGCTTTGGACCTCAATTAAACCTGGTTTGTACTTATATCTGACCCAATTCTCATGTCTGTAGCTGTATACATTCACCATTATGTTCACTAACACTGCAATCAGCTGCTCTGAAAAGAGAATGAATCTATCAATGCACAGCCTTAAGAAATAAACTGGAACAATATGCCTACTAACCAAATAATAGGGTCCTGTCTGTGCTAAAATATGGCAAAAGGATTGGTGAAGTTATTCCTTTGTGTAAGGCTCTATGTTCTATGAATATACAATTAGGAGTAAGGTAGTACTTGTCCTCAAGAAATAAATAAATAATCTATACTTGCTTACTAAAAGATGAAGGAGAAAAATTTGGAATTCAAAATCTTATAAAAAAGTGAATGCTGAAAATTGTCTTTATATGTAATTGGAAAAAATAACGTACTATTCACATTAAAAAATGTATAATCTAGCTGTGGAAGTGGGAGAGAGGGTGACAAGTAACATAAATAATTATAGCATGAAGAAGGCTGTAATGAGCAAGACATAGGTAGTATTCAAGTAATCCTTATTATGTAGACAGAGGCTGCAAATCCCATGACACCCTCTTGGAAAGTCAAGTTTTGTCCCCAGAGGGTTGCTAGCTATATATCTCCTTTAAAGTTCCAAAGTTCTTTAACAATTCAGAAGAAGAGTAAATCACAAAGGAAAAAAAGAAAATTCTGGAAATTACTGATCACTAGGACTCCTTCTCTCCATTTCCACTTTTCCCTTTTTTTCTCCTCTTCACCATACCAAGGAACCTCAGTAGGAGCTTCTGAAGTTTTCTAGATTTCTGTGTTCTCTTTCTGTCCTGGAAATTACAAAGGTAATAGAATTACACTGACCTGTCAGTTTTTCCTGCAGATGTCCCAATTTCTGAAATGTTCCTGGAGCTCTTCTTAACCATTTCTGAAAGAAGCATTTTTGAGAAATGGGAAGTTTTCTCCTGGGAGCTGTCTGCTTCAGAGGATCAATAAGGCTTTAGAGATTTAGATGCAGGGCACAGGAAGCCTAATTGTGTATTGACCTCCTCCCCTTGAGTAGAAACCTCAAGAAGCTGCCCCACCTTACCCCTTTCAAAAAAAGAGACATCTCACCTTGCAATCTAAGTGCAGGGAATTACCTTGGCTATAGTGGGCCTCTTTCTGTTCTGACTGGCCCAGAAATTCTGCAAAATAACCCTTCCTCAGTAGTAGCTCCTGATAGGAACCACTCTCAGCAACTGTTCCATCTGCCATCACAATGATATGATCCACCCATGGTAGGATGTGGACTGCATGGGTTACAAGAATGCGAGTCTAGGAAAGACAGAGTTGGGTCTTTAAAAAAGGTGCTTTTAAAAAAAAATAGGAACTTAACCAACAAACAGGAACATTTCAATATACAAAGAAGAGGGAATTGTGTATGAAAATGTGAACTTCCATTATATGTAATATCTTTATAGAAGGGTATTCAGCTAGGTCCTGATTAGTAAGAATTTTTGAATCTCATGAAATAGTCACATGTATTTAATTTGCACTATTTTAAATTATATTTATAAAATAAGGCAATTGGTTTCAATTCAATGGTAAAATGCGGTGTGAATAAAATCTCAATCATGAGACAACAGAATGTCTTATTTGTACTAATTGGAACCCAGCTATAGATTATAAATTCAATATGGTAGCAACACAACTTCCATATTGAAGACACGGGCTCAGTAACTTAGTCAACTGTAATCTTTCCCTTTCCCTAAACCTCTTTCTTGGGTAAAGATACCTGGGAAGACATATATCTAGGGAAGACTCTGGGTTGACCTTAGAATTTTGGCTTTCAGGTTCATAGGAGCATAGATTCATAACTGGAAAGGACTATGAAGGCCATAAGTCCAATCACATAATTAAAAGGTTTCACAGCATCACAATTCCCATATTTTACTCACTGTATAGAATCTTGAGACTAGGAAGACTGAGAAAGTCACTGAGCAAAATCAATTTCCTGATGCCAATATTGCCCATTAAACATCCAAAAAAGATGGTGATCTTCCCTATGTATTTCAGAATATAAATTTATATATGTGTTCATGTACTTGAATATGTAGTGGCCTGCTTCACTTTATATTGCTGAACAGCATTTAACTAAAATTGTGTTGACTAAATCTTATTTTCCCACTGATTTCCTTTATAATTTCAGACATTCTTCATACTTATTTCTGTTTGATCCTCTCTCGGTAGCAGTTTCCAACTTTCTCAGCTTTCTAGACTACTTTGTCTAAAGGTCTATCAGTAAACACTTAATCTTCAAGAAGAGATCAAATATTTAAAAGAGCCCACAAAGTGAATATGTAGTCTGAACAATGTTCTCACTAGGTCAGGGTAACTGGGATTTTACTCCAGGGTGTGAATTTTACTTGTACTCCATCATGCAGAAATAACTAAGTTCAAGTAATTAGTTGTCAGTTCCAGGTCCCCTTTCCCCTCACTTGTCCTGTTCCCTCATGTGATGGCAGATTCGGTAACTGGGGGTAGAAATGGAATCCCTAGGTCTCTAGAGCAGTGTCTTGGAACTTGTGTCCTGAGGTCTAAGATCTCTTATTCCTCCTGCTACCCAGTTGAATTTGTCTTAAAAGAAATGAAAATGTTATAATACCTACTATACTGCTTTTTGGAGTCGAAGGTACATTTTATGGTATTTGTTTTAGATAACAGAATTTCTAATGAAAACTTTGGAAGTAAAATGCTCTCCCCCCACCCCTGCCAACTCAACAATTTAAAAAAAAATTTGAAGTTTCAGCTATTAGATTTTTCTCATGCCTCCTGGATTTTAACACAAAATACAAACAACCTCACTAAATACTGCCTTATACACTCTCTTTGTTGCACCAACTAAAATGATGTTTTGTCCTTCCTTTTTTAAAATTTTTTTTTAGGTTTTTGCAAGGCAAACGGGGTTAAGTGGCTTGCCCAAGGCCACACAGCTAGATAATTATTAAGTGTCTGAGGCCAGATTTGAACTCAGGTACTGCTGACACGAGGGCCAGTGCTCTATCCACTGCATCACCTAACTGCCCCTTGTCCTTCCTTCTTGAAGATCATGACATCAAGAGAGTTGATGCCATATCAAGCACATGAATTGAATTTGAGTGACAGGGTGCTGTCACCAGCTTTACTTTTTCTTCCAGAGCTATCTGGGTACAGACATGAAACAGGATGACTGGAGATAGCCCTGAATAAGAGGCAATCAGGATTAAGTGATTTACCCAAGGTCCCATAGTTGGTAAATCTCAAGTGTCTGAGGCCAGATTCGAACTTCAATCCTCCTGACTCAAAGGTCAGTGATCTATCCACTGAGCCATGTAGATGCCCATTCCAACTAAAATATAAGGTCCTTGAGGGCAGGAGACATACATATTTCATATTTGTCCCATAGCAGTCCTTCACATTCTGCAGAATACAAATAATCATATATTGAGGAGAAAAAAGAGACACCGTTCTTCTCTTTCTTGGGGAAAGAGGAGAAGATAGAAAAGGATAGAAGCAATGGGACAATAGGATGTATTTGGAGCTCAGAATGGATTGAGGGCTGAGTCCTGGTTAATTGTGAAAGATGATTGGGGGTGGCTAGGTGGCGCAGTGGATTGAACACTGGCCTTGGAGTCAGGAGTACCTGAGTTCAAATCTGGCCTCAGACACTTAATAATTACCTAGCTGTGTGGCCTTGGGCAAGCCACTTAACCCCATTGCCTTGCAAAAAAAAAAAAAAAACTAAAAAAAAAGAAAAAAAGATGATTCTAGTCTGAAGCCTCTGAGACTGGGAGAGATGGGTTAGGCTTCATGTTCTATGCCCTTTGGGTACCATACCATTCCCTGTAGCAATCCACCTGGCCCAATAACATGGTCAAAGATGTGTTGACCAACATGAACATCCAAGGCTGCAAGAGGATCATCCAGTAGGTAGACAGATGCTTTCTTATACACAGCACGGGCCAGACTTAGCCTCTGTTTCTGGCCTCCAGAAAGATTAATTCCCTGAAGAAGAGAATCCAAGAGAGGGTTAGTTCTGAATATCAGTATGTTTCCCTATTGATGTAAATTGGCTAGTTTGTCTTTGCTAACTTCCTGTTGGTCTTGAGATATTAGATATTAAGTCCCCAAAATTCCTGCAAAAGACTAAGATCTGGAACAAAGAGGGTTACTTCCCAGAGCCCTTCCTAATCCAAACAATAGAAATCAACTTAGAATAGGGAAATGAACACAGTGGTTTCATATAGGCAACTTTGGACTTTTGTGAAATCTCAGAGGAGTAGGATAATAAACTTTTTATATGAAATTGTAGATCTCTATTATATACATCTTAGATGGTATCTAGGGTAAAACTGAATTTGGAAGTAGGAAGATGAGTTCAAATCTAGTTTCAGATACTAACAGTGACCATGGAGAGGTCACTTGACCTCTGACAACTTGATCTTAGATTCCTTATCTATAAAATGTGATAATAATAATAATAGCAACTATTTCCTAGGGCTTTGTGAGGATCAAAAGAGATAATACTTGTAAAATGTTTTACAAATCTTAAAAGCATGATATATTGTTTGCCATTTCCTTTTACAGTTCATTTTATAAATGAGGAACTGAGGTAAGCAGGTGTAAATGCCACACAGGTGGCCCTTAAAATATCATAAAAAGGGTAATCTATTATATACAACTTGCTTTTCTTTTAAAAAAAAGACAATACATACTTTTCAAAACTCTCCTTTTTGTCTGTGAGAGTCCTACATTTTAAGAGATTGAAGAAACTGGTCATCCAGTTCACTTCATTTTTACAAATGATACAAATGAGGTCCAGAGTATGACCTTGATTTGAGAGCAATTGATTTAGTATAGAGATGATAAACTTCCGTTACGAGCACTTGGATGCTTGGATAGGGAGGTGGGAAAGCCCTGAATCCTACTTCCTCAAATCCGGGTTCAAGTTTAGCTTGGCTAACTAGCCATGAGAAGTACCTGGGCCTTAGTTTCTTCCTCTATGAAATCAGGAGTTGGACTAGATGATTTTAAAGGTCCTTTTTTGTTCTAATCAGGTAGCTAGATAGTACAGTGGATAGAGCAGTGGCTCAGAATCAAGAAGACTCATGTTCTTGAGTTTAAATCTCATCTCCATCACTTACTAGCTGTGTGATCCTGGGAAAGTCACTTAACTCTATTGACCTCAGTTTCCTCATCTGTAAGGATGAGAAGGAAACTGTAAGTTACTCCAGCATCTTTGCCAAGAAAACCCTAAATGGGGTCACAAAGAGGATACAATTGGATAATAATAACTTGCTCTAATGTTCTGTGATGCTATAAGATCCTATAATCTATATGAGACTTAACAAAGATAAAACATCTAGTTAGCCACACCATCTTCTACAGGAAGCCTTTCCCAGTCCCTCTTAATACTAGTGCCTTCCCTCTGCTGATTATTTCCTATTTAACTTGTACTTTGCTTTTTTATATTTGTTTGCATATTTTCTCCCCCATTAGATTGTGGCAAGGGTCATCTTTTGGTGTCCTCTTTTTGGTATTCACAGATCTTACTTACCACAGTGGCTAGTCTGTATTAGGCATTTAATAAATGTTTGTAGACTGCCTGTCTGTCTCACAGCTCCATCAATTTCCAGGAAGGATCCCCTTTACTACTTTTTATTATGTTTCTTTTTTCATTTTCTCCTTCCTTACCCATCTTTTCCTTTTTCTACTTCCTTACCCATCATTTCTTCTTACAATACTTTCTTTTCTTCTCATCACCCCTAGAAATGTCTTAGCTTTACCAAATGATGCCTCCAAGTTATCACTTGGATCATATACAGGCAGTGAGGTGGTACAATGGACTTGAAGTCAAAAAGATCAGAGCTCAAATCCAGCCTTACATACTTAGCAGTTATGTGATTCTGAGCAAGTTACTTAACTTTTCTTGGCCTCAGTTTCCTTATCTATAAAATGGGAGGGGGGAGGTTGGAACAGGGTGCAGATTTGACTGCCCTGGCAAGTAGGAAGGACACTGAGATGTGAAAGCCAACTAACCTGTTCACCTATCTCTGTGTGAATTCCAGCAGGAAGATTTGCAAGGTCCACATGCAGAGCACAAGCTTCCAGAACTCTGTCTAACCATGGTGTATCCAACTTCTGTCCAAAGCACACATTCTCTTCCACTGAAGCATTTTGGATCCAGGCTTCTTGGGGTACATAAGCCATTGAGCCCTAAAGAGGAAAAACCCCAAATAGCATATATGACAAAGAGGGCAAAAATGAAAAGGAAGTCCCCATATAAACAAAATACTCATAGTAGACCTTTATGTGGCAGTAAAGAACTGGAAACAAAAAAATAGGTGGCCATTGAAAAGGAAATGGTTAAACAAATTGTGAATTCAATGTAATATTACTGTGCTGCAAGAAATAATAAATATAAAAAAGAAAAACATATGAAGATTTATACGAACTGGTATAGAGTGAAGTGAGCAGAACCAGAAAAACAATAAAGACAGTGATGCAAATGGAAAGAACTACAGCAGCAGCATCCACAAAACTAAGTGCTGTAAAATTATAATGACTCTAAACAGATATTAGAAGGCACTTCTCCTTGCTTTTTTTTGGGGGGGGAGCACTAGGCAATGGGGTTAAATGACTTGCCCAAGGTCACACAGCTAAGCAAGTATCTGAGGCCAGATTTGAACTCAGGTACTCCTGACTCCAGGACTGGTGCTCTAATCCCCTGGGCCACCTAGCTGCCCCTTCTTGCTTTTTTTTTTTTGAAGTTTTAAAGTAGAGGTTTTTATAGGGATCTAAAAGTACCTGAGATATACAATGCTTTTAAGTACCTTTGCAAAGCATTTTACCTTGGTTATTTTATTAAAAAATATTTTTATTTATTTTTTCCAACAACATGTAATGGTATCATCAATCATTTTTTTAAACTATTTTATTTAGGGGCACCTAGATGGCGCAGAGGATAGAGCACCAGCCTTGGAGTCAGGAGTACCTGGGTTCAAATCTGACCTCAGACACTTAATAATTTCCTAACCATGTGGCCTTGGGCAGGCCACTTAACCCCATTGCCTTGAAAAATCTAAAAAAAAAAATATTTTATTTAAGGCAATGGGGTTAAGAGTGACTTGCCGAAGGTTACACAACTACACAATTATTAAGTATCTGAGGTCACATTTAAACTCAGGTCCTCCTGATTCCAGGGTTGGTGCTCTATTCATTTTGCCACCTAGCTGCCAGAATCAATAATTTTTTATTACTAAAATATTCTTGTTTAAGAGTGAATAAAATACCCCTCCCCCCATGAATATAGACTTGCTTGGGCGATAAAGTAAAGGGGAGAGAAGAAAAGATTAAAATTAGGGGCGAAGCCAAGATGGTGACATGAAAGGATCAAGTCTTAGGAGCTCTCTGATAAAAACTCATAAACTAAGGACTCTAACTAAACTTTCGAGAGACAGAACCCACAAAGGGACCAAGTGAGGCAGTTCTCCTACTCAAGGTAACCTGGAAAAGAGCAGAAAGGCTCTGCTCCCCAGGTTCGGAGGGGCGGCCCGCCGGAGGGGTGGGCTGCCAGAGCGAAAGAACTTCAGCCTCCCGGAGGCAGCCCCAGGGTGGTGGGAGCCATGGCTCACAGCAGCGGGGGAGTCTCCTGAGCTGCACCCTGGGGAGCACCGGGCACAAAGTGGGGCAACAGCGGGGGACCTCTGCCAGAGCGAGCACGTGGAGCCCAGCCCTCATGGCACACAGCGAGCAGCGTGGTCTTTGGGCAGCCCAGACCCGGAAACAGAAGCAGGCCGAGCTGGTAAGCAGGAGCCTCCAGGGCATGAGCCCATTGAGCTGAGGGAGGGGAGTGAAGAGAGACTGCCTAGCTCTGTCCTCTGCCTCTGGAACAGGTCTCTGGGGCTCTGAACACATTCAGATCCTGATCCCAGTCTAGGCCTCCCCATATAACAACAGGGCCCCCCCACCTTGGCCCCGTGGCAGAGGGGGGCGCTTATGGTTATTCACAGAACAGGAGGGAGGACAGACCCTCATACACTGAGACCCTTGTGGGAGTGTCCCAAAAGCTCAGGAAGCACCCTAAAAAACAGGCTTAAGCTGGGAAAATGAACAAGCAAAGAAACAAGAGGAAGACCATTGAGAAATATTTTGCAGATGAGCCCAAGAAGGATCAAAATACTCAGTCTGAAGATGAGGAAGCATAAGCTCCTGCATCTAAAGACTCCAAGAAAAACAGAAATTGGGCTCAGGCTATGACAGAGCTCAAAAAAGATTTTGAAAATCAAATGAAGGAGTTGGAAGAAAAACTGGGAAAAGAAAGGAGAGAGATGCAGGAAAAATATGAAAATGAAGTCAACAGCTTAGATCAAGGAAATCCAAAAAAAAATGCTGAAGAAAATAGCATGCTAAAAACCAGCTTAGGTCAAATGGATAAAACAGTACAAAAAGTTATTGAGGAGAAGAATGCCTTAAAAAGCAAAATTGGCCAGATGGAAAAAGAGATAAGAAAACTCTCTGAGGAGAACAAATCCTTCAGACAAAGAATAGAATTCAGGGAGATTGATGAATTTACCAGAAATCAGGAATCAATACTTCAAAACAAAAAAAAATGAAAAATGTGTGAAATATCTCATTGAAAAAACAACTGATATGGAAAACAGACTTAGGAAAGATAATTTAAAAATTATTGGAATACCTGAAAGTCATGATCAGGAAGAGCCTTGAGATCATTTTCAAAGAATTACTACAGGAAAATTGCCCTGATATTCTAGAAGCAGAGGACAAAATAGAAATGGAGAGAATCCATCGATTCCCCAGAGAAAGAGATCCCAAAAAACCAACCCCTAGGAATATTATAGCCAAGTTGCAGAACTCCCAAGTCAAAGAGAAAATATTACAAGCAGCCAGAAGGACACAGTTCAAATATCGTGGAGCTGCAGTCAGGATCACACAGGACTTAGCAGCAACTACATTGGAAGCTCATAGGGCTTGGAATATAATATACCAGAAGGCAAAAGAGCTTAGAATGCAGCCAAGCAAGGCACCCAGGTCTGAATCCGGCCTCAGACACCCAAAGACCACCCTGCTATGTGGCCCCAGGCAGGCCATCCAGCCCCACTTGCCCTGCACCCTCCCCCAAATAATAATAACAAAAAATGTGCTTGAGTCTTTGTTCCAACACCAACAACTCTGTCATGGATGGATCTCATTCTTTATGATAAGTCCATCACAAAAGTTACTTCCATATTTTTCCAATGTTGCGATTGCTGATCACAACTCCCTCCTTTCTTATTTCTCCACTACCATGTACTGTATTTTTTCTCTCCTTTCACTCTGATTCTGCTGTAGGGTTGTTGACTGGCTCAGCAGACAGATCCCTGGTCCTGGGGCCAAGAAGCCCTGAGCCCCCATACCACCCCTTAGGCCCAGAATCCACCTGGCCCTATGGTCCTGGACAGGCCTTCCAATCCCAGCCCCTTGCAAGAAGTAAAAAAGAAAATGTGTTATATCTGACCACTCTCCCAACATGGTCCATCCTCTCCTCCTTTATTCACATTCCCACCCCTTCCCCCTGCTCCCCTCCCTTCTTACTCCAGATGCCTATACCCCATTGAGTATATATGCTGTTTCCTCTCCTAGCCACCTCTGATGAGAACAAAGGTTCCCTCATTCCCCCTTGTCTCCCCCCCTTCCATATCATTGCAATAGCTCATTGTAATAATAAAAAAAATCTTATTATATGAAATATCTTGGCCTATTCCCCCTCTCCTTTTTCTTTCTCCCATCACATTTCCCTTTTTTTCTATTGGCTCCATTTTTACACCATATTTTATCTTTGAATTCAGCTTTCTCCTGTGCCTCAACTATAAAAGCTTCCTCTACCTGCTCTATTAACTGAGGAGGTTCATATGAGTATTATCAGTGTCATTTTTCTATGCAGGAATACATGCAGTTCATCCTCATTAAGTCACTCATATTTCCCCCCTCTCCTCCAGTCTCCATGCTTCACCCGAGTCCTGTATCTGAAGATCAAACCTTCTGTTCAGCTCTGGCCATTCCAAAAGGAACATTTGAAATTCCCCTGGTTCATTGAAAGTCCATCTTTTTCCCCTGGAAGAGGACATTCAGCCTTGCTGGATAGTTCATTCTTGGCTGCATTCTAAGCTCTTTTGCCTTCCGGTATATTATATTCCAAGCCCTACGAGCTTCCAATGTAGTTGCTGCTAAGTCCTGTGTGATCCTGACTGCAGCTCCACGATATTTGAACTGTGTCCTTCTGGCTGCTTGTAATATTTTCTCTTTGACTTGGGAATTCTGGAACTTGGCTATAATATTCCTAGGGGTTGGTTTTTTGGGTTCTCTTTCTCGGGGGGGATCTGTGTATTCTCTCCATTTCTATTTTGCCCTCTGCTTCTAGAATATCAGGGCAATTTTCCTGTAGTAATTCTTTGAAAATGATGTCAAGGCTCTTTTCCTGATCATGACTTTCAGGTATTCCAATAATTTTAAAATTATCTTTCCTAAGTCTGTTTTCCATATCAGTTGTTTTTTCCATGAGATATTTCACATTTTCTTCTAATTTTTCTTTTTTGTTTTTGGTTTTGAAGTTTTGAGTCCTGATTTCTGGTAAATTCGTCAATCTCCCTGAATTCTATTCTTTGTCTGAAGGATTTGTTCTCCTCAGAGAGTTTTCTTATCTCTTTTTCCATCTGGCCAATTTTGCTTTTTAAGGCATTCTTCTCCTCAATAACTTTTTGAACTGTTTTATCCATTTGACCTAAGCTGGTTTTTAGCATGCTATTTTCTTCAGCATTTTTTGGATTTCCCTGACTAAGCTGCTGACTTCATTTTCATGTTTTTCCTGCATCTCTCTCCTTTCTTTTCCCAGTTTTTCCTTCCAACTCCTTCATTTGATTTTCAAAGTCTTTTTTGAGCTCTGTCATAGCCTGAGCCCTATTTCTGTTTTGCTTGGAGTCTTTAGATGCAGGAGCTTGTACCTCCTCATCTTCAGACTGAGTATTTTGATCCTTCTTGGACTCATGAGCAAATTATTTCTCAATGGTCTTCCTCTTATTTCTCTGCTTGTTCATTTTCCCAGCCTCAGCCTGGTTTTGGGGTGCTTCCTGAGCTTTTGGGACTCTCCCACAAGGGTCTCAGTGTGTGAGGCTCTGTCCTCCCTCCTGGTCTGTGAATGACCATAAGCGTCCCCCTCTGCCACGGGCTGAGGTGGGGGGGCCCTTTGTTCTATGGGGGGCCTAGACTGGGATCAGGATCTGAATGTGTTCAGAGCCCCAGAGACCTGTTCCAGAGGCAGAGGACAGAGCTAGGCAGTCTCTCTTCACTCCCTTCCCTCAGCTCAATGGGCTCATGCCCTGGAGACTCCTGCTTACCAGCTCAGCCTGCTTCTGTTTCCTGGATCAGGGCTGGGGAAAGACCAAGCTGCTTGCTGTGTGCCCTGAGGGCTGGGTTCCATGTGCTCGCTCTGGCAGAGGTCCCCCGCTGTTCCCCCACTTTGTGCCTGGTGCTCCCCAGGGTGCAGCTCAGGAGACTCCCCCACTGCTGTGAGCCGCAGCTCCCAGCACCCTGGGGCTGCCTCCAGGAGGCTGCAGTTCTTTGGCTCTGGCGGGCCACCCCTCTGGCGGGCCACCCCTCTGACCCTGGGGAGCAGAGCCTTTCTGATCTTTTCCAGATTACCTTGAGTAGGAGAACTGCCTCAATGGGTCCGTTTGTGGGTTCTGCCTCTTGAAAGTTTAGAGTCCTTATTTTCACGTTTTATCAGAGAGCGCCTAAGACTTGATCCCTTCTTGTCCTCATCTTGGCTCCGCCCCCCCATCAATCATTTTTTACAAAGTTTTTGAGTTTTACATTTTTCTCTCTCCCTTCATCTCTTCCCCTCCCCCAACAGAAAGCAATCTAATATAGGTTCTACAAATCTACATAAAAGAAAAAAATTAGAAAGGAAATAATGACAATTAGAGTGAAAATAAGGCAACTTTTAAACATTTAACATAGTAATCTTTGGCATGCATTTAAATTCCATAGTTCCCTCTCTGGGTATAGATGGTATTTGACAACACAAGTCTTTTAGAATTGTCTTATTGTACTGCTGAAATGAACAAGTCCATCATGGTTGAGCGTTGTTAGTGAGTATAATGTTCTGCTCATTTCATACAAGTCATTCCAGGCTTTTCTGAAATGCCATCCCTCATGGTTTCTTTATAAAACAATAGTGTCCCATCACATTCATATACCACAATTTGTTCAGCCATTCCCCATTTGATGGGTATCCTCTCAGTTTCCAATTCTTTGCCATCATAAAGAGTTGCTGTGAATATTTTTGTACCTTTTTTTTTTTTTGGCAATCTCTTTGGGATACAGACCTAGTAGTAGTATTACTGGATCAAAGGGTATGCACAGTTTGATTGCCATTTGGACCTAATTCCAAATTGCTTTTCAGAAAGGTTGAATCAATTCACAACTCCACCAACAATGCATTAGTGTCCTGGTAATACTGATAAATTTCCTTTTTAGTCATATTGTTCAATATGATGGGTGAAATGATACCTCAGAGTTGTTTTAATTTGCATTTCCCTAATTAATAATCATCTATTTCTCCTTGCTTTTCAGCAGAATTGGGGAAGTATGCAAGGTAAATGAGGTTGCATCAGTCCCAGCAAACCTTCTAGACTAGTGAGTCTAGTCTTGGGTGAAATGTCTTTTTTTTATTGATAGCTTTTGTTTTTATTTCATCATATATATATATATATATATGTCTCTGCTCCCTTCATGAGAGATCTACAGGATGGAAGAGAAGAAAGGAAGGAATGAGGGGCAGGGAAGGGAGGGAAGGAGAAAGGGATGAGAGGAAAAGAAGAGAAGGAGAGGGGCAGCTAGGTGGTATAGTGGATAAAGCACCGGCCTTGGAGTCAGGAGTACCTGGGTTCAAATCCAGTCTCAGACACTTAATAATTACCTAGCTGTGTGGCCTTGGGCAAGCCACTTAACCCTATTTGCCTTGCAAAAAAAAAAGAAGAGAAGGAGAAAAGAAGGGCTGGAGAAAGAAAGGAAGGAAAGAAGGATGAAAAAGAAAAGAGAGGGAGTGAGAGAGGGGAAAAAAGAAATCTACCAAAACTAAGACATTGAGTTTGATGGTATGTGCAATGTTCCACACTGGATAATAGATTTAAGAAAGACTCTACTAATCTAGAGTGTGTCTTTAGCAGGGTGACAACAATGATGAAGGGACTTAAAACCATATATGAGGCTTGACTCAAGGAGAAAAGATATTTAGCTTAGAGAGAATCCTTAAATAATACTAAAATGGGACTCCCTTATCTAATAATGTTGTGTCTGATTGTCACTGTTTAATGAATGCAGAAAGTGAAATCTGGAGAGGTTAAATAAATTGCTCAAAATCTCAGTTAATGATGGTGAATCCAGGGTTAGAATCTAGGTCTTCTGATGTCTAGTCCTGAGTTTCTTCTGGGAATTCTAGATTGCAAACCAAAAAATACTAGAAGACAATCTTTGAGACCGAATTCCTACAGTATTTTTTTTCCAGGACAAAAAGAGGGTATCTGAGATCTTACCTTAATGTTCACATGTCCCTCCAACTTGGTCAACTCCCCCAGGAGCGCTGACAGTAGTGAGGACTTCCCTGACCCCACAGAGCCAATTACAGCAAATAAGGAACCTCGTGGCACAACCAAGTTTATTCTGATAAAATATGGGGAGGGGGATAAAAAAAAAGCATGAGAATGGGAGATGGGTTCCTCTGGAAAGGGATAATAGGCTCAATTCATAAAGAATAAATGAAATAAATAAATGAAATGAAAGATCCAAATATTGATCCATATAAATAAGTCTTTTCTAGGCTGTGTTTCCTAAACTTTTCGTAATTTGTGGCCCACCTCTAGACCTATCAAAGAACAACCAAGAGTGATGATTGGAAAGTTCCTCTTCCCAAACCATGTCTAACCAGCTCTTCATCAATCTACTATCTAATTTACTTTCATTTAAGTTCTCAAGTTCAACAAGAAAGCATTAGGTGCATACCAAGTACAAGGGCCTTGTGGGAAGCACTGGGAATAATACAAAGACAAAAATAAAAAACATCATCTATTTTATAAAAGCACATGTATTTCTCAGTCTTCTCTTTGCTTTCCAACATGATCACCTTCCAATCATCCTAGGAAACATCTGGCAGTGAAATGAGAGAAACCAGGCTATTGTGACACATATAAATTGATTATACCTCTATTTCTGAAATAGTAGTGATAAATGCTTTCTGTGAATGAGATCCTTTTCCCTCACTGATAGATTTGGGTATTTGCATGATCTGTCAAAAATTCTCATCTATCAAAGCTAAGAATGTGGGCCTGGAGCAAGGGAGTGCTTAGGAACTTTGGATTGGCTACCTCTTGGTAGCCAATATGTGGGTAGACATGAGTTACAGGCTATGACTCTTACTTTCCCTTCCCAGACTGTCCTGACTTTAAGCATCGTGTGATAACTGCCTTAAGAGGAATGTTGGAGGGGCGGCTAGGTGGCGCAGTGAATAGAGCACTGGAGTCAAAACTTTGGAGAGTCATAGACTTCTTTTAAGGGATCCCTAATGAGGGACTCTGGTAGTTATAACTAATCTGGTAGAGACATAACTTAAGAGTGATGACTGGGGTTTTGTCCTCATGGTACACCAATTTAGAAAGCATAAAAATTTAAGTTTAAAATAATTTAAATTAGCATCCAATGAAAATGAATAATTTGGTAAATAGGAATCTACCTGATGGCCACTATAATAATTAATTCCTTTTTGTAACACTAAATTTATCTTAAATAATGAATAACAATGAATAATGAATACATAGCATAGTTTTTTCCTCACTTCATTAATTATAGGGTCTATTTGAAAATATAGGGTGGGGGCGGCTAGGTGGCATAGTGGATAAAGCACCAGCCTTGGAGTCTGGAGTACCTGGGTTCAAATCTGGTCTCAGGCAGTTAATAATTACCTAGCTGTGTGGCCTTGGGCAAACCACTTAACCCCATTTGCCTTGCAAAAATCTAAAAAAAAAAAAGAAAGAAAATATAGGGTGGATTTTATTACTCTCCCTGGATACCTAAATTTCTAGTTACACTTCTTATCAACATTTGCTTGTCACCCATCCTGGTTTCACCTCTTTACAATGGAGAGACAGATTACTCTAAACAACTGTCTACCTTCAATGCTTCCTTGATATCCACCTCATTAGAATAAGAGAGAAATAGCCAGAAGTACAGATTCACTTCATCAGAAAAGGAAACAAACCAAAAAAATCTACAGAGGAAAAGAAAGAAAAAAAGAACTAAATAAAATCACTCACAGGTTCAGTAAAACAGGTTCTGAAAAACATCACTCCCTGTTCCTGGTATGTTTTGGGAATTAAATAATAGTTTAAAAAGATACAATTCTATACCTTTGAAGGCAGGGAGAGCTTTCCTGGGACCATGCAAAGGTGCCATCTTGGACAGAGATGCATTCCTTCCCTGTGACACAAAAACATCTTTCAACTTTTAGCTTCTTGTTTCCCCAATTCCTCTTACTCCTACCCATTCAGGATCACTTATATCAGTCATTTGATCCTTGCCCTAGTTTCCTCATTTGCAAGGGGTTGGACTCAATTGTCTACAAAACTCTTCCAGTTCTCCAGCTATCATTCTCTTATTATTATTAACTTTCTCCAGAGATGGGGTAAAGAGATTAGGGCCAGGGGGAGAGAAGATGTTTGAATATTTTCACTTGGTTTATTATAAGCTCTAGTGAAAGGATTGCAAAGGGATGGATATACGGAATTAGGGTATTAAATATTAGGGAATTAAATATAAACACACAAAGGATTAGATAACAGGAAACTTTAGCAAATGTAGTTTATGTGTTTATATTTAGCTTCTCAATCCTGACCACCTTCTCCTACTCCCGCTCCCTTGTTCTTAGTAAGTCCTCAAGAAATGCTTACTGATTAAACTTTGGGGTATTATCTGTGGATTTCACTTATCTATACCAGCAAATAAACTTCTAGGAGCAAAGAGGACTATATATAAGAAATCTGCAGAGACATTTAGAGTAACTATAGGGAAAAGAGCTCATTCCAGTTTGTAAAATGGAGAGAATAGTTCCATGGAAGCATTTTGCATTTTTCCCCAAGGATCTATTAATAACATAGGCAACAGGGGATATAGGAACATAGCATTCACTGAGATACTTGTGGGAGGTTATTGCAGGGAAAGAAAATGATAGAGAAGAAATGAGATGCCATATATGTAACCAGTGTAGTCTTACATGCTGTAGGGTACATCATGAGCCAGAGAAGTCATTTTTTTCCCTAATGACTCAGTATCTAGAATCACCGGATCATAGTCTTAGATCTGTAGAGGACATTAAAGACTATCTAATTCATGGTCATTGAATATGAGATGAAATATGAAGCCTGTTGTTTCACTCTAAGACCAGTGCTCTATGTACTGCCTCTCTGTGAGAAGGGAGATACTGTCAGATAACTTTGCCAATTTGTTTCATTTGGAAAACCATGGCAGTAGGTTGAAATCCCCTTTTGGAGTTTCTGATGCTGGATAGTCTCACTAGAGAGACTATCCAACTCAATTTCAAGGACTATAGATCTATCCTATACCCAATAGTCATCCCATTCTATTTTCCAAAGGCAGTACTTCCAAAGTCTTTCTTCTCTTGTTTCCAGTATTGGCAGCCAGAGCTTCTCTGCTGGGGACCTCTAGAGGCCTTGACTTAACTCAGAGATTCCCCTTCCTGCCCTTTGATCTTGTTTCATGACAAATGTCTCTAATCCTTAAGAACTCTGATCATGATATTTCCCAAGATTAAAATGGGTATGTTAGTTGAAAAAGTTCAACTATCACTGGACTTTTCATTGCTGGACTTTAATCATAACATATGATTTGTATTGGTTTACATCTATTTTTTAAAAATTTTTCTTTTTAGTAGGCAATGAGACTAAGTGACTTGCCCAAGATCATAGAGCTATGCAAATATTAAGTGTCTGAGGCTGGATTTGAACTCAGGTTCTCCAGACTCCAGAGCCAGTACTCTATCCACTGTACCATCTAGCTGCCCCTTTGTGTTATATCTTTAACCTTTTCTTAATGACTCGATTCTCATTATGAACAATGACTATAATGACTTCAGGGCCTACTGAGGAGTATGAGGCTATAATACTAAATAGTCTCAGATTACTGTGGTTTTTGAGTTTCTGTACCTACTTTTTAATATTTTTTTTCTGATTCCTCTCTTGCTGTTATATATCACCTTTAGCTGTTATTAGTAAGATATTGTCCTTCTGTCCCCCCTTCTCCAACTCTAAGGCCATACAAACCAATATAATCAACGGTGAGAAGTGAACTTAGAGCTTCCTGACTCCAAGAATAACTCTATTATAATATATTGCTTCTCTTTTGCACCTAAGGATACCTTAAACATTCAGTTCATCTAGTAAATTTTAAACCCCCAAATAGTCCTGTAAGCTAAGCTTAGCACCTACCCATGGGACTTGTGCTAATTTCTCTGTGTGCTACCTCTTCCAAATGTAGGAAAGCAGCTAGGCGAGCCAAGGAAATCCAGGCCTGGAGGGGAAAAAAAGTCCAATGGTTGAAGACCAGTACAAGAGGGAAAGAAGACTGTTTTGATGCAATTTATGAAAAATCTATCTTCTTTATCAGGCCAGGAAGAACAAAGATGAAGTAAGATCTCTAGAAACTATGAAACCAATATTCTAGTACCACTCTGCCTCTAAGTGGTAGTTATGTGACTTTGATTACGTTAGCTCACTTCTCTGTTCTTCAGTTTCTCTATCTGCAGCAGGATTTAACACCATCTATCTACATTATCTGGCTTTCCACTTTAATTAAATTTGTTCTTAGAATCTATCATTATGGGGAAGAAAGGTAGAAGTGTAGAAAAGTCCCTGACTTGGGTGGGGATGAGTTGAGTTCCTTCTCTGCAGAAGGAACTAGTGGCTAAAGCTAATTTGTTGTGGTGACAACTAATGGCATGGATGTTTGTGAAACAAGTTTTGATGGTTCTCTCTTTCTACCCCTCAAAATCAATTGGCCTCTCATCTTTTCTCTTTAATCTCTCTGTCCTTCTCAATCTTTCCTTCTTTCCTCCCTCATTTCCTCTTATTTTATCTCCTCTAACTGTATTTTCTTTCTGAAACTACTGACTGCCTTACCAATCAAATCCAATAGACTTTAAAAAATTTTTATTTTGTTTGTCCTCTCACCATTTTAATCACTCCCCCTTCTCCTTTAATATTCCCTTGACTCTTGAGGTTCTCTCATATTTCAATCTCATTTGCTGACTCCTTATCCTTCTTATACCACCTAAATATAACTATCCTCCAAAGACTACTCTTGGTCCTCTTTTGTTTTCTTTCTACATTCTTTCCTTTTGCAATTTCTTTTACTTCTAAGGCTTCTTTCATTATCTCTATGCAACTAAGTTTAATGAAAGAGAGTTCACTTGGTTCTGCTGACTAGAGTGATGGATTTCACTTTAAGAAAACTCTGTATACAAAAACTTACAAAACAGATGACCATGTAGATGAATGACTCCCAAAATCTGTATCTCTAATCCTTACCTCAAGTGACAAAGTCATTTTTCCAATTGCCTCTTAAATACCTCTGCCTGAACATTCTACTAGAACATTCTACCTCAAATCCTAATATATCACAAACAGAAATCTTTCCCCCAAATTTTCCCCTCCTGTTAATCTTCTATGTCTATTAATGAAAAGAGATTTAAGCATTCGATGATGATTAATTCAACAAGTGATGACTTCTAAGTACCTTTTCCCTCTTGTCTTACCTGGAAGATGGTATTGATGGAAAATGGCAGGAAAGCCTGGGCTCTGTTGAGAATACTGATGATTGTTAGAGTCACAAAAGCTTTTTCAGCATCCAGAATATGCTTCTCATCTGTCAGTGCATGGACAGCAAACATGACCAGGGCAACCTGAGAGATGCCCAGAAGGAATAGAGTTACAGAAGTAGAAATTCTTCATTCTATCTAAGGAATTAGGGCTGTCTGGGGGAGTCTGGAGTCTGGAACAGGTTGGTTTTGTCTTATGGAAATAGCTTCTTTTTGAAAATAGATCATGGAGTCCCATTAGCTTTCTTTGAGAATTTGTACAAATCTCTTTCCCACTCTGGTACTCAGTTCCCTCAAATCGATAAATTGAAAATGGTAAACTACTTAATTCCTAAGGTATCTTTGAACTCTAACATTCTATGATTCCTATAGAGTTTGATTTGATTTGAGTTCAGGAAGAAAAAGCTACCCTGGTTCACCTACCTAGCTCTGGATCATGACATCTCTGTTACTCATTTCCTTAGGTTAGAGGTTTTTAACCTTATATGTGTCCTAGACTTCTTGGGCAGCCTGAGGACCCCTTCTCAGCTTAATGTTTTTAAGGATAATATATCATTGAAGAGAATGCGAAATTTTAGTTAGAGGTTAGTAAAAGTAAATGCAATTTGGGGTTTTAAGGTAGTGAAGGATGAAGAATTATTTTAGAATATGCCAACTTAGAAAAGTGACAAATTGAACTAGCATTAGATATCAAGTTATTTCACAAAATTAGTTTTCTACAAAATGTTAGGGGAGAAATGGAATTTAAGAAATTATCTAACCTGTCATTTTACAGATGAAGAAACTGAGGGAACAGATTGGTCACATGTTACACTTCTAGTTAGTGATGAACTAAGACCATAATTTGCTTTTCTTGTTTCCAGGGTAGTGATTTTCCCATCATACATTAACCCTAGTTGAAAGCAAGGTCCTCAGTGTTAATATCCTGATTCTTACTAGAATATAAGTTCTTAGAGGGCAGAGACTAGGTCATTAATTAAATTACCACTTATGAACAGAAGGGAATAGAAGGAAGACAAGAAAGATACATAAACAGGGCAGTTTTGAAAGTTAAAGATTAAATATATTATAATTAAAAATAAAAGTGAATAATAGAGATTTCATGTACAATTCTCTTCGTATTTTGTATATTGAATACCCACTTTAATTGATGTTTGTTAACTTCAGAATAAAAATGGTTTGAAAATTATGAAACATCTACAACTTATTAAACTTAATAGTTATTAAGTGCCATGGTGACACAGTTGATAGAATGATAGGCCTGGAGTCAGGAAGATCCAGGTTCAAATATGGCCTTATTACCTGTGTGATTCTGGGCAAGTCACAATCCAAATTGCCTCAATTTTCTCATCTATAAATGAGCTGGGAAAGGAAATGGCAAACCACTCTAGTGTCTTTGACAATAAAACCCTAATTAGGGTTATGAAGAGTCTAAAACAACTGAACACATTAGGTTATGAGGTGCTATGCTTAATCATCTTTATATGATGAATCTGAGTCAGGAAGACTTGGATTCAAGTGCTACTATTCAGGACCTTGCATGTAGTAGGCCTATAGTAAATATCTTTTGAAGACAAGAAAAAGGAAAAGGGAGTGGAAAAGAAATTAGGAAAGGTCTGAAAAAATATAATGTTCTTTAGGAAGGGCTTATGACATAGAGGAGAATAACAGGCAGCCAGAGGAAGGCTTTCGGTTCCCCAGGCCATGGAAAAGAAAAAAAGATAAACTTTGCTTGCATTTGTGTAGATTTAAAATATTTTAATCTATATATGAAAAGCCAAGAATATGACTAGAAAGGTAGGAGAAATCATGACCTTAGGCTTAGAGGTCTGTTTTCTTGCCACTTATCTCTATGAGAGAGTAAAAAGAACTTAGTTAAATGATAACAACAGTGGGGAGGCTAGGTGGCACAGTGGATAAAGCACTGGCCCTGGAGTCAGGAGTACCTGAGTTCAAATCTGATCTCAGACACTTAATAATTACCTAGCTGTGTGGCCTTGGGGCAAGCCACTTAACCCCATTTGCCTTACAAAAACCTAAAAAAAAATTATAACAGCTGGGGAATCTCATATCCTAGAACCATTTAGCAGTTATTGAAGGTGAATGGTCATTATGTGGATACTCACCAGGACAGTCAGGCTTTCAAAGATCAAAGACTGAGAGGTAAATGAAACACTGTCCATGAGCTAGAGTGAGGTCTCTAGCAGAGAAATCAAGCCCCTAGAACAGGCAATTAATCTAAAGAAAGGACAAATTGATTTGTGGGCACTAGCTAAAGGTAAACTCATCTGTGAGGGTTCATGAGGTGTTTTAATGGATGCTGATTCATAGAATACCCTGAATATCTCTGGAGTACCCATCCTATAAGTTAAGGATTGTCTGCAATGCTTACATTTTTTTTTTGCATTATGATTTTCCCCAGTGACCAAGTCATTTTCAGTCATGCTTACTCTTTGTGACCCTATTTGGGATTTTCTTGGCAGATACTGGAGTGATTTGTCATTTCCTTTCCCAGCTCATTTTACAGATGAGAAAACTGGGACAAAGAGGGATTAAATGACTTGCTCAGGATCACACAGTTAGTTAAATGTCTCAGGCTGGATTTGAACTCAGAAAGGTGAGTCTTCCTAACTCTAGGCCTAGCACTCTATTCACTGAGCCATCTAGATGTATTTGGAAGGTAACTAAGTTACCAGAAATGTGGACAAGTGGAAGGACACCAAAGACACTGAAAAGAGGAATCCAGAGCTCTTCAAGGCTTGAAGTTCTCCTTTTCGGATGCTTAGGATCTTTTCCGTAAAAGCTTCTTCCCAACCATGTAACTTGATGATTTTCATGTTTCTGAGGATGGAATCCGTCAACCGGGCCCTATGATCTTTGTGCAGCATCTGTTCCTCCTGAAATAAATATAAGGGAGAACATGAGGAAATATCAGGCAAGATCAGGGAGATGACAATAACTATTAATCTGGATCAATCCAGTTTCCTTGGGGTGGGGAACCTTTGAGTAAGGGCATGGTTTGTCAAATGGTTCAAGGCCTCTCTTACCTTAAAAAATTGTTCATTAGTAATAATGGAGGAGCCAAAATTGCATTGGTGAAGGGTAATGAGGCAGCTAGATGGCTAAAGTGTTAGACCAAGATTCAGGATGACCCGAGTTTGAATGTGACCTTGGATATTTACAGCTGTGTGACCTAGATAAATCACTTAATATTTGTTTGTCTTTAACCCCTAGAGAAGGAAATAGCAAACCATTCCAGTATCTTTGCCAAGAAAACACCATGGATAGTAGGGTCCACAGAGTCACCAAGAACTGGACATGACCAAAACACAAAAGTAGAAGTGGTTAAATCTGTTTTCAAAGTTATAGAGCATCAGAAGCCTTAAAAATGCTTGAAATTTCTAAGTATGGGGGTGGCTAGGTAGCGTAGTGGATAAAGCATAGGCCCTGGAGTCAGGAGTACCTGGGTTCAAATCTGGTCTCAGACACTTAATAATTACCTAGCTGTGTGGCCTTGGGCAAGCCACTTAACCCCATTTGCCTTGCAAAAAAAAAAAAACACCTTAAAAAAAAGGAAAAAAAAGAAATTTCTAAGTATGTTTCTGACAGAGTGGTAGAGAGTCATCCTTGGAGCCAAGAAGACCTGGGTTCAAGCCCTGCCTCTCTCCCATACTGGTTGTGTGACTCTGGATGAATCACTCAACCTCTCAGGACTCAGGTCACTTCTTGAGGATTATGAGTAGCAGAAAAGGTACTGAGCTATACTAGTGAGAGAATCCTCATCCAGGAGTTCTAATGAAATAATAGACTCAGTCCCTGCTGCTTTTAAAGATTAATGTGGAATGGAATGATCAAGGGTCAGTCTTGGAGGCAGTGAGACCCAGATTCAAGTTCTACCTCTGTCAAATACTGTATGACCATGGACAAATAGTTGAACTTCTTAGTGCCCCAACAAACCCCATCCAAGAAACAAGGCTACCACCAGCCCTGGAGAAACTCCTCACAAACCTGAAAATGGCTTCTTTTCTTGGTCACGATGAAATTTAAAGGGAGAAGGATGAGGAAGACCGCGATGGCTGTCAGAGCAGATGGACCTAAGAGCTGAAAGACAGTTAGACATTAGATCTGCTTGATCTCCCCAAAACTAACATAATTTACAATTTATTATTTTAAAAAAGGTTCAGTAGCTTAGAAATGAGATAGTGAGAAGCTAAGTCCAAGTGCCTGAAAAATTACCAGATCATCAAGTTACAGAGGAAGGCCACATATAGTCTCAGGAAGATGATTATTCATATAATAGAAGGATCCTTAGGTTGCCTGTTGTTGTTATTGTTATTGTCCAGTTGTAACCGACTTTTTGAAGCTTTTTTTCATTTCTCCAGCTCATTTTATAGACGAGAGACTGAGGCAAATAGGGTTAAGTGAATTGCCCAGGGTCACATAGCTAATGTGTGTGAGGTCAGATTTGAACTCAGGAAAATTAATCTTCCTGTCTCCAGGCGGAGTACTCTACCCACTGTGCCTTTGATTGCTACAGATCAATATGTACTGAACCTAGGCACTGAAGACTTGGGTTCCAGTTCTGCCTTTCACCACTTACTTGACTTGGGATTTTGAGCAAGTCTATGGGCTTCATTTTACTCATTTATAAAGAGAAGGTGTTTAATAAAATGGTACTCATCTGAAATGTCTATCCTCTTTTTCTCTGGGCATTACTGGTAGATAAGATCCTAAAATTCTAGTCACAAATATCTCTAGAGAAGAAGATTCCTCACATTCTTATAGTTCTTTTAGTTTTGACTAATGGGTATATCTTGTTATTTCAGGGGCCCTACCCAAAGGAACACTTTAAAAAGCTAGAAATATTTCAAATACTTTATCATTGACTTGGAATGGAATGGAAGTGCAAACTCAATTTGTTTGATGCAATGGTGCCACCTCGTGGTCATAAGGAAAAGTAGCTTGGATTCAAACAGGAGGTTTAAAAGTCAGAGACTGTCAGAAAGTGAAATTTAATTAAATCTTGTAGTTGAAAGCCTGATCTTGAATGACAAAGTGAAAAAAAAACTAGTGATCCCTGGGGATAATGGGAGAATGGGGGCATGTCTTCTTGTCTTGGTCTTTATTATTTCATAGAGTCAATACTCGGAAATGATTTTAGTTAATGGTAGTTTGGTTCAAACCTGAGAAAAGGGAACAATGTAAGCCATAATTAATTGAATCTGCAGGAATTTCTGGCAAAGTTTGGGAAAAGGTGCTTGATTCCTAGAAACTCTTAAATGAATATGCATCATCCTAATTCTCTATCTGCTAAAAGGAGAAGAAATGGACTTAAAGAGCCAATTTAGTCCAAGTGTCTCTTTTGCAGATGAGAAGCCTGAGGCTAGGGAAGTGATGTTATTTGTTTAAGGTTCTCAGATAATAAGTAGCAGGATCAAGATTTGAAGTGAAGTCTTTACCTCAAATTCAATGTTTTGCCTCACTTTACTCTCTTGTCACTTCCTCTCCAGCTTTTTTGTCTCTTGAATCAGAAATCATCCTCTGTGGATATTACCTTTTCATCTCTGGAACACCTCACCTGGGAATCCTACTGGTCTGATTGGTGAACATTTCATAGGACCTCATCAGGTCCCCCTGGTCATTTTGTTTCCTGGTTGTCTTCTTGATAACCACCTTGTGACCATTTACCTGGTCCCTTTCCTCCCTTTCCAGATCTAGAACCATGATAAACGTATTTGTTATGAGGATTTTCTTTTTTTTTTTTCAGTTTAGAGGAGGCATTAGGGTAGGGATAAGGTAGCCCTTCCCCCCCCCAAAGAAACAAAAAAAGTGGGTCACACAATAAAGTAGTAGAGAAAAATAAAAAAATAAAATCCTGGAATATGATATGCTAAAAGTCAAGAAATAAAAGCTTACAGATAAGAACAACTTATCTATAAAACTGAACATAATACTAAAGGGGAAAACTAACTTATAATAATTAAGGACCCTCAAACATTTATGATGAAAAAGACAGAAACTGAATAGAAACTTTGAAATATAAACACAGAAGATATGATAAACTGAGAAAGGCAAATATAATTGAGCCATAAGAAGAGGCTAGCTGCTTATATTATAAAATGAGTATATTCTAATGGGGTAATAAGACAAGTGTCCCTTCAGGATCTGAATGTCTTCAAGAGTCACAGAAGGCATTAGATAAAATAACACAGTACTTGGGTACTTTTGTTGATTTTAAGAATGAAAAGGGTGGGGGAAAAGAAATATAGTGGGAAAGATATTAAGAAAAAGAGAGAGGAACTTACTGTTTCACATAAAGGTAACATGTGAAAAGAATATAGAAACATGAAGGCAAGGAAAGAGGAAATCTAGAGGTCATTCTATGAATCAGATAACAGAAGACTGAGTACATACACAGAAAAAGAAAATTTTTTTGTATAAAAAAAATAGCCTGTGTACAAACACAAGGCACAGTGAGAGTAAAGAAGAGGAAGAATAGAGTAGGGAAGGGAAAAGTCATAAGCAAAGCAAACTATAACTTCAGGCTTGTTTGTAAAGGGGATATTAAAAAAAAAAAAGAAAATTTAAGAACTAGAGATTGGGTCTTGATGCAGGGAATTATGAATATAGGAGATTTGTAATTAGAAACAAATTTTGTAATCCTTTATTTCGTTAAACTTTGTAAAAATGTAAAATGTTATCTGCTCCTGGAATGTAAATTGACTCCTATTGTTTCATGGTTAAATGTAAAATTTGTACCATCTCCTTGATGGGTCAAGCTTATGCTGGTGTGACAGGAAATGTTGGACTTAGGGGTCACGTACCTTAGGATAGGAAGGATCAGTACATAGCTTGCCTATTGGAGAATACCTGAGCCAGGTGCTAGTCCACTCTCCAAGTGCCAACCTTTGTCCAACCCACTACAGAATTACATTTAAGTTCAGAAGATAAGCGTCAGCCTTTCTCTCTCTCTCTCTCTCTCTCTCTCTCTCTCTCTCGCTCTCGCTCTCTCTGTGTGTGTGTGTGTGTCTCTGTCTGTCTGTCTCTCTCAGACCATGTGCTTCCAGTCTAGATCCACTGGTCCCTATACCATGTGGTCAGACTAAGTCAGCCCTTACGACTGTCTGTCCTTCCTCTCTTTCTGTCTCTGTTCTCAAAGTGCTTAACTGCTTTTCTAGGAGGAGAAAAGGTTTTTAATCTGTATTCTTTGTTAGCCTTTTATAATAAATCCTGAGCAGTTTTAAATCCCAGGGATGTATGTGAATTCATTTACTATTCAAGACCTCTCAATCTTTAATTGGCAGCCCCAATCCCTCCTAAAACAGACTGGCCTAGGTGAATAAAGAAGCAGAGGGTAAAAATGGATCACTTCAGTTATAGAGTACTGACATTTATTACATTCCTTCATTTTTTCTACTTTTTTTGAAAAGGGACAAGAGGAAAAGTTGAATTTATGATAAAGAGAAATACACAATTAGCCATAACAGTGAATATAATGAACTCACCTACAAAATGGAAGTATTATGGATTAAAAAGGAGAATTCATTAACATGTTTATACAAAATGTACTTGAAATATAAAGATTCACAGAGTTAAATGAAGAGCAGGAGAAGAATTTAGCAAGGGGAATAGTAATTATTTCAGATTCCTGTTGTGGTGACTATTGTTCATTCTTTGTTTTTAAAGAGGACCTTGAGGGTGTTGTCTTAACTTGAACATTAATTGGATATAAGAGAGGTAGAGCAGTGCAAAATCAATCTCACTTTCTCCTCCAGAGTCATCAAAATCCAATGGCAAGGGGAAGCTAGGTGGCATAGTGGTTAAAGCAGGGGCCCTGGAGTCAGGAGTACCTGAGTTCAAATCTGCCCTCAGACACTTAATAATTACCTAGTTGTGTGGCCTTGGGCAAAGTCACTTAACCCCATTGCCTTGCAAAAACCTAAAAAAAAAATCCAAGATAAAGGTCTAGACTAACTGCCCAGTTTTCAGTGCATAACTTTGGTCTTTCTGGTCTTTCTCAAGTCTCAGTATGTCTGAAGCAATATCCATTTAGTGACTAAGGAATAGGTAAGAGTTGAGACAAAAATATCAGTCTGGGAGCAGAAGATCCTCAGTTTCTGACCAGAAAAGAAAACATTTGCTATTTACCTTCATTCAAGTCTTCAAAACCTAAACAATGAGACTTGCAGGCTAGGTTTGGGGCTATTTTTGACAATTCAGTGAAAGCCAGAGTGATTTGGGTTTAAAGATATAGTCAAATAGCTTCATTTAAAAGTCAAACTTTTTAAAAGCCTGTTTTTACAGAGTTATGTTTCAAGAAACCAAAAACAAAAAACTGCCCAGGCCATGAAACAATAGGAGCCAATTTACATTCCAGGAGCAGATAACATTTTACATTTTTACAAAGTTTAAAGAAATAAAGGATTACAAAATTTGTTTTTAATTACAAATCTCCTATTATATTCATAATTCCCTGCATCCTAGCTTTTTGAAGAAAAAATAATAAAAATGAAGGAGGAAAAGGAGAATGAGAAGAGGAAGGAGAAGGAGGAAGAGAAGGAGATGAGGTAACGAAGGAGGAGAAAGAGAAAGAGAGAAGGAGAAGAAAGAGAAAAAGAGGGAGAAGAAGCATAGGTTTAAAAACTAAGTAATTAGAAACTGTAATATTCCTAAAGGCACCATAGATGACGCAATAATGTCAGTACTTAATATACATGCAGGCACTCAATGACATATTTAAATATTAGAAGGAAAAGTTAATCACATGATAGAGAAAAATAGAAACTATTAAGCAAAACTAAAAAATTGGAGAAATTTAATGTGACTATTTCAGACCTAAATAAATCATTAATAATGAAATTAAGAACCTTAACAGAGCTTAAGAAAAGTTTAATATAATCAGTAGTGATTAATGGATGGGAATAAAAAAGAATATACATATTAATCTGTCAAGGGAACTTTTAGAAAAATTGATCATGGGCCCAGGCATAAAATATTCATAAATAAATACTTCAAGCAGCATAATTTAATTGAATTCAAAGGTCTTGTGTTCAGATCCTAGCTCACCCACTTACTATATAAGTGACCTTGAACAAATCACTTAAGCTCCCGTAAGTCTTAATTTCTCCATCTGCAAATGATCCTATGACATCTGGTACTTAAAAATAATCTTGTGGGGAAGGAACTGCAGGTACTATATTGCTCCCTATTTACTAGCTGGGTCAGCCATTGTAATATGATTAAGTGAAAAGAATGATAAGCTTGAGTTAAGTTTTAATGATTCTTGATTACATATTCATGGAGTTTTTCAATCAAACGTAGATTCCCTCCTGTTTCCTAGTTCTTTAATAGGAAACCTAGGGTTGCTCTTACCTGCCAAAGAAATGTGAAGCAGATGATCATCCAGATCACGGGGAGCCAAAGACCATTCAGATACAAAATAGCATCCATTAACCGCTGTACATCCACAGACACCAAGTTGATGATCTCACCCACTGCAGCAGTTTTCCTCATAGCATTTGAGAGAACTAAAACCTGGGTTAGACCAAGAGTAAAGATTTCTTAGATCTTAGAAAAGGAAGGGTTTTCCAGATGAAAGATCACTAAGGACTTGGAGTAGTAGAAGCCTTAACAACCACATTCAGAGAATAAGGACAGATTCCATTAGGCTACCTGTCACTTCTTTGTTTTTATTGAATCTATACCAACTCTTGCATTCATTTATTATTCAGCAGATATTACAATTAGGGGTGTGCTAGAACCAACATATATTGGCGGTACCCACTTTTAAATTTTCAATATGAGTACTTGGAAATCAGAATACACTACAAATTAGGGCTTGAATTTTATTTATTTGATTGTCTAAACCAGTTTGTCGAACTGTAGGAACCTATTTTTTTTGTGTGACCTAGGAGCTAAATGGTTTTTACATTTTTAAATAGAATTTTGTTACATCTTAATTTAAAATTTTATTATACTTAAAGACAAGATCATTTAAAAAAACAGACTGCTAGTGGACTGTAGTTTGTCTAAACCCAGTTTAGATTCAAGAAAATAATGGAGAATATTTTAATACTGAGGATCAAACTTAAAAGTGTATCAAATATGCATTCTCTGTGGTATACTCCCTTTCCTCCACCCCATTTACCAGCACATCCCTGATTATAGCACTAGTTCAGGTCATTCCCTCCTATATATCCAGTCTAGATGCAGAACAAATCATTCATTTGTTTCAAATCAACTTTAGTACACTAGCATCCCTTTCTTGCTTTCTCAGTAGTATAAAATCTAGAGCCTATACGAGATGAAAGAATATCTTGAGGATATGAACAGGGAAAGAGGAACTTTCTCTTCAGTCCTCTTACCTCTGAAACAGAAGAACAATCTGGTCTTTTATAGAGAAATAGAATGATTTGAGGGGTGCCCAAAAAGGTCTTCTGAAATTGTACCATTCCTTTTCAATAATATGAAGATGGTGGATCTTTTGAGCTTAAAAGTTCTGAGTTGGGGTGGTTAGGTGGTACAATAGATAGAGCACTGGGCCTAGAGTCAGGAGTACCTGGGTTCAAATTCAGTCTCAGACACTTAATAATTACCTAGCTGTGTGGCCTTGGGCAAGCCACTTAACCCTGTTTGCCTTACAAACCCCTCCCCCCCCCCAAAAGTTCTGAGTTGATTGGGCTTTGCAGATTGAATGTCCTCACTAAGGCTGAACAGTATTACCAATTTAATTAAGGAGGGAAATATTAGTTCAGAATGGAGCAGGTCAAAGCTATTGTGCCAGTCAGAGTGTCATGAAGTCCATGTGTAACCCCTATGCCTCTAGTCAGGGATAGAAGCTCAATCTTTCAAAGAAAAGTAAACACTAGGAGTGGCAAATTGGCATGATAAATGGTCATGAACTTGGAATCATAGGACTTGAGCTGACTTGTCACTTTTAATCTGGATGACCTTGAACAAATCATTTAAACTCTATAAACCTTAGTTTATTCAACTGTAAAATGAAGAGTTGACCTCCTAATAAAGAGATATACTCAAGGCACAAAAAAAGAGGCATACTTTTTTTTTTTTGGTTATAACCATCATATAGCATATTTCTATGTCATGAAGTTTTCCCCGTCCCTCTTTCTTTTTCTCATTTTTCACTGGAGGATTAAGGGAAGGGGAGGGTTAGCAGTAGCATTAGTTATGTCAAAAATAAGAGAGTTTCGGAAACTTCTTTTTTTTAAATGCACAGAAGAGAATAATAAGAAGCACAGATAAAGCAGGGCAGTTTTGAAAGTAATATATAGGGCAGCTAGGTGGCACAGTGGATAAAGCACTCCTGGAGTCAGGAGTACCTGGGTTCAAATCCAGTCTCAGACACTTAATAATTACCTAGCTGTGTGGCATTGGGCAAGCCACTTAACCCCATTTGCCTTACAAAAACCTAAAAAAAAGAAAGTAATATATAGAATTTTTTTAAAAAGGAAGCAGTATGGAGAGTAACAGTTACACAGAGAATCCCCTCTTTTATTCTGTTCTGTGTATGATAATGATCTTTTTTGAGGTGTTTAAGTTCAGTATAAAAATATTTTAAATTAAGGGGTTAGCTCAGATGAGGAACATTTTAGCTCTAGATTTGTTATTATTATTGTTTGATTCAATTGTGTCCAACTCTTCATGACCCTATTTTCCATTTTCTTGGCAAAGTTACTAGAGTGGCATTTCCATTTCATTTTACCGATGAGTCAATCAGGGCTAAGTGACTTGCCTAGGATCATACAGCTAGTAGGTCTGAATACACTAGTTAATTATGGAAATAAGACCTAGCTACCAATGAGAGTAGTTATAGAAATATTAAATTAATTCACACTAAGAAGTTACTTATCAGATTTTTGTTCCTTTGGTACAGAGTAGAGTACTGAATTGGTTGAATGTCTTTGGGGAGATGGGAAAGATGCTAAAAGGAAAAGGGCACAAAAATCTATGGCAGATAGAACTTCATCACAGTTTCTGGAGGCTCATATCACAGAAAGTTGTTGAGGCTTCTGTCTTTTTCTTTTCCTCCTAAATATTAGAAGGTGTTTTTAAAAAAGGCTGCTTCCCCAGAAACACTCTGTACCTTGAGGGTCACTCTGTACCTGGGTAGTCACTGATTTGTCCAGATGGCGTGGACTCACCTTTCTGTACACCAGGCCCATCAAAGCTGTTCTCAGTCTTAGCTCCAGGACCATGCACACATACATGTGGCGTTGCTCAAACAGGGTTTGCAGGCAGGCAGAAAGGAAAAGTAGTACAGCATAGAAATAGCCCTTCCAGGTTGGAGCCTCAGGATCACTGATGAACTCTAGAAAAAAGCTCCAGGACAAAGGACAACCAGTGAGGGAAGCCATTCATTGCAGGAGTCACTTGCCCAAATCTGGGCTATCTCTTTCCAAGCAATATTTAAATAATAATAATAATTATTATTATTACCATTATTATTATTATTATTAATGAAGATAATGATGGCTGCATTAATGCAGTTCTTTAAGATTAGCAAAGTGTTTTACATATTTTATCTTATTTGATCCTGACAACAACCCTGTGGGGTAGATGCTAGTATTCATCCTATTTTTTGGAGGAGACTGAGAAAGGTTAAGAGACTTGTCCAGGATCACATAAATAGTAAGTGTCTGAAGCAGGATTGTTTTTAGAAAACTTCAAAAGTTTTATTGCTGTATTTGAATTGAATAGAGATTTGAATTCAGATCTTCATCACTCCAAGTCTGATGCCTTCTCCACTCTGACACCTAGCTGCCTCAACAAGGATTGAATGAGACTGGTCATTTTCTTCTTTTTCTTTTTCCTCTTTTATTTCTTTTTTTACCCACTCACTTGCACCTGATCCAGGCTCCTACTTCAAGGACAAAGAGCAAGGAAGGAAAAGGAACCTCTAGAGGTAAAGAAAAATGAGACTGGGGACCATCAGTACCTTCTTTGAGACTGTCAACTAAAGAATATTGCCCTTGGAGGGGTAGCTCCTGCCCTGGGAAGACAAACAGGAAGCTGGACCTACCTCAGGACCTTTGGGACAGCAAACCTGAAAACATCCCCAATGATTAAGCTGAGAGTACCAAGGAGGAAGGTGACATTAAACACTTTCCAGATTGCCTTCAGCAAAGGGAATCGAGAACTCTGGTGCCCTTGCAGGAAAGCTTCAGTCTCC
This sequence comes from Macrotis lagotis, assembly GCF_037893015.1. Classification (NCBI taxonomy): domain Eukaryota; kingdom Metazoa; phylum Chordata; class Mammalia; order Peramelemorphia; family Peramelidae; genus Macrotis; species Macrotis lagotis. The sequence goes on from NC_133666.1 coordinate 119,170,084, forward strand.
GAAGGGAATGTTGATTCCACTCTGGTTCTTCTACTTCTTTCAAATTCTATTTCATCTTTGGTCCTTAAAAAAGGAAGAAACAAGTTCTAAATCAGACTAGCTCCCTGGGTACAAATTCCCTTACTTGTTATCTGTATACAAAGGTAATGCCACTGTTCCATCTGCTTAGAGTTCATAGGATTAAAAAATTTTATTTGAAAGGGATATTGGTGGTCATCTTGTCCATTTTCTCGTTCAGTTATTTTTCAGTAGTGTCTGACTCTTTGTAGCTCCATTTGGGATTTTCTTGGTAAAGACACTGGAGTTGTTTGTCATTTCCTTCTCTAGTTCATTTTATAGATGAGGAAACTGCGGCCAAAGGGTAAAATAAGTTGCCCAAGGTCACACAATTAGTAAGTGTCTGAGACCAGATTTGGACTCAGGAAGACTAATTTTCCTGACTCCAGGCCTTACACTCTATTCACTGTGCCATGTAACTGTCCTGGATATTTCAAATAGTAAAAATGCATTTGCTCTGAACCATCCATATTCCCTTATACAGATCCCTTGTGAACAAGGGTGCAGACCTATGAATGCTGGGGTTAAGTCTCTGCCTTGTGCTTTTGGTGAAGCAACCTTATTAAGCACTATAATCCTTTCAACTGAACTAACCAGGCAGACCTTTGATACAGGTATGAAACGATCCCTTGATGGCAGGGGTGGAACTCAGCTTTCAATAAACAATCCTTTGCCCTTTGACATTTTAGAAAACTAATATGAAGCCAGTCTTGCAAACAGAAAAATAAAAATAATCCTTTTTGTATGTTGTTTCTCAGACTCACTTATTTACCAATAATTCATCTGAATGTTACTCTGAAGGACTCTAAACCTTTAAGATCTAAAAATATAATGATTATGACTATTATTGACAATTAGAAAGTAGATGATAGTCACTTGAGAGGAAAGGTAGGGCACAGGATAGGAGTAAGGAGAAGTTATGATTTGGTTGAGGATACCCTGAGAGGGAAAATAGTTTAAGACCAAAACTCAAGTTTGCTGGATTCTCCATTATGTATGGGCTGGACTGGCTTTTGTCCTTAGAGCACTTACTGTTGGGCTTCATTGCAGATCTTCTTCCATTCTCTTTCAAGTTGGGATATGATTTCCTCAGATGAATTTTCTTTCTGAAGTGACCAGAGGTCATCCAGCTCTAAGGGTTTCCTGTAGCCCTGCCACACCAGCCTGTAAAAGAATATCCTCTAGGCAGTTACCAATGACAACCCCATCATCTCCTTTTAACCCTATCTCATCTTCTGCCAGCCCTATCTCTCTTCTGCTGAAGGGAGAAGGAAATCAAACTAGTAAGTGTCTGAGACTGGATTGGAACTTGGGTCTTTCTGACTCCAGGACCAGTGCTCTTTCCACTGCACTGCTTAGCTGATCCTTTAACTTAATAATTCATCTCCTTTGTCTGTTCATTTATACAAGCTGTTCCCTATCCCTAGAAGGTGCTCCATCCATCCTCACTGCTGCTTTCAGAATCTTTATTTTTCCATCAAGTCTTAGTTCAGATGTCACCTCTCTCTCTCTCTCTCTCTCTCTCTCTCTCTCTCTCTCTCTCTCTCCCTTTAAATAATCTGGTATTTATTTTTCTGTGTACATGAGGTATCCCTGAAGTAGCACATAGGTATTCTGAGGGCAGAGATAGTCTTGTTTTTATCTTTGTATCTGGTTGCACATGCCAGGAATCTCTGCTACTGGACAGATCTTTTGACTTCAGTAGGTTCTGAGTTGCAATGAGATAAGGCAACTTGTAAGACCATCAAACAGTGAGTCATGAAACCTGGGGTCATCAAGTTGTCTTGACCCAGGTCAGATTTCCTGTGTCAGTAAGTAATGAGATTAGACGCATGAGAAGCCACTGTACCTCTAAGCTGGGAGAGATAGAGAGATCAAGTCTCCAAAAAAAAAGAAACAAAGAAAGGAAACATGGGCATTCATAATTTGCTAAAGAAGCAAGAAAGTGAACCTCTTTATATGGGTGTTGCTATCCCAGCTCAGATCACACTCAGTGGACCAAACTCAATTTGAACTTTGGAGATAGATGCAGAAAAATCAATAAGCAAATTCTAAGAAGGTTACTGATATGACCAAAGAACAAAATCTCAAGCACCAAAAAACTGAATTCAAGAATCTCAAGCACCAAAAAACTGAATTCAAGTGGCATAGCTATTAGTGTTTGAATTGTCCCCAAGAGAAGGGAAACTACAAAACAGTTATACCTGATGACAGTAGGGGAAACAGATCTGGGGGACCTTGTGGGATTGAGTGATCAGAGATAGGAAGGCCATTTAAAGAAGAGATGGAATGGTATAGTCCCAGTAGAAAGAGAAACCCTTGTAAATCAGAGGATCTGGGTTTAAATATGAGTACTACTATTCACTACCTGTGTGCCCCTTGACAAGATGATTTGTCCTTTATGAGCCCCAATTATCCCCTTTATTAAAGAGCAGGTTGGACTACTTGCTTACAATGACAGAGAGATGTAAGGGACTTTAGAGACCATTGTGTTCAACTGGCATCTGATCAATAATTCCTTCTAGAATCACAGGGAAATAGATGTATCAATTTATAGATTTAGAAATGATAGAGACCTCAGAAGTCATCTGGTCCAATCCTTTCACTTTACAGATAAGGAAAGGGAGGCCCAGGCAAATTAAATAAGTATCCCAAGGTTAGATATCCCTAACAGATGGTTGTCTAGCCTTTTGCCTAAAGATTTCCCCTGTCCCCACTAATGACATAGAACCAGCTACCTCCAAGTCTTTTCTATTTTTGGACAACTATAAATATTAAACAAAGTTACACTTCCTTAGAGTCAAAAACTTGCTCTTTTGATGTCCCATTCGATTCTATAGCCTATAATGCTTAAAGCAATTAAATTCAGAGGGGGAAGAAAATAAAATAATGGTCAAGAGCCTTAAAGGGTAATTAATAACAATATCCTACTACTTGTCTTTTTTCTTACCTAGAAAACCACCAGAATGTCGCTTTGGAAGGGAATGAGGCTCCAGACTCTGGACATGGGTTCTGGAAGAGTGAAAAGGAAGTTGATTTTGATGTTCCAGGCAAGATCATGTGTCTCATCTTTCTTTAAGTCTCTAACAAAGTGTTACATACATGTGTAATTCAATAAATAACTAATTTTAGAGTCATAGATTCAAAAAATTGTAAAACATTGGAGATCCTACAGTTCACCCCACTGCAGTTGAGGAACCAGGTCTAAGAGGTGACATAGTTATTCTTAGTGGAGTGAGAGAGCCAGGACTAAAACCCAGGTATTCTGAAGTCTAGTCTTACCTTTCTGCCCCATTGCCTTGTCCCTCTTTACTGGGAAAGGGTTCAGATGCTCAGAGAAGGGGCACTTTCTCCATTTATTTTATGACAGGTTGGGGAAGAGTGATACGGTTGGCACTTACTGAGTCATGCCGGGTTTTTGAGAAGAAAGGTGGCTGGTCAACAAGGAAGGACAATACAAACTGTGCACCAATCAGAGCTGAATAAAAATAGGCTAAGAGACGGCGGAAGATGCCTTCTGGGAAGCCCTGTGAAGTATAAAAGTGTTATAAATGAATGAAAAGAAAAACCTGCTAGAGTGAGAGAAAATTGTACATTTTATTCAAGAATCTCGAAAGATACACCTTATAAGGTACAGGTACTTCACTCCTAGGCGTGAAGCACATCTTAGTCTCAGGAGTCAGGTAATTTATTGTCCTCAGAAACTCTTTCCCCTCCCTCTTGGATGTTCATAGGCTCTCAGAGTTTGAGTTACAGTCTAAAAGGTCCGCCCATTCCATGATATGCCCCTAATATGATCCCCCCACATCATCCAATGCATGATATGCTAAAGAACCCCGGGGGGGGGTTAATATTCAATTACTTAATTGAGCAAACTCAGTAGCATTAGGTCAGGATCTCTAGGTCACTCTTGACCATTGGGGTTTGGTATCCTTGGAATGGGATTAGGAAAACTCTTCCAGTCTTGTGATTGGCTGGGCCATTCCCCCTTTGTAATGAATTCCCTAAGGATCCCCTCCACACCCAGTGAAGACCATCACCCTATATTTCTCACAATTCCCCTTTTGTAATGGATTCTGTAAGGCTCCCCTCCACACCCTGTGAAGACCAACACCCTACATTTCTCACAAAAGCAATCAATAAATCCCCAGATGTTTTTATTAAGCACCGACTGTACTGTAGCCACTGTGCTAGGTGCTAGGGATATAATGAATCCCCTCTTTGGGGGAGGGGAGAACTAGTTAAATTAAAAGTGTGAGAAGGAAGAGTTAGAGATATTAGGAAAAAATATTGGTGTAAGGATGCTGCAGTGAGATGGTTCAGTGGATACAGGGCCAGTCCATGTTCTAAAAGACTTGAGTTCAAATGCAACCTCAAACACTTATTAGCTGTGTGACCTTGGGCAAGTCACTTCATTTTGCCTTGGTTCTTTATGTGTAAAATGAGTTGAAGAAGGAAATGGCAAACCACTCCAGTGTCATTACCAAGAAAACCCCAAATGGAATCACAGAGAGCCAGACACAACTGAGATGAATGATTAATATCAAAGGATATTGAAACAAACTCTAATGAGGCATGTAGAGGTTAAGGGACTAATGAGAAGTTCATTAGTTCATTAGAGGCATGTAGAGGTTAAGGGACTTACCCAGGGTCAGACTGTAGCTATGAGAGGTAGTATTTGACACTCAGGCCTGGCTACCTCTCATCCTCTATCATGCCACTTTGCTTTTGACTTTGTGGATAATAGTCATCATAAATGGGGCTGCAGCATGGCACAGTGGATAGAGATCTGGACCTGGAGTCAGGAAGGCTCATCTTCCTGAGTTCAAATCCGAACTTGGATACTTACTGGATATGTGATTTTTTTGCCTCAGTTTCCTCATCTGTAAAAAAGAACTAGACTCCAGGCAAACAACTCTAGTATCTCTGCCAAATGGAGTCATAAAACCTCAGATAAGATTGAAAAACAACTCAACAACAATCAATACTTATGGAACTGAACTAAATTTCACACAACTCAGGTTGTGTCCACTATGTCCCTCAACCACTTACTCCTGTCTGGGCTTTGTACACTGTAGCACTGACTGTGGCCACCACGGAGAGGAAGCAGAGTAGCCAGTATATGAACAGCACTCCTGATGACTGGACGCCCTTCTGTCTCTCTAAATGCATGAGGAACACCACCAGGATCTAAAAGGAGGGAAGCAATAGTAAGGGAGGTTTTTAGGACCTGAAAAAATTCACAATTTTCATCCCCAGCAGAAAATGAAAACTCTCTTGCCCCAGGCCCACATTTGGTTTCCTCCCTTCTCCAAATTGCCCAGGAGATGATAAAATCTAATGCATAAAAGAAGCTAAATTCTAGTGATTACCTTTGTGACAAACCAAACTGTAGGATTGATCAGGATTTCAGAGGCTTGGGGGGTTCCTCCTTTGATTTTCCAAAGAGTGAAGATGATGTTTGAAATGCATAGGAGGATCAAGATGAATCCTAGCAACTAAGATGAATGGGGAAATTCATTTAATTTTGGAATAGAAAAGCAGAAAGCCAAGGTAATCCAAAGTCACTTACTGTCCTCTCTCACATCCAGTCGCTAGAGTATGGAAATTGGACTCAGAAAGATCTGAGTACAAATTCTGTCTCATACTAATGGTGTGTGATCCCAGAAAAGCCACTTAACTTATCTCAGTCTTAGTTTCCTCATTCTGTAAAGACTGTTGTGAGGATCACAAATGAGAACATATGTAAAGTGCTTTGCAAACCTTAAAGAACCATAGAAATGCTAGCTATTACTACTTTTAGCATCACATTATTATAAGGGAACAATCAAATTGGAGCATACTGAATTGGAAGGATATCTTAGAAACATTTAGACCAATCCTCTCCTTTATAGATGAGGAAAATGAGATCTCAGAGAGGAAAGATGATTTGGGCAGTTACACAAATTAGGGATGTGACAAGGACAAGGAGATATACCCATCTACTCTTAGAGGAAATGGAATAGATATGGGGCCTTGAATTCTAGGGATGTGAATTAAGGCCAGAAAGGAAAATGATTTACTATCTTAAAAAGGATTACTGCTCCCTTCCTTATTGTCCAAATAAGCAAATACAGCTATTATTACACATAGTAATAATAATAATAATAATAATAATAATAGCATTCAATATTATTCTGTGTTGTTGACTGAATTATGGTTCAACAAGACTTCAAGATCTGAATTACATGAGTCAGGTAGGTGGTGCAGGGAATAGAGCACTGGCTCGGGAATAAGGAGGGCCTAAGATAAAATTCTACCTCAGACACAATAATTACCTACCTGTGTGACCTTGGGGAAGTCATTTAACCCCATTGCTTTGCAAAAACAAAACAAAGCAAAAGATCTGAATTACAGGGAGATAATAGTACCCCCAAAGGCACTAATCAGAAGCAAAAAATAGAAAATAAATTTTAAAAAGAGGGGAAGATGGTGGTGGCAGGGAGTGAACAATGAATGGTAAAAGCTCATCCAGTTTCTAATTGGGGTGAGAAGTCATGCTTTTAAGATCCATTCAGAGACACCTTCCTTTGCAAAAATTTTGGACAGAGTGACAGTCTCTGATTAGGGATGATCTGAGTTTGAATCTTGTCTCATATATTTCATAGCTGTTTGACTCTGGTAAATAACTTACCTCTCTGAGTTTTAATGTAATTATCTAAAATATAGATAATAACAGAACCTACTTTATGGAGTTGTTGTGAAGATCAAACAAAATAAATATGTAAAGCGTTTTGAAAACCTCAATATGTATATGTGAGCTATTATTGTCTCTGCAACCATTATAATCACTCTATCCTTTGAACTACCTAAAAAATTATAATCTATAAACTATAGTTTAGCCTTTAGTTATAGATTATCTTGCACTGGTTTTGGATTATTCTATTTGTAATAATTGCCTTCTCCTCCTCCATTAACTTCCTTGAGGAGAGTTAAATTTCATCTATATCCCCAAAGTGCTTAAGATAATGTTGAGCATATGGTAGCTAGTCCTTGATAGATGCTTATTGGTTAATTAATTGACTTTAAGCTCATAGCAGGACCAGGAACCCAGCTGTTGCTACCATTTTGGTTTTGAAGAGGCATGACATTCGAATATAGCCTTTGTTATTGTGGCGAAGGTAGAGGATGTAGAAAGGGCTAAGGATCCATAAGTAGATTGAGGGGAACCAGGCCACAGCTGCATTCAGTAGGTATGGGCTGAACATCTGGAGTCCCAGGGGCTGGGTCTCATTCCAACTCTGTACCAAAGAAAACAAGAAGGGATTATTATTGGTGCACTCTGTTATCATGGTTGGTTTACTCTAAATATAGGGGTTCAACTTGGAGTACATTAACTTGTTTTTTAAAATATTTTGATAATTAGATTCTAAGAAAATTAATTTTCTTTTTTTTGCTTTTATGTATTTTCTTATTTCATGTATTTACCATAACTTTCACCAGACTGCTAAGGGGTCAATAGCAAAAAAAGTTAAAGACCTTTGCTCTAGACTAGAGGATCACTGGAGATATATCTAGTGATCTAAAGACATACTTTTCAGCATGTGGAAATACCAGAACAACACAAAGAAGTCAAATCAAATGGCCTTTACCTGAAACCTGCATTTGATTTTTTCCCCCTGCTTGGATTGTAATCAGGGCTACTATTTCTACCCTCAAGAGCTTCCATTTTCTCCTATGCTAATCTAGGTCTTATCCCACCTCTTATCCCAAGTGAAAATCTAGGTTGGAACTTGCCTCTGGCATAGGAACATTAATGCCTCCTAACCCATATATCCTAAAACCAAATAAGTATCCTCATCTCTCTTATCATAATCAAGCTTGCTCTTTCAAAGACCTGTCTTGCTGATTTTCTTTTCTTCTCCCTGTTTCTCCTCCTAATATGCCATGGCAAATTATGCAAGGTTATTACCTCATTTAGCTATAGATCAATGGCATTACTTAACACAGTGTGTTATTCAGATTAGGTACTTAATATATGTTTGTTGAATATATTTTTTTAAGGTTTTTACAAGGCAAATGGGGTTAAGTAGCTTGCCCAAGGTCACACAGCTAGGTAATTATTAAGTGTCTGAAGCTGCATTAGAACTCAGGTACTCCTGACTCCAGGGCCGGTGCTCTATCCACTGCACCACCTAGCTGCCCTGTTTGTTGAATATTTCAATTGTAAAAGGGGACATGGAATGAAAGAAATCAGTAAATAATATCACAGTGATTAAATAATCAGTAAATATTTAGATTGTAAGTTCCTTGAGGGCAGGGACTGTCTTTTTGCTTCTTTTTGTATTCCCCCCAGGACTTTATGCAGTTCATGGGACATAGTAGGTATTTAATAAACGTTAATTGGGACAGCTAGGTGGGGTGCAGTGGCTACAGCACTAGCACTGGAGTCAGGAGGATCTGAGTTCAAATTTGACCTCAGACCCTTGATACTTACTAGCTGTCACTTAACCCCATTGCCTTGTTAAAAATAAGTAAAATAAAAATAAAACCCCTCAAAATTGTTTATTGACTGTCTATTAAGTGAGGTTGGGATCAGGAAACAAGTATTTATCAAGCACCCACTACCTACTTTGAGCCTGATACTATGTCAGACATTTGGATACACGAAAATAAAATAGTTCCTGCCCTTAAGAAGCTTAGGTTCCTTGAATGGATGAAAAAACATTTATTAAATCCTCAAATATTTTACATTATAATAGGGAGAGACTACACTTGTAGAAGTTTTCAGCAGCAAATCACAAGGAAAGTTTCCATGGTGAATCACATGGCAATACATTTAATTTAATGTCCTTTCCACTGACAAAATCATATCATTCTGAATCATTTGCCAGGGTCAAGGACTTTGGTGTTGAGAAATTTGTTTGAGTTCTTTTCCCCCAGGGACTGAGTTTATATAGGGGAGTTACGTGTCCTGAATTTTTGTGAATGTGTTTGTACTTTTGCTCTTGGTATATCTTCGCAGTAAAAATCTTTTTGTAAAAGCTGATTGTTGTCAATTGATTAAATAATATTGTGGTGCTAATCAGTGGGTCAATCCATGATATTGTGGGCAAGGAGACCACTTTCCTCATCACTACCATCACCACCTACTGATCAACTGGCACCAACAGGAAGATGAGTACAAGAGTGGCAGCATCCCTTCATTGACTGGTCCAGCTTCCAGATCAGCCCTTATAGCCATCATCTGAGGAAGCAACTCATGTGAGGGGAGGCCAGGCATCCCAAACAACTGTCAAATACAGGGCATGCAGAGCAGCCTTGATGAGGTAGCAGGGTATCTTGAGGGGCAGTCAGGAGCCAGCAGCATGTGCCAAGTCCCCTCAGATCCTTATGATGACAACGCACAACCCTGAACCTAAGAGCCTTGGGAATAGTGACATTTAAAAAATGACATTAAAGAAGTGGCATTAACATCTCTTTTGCTCCTGCATCATAAGGACCATGGGACTTTTTCATCTTACTGTCCACATGTATTGTCTCCTTTATTAGAATGTAAGGAACTTCCTTTCTATTTGTATTTTCAGTGTTTTAGCACAGTTAAGCACTTAATAAATACTTTGTTCTTTTATTCATAAGAGAAATATTAATTATATCAAGTCACTGAAAAACATTTTAGAATAGGGGCTCGAGCTAACAGGATAGGAAAGACATCCTTGGGTATACCTAGAATCTTTCGGGGGAAAATGAAAATTTTCTCTGGCAACTCAACTTGCCATTGAAAGTGGTATTAGGGACAAGGACCTCATATTTCATACAGGTTACATACACATTAATTACATACAAAATATAGTCTTTATTTTTCAAGAAGGGACTTGGTTGGGTAAAGGTAGTGATAGAACCATGATGGTTATGATAATTGTTTTTGGTCTTTGATTTTCGAAGAAGACCACAACATCAGGAGGTGATGCCATGACAAGCATGTGAATTGGATTTGAGTGAGGAAGATGCTGTGCTAAGTCACCAGCCTCACTTTCTCCTTCAGAGCCATCTGGGGCCAGATATGAATCAGGATGACTGGAGATGGCTCTAGATGTGAGGCAATCACAGTTAAGTGACTTGCCCAAGGTAACACAGTAGAGTCAAATATCTGAGGCTTGATTTGAACTCCATCCTCCTGTCTCCAAGGCCAGTATTCTATCCACTGGGCCGCCTCCCTAGCTGCCCTTGGTTATGATAGCAGCTGCCCATAAGCCACAGCAAGAAGAAACTTAGTTTAAGAGGGTCTTCAGCAGGTAGGTGGGGCAGTGGATAGAGACTAGAGTCAGGAAGACCTGAGTTTAATTCTGGTCTAAGACACTAGCTGTGTGATCCTGGGCAAGTCACTTTGACCTGTTTGCCTCAGCTTCCTCATCTATCAAATGAGCAAGAGAAGGAAATGGCAAATCACTCCTGTTTCGTTGCCAAGAAAACCCCAAATGGGGTCAAAAAAGAGTCAGACATGACTGAGACAACTAAACAATAGCATAAGAAGGTCAAGCAGTGTCTTTCTGGTGGTTTGCGTTGATATGACTTTCAAAACCCAGAGCTAGTTTCAAGAATCCCTTTCAAAATGCAAATCAACCCTGGAAGGGTTACCATTAGTAACTGAAATCCTCTAAGATAATAGTTGTCATTGATAACCATATAATCTGAGAATTGGAAGGTACCTAAGTGGTCCTCTAGTCTAAGCTTGTCAAACTCAAATAGAAACTGGGACCCTCTAATATGTACATAAGAAGTCCTGCACAATGCATTGGATTAATTTAAAATGTAATGTTTTAAGTGTTTTATTATATTTTTATTTATTTTAATATTATCCAGTTACATTTTAATCTGATTTGGAGTATGTGACCCAAGGGCTGCATATTGGACACCTCTGCTCTACTCCAACCAATACATGAAAAAAGAATTCCTCCTATATAATACTGATCATCCAGTCTCTGTTTTGAAGATCTCCAAGGAGAAAGAAGTAACCACTCTCTGCCTTAGTTACCTCATTTGTAAGATTAGGATAATATAGTACCTAACTCCCAGGATTGTCATGAGGATCAAATGGGTTAACATTGATAAAGTTCTTAGCATAGGGTCTGGAATATTGTAAATACTATTATAAAATATAAGCTATCATCATCTTCATCATCATCATCTTCTGGGTACTCTCCAGCTTATCAATGTCCCTCTTAAGTTGCGCCTTCCAAAACCTGACATTCCAGAAATCAGATGAGAGAAGACTACAGGGAGACTCACCACCTCCCCATTTCTGGAGGCCAGGCTCCTCTTAAAGCAGCTCGGGATTGCATTAATTTGTTAATACACCACACTGCTGATTTAGACTGGGTTTTGAGTCCCCTAAAAAATCTAGATTCTGTGGATAGAGCCCTGGCCCTGGAGTCAAGAGGATCTAAGTTGAACTGTGACCTCAGACACTTAATAATTGCCTAGTTGTGTGACCTTGGGCAAATTGCTTAACTCCATTGCCTTAAAAAAAAACTCCTGGATTCCACCTAGAACTATTGTTGTCAAATCAGTCTCCCCCATTATGTATTGAAGAAGTTGATTTTTTTGTACCCAAGGGCAAAATTTTAAATGTGTCTTTTTTTCAAAGTTCATCTTATTTTCAGCCCAATGTTCTTGTCTGTCCATGTCTTTTTGAATCTTGATTGTCCTCCTATGTCATCTGCATATTTTTTGGTAAGGCTATGGGGTTAAGTGACTTACCCAAGGTCACACAGCTAAGTAATTATAAAACTTCTGAGGTCAAATTTGAACTAAGGTCCTCTTGACTCCAGGGCTAGTGCTTTAGCAGCCCCAGTCATCTATATATTTGATAAACATTCCTTTTTTCCAAGTAACTCTCAAAAATGTTAAATAGCTCAGGGTCATGCACAGAGGATATATGCTAAGGAGGCCAAGTAAGAGGTAAGAATATGAGTGTGGCACAGTAAAAATAGTGTCAGGAATGCAATAACACAGAATGAATTGAAGTTGGTGAGGAAACTAAAGTCACAAAAGGTTTTTGGGAATTTTTTTGTTTGTTTGTTTGAAGCTATTTTGAGAGCAACAGGAGAATTAAAGAAGGGCTAGGACCTTAGTTTGGAATAACAGACAATAGAGAAAAAATAGAGTTGTTTCTGTTATTCTAGACCCTTTAAGCAATTCTGTTTCTTTTAAATTCAATTTTATTTTATTTTATTTTTGTAGAAGGCCAGCCCCAGGGAATGATATTCACATATCCTTGGTGATCTTCTTCATCAAAGGTATGTATGGATTATTGCTCATTGTATGGATCCCTTGGCTAGCCAGTGAACCCTGACCTAGGATAATCTGTGGCTCCAGGATGGTGTAAAAGGTTTCTTTGATAGAGAAGCATGCATTTTTTCTAAGAACAAATATTGTAAATTTACCCAGGAACTTGTAAAACCAGGTCTCTTTTAACTGGTCATTCCTGAGATAAGTTTCTGCTATAAAACGTCTGAGTTTCCAAAAATAAAGTTGGTAGATTTTCACTTCCCGACCTTTCCTGTTTGGATGTGTTTGTCTACCCGAGCTGACTCTCAGAAGTTCATGTCCAGACCCACACCAGAGCTATTGCGGGCGATATATTTTCAAGTCTGCATTCTAGTCCTCCTATCCTCCAATACCCGTTGAGAAGGTAAGAAAAATTAAACTTCCTACTACAAACTTATTTAGTCAAGTAAAACAGATTCATTGACCTAAAATCTTACATTTGACCCTGTTTCTTTAGAATAAGGTTTACTCCTCCAGAGTCAAAGTCTAGTCATGGGTTTTATCCCACCAAATCTCAGTCCCTGAGGTGGAAAAATAAAATGGAACACACAAGTTCCCGGATGATAGGGGAACCTGGATTCCCTCCCTTGAAGTTTCTGATGAAAGGAGCATGGAACCATATATTTCACGTGCTTCCCAATGTCTGATCCTCCTGTGCTTGTTTTACAAATCACCTATTACTTAAACCCTCTTTTATTCATATTCCTGGGTGGAAAAGGCGATAGGAAGAAGAGGAGAAGGAGGAAGGAATAGTATGAACTTTTGGACAATGGCCTTGCATTGAAATGCTCTCAGTTTGATGAGAGATTATCTCATCTTTGATCTGTGTGATCTATTAGGAAGGGTAATGACAGAGAACATTATCATTAATATTTTTAACAAAAAATGAAAATTTTGCAAACTTTAAAGCACTAAATGCCAACTATTGTAGTTACTATATATATATGTATATATAGTATTTGTAATATAACATATTGTCAGCAAAAATAATGTAACAGCTAGCATTTATTTAGTGCTTTAAAGTTTGCAAAATGTTTTATATATGCTGTATCATTTGATTCCCACAACAACTCAGTGAGGTGGGTGTTATTATTTTGCAGATGAGAAAACTGAGGACTTAGCCTAAATTATTTGCCTGAGGTCACAGAGCTAGTAAGCATATGAAGCAACAAATATAAAAATTATCCACAATCTGAAATGTCCTTTTCCAGAATGCATTCAGTAACTTCCAGCCAAAATGGACAATTGAACCATCTCCTAGTCTCCCCTAGTGCAAACTAAGAAGACATTCACTTCCATCTCAGTCTACTGAAATTCTTCCTTCTTCTTTAAGTCCCAGGTCAGGTGTTTCTTTCCCAAGAAGTTTTCCCTGATCTCCTCAGCTCCAAGTGCTTTGTCTTTATTTCTCCTGTTGAAGTTTGGGATTTACATTTAACTATAACAGCAAATCAAGATATATAATATTTGTGTTTATGGCTTCTCTTTCTTACTAATGTAAGAATGGCTCAGTCATTTGATAGAAATTGATTACTCAATCCTCCATGCTTTTGTGAAGGTGGAGTTGGTGAGAGCTTGAGAGAAGAGAGAGCCTGAATCATGCCTCTTCTTTCAGGAGCCAAAAGACCAGGATCTCTTTTCTCTCTCAAACACTCACCAACTTTACCTTCCAAGTAGACACAGAAGATTGAGTAATAAATCTACACCTATGAGGAGAGTCTAATTCAAATAAACTTTGAACTGCTAGTCATATCACATTGCAAATGTTCTGTTTACATCATTCCCTAGCATTTACTGTTGTGCACACATGAGGAATTTAATTTGTTTAATTAAAAATGACTAAGTAGGTTTCTCTGTTCATTTCCAGTCTTCAAAATATTAAGTGAAGTCAATTTTGTCTTGGCCTTGGGGATCAGATCCCAGGGAATCTCTTTGGAAAAATTAACTGTATAATTGCAAAGGCAGGACCAGGAAAAAGTGAGTCTCATCCCTAGGGTTCTGAGACTGAATTCCAGGCCTATGTCTTAGTCCCTTTGCTTTGTCTCCTCTGGAAATCTCTGATCTGTAAGCCTATGCTTAAATCTTAGGGCTGGGTCTACACATCCTTGACAATGGAGTGGTGAATTGTTATAGCGAGAGAAAAAAAAATAAAAACTGGCAGGGATGTGCCTGTCCCATGCCAATGAAGTTATCTTTTCCCAGTTCCAGGCAGCTGAGGTGATGTATAGATAAGGCAAGTCTTTTATAAGACTCCAACAGGCCCCAGAAGTAAGTCCCTGTTTCATAAAGACTTTCCTCTTTTGCTTTCTGTACTTCTCAAGTGAGCTAGAGGTCCTGGAGTGGAGAACAATCTTGACTTGAGTGTGTCTCTCTCTGCCGTGCACTCGGAGTTCCAGGCTCTGTTCTCCTGATGCTGGTCATGTTCGGGGAGAGCTATAGGATTTGGGGTGCTGGATCTCTAAAGGGGTGAGCAAAAGGAGGCGCCTCTAGCTTTGTCTTTGATGACCTGCAAACTCACCAGCAGTCAAACTTGCATTTCTTTTCTAGGGCGGAGTATGTGTAAGACTGGGCGGAGATAAGGGGATGTAGAGGAGGGGTCCCCTCTTCCAACTCTTTAGTCCCTCTCCCAGCAGGTCCGAAAACCCAGCTCCTCCAGAGGTCTCCCAGAAGGAAGCAAAGTGAGGGGGAAAGTAGGACAGTAAAACGCTTACCCAGTTCCCCAAGAGTGGGTTGCAATCCCCACTGACAGAATCCGCTACAACCATCCGGACACGTCAGTCTCCTTAAGTCTGACCTTCTTGTCGATCTGTCCTGGTAGCAAAGTTTGCGTTCCGGGGAGGGAAGGGGCATTGGCATTGCTGGGGGGGGGGGGCTGGCATGAATTCGTTGTACTTTATCAGCTGACCTGGAGCAAGGTCCAACTGGGGCTGCTCGTATCCAGCGGGGCGGGGTAAGGGGCACTGGAGAACATGGGGCTGGGGCTTGGAATTTAGTCCCTCCCAGTTTGCGGCTCTATCCCAGAATGGGGAAGCTGGAGAGCAGACACTTCTACCGCAGCAATCGCAGTCCTCTTCCTAAAACCCAGTTCAGAGAAAGCCGTGCACACAATGGACTTTTTGGTCTGACTCAATCCTCTGAAAAAACCAGAATGCGAGTCTTCAAAGAGACTACAGAACAACATTAAAGATAAAAGGCGAGACGTATTCGATTAAACTGGATCTCAAGATGAATTTTTAGGAGCTCCCATAAAAAAAATAAAGAATTTGTCAGAGGTTTAGTGAAATAGAATGGTAAGAAGACCCTTACTCTTAAATTTTCACAATGTCGCAAGTTTTGTTAGCAGCATGGCTCTACCTGCAGTTCTTAGCTAGTTTAACTTATTTCAAAGGTTAGGTTTGATCTTTTAAAGAGTTTGGAAAAAGGGGGTGGTGCTGAGGAGACAGAGGGTATATAGAGAAATCGAGGACTGTACAATCTAGATTCTGGAGGAAACCTCTAGGTTCGTTCTATCTCTTTGGAGTATCGTGGAATCAAATGGTTAGAACTGGAAGGGATCTTCGAGGCTATTAACATCCTTATTTTACAAGTGAGGAAACAAGACGGAAGGAATTAGAGAGTTCAGTGGGATTTCTTCCCAGTTCTTCACTCTAAATCCATCACTCTTATTTACTATTCCATGTGAATATTTAATTTTAGATAATGGGATATCTATAGCAGACCCTGTGTATCCCCAGTAAAAGTAGATCCTGATACTGGATAGAAGATGTACTTTTTAGCACCCAGTTAAAACCCCATGTTCTACAAGATGCCTTTTCTAATCTCCTAATTTAATGCTAGTGGCATCCTTCTAAGATGACTTATTTATTCTGTCTATATAATGTGTATACAGTAGTTTGCCTGTTTTCTACCCCATCAGGGTGTTACCTCCTTGAGAACAGGGACGGATATTCTACAGTCAATTGTTGGCACATACATAGCAAATTCATCTTGACGATTCACTCAATTAACCTTTATTAAGTACCTACTATGACTCAGCACCAACGAGATACAAAAAGAGGCAAATTTAGTCCTTGCCCTCAAGGAACTTAACAGTCCTGCTACCTACCTCCTTTTTTGCTTGCTCTAGTCTTTTTTTTTTCCTAGCCTGTTATCATTAAAATTAATTAAAGGACCCTTAAAAAGGCAATAATTCCTGAAAAGGGGGAGAAGGAGGGACAGTTGTCAATATATCCTCAATGGCACTAGAAAAAACTCCAAGACTATTGTTCTCTTTCCTCATTGATTTGTAACCATACCCTCTTCCTGACTCTGATGTTGAGTTGGGGTCAAAACCACAGGAAAAATCTGCCTTGAAATCAGGCAGGTGAAAGGAATTGGAAAACCTTGTTTGTACGTATAGCTTACAGTTGGGAGAAGGGAGTGTTCATATGTTACATATTGATCAATAATCTGTTCCTGTATGAATACTCTGAAACCTCACTGAGGATATAGTTTGGCCAATATTTCAGAGCTTCAAACAACTTTTCCTGGAGACCTATAAGGACACTGGACAAAAAGGCAAAGGACTGTAGCATGAGCCAGAGGCAGTTTTGTGTGTGTGTGTGTGTGTGTGTGTGTGTGTGTGAAATCTTGACTGCTATTTGCTAATTCCTGGGCCCTGTAAAATGAAGGGGGTTGACTTGAATGATGTGTGTTACAACTTCTATTTGTGGAGTAACTTTTGTGAAACTATTTAAACATAGCAGGGATTAGACTGGAGGACCTCCCAAAGGGATGGATGCATGGTGCATCCTCCTCTGGCCATTTCCAAGGACATTTGTGGCATAGTCTTCTGGATGATATAGCAATTGAAAATGGCTGGTCTTTTGCTCCTTCCAGAAAGAACTTGTTCTTTTTAGAACTTGTTCTAATTCAGGGAGAATTAGCAAAAAGGAGAGGTAAAAACCTTTACTACCTCCTTAATGAGGAGGACAAATTTCAGAACTGGAGCTCTGAGGAAGTTGGTCAAGAGATTTTTGCTAATCCTTGACCATATATACCTGCCTTTTCCCAATCATCATCTTCTTGGTCTCCGCACTGTTAATCACACTCTCCTCTGAGATCCATTGGGATTCATTGCTCTCTCTTCTGATTCTCTTCCTTCTTATCTATGTGGCCACTCTTATTGTATGTGTCATGCCTACCAGCTGTGTGTGTACCCCAAAGTTTTTTCCTGGAAACTTTTCTCCTTTTTTCCTCTAAATTTCCTCACTATGGTGACCTTTTTTGCTGTCCCTGGTTCAACTTGACTTCTAGATCTTTAAATGCAGCCCAGTTTCTTCTGTGTTCCAGTCTTGCATCACCAAATGCCTATTGGACATTTCAAATTGACTGACTTGTAGGCATCACAAACTCAACATTTTTAAAATAGAAATCATTATTTTTCTCTTCAAATGCACCCTACTTCTGACTTTCCCTATAACCTTGTTGAGTTGTTTTCAATCATGTCTGTGTGGGGGTGGCTAGGTGGCTGCAATGGATAGAGCACCGGCTCTGGATTCAGGAGTACCTGACTTCAAATCTGGCCTCAGACACTTAATAATTACCTAGCTGTGCGGCCTTGGGCAAGTCACTTAACACCATTTGCCTTGCAAAAAAAACCCTAAAAAAATCATGTCTGTGACCTCATTTGCAATTTTCTTGGCAAAGATACAGGAGTGGTTTGCCATTTCTTTTTCAGACTCATTTTATAGATGAGAAAACTGAGGTAAACAAGATAGTAAGTGTCTGAGGTCACATTTGAGCTCAGGTTCTCCTGACTCCAAACCTGGCATTTTATCTGTGGAGCCATGTAGCTGACACTCCCATTGCTATTGAGGGCAGCACTTTTCTTCCAGTCATTCATATCTGCAATCTTGGGTTCATACTTAGTGCCTTATTCTCTCCCTCACCTCCCATAGCCAACAAATTGTTAAATCTTGTTTTCTCCATCTCCATGGTATGTTTGGTAGAAGTAGCCTTCTGTCCCCTCACACAGGCTTTCATTACCCAGACCTTCTCTTCGGTCTCCCTGCCTCAACTTTCTCTCCAATCCAATCTATTCTCCACAAAAATGCCAAAGTGGTTTCCCTAAAATGTAAGGAGGAAGCAAATATTTATTATATGCCTACTATTTAACAGACACTATACTAAGGACTCTATAAATATTATCTCAATTAATCTTCACAGTCATTCTCAGAGATATGACTATGACTACACCCATTTTACAAATGAGGAAACTGAGGCTGAACAAAGTTAAGTGATTTTGGAGTGGCTAGGTGGCGTAGTGGATAAAGCACCGGCCTTGGAGTCAGGAGTACCTGGGTTCAAATCTGGTCTCAGACTCAATAATTATCTAGCTGTGTAGCCTTCCACAAGCCACTTAACCCCATTTGCCTTGCAAAAAAAAAACTAACCCCCCCCCCCAAAGTTAAGTGATTTGCCCTGGGAACTCAGGTCTTCCTAAGTCTAGATGTAGCACTTAATCCATCTAGCTACCTTAGGTCTGATCATGTCATCCTCCCATGCAATAAACTTTAGTGACTTTCCATTACTTTTAGAATAAATATAAATTTCTCATACTGGTTTTTAAAGCTCCTCACAACCTTAGCTCCTTCTTATCTTTCTGATCTTGCACATTACTCCCTATTTACTCTATTGTCCATCCCTGCTGATCCCTTGAGGTTCTTCACTCAGGACATTTCTGCCTTTGTGCCTTTACACTGGGTTGTCTCTCATATCTGAAATATTTTTTCTCCTCACTACCACTTTTTGGAATCCCTGACATGAAATCTATCCTGATTCCTTAGCTACTAGAGCCCTCTTTTGCAAGGCAAATGGGGTTAAGTGGCTTGCCCAAGGCCACACAGCTAGGTAATTATTAAGTGTCTGAGGCCAGATTTGAACCCAAGTACTCCTGACTCCAGGGCCAGTGCTTTATTCACTGTGCCACCTAGCCGCCCCGAGCCCTCTTCTTGTATATGCATTTTGTATATATTCTATGTATACTTATTTAACAATTAAGAGCCAACACTGGACTCAGTGGGCTGGGGAAGAGCACTTTCTCCTTCTCTGCTAAGGGGGTCCCTTTGTTCTGGACCCATACCTGTGGTCTAGACTGAATTCAGTCCCTGGGAAGCTTACACTTGAATGAGAGAGGTTAGGCTCCTTCTCACACTATTTGCCTTGGTGTAGTGTTAAGTGTTTAACATTCATCTTTCTCTATTACTTTCTTAAGTCTAGACAATCAACAAAACCATAAATCAAACAGTTAATTGTACTTTCCATTTTCTGAGCTGTAAATTCTCACATTGAAAATTTAACAATAAGCTTTCTTGAGCCAGTTTGAGCTGACTCCTTCACACCCCTGAAGTCCCATCCCAGTACCTTGGGGAAGAGTTACTTAAGTTTATGGCAAAGGTCTTTTCAAAGGTGGAAGTAGAAAGGTACTCAATATAAGATGTAAATCAGGTATGGGACCATCATTTCATTCCTATCCACAAAAGAAATTTTATTTTTTAATTTTTTTTTTAGTTTTTACAAGGCAATGGGGTTAAGTAGCTTGCTCAAGGCCACACAGGTAATTATTAAGTGTCTGAGGCCAGATTTGAACTCAGGTACTCCTGACTCCAGGTGCTCTATCCACTGCACTACCTAGTCACCCCCGCAAAAGAAATTTTAAACACAAAACACTGATAACTGATAAGTGTGTTTGGATAATATAAATTTTAATAACTTTATAAAAATCCATAGTTATACTCTGTGTACTTGGATAGAAATTAAATTATGCTAGACAAATGTCAGTACTGACAATTATTACTGTTTCTGGAGATTGAGAATTAATTAGAAGAATATGAAAGTTTGTGGGACTAGTGAATAGGCATCATTACCTCTCATTTAGGCTTTGCATTCGAACAACTACAGATGTAAACCAGGTCAAGCCATGGGCTTATTCTCCCCAAGGTGGTCATGTTTTATTGTTGTTTGTCCTTCATTCTTTTTTGGGGGGGGGGGTGGTTTGCAAGGCAATGGGGTTAAGTGGCTTGCCCAAGGCCACACAGCTAGGTAATTATTAAGTGTCTGAGACTGGATTTGAACCCAGGTAATCCTGAGTCCAGGGCCGGTTCTTTATCCACTATGCCACCTAGCCACCCCCTGTCCTTCATTCTTGAAGAGGACCATGACATGGGAGGTGATGCCATGACATGCAAGTGAATTGGATATAAGTGAGGGATGACTGTGCAAAGAAAAGTCTCACTTTCTCCTCTATAATTGTACTGAAGGAATCCTTCTAAAATAAAGCTGGTAAATGAACACTTGAAGACCCAGCCACTTGATGTCACAAGATTACCTACATTCTAGACACATAGATATTAAGATGGACATTTGGTTACTTAGGATTATGTAAAAGAAACAAATCTCAAAAGAGACAGCCCAAAGGCCCAGACTCAAGCTTACCTGAGTCCCAAATTTAGCTGCCATGTGGGAAGAGTTGACCTGTTGTTAGGGTAGAGAATCTATCCCCCCTTCCCCTACCCCCAAATCCCATATATATGTGATGCAACCTTAAGGTTGAAAGGAAACAAGAGTCACTTGATTTTCAATGATAGATGAATCATTGGTTCATCCTTTTCAGTGTCCTATAATAATAATAATAATAATTAACTGTCAATAATATGGTGTTTTGAGCACAGCCAGGTCTGAAGTTAGGAGAACTTATCTGAGTCAAATTGGACCTCAGACACTTACTGTGTAACCCTGGGCAAGTTACTTAACCTTTGCCTCAGTTTCTTCATCTGTAAAATGAGCTGGAAAAGGAAATGACAAAATACTCCAGTATCTCTGCCAAGAAAACCCCAGATGGAGTCATGGGGAATAAGACAGGATTGAGCAACAGCAAGGTGCATCTTTATCTCCAAAGCAAAAACAAAAGCCAAAAAACCCCTGACTTTCCTCCCACATGTTTCCCAGAGGATTTCCCCCCCCATAATAAAGTTTTTTTCTTTAAAGAAAAAGAGAAAAAAAAGAAGAATGAAAGAAAAAAATTAGCAAAACCCAAAATGCAGAGAGCTAGGTGATGAAGAGGAAAGAGTTATCCCAGGAATCTGAAAGACCTACATTCAAATCCAGCCTTAGACATTAACCAGTTGTGACTGGCTAAATCTCTGCAGTCTCCTCTTTGTAAAATGGGCATTTACCTCCTAGGGTTGCTACAAGGATCAAATTGTGCTGGGAATTTAAACCCTAACCCAAAATGACTACTTGGAGTCCTCTCAAAGTGGCAGCAAAGAGTTAAAATTTAATTTGGTTCTTGCAAGAAGTGGGGCAGTTCCTCTCTATGAGAGAGAGAGAGAGAGAGAGAGAGAGAGAGAGAGAGAGAGAGAGAGAGAGAGAGAGCAGGAAAAGCTGAATTATAGAAACTGAAGCAGGGTTAAAAAACCCACAAAAACTACAACCCATTACCCCTCCTCTTTTCTGCCGAGCCTTACAACAATTGGTCAAACTTGATGGTCCTAAGAGAAGGGGGGAGATGTACCTAAGCTTTCCTAGGAGGGTCTGGCTTTGTTTACATCTTATAAGTTTAGGGGTGACATAATTTTTCTAGCCGGAGAGCTGGGTTCTCACGCTCAGTAGATTCTTGAGAAATAGAAACTGAGGCCTATGGCTTAGACTAATTTAGCACCATGTTTCTGAAAAGTCAGCACTTTGCCCCTCACAAAATGAAATATTTGTAAAGTGCTTTACAAAACACTTTATATACTCATAGATTTTAGAAATGCTAGCTATTATCTGTACATGCACAAAAATTGGAACTGTAAGCTGTTCTGCCACTGTGGACCCCTCCTCTCCCATCCCACTTCTCTTCAAACTTGGCAGAAGAATGGATTGAAGTGTCTTCTGACATTTCTTTGTTGGGCTCAAGCTTGTTGTCTATCATTTCCCAACATTTCTTTTCGACTTTTTTGTAGTCTTTCATTTAGATGGTGTAGTGAGTACAGTTATGACCCTTAAGAAGTCCTGAGTTCAAATTTGGCTTTAGACACTAAGTAGCTGTGTGACCTTGGGTGGGTCACTTAACCCCATTGCTTGGCATCCAGGGCCATCTCCGGTCAATCCCATACACATCTGGGCACTGGACCCAGATGGCCCCAGAGAAGTGAGGATGGTGATTTAGGACCCCCCCCCCCCCATCCAGTCAGTGTGCTTGTCCCTTGGGTCATGTTTTTCAAAAATGAAGGAGAATCCATGACAGAACCCAGGAGTCTCAAACATCTTGGCTCCAGTCCCACATAAACACTCAATTTAATGTCGGAAGAAGGACAAATCCTCGTAAAACAAGAATTACAAAATAAGGGACCAAAGTACAGTACGCATGCGTCCATTGCCGACCGCGCGCCTCGCTCTTCAGGATGCGCCTGCGCATTGACAGGTTACCGAGGGCGCGGAGACGCTTTAAAGAAGCCTGGGAGGCGAGTGGGCCGGGTGGCGCACGCGCCCTGGGGGGTGGGGGGCGGGGCCGGGCCTGCGCAGTCAGCCCCCGGAGGCGGAAGCAGGCGCTGCTCCGCCGCTGCGCCGGGCTGGGCGGGGCGGCCGCCGCAGCTGGGGCGGCTCCGGGTCCGGAGCAGCGTGGGGGCGCGGGGCGGAGGCCGGCAGCATGCGGGCGCGGGGCTCCGGGCCGCTCGTGGCGGCCGCGGCCGTGCTGGCGCTGCTGCTGGGGGGCGGCGCGCGGGTGCGCGGCTCGGAGGACATCGTGGTGGGCTGCGGGGGCTTCGTCAAGTCCGAGGTGGAGATCAACTACTCGCTCATCGAGGTGAGGCGCGCGCGCACGCCCGGGCCCGGCCCGGCCTCCCCCGCGGCCACGCGGCCGGCGCCCGCACTCCAGTTGCGGACTCGGGGCCCGACTTCGGAGCGGTCCCCCCGACCCCGGGTGGAAGAGCCAAGTGCGGCAAAGTCTCTGCTAGCTACCTAGGACCTGCCTCGCCTTTGAGTTCAGGAAACCGTAACCTGCTTCAGGACTGCTTCTCTGCCCAAAAGCACCAGAAAAGCGTATTCCAGATAACGCACGCATTATGTAGTCTAAATTGTCGTTCCGAGATAGGAAAGCTAAACTTAACTTGGAGTTAATACATAGGATTGCAAAAGAAACTAGTGCACAGATCCCAGATTAAGAATTTCCATGGCAAGAAATTGTGAGTGACATGAGAAGGGGCAGCTGATACTGTGTGTGTGTGTAGCTGTATGTAGAGGTGTCTTGGGAGATGAGGTGAAAAAAGAGGCCTGGAATTATGGTAGAATATGAACTAGCCCCAAATGAGACACCGCTATCATTTTTTGGGAAGTCTGGTCAGTCAAGAAATAGAATATTATCAAGTGTACACTTTAGACGTGGGCCGGGGATGTCCCTGTTCTCAAGGAACTCCCCCTCTATTGGGAACAGCTGTGTAGAAATGATAGCAATATCTGTCTCTCCTATGTATGATTCTTAGAAGTACATAATTTGCTTTATATAGGTATGATATATGATTATATAGATATGATAAATTGGAGATAAGACAGGGAAGGCACTAGCATCGGGGGTTCTTTATTTTCTTTTGGAGGGGGAATTGTAGAGTAAGGCTTTTCAGTGTAGCCTTCTGGAAAAATAGACTGCCAAGTCTGCATTTAGGAAGACTCATTTTCCTGAGTTCAGATCTGTGTGTGACCTGGGTAAGTATAGTAAACCTTCAATTTCCTCATCTTTAAAATGGAGCTAGAGAAGGAAATGGCAAACCACTTGAGTTTCTTTGCCAAGAAAAATCCAAAAGGGTTCACAAAGAGTTGGGCACAACTGAACAGCAAAGGTTCTGGGCCCTGCCTTAGTTCGGCCTAATGTTTGGCTCAGTCTGTCCATCTGTAAAACGACAAACGTGTCAGGAGAGGATATAAATAAAATACTTTGTTTATTTAAAAAAGCCATTTATTACTTCTAGGTTTTGCTAGAGTAGGTTCTTAGAGACAGGAAAAAAAAAGCAACAAACTGGAGTCAAATGCCACCTCTGTTGTTTACTGGATGTGTGACCATGGGTATATCAAGACCTTTAGAATATGAGTTTACTGAAAGTACAAGAGTTTCATTCCTTGTCTTTGTATCTAGATGTATAAAAGTACATAAATATACATATGTATGTGCTATAGCACAGTGCATGGTACACAGTGGGCACTTAATGTTTGCTAATTGATTTCTGGTGAGTTTATAGCGATTCCTAATTAAAATGCTCTTTAGAATACAATATAAGTATCTGTGAATCTTGAACTCTTGAATCTCTCATCCTAGCCTTTTAGCCATTATAACTTTTTTTTTGCTTAAAGAGGTGCAGGAATATGCACATAACTGCTTAGCATCTAGAAAATAGCTTTCTACTAGATGCCAGAGTACTTAAACCAACTCCTGATAACTTTCAGCATACATATATAAGAATTATTAAAATAAAAATATTTTATGGCACACAATCTTTGTCATGAGATTTCTAGTCTTGGGGTAGTGGCAGAATTTTACAGTACAAGGTTTGTTGGTACCTTGAGCCTTACGAAGAAGAATTATTAGTTTGAGAGTCAGTAGGCCTTTGTTTTCCTTAAACCCTGCCAACTAGTAGTAGCATGACCTTAGGCTTGGCTTCACTGACCTGAGCCATGATTTCCTTCTCTATAAAATGAAAGAGTTTAATTAGATGCTTTCTTTTTTATTACTAAATTTTACATTTATAGAATTAAAGAAACATTTCCATAACAAAAGTATGATAAAAGATGATTGCACATGATACTGTAAATCTTGCACAACTTGCTGTTCCTTTCAAATATACAATGAAATTATCATGTAAATTTTTTTCTTCCTTTCCTCCCCCTACCATTTGACACAAGTAGATGTATTTTTTTGTAAAAATATTATCTACATAGTTCTATTCATCAGTTCTTTCTCTGGATGTAGATAGCATCTTTCTTCATATGTCCTTTATAGTTAATTTGGGTATTTATAATAGTCAAAATAACTTATTTGTCAGAGTAATTCAAATTACTGTTACTTTATACAATATTGCTGTTAACTTTATATAATGTTCTCTTGGATCTGTTCATTTACCTCTTTATTTTGTACAAGTTTTTCCATTTTTTTCTAAACTCATCATTTCTTATAATACAGTAATATTTCATCACAGTCAAATATTACAACTTGCTCAGCCACTCCTCAGTTGAGGGACATCCCTGCAATTTCTACTTCTTTGTCACCACAAAGAGAGCTGCTGTAAACATTCTAGAACATAGGTTCTTTTCCTTTTTCCCCCTAATTATTTTCAGAAATGAATCAAGAAATGATATTCCTGGGTCAAAGGATATAACTTTTTAATAACTCTTTGGGCAATAATCTATTTTGCTCTTTAAAAGAAAAGCAAAAAATTGGGAATTAGATGCTCTCCAAGGCTATTCCTATTTTTAAAAATTTCCTAAGTTCATGTTTCCTATTGACTTGAAAGCAAAAAGTGAAATCACCTCATAAAGGAGAAATTCTCTATTTTTTTTCTCACTAACCTGAACTAGATGATTTTATTATCACCTATTTACATTTGATGTTGTTAATCTTGTATGTGTTTATATTTTTTGAATTGTGAATTGGTCTGTATTCTTAATGCAGTAAAACCAAATAATTTTGTCATTTCAGTAGTTGATTTTGTTCTATTCCCAAATGAAAACTGTTTCATGACCAAATACTCCTTTTCCTAATTTTTAAATAAAGTAAACCTGTAAAATAAAATAATCAGGATCTAAGATTTAAGAGAATGACTTTCTACTTGGAGACTTTTATTGTTTCTCTAAGACCTTCTGTGGACTAAATAGGAAACAAAGCTGTGCTGCTGGCTAAATAAGAAATAAACAGAACTAAAAGATATAGACCTATATTTTAGTAGTTTAATTTGGAATGACATGCATAACAGGAAACAAAATGAATGTTTTTTAAAATTATTGAATATTTTATGTAGGCTTCAGATTGATTCTGAGTTGGGAAAGCTAAAATTAATTCAGATTTCTGTATTTGAGTATCAATGTAACTTTTTTTTTCCTTTTCACATTTTTTATCTTTGTATAGATTAAGTTATACACTAAGCATGGGACTTTGAAATACCAAACAGACTGTGCTCCAAACAATGGGTACTTTATGATTCCTTTGTATGACAAGGTAAGAGGCAAAAACTTTTTAATCTAATTTCATGCTATTCATGATTATTGGTAGCCATGTACCACAGTAGGTGATATTGGTTCTGACTTTGTGCCTTTGACTTTTGTGGCATTAGGCAAATTAAAAGTTTGCTTTCTTAATTATATACGGAACATAGCAATGTTAAATAATAACAAGCAGTACATTAATATAAAGTCATTCATTTAAGTTTTTAGTACTTTGGTAAATTCTTGATTTCAGTAGAAGTCTGTCAAGAGTGTCTCTGAGTTGTTCTACAAACCTTACCTGGGAATACAAATGCCTCAATATTTAGGCCATTCATCCTATTCATATTCTTCTCTGTGATTGGTTTACCTCTTGTCTTCTTATAAATGTGACTTTAGATTCTTGAAAGTGATGCTTGCAAGATGCAATTTTGGCCAGTTCTGCCAAACTAGAGAAGTAATAGGTGTGAACTTAGGTAGAGACTGTTGTTTGATATAGTGGAAAAAGCACTGACTTTGGAATCAGAGAGCCAGCATCTGTAGTTTTCGATCAGCCTCTTGAACCACCTGTTTGACTTGGGCTAAGCCATTTAACTTTTGGGGGCTTTAGTTTCCTCATTTCTGAAGTGAAGGACTAGATGATCTTAAAATGTCCAATGCAGCATTAAATCTGTGATCCTGCTACCATTTTAGTCTGGAACAGATTATTACCAGAAGGTTGCTCTTGATAATGAATGAATGAAAAAAAAATTTATGCTTACTATGTGCTAAGCTCTGAGGATATAAATAAAAAACAAAACAGTTCATGTTTTCTAGGATCTTATGTTCCAAAGAGGAAAGCAACAGCTATGGGACTGAGGGGTGGGGGAAAGCATTTGGGGTATAGAAGATCTAAGGATAGTAAGTGAGAGCACCAAGGCAATCACTTTGATTGCTCTTTTCTAGAAGAAGTACTATCTGTTACAGTCCTGGGGTTTGTAGAAATCTTACCAATCTTACCAAGCAAAATTCAGAAGTGAAAAATCCCACAGCCCTTTCCCCAGGGTGTAGTCTTTGGAGATGGAGGGCAGAGAGCAGCAGCCCAAAGTAGGGGGCAGAGGAGAGGAAAAGAGGGAGTGGGAGCCATTCATTTATTGCTTTATTATCTATTTATTTAACCTTAACACCTAAAAAGAATAAAAGAAATTTCAGGATACTTGATTCAGAGAATATGATTTAGTACAAAAATCATATTTTAACTTTAAATAATTTGTTGATCTATTTATTCAACAATCATTAAATGTTTTGCTTTGCTTTTAAAAACATCGTATGAGACAATAGAGGAAAATACAGATGTTTCTTCTTAAATTTAAGGAATTTATAATTCATCAGAGGAAATAAGATACAAGATTAAAGCTTTGGAGCTGAAAGAGACCTTAGATAAAAATGTAATCCAGCACACTCATTTTACAGGTGAAGAAACTGAGGTCCAGAAGAATAAATAAATTACCCAACATCAAAGTAAGCAATAGAGGCAGGATTAAAACCCAGGTCCTTTGGCACCACATCCAGAGTTCTTTGGGTTTTTTTTTTTTTTTTTTTGCAAGGCAAACGGGGTTAAGTGGCTTGCCCAAGGCCACAGGGCTAGGTAATTATTAAGTGTGTCTGAGACCGGATTTGAACCCAGGTACTCCTGACTCCAGGGCCAGTGCTTTATCCACTACTCCACCTAGCTGCCCCTAAAGTTCTTCAAACATAATACAAACTAAATGCATAAAAATACATAAGGAAAATATGAAGAGTTATGAGATTGGATGAGGACGATTTCACATCTGGATGAACTGAAGTGATTTTTTTTTTTCTATTATACACTTTTTTACTAGACAGATGATTACATTGGAATCACTTAGCAAGTTTTCAGAAATCTAAGAGGCAGCAGTACCTCTTAAACTCCATGTTTATCAGAATTGCACTGTTTGTTAAAGCCAATACTTTGTTTTTGCATGGGATGGCAGAAACAAATGACTTTTTTTTTTTTTTTTTGCAAGGCAGTGGGATTAACGTGTCCTAAAGGTCACACAGCTAGGTAATTATTAAGTGTAGGTAGGATTTGGACTCAGGTTCTCCTGACTCCAGGGCCAGTGTTCTATCCACTGCACCACCTAGCTGCCCCAGAAGCAAATAACTTGATGTAGTTTTAGAGTACCTAGCTTGTTTAAGTTCAGTTCCTATCTGTGATGCCTACTCCCTTTGTTACATTTTGTAAGTCATTTAACTTCCCTAAGCCCAAGTTTCCTCATCTTTTATATGAAGGTTGATCCTGTTCTGTTACTTTTATGTTTCCTTTTATTTTTAAAAAAAATTTTGTTAAATGACATTAAAATTAATAATAAACTTTGCTTTTTTTTTTGGACATAGGGGGATTTCATCCTAAAAATTGAACCTCCCCTAGGGTGGAGTTTTGGTAAGTTAATGAATAGGCACATATCTTCCATTATTGAGTATAATCTCTTCTGAATTTTCATGAAAAGGGATTTGTACTAGTTAGATTGCTTAAATAGTAAGGATTCATTTCTAGTTTTGTCATACTTTACTTCAAAGAGTAGAATCCATTAAGTCCGCTGTGGGCAAGCCAACTCCCCTTGGCAGCTTGATAACTTTAGGAACTTTAGATATTGCTCTTCTACTTAACTGAACTACCTTTTCTGAAAAAAATTTATGATTAGAAAAGTGATTTTTATGGTTAAAGAAGTGATCATTTCCACACTGTTTTTTTCCTTTCTGTTTCTTACTTTGAGTGGGTGATTAAGAAGAAGGGAGCTTTAGGATGCCTTTTTATAATTCCCTAAAGTTTACGTAGAAGAAGAAAAGAGATTTTCCCTCTAGACATAGTTTAATAGTTTTTTGTTGCTCTGGCTTGCAGTTTAGAATTGAGGTATGGTTAATGGCTTGTTGGGGTCTTTATTTTTATAAAGTACCTGATTATGTGTTCTGTAATGAGAATTTGTGTTTAGTCAGTTTAGAGGGACATATTTCAAGAACTATAATGAAACTGCTTCTCAAGAATTCTTTCTAGGGCGGCTAGGTGGTGCAGTGGATAAAGTACTGGCTCTGGAGTCAGGAGTACCTGAGTTCAAATTTGGCCTCAAGACACTTAATTACCTAGCCGTGTGGCCTTGGGCAAAGGCACTTAACCCCATTTGCCTTGCAAAAACCTTTAAGAAAAGAAAAAATTCTTTTTACTCTGAGACTAGGTTTTTTTAGAATAGGAGATAGTGAAGCTTTTGAAGAGTTTTTCCAAAAGCTTGAAGAATCCATTTAGTGTTACAAGTATCTGAATTCCAATGTACATAAAGTTTTAGTATTACAGGTAGATTATTTGGTAATCTTTACCAAATTGCAAATGATAGTTGAG
Organism: Macrotis lagotis; assembly: GCF_037893015.1. Lineage (NCBI taxonomy): Eukaryota > Metazoa > Chordata > Mammalia > Peramelemorphia > Peramelidae > Macrotis > Macrotis lagotis. Next base: position 119,200,049 of record NC_133666.1, read on the forward strand.
ATAAAAACTCATATTAGAGATAGTTGGCCTATTTTACATAGAAAGATTTCACTATATTGAAGATGTTGAGTTTTGTTAACTCCTTTCTTATTGCCTTCTTTTTTGTCTCCAGAACCAACAACTGTGGATCTTCATGTTGATGGTATTAATGATATATGCACAAAAGGAGGCGATATCAACTTTGTATTCACAGGGTTTTCTGTGAATGGAAAGGTTTGACTTTTTTTGACTTTTTGCATTTTTCTTAGTAACATGCTGTGAACTTCTCTTTCCCTTTCCCCCATATGTTGGATTAATTGTGCTTTGTTACAAGTTACCGTTTGTTTTTTTAATGGCAGGTACTCAGTAAAGGACAGACTTTGGGACCTGCTGGCGTTCAGGTTATGTTAAGAAGCATTGGGAATGAAGCTCATATACAATCTACTGTGACTCAGCCTGGTGGGAAGTAAGTTATAGCTTATTTTACCTTTCCTTTTGTACGTACCTTTTCTTTTTTAGTTTAGAAGCCCTCCTTCTGCAGTTTGGATCAATCAATCTCATACTTGTTGCACATCTACTATGTGCTATACTATGTGGTAGAGATACATATTAAAGAAAGAAGCAATTTCTAGTCTTATTCTGTCTTTTGGAGTGGGAAATGTAGAATTTTGATGAACCTTCTTCCAATGATTTGCTGAATGACTAGGAAAGGTTATTTTTTTAATTTAAATTTATTTTTATTAAAGATATTATTTGAGTTTTACATTTTCCCCCAATATTGCTTCCCTCCCCCTCCCCCCCACAGAGAGCACTCTGTCAGTCTTTACTTTGTTTCCATGTTGTACCTTGATCCAAATTGGGTATGATGAGAGAGAAATCATATCCTTAAAGAGAAGTCTAAGAGGTAACAAGATCAGACAATAAGCTATCTGTTTTTTTTTTCTAAATTAAAGAGAATAGTCCTTGCACTTTGTTCAAACTCCACAGCTCCTTATCTGGATACAGATGGTACTCTCCTTTGCAGACAGCCCAAAATTGTTCCTGATTGTTGCCCTGATGGAATGAGCAAGTCCTTCAAGTTTGAGCATCACTCCCATGTTGCTGTTAGGGTGTACGGTGTTTTTCTGGTTCTGCTCATCTCACTCAGCATCAGTTCATGCAAATACCTCCAGGTTTCCTTGAAATCCCGTCCCTCCTGGTTTCTAATAGAACAATAGTGTTCCATGACATACATATACCACAATTTGCTAAGCCATTCCCCAATTGAAGGACATTTACTGGATTTCCAATTCTTTGCCACCACAAACAGGGCTGCTATAAATATTTTTGTACAAGTAATGTTTTTACCCTTTTTCCTCATCTCTTCAGGGTATAGGCCCAGTAGTGGTATTGCTGGGTCAAAGGGTATGCACATTTTTGTTGCCCTTTGGGCATAGTCCCGAATAGCTCTCCAGAAGGGTTGGATGAGTTCAGAGCTCCACCAACAGTGTAATAGTATCCTAGATCTCCCACATCCCTTCCAACAATGATCATTATCCTTCCTGGTTAGGAAAGGTTATTTAACATTTTTTAAAGTAGGGAGGTGGTGTGGTATAGAAAAGTGAGTAGAGTGCAGGACTGGGAGTCAAGAGACCAGGATCCAAGTAACTCTGCTATTAACAAATTCTATGACCTGGGGCAATTCATACCATCTCTTTAGGTCTCATGATCATGGGATATAGAGCCAGAAGGGACCTTAGAGGTCATCTAGCCCTTTCTTTCCTTAGGTGCAACTTCCTTTGTTTATCTGGTTTATTGATAGTGAGAATGTCAAAGTTATTACAATTTAATATTTCTTGTAGTATTCTAATTTGATCACTGGTTTGGACCCTCACATTTAGAAATTAAATAGCCAAGTTAAGGATTCTTTACTTCTCTTTTTGCCACGTTTATGGTACAGGTAGGGGATATCAAAGGGGTCTGAGGGCCATTTGGTAGTTCTCTTTTTCCTGGATTGCCCTATCAATGCTATACCAGCTTGGTGATGGAACTCTCCTCATGTCAGAATTATAACATGACTTAGCACTTCCATAAATCCTAATCTAGTTGTTAGGCACATACTTTGTTTTTAGCTTTTTTTGGTTGATTACAAACAATGCTGCTTGAAACATTTGTGTATAGGTGGTGTTTTCTTGCTGTTTTTCCAGTCTGCACTATTAGCTACTACAGTATTCTTTTTCAGACTTTTCATCATACCAGTACTGTTTTGGAACTCACCAGTTCCTTTAGGATGCAGTTATACTTAGTAGGTAAATCTTTAATAAATATTTTTTTGACACACAGCAGTAAAACAGTGATACAAAGTACAGACATGATATACTCTGTGTCTTCTTTGCTCCAATTGATGTTTATCCATAAGAAAAAAACCTTTGAAAATCTCTTAAGAAATGAGTCAACGTGATGTGTAGTGGAAAGAGTATGGGTCAGGGAGTTAGAGAGCCCCAGTTCTGATTCCAGTTTTTTTATTGGGTACCTCTTTTTATTCTGGAGCCATGATTTCCTTGTGAGGAAAATCCTTCTAACAACATTTGGTTGGAAATTGTTCTACAACTTTTTTGTTGACTGGATCACTGAGAAATTAAATGACTTACCTAGAGTCACACAAATAATATGTCCCAGGGGCCTGACCTACCTGAAACCTTCCTGACTCCTTAACCAACTCTTGAATCTTCTAGGCTTGCTGCTTTCCACCACTACTTGTGGGATCTTAGACAGAATATTTCATTTCTCAGGGGCTTCTGTTTTCTCATCTGTAAAAAGAACAGATTAAATAAGATGATTTCTACCAGCTCTTAACATTCTGTAATCCTTAGTGTATTTGCAGATGAGTAACTTGTCCTTCCTTTTCAGTCTGCTTATGGTATAGTATTTGTTCACATTAGATGTTAAATGCTTTGTAGTGATTATTGTATGTTTGTATGTGTGTTATGTGTTTGTGTATATGTGATTATGATTGTGTGTATGTATATGTGTTGTGATTATTGTAAAATAGTTTTCTAATGCTGCCAACAGGATTGCTTTTCTTCTGCTGGAGATTTGGGAATATTATTGAGGATTTATGTGGTGTAGTGGAAAGACTATACTTAGAATCTTGTCTGGTTCAAATTTTGCCTCAAACATTATTTGCTAAGAATATGATAACTGGAAAATCTCTTAACCTCTTATAACTTAATTCCTCATCTGTAAAATGGGTATAATAATGCTGTAGCCCCTTTACCTTGCAAGTTTGTTGTAAGGAACTTAAAAGTACTATATAAATGAAAGTTCATTTATAGGTTAAGAAAGAAAAATACACATAATTTTATATTTCATAGGTTTGCATTTTTTAAAGTTCTTCCTGGAGAATATGAAATATTTGCATCTCATCCAACCTGGACATTGAGAGAAGTAAGTATTTTAAACATTGATTTAAATGAATGAATGAAAAAAAATTTAGCACTTACTAAGTGCCAGACACTGGTGGAGAAATTAAAATAATAGATAGTCCCTGACCTTAAGGAATTTGCATTTTAAAATGGGAGACAGCATACATAGGAAAAGTAAAGTCACAGAGTTGGTGAGTGGAGACAAAAGGCAGTCAGTTGATATACCTTTTTCAGAATTGGTGATGGTGTTGATTTGATCACTGTTTCCAGAGCAAAAAATGGAAAGGAAGTGTTGACATATACAATGTAATCTGGTCAAGGATGGGGGGCTAGGGATGTAAGGAACTATCTCCATTGAACACTGACTCAGGGCAAGAACTGAGTGTGGGGGGATTCTGTTTGGGCAAATGTAATGGAGTCATATCTATAGTTCAAATTAACAAGCTTATTTTGGGAGAAATTAAGTTATGAAGTGAATTTCACTTTTTTTGAAGTCATCTGTAGATAGAAAAGCATTATTATGATATATCTCTGGTAATGCTTAAAATGTTGCCTATGCTGCTAAAAGTTTTCTATTATCTGTTAAAGCTTGCAAGAGAACATTCTTTTTTCCTGCTGTGGAATGATTCTATTTTTAATTGGAGCTATTTAAAAAATTAAATGCTTAAAGCAATGTACAGAATGCAAAACAATTTAGTTGATTTCTTTTAAGGTAAAACTAGGAATTTCAAACAGTTGTGAAAAGTTAAAAAAAAATTCTCTTCCCATAGCTGCTTTGGTTATTTATGAATGGATTTAAAATAAATTTGAAATATTCCATATCATGCTTTTGTTTGGATACTTGATAGCTTTCATGCTTAGAAAATCATTAGACATGATTAAGCTCAGATTTGTTTCTGTTAGTTTTGTATATATGTAGGTTATCACATACATAGTCTTAATTCGATACTTTATACTGTTTTATGCTATTTTAAGCTTTGAGTGTAATTATGATAGAATGCTTAGTTTTAGACTCAAGGTCTTTGTTTTGCATTCAACATGCATGGTATGTTATAAAGAGGAAAAAATACATCCAGACAGAATGATGTTTAATTGTATAGAATATGTTTTGCTGTAGTTGTGTACATTGAAAAAGAAAATATACCCATTAATTTTTCCTGTTCCTTTTAGGCTAGTACTTCTGTTCGTGTAACTAATGCCAATGCTTATGCTGCTGGTCCCCTAGTAGTTGCTGGTTATAATGTTTCTGGCTCTGTTCGAAGTGATGGGGAGCCTATGAAAGGTGTTAAGTTTCTTCTCTTTTCCTCTTCAGTAGCTCGAGAGGTAAGATCAGATACTTAGAATTAAAAAAAAAGATCAAGTAGAGACTTAAAAATAGTGCTAATTTAAATTTGTAGACTGTTAATAACTAAGTAGTATGCTACTATTTAATGAGTAATCTAAGTAATATATATGTGTATATGTAGATAACTTTTGTATTACTGCTTTTTTTGAAATAGTATTGAGTAATAATTATAATATTCAACAACAATATAGTAATTATGATGGAAAAGGCAACTACATTTTTTTTTTTGTACAGTGACTATTAGTGAGTTTTGGGATGCAGGAAAGAAATAATTGTAGTTTTTTTTTTCTTTACAGGACATACTAGGTTGCAATAGTTCTCCGGTTGATGGGTTCCAGTCTCAGGATGAGAAACTGGTATTTTTGTGTAGTGTTATCTCAAAAGAAGATGGCTCCTTCTCCTTCTTTTCATTGCCAAGTGGAAAATATACTGTGGTAAAGAAAGATGAATTTCATTTACCTTTTTTCTTTAGGAACCTGATTTCGTAAGATGTGCTCTGATCCTTTGTGTTAAAAATAAATGTTTCAGTTCCTGGGTTCATTTGCCATTCTTTTTTTGCCTTCTTTGTAAATGAAAATAACTGTTTGTTAATGCCTGTTATATTTATATTAAAAAATATTAAAATGATATCTCTGCCTTTCTCTTGAGTTTCTCAGGTTACGACTTTGGCTACTGAGTAGCTAAAATATAAATATAAAAGATACATGTATAGACGTGTATATATTTATCTGCTTTTTACATCTGAAACATTTTTCACGCAATGACATTTTGTTGTATAGTCTTTTTTGGGGGGGGGGGCAAGGCAGTGGGGTTAAGTGGCTTGCCCAAGATCACACAGCTAGGTAATTAAGTGTCTGAGGACAGATTTGAACTCAGATCCTCCTGACTTTAGGACCAGTGTTCTATCCACTGTGCCACCTAGCTGCCCCTTGTTGTGAAGTCTTTCAATCCTTATTTTCAAGTTGATAGTTTGAATGTTTTTGGGTGGCTATCATCTTTTAGAAGTAAATTGTGCTGATTCTAAATTAAGAGTGCTGATCTTGTTTCAGGTTCCATTCTACAGAGGGGAGAGGATTACTTTTGATGTTGCTCCATCTAGACTGGACTTTATTGTCCAGCATGACAGCTTAAAAATTGAGGTAAGAGTCCTATTTTAAAATTGAATATAAGACACATATTTATATTCCATGTTTCTGTAGAAATGCAAAAGTTCTAGAAAACAAAAATTTTGACTAGAGAGATTTTGGGGGAAAAAATCAGAATCTTGTTTGGTTGAGGTTTTTTTTTTTCAGGATTTCTTGTACATTTCTTCATTATTAAAATAATTAGTTACTCCAGTGGTGATAGCATCATATATATCGCCTCTTCAGGTATCTTTTATCCAGAATTAGAAGTGAATTTTCAGTGGTCCTAAGCTAAAGTATTTATCTTATGTCCATGGTAGGGTTCTATGTTTTCTTGGAAGAACTTTTTTGTAAGATTGAAAGGACACTTGACAAAAACAATCGATATACAATTTGAGAAAAAGTCTATGGACTAATCTACCTTCTGCTTTGATTGCTTAAGTGAATAATGAAGTTTCTGTCTCCTTTACTTGTTCTAGCCTGTTTTCCATGTCATGGGTTTCTCCGTCACTGGCAGAGTGTTGAATGGCCCAGAGGGAGAGGGTGTTTCAGATGCTATTGTCATACTGAATAATCAAATCAAAGGTGAGTGATGAATGTTGAGATCGGACACTTTTCAGTCAAATGAAGAAAACAGAACTTATAATGAAAATTATTTCTAACTTACTATCTGCAAACATAGAAAAGTTTACTTGACTGTCATTTTCTTGATCTGTGAAGAATATGTATGGATCTTCCCCCCAGTTGATTTGCTTATTTTATTTTTCCTTGTGTTATAGTTAAAACAAAAGGTGATGGCTCTTTCCGCCTGGAGAACATAACCACAGGAACATATACAATTCATGCTCAGAAGGAACACCTCTACTTTGATCCTATTACTGTCAAAATAGCACCTAATACTCCTCAGCTGGCTGACATCATAGCCACAGGGTAAGATTTCATTTCACTTCAATGGAAAATATTAAGTCATTGTTTATTTAATCTTGTGTTCTTCTGAAAGTTATATTGTTGATTGAGAAACATTATAAGATATTTTTGAATAATTAGATTGGGGTTATTGCATTTTGATCTGCTTTGTTATTAGGCCACTTCAAAATTGTGCTATCCTATATTTGAACTTAAATACCAGACTATACAAAGTGTCTGTCATATTCTTAGCAGAAAACTCTTGGAACTCACTATCAGAGATTGCAAGCTACCTGTATTTTAGTAGACATTTGGGACTCAAAGCATATGAAAGCTTAGTAATTTGTCTAGAACCGCAAGGCTACTAATACCTACCAGAGGCAGGATTTGATTGATCCCAGGTTGCCCAACACACTATTGATGATGCTATCTTTTAGATATAAAGAGTAATTTGAAAAGGAATCACCTGTAACTATAAAGAATTTTTCAAAAACAAAGACACAAAAAGATTACTCACTTACATATTAGGTAGTCTATATACCTGTTTTATCCCACAAGGATTCATTTTTTTCAGAAGAATTTTGGAAGCTGATCTTATTTTCTTTTAGTTTGCTCTATTATTTTTTGTTTTTATTCTTAAATGTCCATTTTTGCCACTCTTAAACTTCACTGTGACTGTATTCTTCACTTCTTTGAATTCCAGTCATTTTCAGTTTTTTTTTAGTGAAAAGTGGCATTTTAAAAAACTTCTTGCTTCCACTTTCTGGATTTGCCCAATTCCAGACTGTCTTATCCTAATGACAAAATGTCATAGAACCAGATTTCCTTATTTTGTTTTGCCTCTAACTTTTCTTTATGCCTTTTAATACATTGTTTTACAGTGCTATCTCCACATGATGTGCCAGCCCAAAATTCACTTGTAAGATTTTGGGAAATGTGTAAAACCACTAAATATCAAAATGGAATTTTCTGGAATTCTTCACCAGTGAGGAAGAAAATTAATGATCACTAATTTGTTTACTGTCTTTGGCCAAACTTTTTTTTTTGTGGAAGGGAGGATAATGATTTTACCTTTCTTTGTACCCCAGCACTAAGCTGGTACATTAAAATTTTGTTAACTGACTTTTTTTTTTGCAAGGCAAATGAGGTTAAGTGGCTTGCCCAAGGCCACCCAGCTAGGTAATTAGGTGGGATTTGAACTCAGGTACTCCTGGGCCGGTGCTCTATCCACTGCGCCACCTAGCTGCCCCTTAACTGACTTTTTGACTTCGAGAATTTTCTTTCTTGATTAACCTCCTACCTCTGAGATCATTCCTTTTCAGTATCCTTTACTAGTTCTTCTTTCCCTTAAACAAGGACTTTTTCTTTCTTCAATGTATTGTCTTAATTGGCAGTCTCATCTACTTTTATTACTTCATATATCATCTCTATGTAGCTGACTTGCAAATCTAGTTCTAGTCCCATCTTAGAGAACTCTAGTTTTGTGCTTGCAATATTGACTGGATATAGCTTTCTGGTGCTTATACTTGGCAAGAACCAAGTGGTTTTAATATTTAAATGAGATTTTATTTGTAAATTGTTTTCTATAGGTGGTGCTATTTTATTATTATTTCACACTTTATATGTAGATTGAACTTTCAACCATTGCTCAACATTGTCATAGCCTCTTTGCTTACATTCAGAATCTTAGGTTGCATTTTAAGAGAGAAAATATTTAGGACTGGTAAAATAATTATTTCACATGGAGATTATCAGTATTGCTAAACATTTAAAGGCCAGACTGGACTTGCATCAAAGGGTAGAACCAGGAACAATGGGTGAAAGTTGAAAAGTCACAAATTTAGGCCTTTAAGGAATCTTCCTTACACATCCTCTTCCCTGAAGCTTTTCTCAGTTACACCTAGCTCCAAAAGAGGGAGAGTAGTATAGACAGTTTATTTAGTGACTTGGGCCATAATACCAGATTACTTTCCCAAATGGCTACACCAATTCACAGCTCCACCTTGGGTTACTGTACTTCCAGGGACTTTGCACCTTTTTAACGTGGAATATAGTTAATTTGTACTTACTTATCTCCTTAATTACACAGTTAGGGATGTTACTGTTTTTCATTGTTTTCTTAATTCAGTGTTTATTGTAACTTCTTGATAGTGGTGCTACCAAGCTTAACAATCAACAACAATCAACAAACTATCAAATGTAGATAATCTCTTTACAGGGACCTTGGGTTACAGTGTGTACAGAAATATAGATATGGGGTAGTTTGAGGAAGGAAAGAAAACTAATCTTTGGGGGCTCTGGGATGTCTTTATGGAGGTTGTGCCTCCTCTGGTCTTTCTATTCCCAGTGCCTTACATTTTGCTAATAGTAAACATAGGGAAGGAATTTAAGAGATTATGACTTTTTCCCATTCAAAACCCCTATCTAACTTCCTTTGGTCCAACTTCCTTAGTGTTTCCCCGGTGAAGCTTCTTCCCTATAAACATTCCATATTGGTCCTGCTTTTCTGATGAAACTCTGACATAAAGCCAGTAAAAAGCCTAAACAATGTGAACTTTGCATCTTTCTGGCATGGTAGGTGCCATGAATGTTGCTATTTCCTGATGACTGACTGGCCAGGTATATTTTCTGATGGGAGTTAAGGGTGGGGGTATCTGTGTCCAGAGTAACTAGGTGCCCTTACATCCTTCTTTTATGTGTGTGTGTGTGTGTGTGTGTGTGTGTGTAGACACACACATATATGTATATTCTCTGTAAGTGCAAAGTAAACTCCCTCCTTTGATAAATTTTCAGTGACTCATGAGTACCTGATTTTGTTCCAATATCAAATCTGAACCTAGGTGGGTCGTGATTTTAGAGCTGTGCCTATAATACCAAAGTTGTACAGTTTTCCTCTTGTTATTTTGTAAATAAATTATTTTTAGATGTAGTTTTTGACCTGTCTTTCTTTGGATGTTTGTACAATATATCTAGGAGTGTGTGAAACTTGTACCCCCTATCTACACAGTATTTTATTATGCCTTAAACTTGACTGTGGTAAACATTTCTCTTCATCTCCTTCATCCCCAATTCCCAAAGCTGAACAATACTGATTGTTATACCTTCAGCATGAAGTTACATTTAGGTTGTCATTGATTATCTTTTTGTGCAAAGTCCTTTGATGGGTGATCTGGAAGATGCTAAGCTAAAATAGCACATAATTCTTTTCCTTGAGTTCACAACTCAGCTGTAAAGGAGACAAGAGAAAAGTCCTTTGGGACTATGGAGAGTGATAAGACAATTTTTGACATGGTGGTTTCTTAGAGTGGGTGGTATATGGGTTGGACTTAAAAAGTGAGCATAATTTCAGTAGATAGAGGTAATGGTGGAAGAGTGTTACAATAGGAGAGAATACAATAAAAAAGGGTGTAATGGTTGAAAAGTACATGACATATTTGGGGAAAGATGTCCCAAATTGCCCAGAATATAGGGCATAAGAAAGAGTGGGAGGAAATAAGATTAGAAAGGTATGTTGGCGTGGCTAGGTGGCGCAGTGAATAGAGCACTGGCCCTGGAGTCAAGAGTGCAAATCCAACCTCAGGCACTTAGTAATTACCTAGCTGTGTGGCCTTGGGCAAGCCACTTAACCCCATTGCCTTGCAAAAAAAACCTAAAAAATAAAAAGAAAAAGAAAGGTATGTTGCATTAGGATTGTGGAAGAACTTAAATGTCATTCTAAGAAGTTTGAGTTTTATCAAGTAGCTAATATAAGAGGAAAAGTTTGAGAAGGTAGTGATGTCAAGTTAGAATTTCCGTATGCTTTCAAAGACATTTTATTGAATTATAAGGCAGATGAACTCTGATCCTTTCTTCCCCATCATAGATAGATATACTGTCTTTGGTATCTCAGAAAGCTATAGTACTGAAGCATTATTAATGAACAAGTGATTGTTTTCTCTTCCCTCCTTAGAGAGCAGGGTTCATTTTTTTTTAAATCACTGTTTTTTTCTGTATTAACAAAAGTATCTGCTGCTTGCTATTATCACTACTTCTAATTAATTGATGACCCTATCAGTCTCTATTGATTTTCATTTTTATCTTTTCTTTTCCTCATTGCTTCTTACTTTATAGCTATAGCTTTCAAAATCAAGTCTAACCTTTTATAGAAATCTTGCTAATTAGAGTATTTCTTTCCTTCCACAAAAAGAATCGACCAGTCACAGATTGTGGGTCCTTTGATAATTCTTGGCTATATTTGTTGGAGGATATGTAAGGGGCTGTTCCTTCTCTCATATTTTTTTTAAATAGGTATGGATAGGTGGAATTAGTATTAATAACAGTTATCTTTCTGTAGGTTGGTGTCCAAATTAGATAAATTTTGACCATACTCAGCAGTTCTTTTCTCTTGCCAAAAGTGGATGCTGATGTACATGTTTAAGATAAAATCCTAGGTTTTAAGTTAAACAGTTTGTGAAAAGCCCTTGACTTCTTTTGGACAAATATACTACATTTTGCTACTTAGTTGCTACTATTTGTTTTGAAGTTTTAATATGTTGATTGAATTGTAATACTGAATCTGCCTTTAAATATTATGTCATGTTTTTTTTTAAAGTTGTAGATTTCCTCAGAAAGGGATGAATTTTGTGATTTGATTTGATTCCTCCTCTCTTCTTTCCCTGCACCCCAACTAAATAGGCATATTGGAATGAATTGTCTTTTTTTCCCCCCATGGCAGGTTCAGTGTCTGTGGTTACATATCTATAACTCGATTTCCTGATACAATCAAGCAGATCAATAAATACAAAGTTGTCATGACATCTCAGGGCAGGGAAAAGTCTTTGATCACAGCAGAGACTGATTCACGTGGAGAATTTTGTTTTAAAGCAAAATCAGGGAACTATAAAGTTCAGGTAAGATAAGAGAATTTTAATTTTACTTAAAAAAGAATAGAGATGAGGCATCTAGGTGGCGAAGTGGATAGAGCACCAGCCCTGGAGTCAGGAGTACCTGGTTTCAAATCCGATCTCAGACACTTAATAATTACCTAGCTGCGTGGCCTTCGGAAAGCCATTAAACCCCATTGCCTTGCAAAGCCCCCCCCCCCCCAAAATAGAGGAAACTCATAATTTTAAAAGGTCCAGTTAAGATCCTATTTTTGGAATACCCTCTTATAAACTTTGGAATGCCTTTACCTTCCAGCTTCTCAAAGATGACTTCCAACATTTTTGTTTTTCGTAAAGTAGAAATTCAACATGATTCTAATATATACCCTCAAATGCTAACTGAATTGCCACCCACTCCACAGTGTGTTATGTTTTTGAACCTTTATGTTATCGATTATGTTATTATTAGTAATCTATTTCTCTCAAACCTGGGATGATTGACAATCAATAGGAGAATATAATGAGAAATAAACATTGATTCTTTAAAGAATGGTTTTATTATGTGATTTTTTTTATGAGTTAAAGAGTAGAGACAATTTAATGTTTTTCAGGTAGAATAAGTTGTTAAATAATGAACACATTTCTGTCATTTAAGTTAGTATTTAAGATCATAGGTGAATATAGGTTGCTTATGAATGTGAACATAAATATAGGTTCCTTGAAAAGAATTTTTGTCATTTAAAATACATATTATGCTGGGCACAAACAAATGTATTTTATGACAAACTAGATTGCAATTTTATAATGTTGTTCTATGTATTTTTGTAGGTAGTTGTTCCTGAGGCAGAAACCAGAGCAGGACTTTCTTTGAAACCCAAAATGTTTCCTGTTGTTGTAAACAACAGGCCAGTGATGGATGTGACCTTTTCCCAGTTTTTGGCCTCAGTTTCAGGGAAAGTCTCTTGTTTGGGTAAGTTGTGAATTGAGAGTACAAATAGATAATTATGAAAAAACAAAAGGTATATGTGAAATTCTCTTCATAGAAGGGAGTATATTAGATTGGTCAGACAAATATAATAATAGTTCTTAGCAGTACCGTAATTAATACAAGGCAACTGGATTTTTGCTCCTGTATGATGAAATTTAAAGATCACTGTTGGGACATATTCCACTATCTTAGAAACAACTTAGCTTAGCACTTAGTTGGCAAGTTAGTTAAAGTAGGAAGATAGCAAATGGCAAATGCTTTCTCTCTCAGACTGCTGTTACCCAAGTGGAGAATCTACCTTTATGCTTCTGCCCCCTGAATTTATCTTAGTTCATTTTTAGGGTGTGCTTTATGAAACTTGCCTTAGGCTCGAAGTGTAAAGTTGGCTGTGAAAAATTCTGTGATTCCTATGGAGAGTTTTATAATGTTCTATTTTTCTTAATATATACTGAATAAAGTCTAGTAGTAAACCATCTAGAATAATTTTCCTAGGCATTTGTTCTCATCACCTTTGGCTCCCAGGGTATTTTGAAGTTATTGTCTCTGTCTTAATTTTTCAGAAAAGCTGTCTAATTTAGGAAGAGCTTGGCTTATGGTTTCCTTTGGGATCTCATTGTTTCACTCACAGTCTACTAGACTGGCATTTTGTATCTAGTGACTTGTTTGCTTAGTAGTGGATTAGAATAGAATGTAATATAAAGTTTAAAGAAACTCTTATACTAATTGCTTTTGAAGAATTAAATTGTCTTAAGTATTAGAGTAGAAATTTGATGAGAGAAACAAATGCTTTGGGTTTTTGAAACTTTAGCCTTTTGGGAATTTCTACTATATTTGACTTTTTTTGTTCTTGTTTTTGTTTTTGTTTTTTTGTAGATACCTGTGGTGACTTGCTGGTGACTTTGCAATCCATAAGTCGTCAGGGGGAGAAGCGTAGTCTACAACTGTCTGGCAAAGTCAACTCTATGACTTTTACTTTTGATAATGTGCTTCCTGGCAGATACAAAAGTAAGATGCATGTGAACTTTGTTGGGTTTAGTTAATATACCTTCTATTTTTTTGCCAATCTTAAGCTTTTGAAAGTTATGTTTGGGGAGCCAAGATGGCGACGAGAGGATCATATCTTAGCTACTCTTTTATAAAACTTCTAAACTAGGGACTCTAACTAAATTTTCTACAAACAGAATCCATAGAGGGACCCAGTGAAGCAGTTCTCCTACTCAACAAAAGAGCAGAAAGGCTCTGCTCCCTGGGGTTGGAGGGGTGGCCCACCAGAGCAAAAGAACTTCAGCCTCCTGGAGGCAGTCCCAGGGTGCTGGAAGCCATGGCTCACAGCAGCCGGGGAGTTTCCTGACCTATGCCCCGGGGTGCACCAGGCACAAATTGGGGGAACAGCGGGGGGGACCTCTGCCCAGAGTGAGCACATGAAGCCCAGCCCCCAGGGCACACAGCAAGCAGCTTGGCTGCAGCAGCCTAGATCCAGGAACCAGAAGCAGGAGCGCCCAGGGCATGAGCCCATTGAACCTAGGGAGGGGAGTGAAGAGGAAACTACCAAGCTCTGTCCTCTGCCCCTGGAACAAGACGCTGGGGTTCTGACCACATTCAGATCCTGATTGCAGTCTAGGCCCCCCCCCCCCAATAGAACAGCAGGGTTCCTCCCACCTCATCCCTGTGGCAGAGGGGGACGCTTATGGTCATTCACAGACCAGGAGGGAGGACAGAGCCTCACACACTGAGACCCTTGTGGGAGTGTCCCCAAAGCTCAGGAAGCACCCCAAAAACCAGGATCAGGCTAGGAAAATGAGTAAGCAGAGAAAAAAGGAACATCATTGAGAAATATATTGTTTATGATGCCAAGAAGGATCAAAACACTCAGTCTGAAGTTGAGGAAGCACAAGCTCCTGCATCTAAAGACTCCAAGAAAAAAACAGAAATTGGGCTTGGGCTATGACAGAGCTCAAAAAAGACTTTGAAAATCAAATGAGGGAGTTAGAAGAAAAACTGGGAAAAGAAAGGAGAGAGATGTAGGAAAAACATGAAAAAGAAGTCAGCAGTTTAGTCAAGGAGATTTCAAAAGAATGCTGAAGAAAATAACATGTTAAAAACCAGCATAGGTCAAATGGATAAAACAGTTCAAAAAGTTATTGAGGAGGATGCTTTAAAAAAGCAGAATGGGCCAGATGGAAAAAGAGATAAGAAAGCTCTCTGAGGAAAACAAATCCTTCAGGCAAACAGTAGAACTCAGGGAGATTGAATTTACCAGAAATCAGGACTCAATCCTTCAAAACCAAAAGAATGAAAAATTAGAAGAAAATGTGAAACATCTCATTGAAAAACAACTGATATGGAAAACAGACTTAGGAAAGATAATTTAAAAATTATGGGAATACCTGAAAATCATGGAAAACAGCCTTGACATCATTTTCAAAGAATTACTACAGGAAAATTTCCCCAATATCCTAGAAGCAGAGGGCAAAATAGAAATGGAGAGAATCCACAGATCGCCCCAAGAAAGAGATCCCAAAAAACCAACCCCCAGGAATATTATAGCCAAGTTCCAGAATTCTCAAGTCAAAGAGAAAATATTACAAGCAGCCAGAAGGACACAATTCAAATACCATGGAGCTGCAGTCAGGATCACACAGGACTTAGCAGCAACTACATTGGAAGCTCATGGGGCTTGGAATATAATATACTGGAAGGCAAAAGAGCTTGGAATGCAACCGAGAATCAACTACCCAGCAAAACTGAATGTCCTCTTCCAGGGAAAAAGATGGACTTTCAATGAACCAGGGGAATTTCAGTTGTTCCTGTTGGAATGGCCAGAGCTGAACAGAAGGTTTGATCTTCAGATACAGGACTCAGGTGAAGCATAGAGATTGGAGGAGAAGGGGAAAATATGAGGGACTTAATGATGATGAACTGCATGTATTCCTGCATAGAAAAATGACACTGATAATACTCCTATGAACCTTCTCATTTAATAGAGCAGGTAGAAGGAGCTTTTATAGATGAAGCATAGGAGAAAGCTGAATTTGAAGATAAAATATGGTGCAAAAATGGAGTCAATAGAAAAAGGGAAATGTAATGGGAGAAAGGAAAAGGAGAGGGGGAATAGGCCAAGATATTTCATATAATAAGATTTTTCTTTATTACAAAGAGCTGTTGCAATGATATCGAAGGGGGGAAGACAAGGGGGAATGAGGGAACCTTTGCTCTCATCAGAAGTGCCTAGGAGAGGAAACAACATATATACTCAATGGGGTATAGACATCTGAAGTAAGTAGGAGAGAGAGGGGGAAGGGGCGGGGATGTGAATGAAGGAGGAGAGGATGGATCATGGGGGGAAAGTGGTCAGATATAATGCATTTTCTTTTTTACTTCTTGCAAGTGTCTGGGATTGGATGGCCTGTCCGGGATCATAGGGCCAGGTGGATGCTGGGCCGCAGGGGTGGTTTGGGAACTCGGGGCCTCTTGGCCCCAGGACCAGGGATCTGTCTGCTGTGTCATTCAGCTACCCCACGGCAGAGTCAGTGAAAGGAGAGAGAAAATATAGTACATGGTAGTGGAGAAATATGAAAGGAGGGAGTTGTGATCATCAATGGCAACAGTGGAAAAATATGGAAGTAACTTTTGCGATGGACTTACCATAATGAATGTGATCCACCTGCAACAGAGTTGGTGGTGTTGGAACACAGACTGAAGCACATTTTTTATTATTATTATTATTATTATTATTTTGGGGGGTGTGCAGGGCAAATAGGGCTGGGTGGCCTGCCTGGGGCCACATAGCAGGGTGATTGTTGGGTGTCTGAGGCTGGATTCGGACCTGGATGCTCCTGGCTGAAGGGCCAGTGCTCTGTCTGCCACCTGGCCACCCCTACTATTATTACTATTTTATTTTATTTTAGGCCTTTTTTTTTTCTATTTTTGGTTTATGCAGGGCAGTGGGGTTGGGGTGGCTTGCATGTCACACAGCTGGGTGATTGTTGGGTGTACGGGGCCGGATATGGGCTTGGGTGCTCCTGGCTCCAGTGCTGGTGTTCCGTCCGCTATGCCACCTGGCCATACCTACAATTATCACTATTATTTTTGTAATTTTAATTTTAATTTTTTTCTCTCTCCTTTACTTTATCGCTGAAGTGAGTCTATATTTTTTGGGGGAGGGGATATTTTGTTTACTCTTAAACAAGAATATTTTATTAATGTATATAAAAACATTGTACAAAATGATAATAAATAAATATTAAATAAAAAAAGAAAGTTGTATTTGGTCTTTTAAAATATAATAATCCAGTTAGAGCTCAATACCTTTACTTATTTCATTCTTGTTCTTTGGTGCACCATGTATCATGCAGCATTAAAGAAAATATTGTCATGCCATGAATTGGTTGCCATCCTTATGTGGGATATCACATTCTTTACCTTTTGATAAGTCTGGACTTCATGCTATTTTATTTCCAAATAATAGAGGAAACAGTGGTAAAATAGTTTCATTGTTGTGTAAACATGGTTTTGATATTGGCTGCTTGGGATTTTTATCTTTTTTCAAAATAGTGTCCTGATAGTGTCCTGAAGAAGTACAGCGCATATTTTCCATTTTTATTAACTTCTCAGATCTGTGATTTCATTGATTCACTCTTTACAGAGATCACATGCCTTCCATATTTTAGTTAATTCTAGGTGACAGATCAGAACAGAGTCCCCAACTTTATGTCTAAAGAAATCTTTATGTTAACTTTCAAAGTTTTATAGGTTGCTAAGGCTAAAAAAGTCTATCACCTGGTATCTGGTTTCTCTGAACTTAGCTAGTCTGGTTTTTGTATATTATTCTATTTCTGGGCTCATACTTTGAAATCTTTTTGACTTGGTCTAGTTTGTATCCCATCAAGCATAGTGTTCGTACATCTGTCTCAAGAGGTATAATAAGTTTCCCCTCACATGAAGTCTTCAGGTGGGTTTATGAGGACATTCAGTGGAGTATGATATTAGGACTACGCTTTGTATTAGATAAGTTCAGATGTCTTCAATTCTGAGATTATCTGGTTTTTTTTTTTTTTGACATGCCAGAACTATCTATACCATAATGATTCAGCTAAGTAGGATTTTAATACAATTCAGTTAAAATTCATTGAAATTCTAACAGCCTGATTTTTTCTTTTAGTCAGACCAAGCCTGGTTTATTTCTTGCTTATTTTAAGGATAGAGGATCATCATTATTTTTTTGGCATTTTCCAAGAATTATAAATTCTTAGGAAGAAAGATAATTCATTAATATTATATATGGTATTGGCTGCCATGTGTTTTTTTTTCCTTTATTCAGTAAGTATCATGCACGAAGATTGGTGCTGGAAGAATAAAAGTCTAGAGGTGGAAGTTACAGAAGAGGATGCATCAGGAATTGAATTTAGGCAGACTGGCTATATGTTAAGATGTTCGCTTTCTCATGCAATTACCCTGGTATGTATGGGATGTGGGAGACAATCTTATTCAGAGTGGAAAGAGTAATGGACTAGAGTTGCTAAGAATTTTGTTTCTTAAGGCAAATTGCTTTGTGTCTCAATTTCATTGTCATTTTACTTACTTTTTACAGTTATTTTGAGAAACAATAATTAGGAAGCACCTGAAATTCCTTTGGGGAAAGATATTAATATTAATTTCAGATATAATTCCTTGTCCTGAGTCAATTCCTCCGTTTTGGTGAATGAGGTCACTAGATGGGAGACTTTTTCTAAGCAAGTTAAGGGGCAGCTGGTCACATAGTGGATAGAGCAGTGATTCTGGAGTTGGGAGGACCTGAGTTCAAATATGACCTCAGACATTTACTAACTGTGTAAATTTCTATAGCAAATTTAATTCTGTGTTCATTTTGTAAAGAGCAAGGATGTTAAAAAGGACTACATTGTGATGCTTTTGATGGGCCTTCGTTTTTGGACTAATGGATTTTGGCAAATCTGACTTCAACTAGGAAGATAATACTAAGATTGTCCTAATAAATTAGCTTCAATATTTTTGACACTAAAAGGTATTAGGTAACTGATACATGAAATAATGTAAATAGCTAGTTATACTACACTTTGCAGAAGTTGAGATAGGAAACTAGCATTCTTAAGTCATATATGTTTTTCAGACAACTTAGCTACACACTCAGAAATAGTTATAATTGTAGAAAAATAATAGTAATTATTATCTAACCAACAGGGATGCACAAGAATAGAAATTATTTTTCTGGGAGTCTGTACAGGTATTATATTTGAGTATGGCTCCTAAGTTCTTCATTGATACATAGGCATAATATAAAACACATTATCAATAGGTCTTGAACACAAAAGGTCTATATAAACATTACCAATTGTCTTAGGGTCTTTCGATTTCCTGGTAAATCATTGTGTTGTCCCTTAGGAATTCTATCAGGATGGAAATGGACCTGAGAATGTGGGAATTTATAATCTATCCAAAGGAGTAAACCGATTCTGTCTGTCAAAGCCTGGTAAGTTTAGAAGGATTGGTATTGCTACTAGTTAGAATTATTGAAACTCAAAAGAGAATGATCTGAAAGTCAACTTTCTTATTTTGTTTGTATTTTTATCATTCCTTCTAAAGGTTAACTGTACTGGTAATTGACTGATCAGTGTGGTAAGAGTAGTAACTTTGGTTACTCCTATTTTGGTTCAGGAACTAGTAACCAGGAAATTGTTTCTTGATGGTACAGATAAGAAAGAGTTTCCGCATGTTTTTATCCTTATACTCCTAAGTCAAGAAGGATATACTGTTAAAATTTTATACTACTATTGCAAAAGCATTTTCTCTGACTGTGCTTATTATAAATACATTTTCTAAGATAGAAAAACTTCGTGAAAGATATCACAAGTACAAATTTATATTTGGAAGTTGAGAAAAGGAGTTTTAAAAGTTGAAATTTGTTTTTAAACCAACCTTTTGGCTCTTCTTTTGCATGTCTGAGAGCTATTCCTATACTAGATTAAGTTGTTAAATTATAGAAAATTAAAAGTATGTTACTGAACTATTTAAATTGTTTGAGTCATTGGGAATACTAGTTAGATGAGGGGAAGATGCTTACTTTGGTATTTCTAGTTCTATTAACAAATCTGTAGTATTTCGAAATTAGAGATGCTAACTCTGGATTTAATATGCTGTCTCAGAAATAGACTATTTTATCTAAAAATACTTTCTTGTGTTCAAAGGTGTGTACAAAGTGACCCCACGATCTTGTCATCGATTTGAACATGGATATTATACTTATGATACGTAAGCTTAACTTATTAAATACTTAATAGTTTGCAGGCATATTTCTTTTACAAGAAAACATGTGCTTTAATCTGCAATCTAAATCTAAACTCTGTCTAGAACATCAGTTGACCATTTCATTGATGAGAGTTGCTAAGTCTTCCAAAGTTGATTGTTGTTCATTTGTGTCTGACTCCTTAATGACTCCATTTGGTGTTATTTTGGCAAAGATATGAAGTGATTTGCCATCAGCCCGTTTTAATAGATGAGGAAACTGAGGGAAATAGGAGAGTTGCGCTAGAGTCAAAGAGGTAGACCCAATTTGAACTCAGGAAGATGAATTTTCTTGACTCCAGACTCAATACTGTATCTACTACCTAGCTGTCTTCTAAGTTGATTATATCTTTACACTACCTGGCTGTCTTATTATATCTTTGCAATGCTGTAGTTATTATAATCTTGTTATCCTGCTTCATTTTGCATCATTTCATAGATTTTTCCTGAAACCGTTCCCTTTATCATTTCTTTAGGATAGTAGTATCCTGTCACATTCATTAATATAACTTGTTCTACCATCAATCGATGGGGAAAGGTTTCCAATTCTTTGCCATTACAAAAAAAAACTGCTATGAATAGTTTTCTCTATATAAGTCCTTTCTTTCTTTGATCTATTTGGCATGTAGTTATATTAGCCGTATTGCTAGCTTAAAGGGTACGTATAGTTTAACAACTTTTAGGAATAATTACAAATTGTTTCCCAGAAAAGTTAGACTAATTCACAACTCTACCAATAGTGTATCAATGAACTTACCCCTGCCCCCACAGTTCTTCCAGCATTGTTGTTTTTTGTTTTTGTCATTCTGATGGGTATGAGGTGGTACCTTAGTCATGTTTTAATTTTCATTCTTCCAATTATTAGTGATATAGAGCATTTTTTTTCATATGGCTGTTGATAGCTTGGATTTCTTTCTCTCAAAAATTACTTATTCACTTCTTTTGACTCTTTAGCAGTTTAGGAAACTGTTCTTTTTCTTGTAAAATCTCTGCAAATCTTAGAAATGAGACCTTTATCAGATAGAAGGAATGTACAAGCATATCTTAAGAAGATAATGAACCTTGGTTCTCTGTTTCTGTTGGGAATAGAAGGAATTGTTTTATTTGTAGCAGGAAGAATTTAAATCATATCAAGATTTTTCTGATAAAGAATATAAAACATTAATATATATTACTGAGAAAATATATGATTTATCTTTTTTACCCAGAGTTTAAGAAAAAGGTAGAAAAGCCTACTGGGTATGGCTTAAATGCAGGCTTTTCTTCCTGAGTTCAGATCTGGTCTCAGATACTTACTAGCTCTTTGACTCTAGGGAACTCTCCTTTTTGCTTCAGTTTCCTCATCTATAAAATGAACTGGAGAGGGAAATGACAAATAAACTAGAGAACTTTTTAATATCTGTTCAATTCATGTCTAAAAATTCATTGGGGAAGATTTCTCAACTCTTTCTGGGTTTCTGGGGCTGAAAGAATTTTTGTTTAGAATGCAAGGCAAATGGGCTTAAGTGACTTGCCCATGGTTACACAGATATATAATTATTAAATGTCTGAAGTCCGATTTGAATTCAGTTCCTCCTGACCTCAGGACTGGTGCTCTATCCACCTAGCCTTGAATGCTTTTTATTTTTGCAATAATATTTCACTTAGAAATATTTTATTTCAGAACAAAATAAACCAACAAGATAAGAAAGGACAGCTAAGAAGGATTATTGGAAATAGGTTATTAAGAAGGCTTATTGGAAATGGGTTATTCCTTTGGGAGTTACTAGGTGTTACCATTTAACTCAACTCTTCTTTTTGGTTTACAGGTCTTCTCCCAGTATCCTGACGCTAACAGCCATTCGTCACCATGTTCTTGGAACTATCACCACTGATAAATTACTGGATGTTACTGTGACCATTAAGTAAGGCTAATGTGGAGTTGAGTGGTTGGAAAAGGAGAAGTTGAGTCTTATAGTTAAAGAAATTTGGAGCTGGAAGGGACCTTTAGAGATAATACTATAAAATCATTTTTATAAATTTTGTAAATTTATAAATAAAATTTTATAAATGACAAGGTTAATGCCTAGTGAACTTAAATGATTTGTTATCTAAAATCACAAGTAGCTAGTGGCATATTGGAACTCAGGTTTCTACCTTTTATATACATTGTTCTACTATTCCACTTCTAAATTGCATTTTTCAGTGATTTGTGTCTTAAGTTTCTTCTTGAACTCTCCTCATGCATCAAATTATGCAGTGTTTTCATTCATCTTGAGTTCAACTTTTAGGGCAGACTATTTGCTTAATTTTGCTTCCTTTAAACCATTTTTTATCTTTTTTTTTTTGCAAGGCAGTGGGGTTAAGTGCCTTGCGCAAGGCCATTCAGCTAGGTTATTAAGTGTCTGGGGCCAGTTTTGAACTCAGGTCCTCCTGACTCCAGGGCTGGTACTCTATGCACTATATATAGTGAGGATGAACATTCCTGGCTAAGGAAAGTTTACGAAAACTGCATTTTACCTCAAGTTATGTCTACTATATATGTTATTAGAAAGGGACCTTTGCTTTATCTGCTGTCAAAATAATTGCACATAGGCAGTCAGGGTTTTTGTGCTGATTGTCTTAAATATCTGCAATTCATTATTTCCTTACCTCTTCCTCTTGGAATCCTTCATTTCCTCTGAGCTACATGAAGGGCTACATGAAGTCATTCTTTATTTCCTTTCACCTTCCATCTAATTTTTACTTCCTTCACAAATTATCTTGTTTATATTTTATATCCATAATTATATATTTTGAAATATACTTATTGTCTGCCCAGATTAAATTATAAGTTTTTTGAGAGGAGGGACATAATCACTTTTCTTTATATTTCCCAGTACCTAGCATAGTTTCTGGTATATATAGTAGGTGCTTAATAAATTCTTTTTGATTGATTGAAATCGTAGTTCTGGTCAGCCATCCTAGCTGCTTCTGACTTAGCCAAGAATTAAAATTTACAGAAGCACTGTCCATAAGGAATCTGCTGATGAGAGGTTTAGATCACTAATTATGGATCTTATTACCTTTCTTTTTTTTCAGGTCCTCAATTGACAGTGAACCTGCCTTAGTTTTAGGCCCTCTAAAGTCTGTGCAGGAGCTCCGAAGGGAACAGCAACTAGCTGAAATTGAGACTCGCAGGCAAGAAAGAGAAAAAAATGGCAAAGAAGAAGAAGGAAGAACAAAGCCCCCAGTTCAAGAGATGGTGGATGACTTGCAGGGTCCTTTTTTATATGACTTCTCTTATTGGGCACGGTGAGTTGTAGTTTACTTTATATCCCTTTTTTCCCCCTACTAAAAGGGGCAAGAGAAATGACCAAGCTGAACTTTCTTAATTGTTTCAGATCTGGAGAGAAAATCACTGTTACACCTTCATCTAAAGAACTCCTCTTCTATCCTCCTTCAGTGGAAACAATTGTCAGTGGAGGTAAAATAAAAACCATTTTGCATAACATGTATTTTAGTTGTTAAACTGGATATTTTGCTTTATGTAAAGAGGGGATTCTTTTTTGAAATTATAAAGTGGTGAGAAAAGTCACCAGAAAGAAGCAAAGTATATTATAATTTATGTTCTTAAAATCTCTAGGATCTTTTTTCATTTTTGTGGGAGTTTGTATAGCAACTTTTGCTAAAAGTGAAGGGGAGATAAATGATTCTTTTTCATGGAAACCTTCTGTTCATGTCACCTACTAGTATTTTCTCCTTGCCTTTCAAAGATCTCATATATTGTTCCTTTATACATTTTTATTCTTAATATAAAAGTTGCAATTGTTGCTAGTTGTACTATGATGAGAAGGCTTTATGTTTCAGTGCTCTAAGTAGTTCTTTTCTTTCCATGTGATCTCAGCTTAGTTTCTTTTGGACCTCAGTTTCTCTGTTTATTGAGTGGGCATAATAGCAATTATCTACTTGCCTCAGGCTTAAAAATTGTATAAATCTATTCTTGTTAAATTTGGTTGCTACATTTCTTTTTTTATTGTCTTTTGAATTTTACAATTTTCCCCCCAATCTTACTTCCCTCCTCCATCCCCCACAGAAGGCAGTCTGATAGTCTTTACGTTGTTTCCATGCTATACAAAATTGAATGTGTTAAGAGAGAAATCATAACCTTAAGGAAAAAAAAATAAAATATAAGAGCAAGATTATATAAGAAGATAACCTTTTTAAAAAAAATTAAAGGTAATAGTCTTTGGTCTTTTTTTAAACTCCACAATTCCCTCCTTGGATACAGATGGTATTCTCCATTGCAGATACCCCATAATTGTCCCTGATTGTTGCACTGATGAAATGAGCAAGTCCATTAAGATTGCTCATCAACCCCATGTTGCTGTTAGGGTAGACAATGTTCTTCTGGTTTTGCTTGGTTGCTACATTTCTTAACTGTTATAAAAACATAGAATTATCTTGCTCTTTTCTCCTTTTTTTTCCCTTTAGAAAGCTGCCCTGGGAAACTGATAGAGATCTATGGAAAAGCAGGACTATTCTTGGAGGGCCAGATTCACCCAGAGTTAGAAGGGGTTGAAATAATCATTAGTGAAAAAGGAGCCACTTCTCCACTAATAACAGTTTTCACTGACGATAAAGGTAGCTATAGGTAAGCACCTGAAATGGAAGCATTTGCATCTATAGTTTTTCTTTTAACTTTAATTTTTTTAACTTTCTTTTAACTTTAAGATTAAAAATCAAATCCTAATTTTTTTATTTTTTATTTTTTGTCTTTAAGTGTTGGACCATTACACAGTGACCTAGAGTACACTGTGACATCACAGAAGGAAGGATTTGTTCTGACTGCACTGGAGGGAACTATTGGAGACTTCAAAGCTTTTGCCTTGGCTGGAGTAACTTTTGAGGTATTGTTCTGGTTGCTTGGTCTTGAGATAAATAAATTAAAAACTCAACTGATAAATATATTGTATTGAAAACAGAATGTTCTTTTCTTATTAATTTTTATTACAGATATTCTTTGAGTTTTACAATTTCTCCCTCAATCTTACTGCCCCCCCCCCCCCCGAAAGCAATCTTGTCAGTCTTTACTTTGGAAAACAGAATGTTCATATATTAGTTGAGTGACTAAATCTGGAATGCCATTGAATTTAGGATATTTCCTTATATTTTGGAAAGTGTGTCAAGTCTTCAGTTCCTCTGTGCTCTATTATCATACCAGATTGTGGTTTCTCCTTGTTAATTACTTTATTTTTTGTCTTGCCATTTTTTTTTTTTTTTTTTTTGATATTTAAAACAGATTGTCCTATGTGTTCAATCTGGAGATCTCTGAATGAGAGTACATTTCCTTTGGTATCCAAAGTTCTGAACAACTAAATTGTGGAAACAACCATATGGAAATAGATTATGGAAACAGCCATATTAAGGAAATTTCAGATATTCAAAAGCATGTGATCTTATCCATGAAGCAGATTGTAACGTGTCCATTTGAGTGATTCTTTTCTGTGTCTCCAACATTTGTCCCAGAGTCCATTCCACATGCTGGAAGACTTCCTTACCTTCTCTGTTACATCAAGGGTACCACTGGGACACTCTTGCTATATGATCCTCTTTTTTGCTATCTTTCTTGCCATATGAACAGCTCATCTTTTCTTCTTGATTTACAATTTTTTTTGTTGATAAATTTTATTTTTTTTAGTTCTTATTGATTTTATGTTGCAGTCTACTCAAACCCATGTACTCGTGTCCCCAGTATCTAGCACAGTGCCTGGCACATTAAAAAGCACTAAGTTCTTGTTGATTGATTTATCCATCTTATGTCTCTCCATTACTCTCTGTATGATGCACATTTTAGATTTTTTTAAGTTAGTCATATCTTACACTTTGCTACCAAATATCAACACTAATAGAAGTTCTATTTTAAAAGATGATTTTTGCTTTCATGGGAAGCTCGAGGTCAGTAAAAGAGCATTGTGATTTCTTAAAAGCAGTCTAGCTTGCTTTTGTCCTCTTAAATTTTTGACCTAGTGTTTTCTGTATGTACCATTTGTCCCTCTACAGGGATACACTGTCCTGTTCAGATGCATTCTGTAGGATAAACTCACTAGGGTTTCCATCTCTAAATCTATGTTGAAAGTTAGGCCATATGTGTTCTTCAACCAATTGACTTTTCCTGTTGGATGGAGTGATAGCAATAGCAGGAGGCCTTGTTGTGTTCTGAAACTTGAGGCACAATATGATTCTGAAATAGTATCTTTAGTACTTCACTGTTCACAAGGAATCTCTTGTTCACCTGGATTCTAGAGCCCGGGATAAAGACTTGAGTTCTAATGTGACCCTAGAACTTAGGTATGTGAACTTGGACAAGTCACTTAATCTTTTCTCTTAGTTTCCTTGTCTCTTCTCAGGGATGTTTAAAAGATACGTGAGATAATATTTTTAAAGCATTTAGTACTGTGTCTAGCACATAAGTGCTTATTAAATGTGTGTTTCCCTTTCTTTATCACAGTGATGAATATCTATGCTTCAACTATTGTTTATCTTCAGAGGGTCATCATTGAAAAGTTTTATTTCTGTATTGATGTTTTCCATAATGATTTATGAATTGTAGATGACTTTAGAAAAGAGTATGGGAAATAGTGTTTTCTTCAACTGAAGCAAATTCATAATCAAGAATCAAGCCTAATAGGATTTTATATTTTCCTACCTCTTTCAGTTTATTGTCAAATAGATAATGACGTGGTCCAATGTTGCTTTTATGGTCCAATATTGCTTTTTTTCAGTAAACAGATATCTGTTCTTTCTCTTTCCTACCTGAAACCCCACTATGAGAGAAAGAAGAAAAAGAAAATCCTTGTAATAAATATTGTCAAGTAAAGCAAATCCACCATTTGGCCATGTCCAAAAATTATACATTGTCTTGTACCCACAAATCTGCCTTTTGATGAGGATATGAATAGCATACATATAACAGGATAGTCTTCTGGAATTGGGATTTGTCAATGTGTTGATCAGAAGTTTTAGATCTTTCAAAGTTGTTTGCTTTTATGATATTGTGATGGAATAAACTGTTCTGCTTACTTCATTCTGTATCAGTTCATTCAAGTTTTCTTAGGTTTTCTGAAAGCATCTCTTTCACTATTTTTATGGCACAATAATATTCCATTGTATTTCATATACTATGATTTGGTCAACCATTCCCTAATTGATCGGTACTCCCTTAGTTTTCAGGTTCTTGGCCACCATAAAAAAGAGCTGCTATAAATATTATTGTAGATTCAGATCCCTTTTTTTTTTATCTTTTTGAAGTTATACACATAGTAGTGGCATTATGAGTTAAAGGCTGTTATGCACAATTTAACATTTTTGGGGGCATAGTTCCATATTGCTTTCTAGAAAGACTGAATCATTTCAGAATTCTATACAGCACAGTAACATGCCTCTCATCCTTTAGCCCCTTCAGCATTTGTCATTTTCATTTTTGTCAAGTTTGACAAAGGAGAACCTCAAGATCAATCAATCAATCAATCAATATCTATTAAGAGCCTATTATGTGCCAGGTACTATGCTATGCCCTGTGGATAGAGAAAGAGACAAAGGAAGGTTCCTACCCATGAGGAGCTTATAGTCTAATGGGGGAGAGCAGCATGTAAACAAAAATATACAAAGCAAGCTGCTTACAGGACAAGAATTAAGAGTGGCTGGGGAAGACTTCAGTTAAAGATGATATTTTAGTTGGTGCTTAAAAGATGTTCACGTGGAGATCCATAGGTGGAGTTGTTTTGATTTTAATTTTTTAAATGGAAAATGTTTTCCATATTTTCTTTGCCTCTTAATTTCCCATGTTTTCAAGTCTTCTGTCAGATCCTGCTTCTGCAGGATGACAATTCTCTCAGCAAGTAGAGCCTTCCCCTCCCATTCTTTCCACTCTTTACATACATACATATATATATATATATATATATAGATAGATATATATAGATATATATAGATATATATAGATATATAGATATATATAGATAGATATAGATATATAGATAGATATAGATATAGATAGATATAGATAGATATAGATAGATAGATATATCTCCTTTTATACTTGTTTCCCCCATTTTAATGTGAAAACCCTGAGGACAGGGCCATATTTTTCAGTGGGCATAGTTCCTGCTATAGAGTAAGTGTATAAGTGTTTTTTTGACTCACTCAAGGATAATGACTCCATGACAACAACAATATGAGTAATAGCATTTATCTAATCACTTTAAGTTGTGTAAAGTGCTTTACATATATGTTATCTTCTTCAAGTCTTAGAATAACCAGATATTAACCTTTGACCTTTGCTTCTTTTTGATCAAAGTTTTCCCCTTCTGTTTCTTCCCATTTTTACTCAGAAAGTAATTCATCATTAATATGAAATAACATGATTTTGCTGTTACTTTGTTACGACAGATAAAATCTGAAGATGATCAGCCCCTTGCTGGCGTCCTTTTATCCCTCAGTGGCGGAGTGTTCCGATCCAACCTTCTGACTCAGGACAATGGGATGCTGACTTTTTCAAACTTGGTAGTGTATTCCTTTAGAATTTGCTTCTGTTTTCCTACAGGAGAGGTCAGGGATATCATGTGGATATCCCTGTGTTCACTGTAAAATGAAAAGGAAAACCAGCTTGTAGTGATCAGATCCTCTAGAGACCAAATCCAATTAGAACATTGTTAGTACCAGTACTTCAGCTGGCGGTGCATACATTTCTCTACACAATCAATTCCAGTTGTCACAGAGATACCATAATTAATTATCCTGGCCACAGCTTCTTCTCCTGCAGTTCTCCCATTGTTTCAAAGCAAGACTGCA
Source organism: Macrotis lagotis (assembly GCF_037893015.1). Taxonomy (NCBI): domain Eukaryota; kingdom Metazoa; phylum Chordata; class Mammalia; order Peramelemorphia; family Peramelidae; genus Macrotis; species Macrotis lagotis. The sequence continues at coordinate 119,228,767 of NC_133666.1, forward strand.
GTGTTTATGATCTTAAGTATTGTAAGGTAGTTATTGTTTGTGCTTCTTTCCTGAAACATGTACCACCTACTATAAAAATAGCACTCAGATGGATCACAAGTATATCCACTAATATATTCATATGCATGAATAGTCACATATCTGTCCTGTGGAGGAGGAGAACTGTCCACAAAGATAGTCTTGGTATGATCTTTCTTAGCCTATTAAGAACCAGACTAGCTGATTATTAGTGCTAGTTTTGACCTTGCTGATTGGTCTCTTCATTCCTACTGGCTTGAAAATGCTCTAGCATAAACCTCCCAATTTTGCTTGTTTCTTGGCAGAGCCCAGGGCAGTATTACTTTAAACCCATGATGAAGGAGTTTCGTTTTGAACCTTCTTCACAAATGATTGAAGTGCAAGAAGGGCAGAATCTGAAGATCGCCATCACTGGTTACAGAACAGCTTATAGGTATGTGTCCCTGGGTCTCACAAATATAGCTCTGAATATGGCAGCTGAACTGTGGGATCTGACCTAGAGTAGTACCATGTTGAAAGCAGGCAGTGAACATCTTTCCTTATTTCTATAAAATTGTTTTTTAGAAGTGTTTTTTAGAGTTGAAAAAAACGATTTTTTTGACTAGACTTGGTCTAGGACGGCATCTTTCTAATTGTGTTAAACTGAAGAGAGAATGTGCTTTGAATGGAGTTATGTCTGTAATTAACATTTTGTTCACTACAGTGAACAAAAGAGTGAGGGAATTTTCTTGAGAAAATGGGATTTTGGAAAGTTGAAATTAATTGTTTTACTTTCCTAAATATTTCATTATCTGGAGAAAAACAATCTTACATTTTATTATAATTTTTCAAGGACTCTGGAAAAATGTTTAAAAATAAGGATTATGACATAGTGATTATAAAGGAAATATTTAGAAGTAGACCACATAATTAAATTTGCTTGGTTGTTGGGAAACTGATTATTTTGTACTGTTTTGTTCTGGAAATTTTATGCTCATTTCATTTGTTATCAAATGTAAGACATTTTGCCTGAAATCCATTATCTGATGTAGAGTACTATGGGATACTCACATGTTCCTTTCTTCCTTCTTCATGTTCTCTTTAGTTGCTATGGTACAATTTCTTCCCTAAATGGGGAACCAGAACAAGGAGTTGCTGTGGAAGCAATAGGACAGGGTGATTGCAGTATTTATGGAGAAGATACTGCAACTGATGAAGAGGGAAAATTCAGACTTCGAGGATTATTGGTAAGGATTCAAAACTATGGTTGAATGTCACCATTTTATTTTGTTCAATGTTTTCGTTATTAACGAGGTTATTTGTTAATTTGTTATTTGTTATATTGTTATGATGTGTATGGCATTTTTCTTATGGTCAGTATATTAATAGAACATCAAAGATTGTAGCTTGATAGACATCACACTTCTCAAAAGACTTTCTGTGTTCCAGATGTGAAATGAGACATTTATTTTCAGGGCATTTCATTTGACCATTGTGTGGATTTGTTTTGCTTAACTACCCTTATTTGTTATGAAGAGGAGTTCTTTAAAAAATAGCATCAATAAAATATTTAAAAAAGAAAAAAGAATCACATTTTCTTTTTTTTAGATTTTGCAAGGCAATGGGGTTAAGTGGCTTGTCCAAGGCCACACAGCTAAGTAATTATTAAGTTTCTGAGGTCGGATTTGAACCCAGGTACTCCTGACTCCAAGGCCAGTGCTCTATCCACTGCGCCACCTAGCCACCCCTAGAAGAATCACATTTTCAAGATTATCATGTATGGAGATAGATTCAAGAACTCCACAAGGAATTATGACTTAGAGTTATGATCAGAATTAGGTTTTTTGTTGTTGATTCATTTTATGAGGCATTCCTTTTGTTGAAGCCTGGAAATCAATTTTATGCAGTATAGACAGTTGTTGCTGTCGAATAAAGGCAAATCCTCTGTGTTCTGCCATAGGCTTTGAACCTGGGCCAGGGCACTTGGTGTATTCTTCAGGCATGAAAATGATAAGGTACCATCTGTTCCATCCTGACTTTGTGATAGTATCTTAGAAAACATTGATTTTTTTTATTTTAACTTCACCTTCATTTCTAAATACATCCTTCTTCTACCCAATGAACCCTTGTAACAGGCATTGAAAAAAGAAAACCAAATCAATCAGTACATTAACTGTATATGAGAGTATACACAATATTCTATATCCGTGAGTGGAGAATATACCCATCTCTGCAATGGAGATTATAATTATTTATTTTTCAATTTTTGAAAATTTACATTATTGTAGTTCTTCTGTATATTGTTCTCCTAATTCTACTTGTCACTCTATCAGTTTTTTGTAAATGTTTGCAAGTTTCACTGAATTCATTTTATTTCTTGGAGTGAAGTAATATTCCATTATAATTATGGTCTACAATTTGTTTAACCATTCCTCAGTTGATGAGCATCTACTCTGTTTCCAGTTCTTTGCTACCATATAAAATGCAGCTATGAATATTTTATTATCTATAGCTTTTATTTCTGTCTTTGAACTCTTGCTTCTAGAAGGTGTATTTGGGTCAAAGGATGTGGAATTTGAGTCACCTTTTTTGTTTTTCTGAGGCACTGGGGTTAAGTGACTTGCTCAAGGTCACACAGCTAGTATTTTCAAGTATCTGAGGTCAGTTTTGAATTCAGGTTTTTCTGACTCCAGGGCCAGTGCTCAATTCACTGTGCCATCTACCTGCCCCATGAGGCATTTTTTAAAAGCATAATTCAGTGTTCCTTTCCAGAATGGTTAGACTATTTCACTACTCTTACTGTGGTAACTTTCAGTTTGTTCTTATCAAAGTCATATTTCAGAATTTTTTTGTTCAAAGGTAAAAATTACTATTTGAAATTGGACTACCACAAACTATGTAACTGGTGATCAGAAATTAGTTGGTCCCATGATTGGTTTTAAGGTTCTTATGATAATAACTCAGATATATAAAATTTACAAAGTGCCGGTCAGCTAGGTGGCATAATGAATAGAGCACTGGGTCTGGAATCAGGAGGACCTGAGTTCAAATGTGGCCTCAGACACTTGCCTAATGGTGTGACCTTGGGCAAGTCACTTAACCCTATTGCTTTAAAAAAATTACAAAGTGCTTTTCTCACAGCAGCTATGTGAGGCAGGTCATTCAAGCATTATTTCTCAAAAGGTTAAATAACTTTCCCAAAGTCACCCATCTACTAAATTTCAGAGCCTATTGAATGTTTTTTTTTTCATTCTCCCTGTCAATAGAAGGTTAACAGATATTATGCACTGAGGGAGAAATAATGTCTCCTTGGTTAAGGCCAGAAAGTGTTGCATATACTGAACTCTTTCAGGATTTGTCATTGGTTTTATTTGCAGCCTGGTTGCATATACCATGTCCAACTCAAGGTAGAAGGTAATGAACATATTGAAAGAGCCCTCCCCCAACATCGTGTAATTGAGGTAAGGCATTTAGTTATGCTGTGAAATGTTTAATGATTAGCTCATATTGAATTAGCTATCTGTATTTCACTTGAGGAACTTTAGATTGGATAATATTTCTTTATAAATAGTACCTATAGCTTGAAAAAGTATAATATTAGCATAATTAGAACCATTAATTTTGATAAGAAATTTAAACAGTTGGTTCTTTATTCTCTTTCAAGCTGTAAGTTCCTTGGGGAACTTAAGGTATATACTTATGTAGCTTTTCAGATCAAGGACATGAAAGAGAACATTGTTTTAAATGCTAAAGGATTGCTTCACTGTTGTTACCCAATTTTCTATTATCCAAATGAACTACTTCTCACTTATCTTTTGACTCCCAGGAAAGGTTAATTAGCCTTCCATTAGATGGAGAGTCTTTGTGCAGTGAAGGTCATTATTCAAACTAAATTGTCAAGGTAAAGAAGTACATTTTCAATTCAGCAGAAAACAGACCAGGATTTTCATGTTTGATGTACCTCCTTTAATCTCTCCTTCCTGCTTTTCTTCCCACATAATCCCAATTTGCTAGACCTGAGGGCATAGTTAAGAGAAAAAATATGTGATTTGGTTAGATTTCTTTTTGAACTTGTCATCAAAAAGCTAAGGTAGCAAAGGTAGCATGAGAAGGACTTTGGTGACTGACATGACATGTAGTATTTCATATTCAAATATTTTTGTATGTTTTGGGGTTTCTTTTTTTCCCTGAAGGAGGAGAATGGTAGTTTTCTTTAGAGTAATTAATAATCTTTATTGCTCCTTAGTTTAAGCAGTTATTTTTTGATATAAAGTAAATTTCAAGAATTCACGTAGCTAGAAAGTTTTCTTTTTGATTAATTCTTAATATTGTGTATTCTTTTCCTTTTTGTATTTATTTTTTAATATATTTTAGGTTGGTAATTCTGATATTGATGATGTAAATATCATAGCTTTCCGGCAGATTAACCAATTTGATTTAAGTGGAAATGTGATCACTTCCTCTGAATATCTTCCTTCATTATGGGTAAGCTCAGTCTTATGTTTTTAATCTAAATTTGGTTTTCTTTGACTTTAATGTGAGAGCCAAGTTATTAGTGACCAGCAAACTATTGCTAAAGTACTAAATAGGTTTCTAATTTGATTATATATATATATATATATATATATATATATATATATATATATATGATGACAGTAGTTAGTTAGAATTTTTTGTTTGATTACAGCACTGTCAAGAATTAAAATAGACAGTTATTGCATTTTTTAAAAATACAACTGATCTAATTTCAGATGACCACATTTGTCTATAATTAGTCTTTGTGCAGATTATTGAGAAAAGCTTTTGAATAATCAATATAGCTTAAAGCAGAAAGATAATATTAAGATAATTTAATACTTAGCTTTTTTTTGCAAAAAGATTTTTTTCATTTAGTGTTCTTGGGGGTATTCATTTAGTGTTTTACTATTTTATAATTGTATTTCAAATTCAAATTGATTTGAGGGGAGGTCTGACATTTAATTCTGGACTTATCATTGGATAGATATAATCGTTTATAGCAGTTAGTATCTGTTAAGATTGTACTCATTTTTTCCTTTTACTCCTTTGCTCACAGTTGTGAAGAAAGAAAGCGGGTCTTTAACCTAGGAAAAATAAATAATAATTTTAAAACACCACTAAAGTGCTTCTTGAGGCAACAGAGACAGCTAAATGCAGGATAGATTTTTTTAAGGTTTAGCAAATAATTGTGGGTACAGATATTGAACATAATTTTGAAGTAAAGGATGAGAGGAAGCTTTATCTATGAATCCCACCTTGTCAGGGCCTCCGATGATTGTTGAGATGATGTCAGACTTTGGCATTTTTTTCTTTCAAATAACTACGCTTTTAAAGCATTCCTTCCTTAAGAGTCCTCTAAGGATTAAGATATGCTCAAGATTGTCGTATGTTAAAAATGTGAGTCCTATTTTGGATTCAAGAGCACTCTGAAATACTTTATTTATTTTTTTTTTTGATTCCTTATTGTTTTTACTCTCACAGGTAAAGCTTTACAAAAGTGAAAACCTTGATAATCCAATTCAGACTGTCTCTTTGGGTCAATCTCTCTTCTTCCATTTTCCACCACTGCTTAGAGATGGAGAGGTAAAAGAGCTTACTTGATTTTTTTGTTTATTTTTTGTCCCCATGTCTTAAAAATATGAGCATAAAGAACATAGATTTATGGGCCTACTCTCCCACTTCTTTACCAAAGGGATAACCAAAGGATTACTGAATGTTCTGTTAGTTAAGAGAATTTGGGCTATCTTGTTAAAATAAAAATACAATTTCTAATAAAAAGTAGGCCACCTGTTTGAGGATTGAGAGAGTAAATTTCAAGGATTTTTTGAATCATTTTAGTTATATAAACTTAATACTCTGGGATCTTTTTGCAGTGTCTCAATTGATAAAGCCAATGATTTCCAATGTGATAAAGCCAAATTTCTTGGTCGTTTACTGAAGTTTGCTTGTCACTGTATTCTGTTGGATGATATAGTAATGCTTTTTTTTATATGAAGTGTTACTATAAGGTGATTTGATGGGGTTTTTTTTCAAGGATTTCAGAATTTATATATTTCAAGTAAATATTTTTTTAGTGTCTTTGGAACTCTATATACTAATTCCAGTAATACTAACATTTCTTTAAGACATTTCAAAAAAATTCTTTGGGTAAAATTTGGCCATTATTAAGGATATTCAAGAAAATGTATTGTAGGGGTGGCTAGGTAGCGTAGTGGATAAAGCACCTGCCTTGGAGTCAAGAGTTACCTGGGTTCAAATCCGGTCTCGGTCTCAGACAGTTAATAATTACCTAGCTGTGTGGCCTTGGGCAAGTCACTTAACCCCATTTGCCTTTGCAAAAATCTAAAAAAACAAAAAGAAAATGTATTGTAGGCTTTAATAACAGTTCTTTTTCCATAGGGAAAGTAACTATTTACTTAATTTTTAAAATTTCTTTTTTTAATATTTAATATTCTCATTTTGTACAAATGATGTTTTTTATACATTAATAAAATATTCTTGTTTAAGAGTAAACAAAATACCCCCCCAAATATAGATTCGCTGGAGTGATAAAGAAGAGAGAAAAAAATTAAAATAAAAAAAAATAATAGTAATAATTGTAGGTGGCACAATGGATGGAGCACCAGCCCTGGAGCCAGGAGCACCTGAGTCCATATCCGGCCTCATATGCCCAACAATCACCCAGCTGTGTGACATGCAAGCCACCTCAACCCCACTGCCCTGCAAAAACCAAAAGAAAAAAGAAAAAAAAGACCCAAAATAAAATAAAATAGTAATAATAGTAGGGGTGGCTGGGTGACAGACAGAGCACTGGCCCTTGAGCCAGGAGCACCCGGGTCCAAATCTGGCCTCAGACACCCAACAATCACCCTGCTATGTGGCACCAGGTAGGCCACCCAGCCCCATTTGCCCTGCCCCCGCCCCAAATAATAATAATAATAATAAAAAATGTGCTTCAGTCTTTGTTTCGACACCAACAACTCTGTTGTGGGTGGATCATTCTTTATGATAAGTCCATCACAAAAGTTACTTCCATATTTTTCCACTGTTGCCATTGCTGATCACAACTCCCTCCTTTCATATTTCTCCACTACCACATACTATATTTTCTCTCTCCTCTCACTGACTCTGCTGTAGGGTAGCTGAGTGGCGCAGCAGACAGATCCTTGGTCCTGGGGCCAAGAGGCCACCCCTTAGACCCAGCATCCACCTGGCCCTATGGTCCTGGACAGGCCATCCAATCCCAGCCCCTTGCAAGAAGTAAAAAAGAAAATGTGTTATATCTGACCACTCTCCCCCCATGGTCCATCCTCTTGTCCAGCACTCACATCACCCCCCAACCCCTGTCCCCCCCCCCCCTTACTCCAGCTACCTATACCCCATTGAGTATATATGCTGTTTCCTCTCCTAGCCACCTCTGATGAGAGCAAAGATTCTGCCATTCCCCCTTGCCTTCCCCCCTCGCATATCATTGCAATAGCTCATTGTAATAAAGAAAAATCTTATTATATGAAATATCTTGGCCTGTTCCCCCTCTCCTTTTTCTTTCTCCCATTACATTTCCCTTTTTTCTGTTGATTCCATTTTTACACCATATTTTATCTTCAAATTCAGCTTTCTCCTGTGCTTCAACTATAAAAGCTCCTTCTTACCTGCTCTATTAACTGAGAAGGTTCATATGAGTATTATCAGTGTCATTTTTCTATGCAGGAATACATGCAGATCATCATCAAGTCCCTCATATTTTCCCCTTCTCCTTCAATCTTCATGCTTCACCTGAGTCCTGTATTTGAAGATCAAACCTTCTGTTCAGCTCTGGCCATTCCAACAGGAACATTTGAAATTCCCCTGGTTCATTGAAAGTCCATCTTTTTCCCTGGAAGAGGACATTCAGTTTTGCTGGGTAGTTGATTCTCGGTTGCATTCTAAGCTCTTTTACCTTCTGGTATATTATATTCCAAGCCCTATGAGCTTCCAGTGTAGTTGTTGCTAAGTCTTGTGTCCTTCTGGCTGCTGGTACTATTTTCTCTTTGACTTGGGAGTTCTGGAACTTGGCTATAATATTCCTAAGGGTTGGATTTTTGGGATCTCTTTCTCTGGGGGTATCAGTGGATTCCCTCCATTTCTATTTTGTCCTCTGCTTCTAGGATATCAGGGCAGTTTTCCTGTAGTAATTCTTTGAAAATGATGTCAAGGCTCTTTTCCTGATCATGACTTTCAGGTAGTCCAATAATTTTTAAATTATCTTTCCTAAATCTGTTTTCCATATTAGTTGTTTTTGCAATGAGATGTTGCACATATTTTTCTAATTTTTCATTTTTTTGGTTTTAAAGTAATGAATACTGATTTCTGGTAAATTCATCAATCTCCCCGAGTTCCATTCTGTCTGAAGGATTTGTTTTCCTCAGAGTTTTCTTATCTCTTTTTTCCATCTGGCCAATTTTGCTTTTTAAAGCATTCTTCTCCTCAATAACTTTTTGAACTGTTTTATCCATTTGACCTAAGCTGGTTTTTAGCATGCTATTTTCTTCAGCATTTTTTTGGATTTCCTCTCTCTCCTTTCTTTTCCTAGTTTTCCTTCTAACTCCCTCATTTGATTTTCATAGTCTTTTTTGAGCTCTGTCATAGCCTGATCCCAATTTCTGTTTTTCTTGGAGTCTTTAAGATGCAGGAGCTTGTGCTTCCTCATCTTCAGACTGAGTATTTTGATACTTCTTGGGATCATAGATAATGTTTTTCTCAATAGTGTTCCTCTTTTTTCTCTGCTTGCTCATTTTCCCAGCCTAAGCCTGTTTTGGGGGTGCTTTGAGCTTTTGGGACATTCCCACAAGTGTCTCAGTGTGTGAGGCTCTGTCTTCCCTCCTGGTCTGTGAATGACCATATGTGCCCCCCCTCTGCCATGGGGCTGAGGGTGGGGGGGCCCCTGCTGTTCTATTGGGGGGGCCTAGACTGCGATTAGGATCTGAATGTGTTCAGAGCCTCAGAGTCCTGTTCCAGGGGCAGAGGACAGAGCTCTGCAGTCTCTCTTCACTCCCCTCCCTAGGTTCAATGGGCTCATGCTCTGGGAGCTCCTGCTTACCAGCTCTGCCTGCTTCTGTTTCCTGGATCTGGAATGCAGTGGTCATGCTGCTTGCTGTGTGCCATGAGGGCTGGACTTCACATGCTCTTTCTTGCAGATTCCCCCCGCCTTGTTCCCCCAATTTGTGTCCGGTGCTCCCTGGGGCGTAGTCAGGAAACTCCCCCACTGCTGTGGAGGCTGAAGTTCTTTTGCTCTGGCAGGCCGCCCCTCCGATCATGGGGAGCAGAGCCTTTCTGCTCTTTTCCAGGTTACCTTGAGTAGGAGAACTGCCTCACTGGGTCCTTCTGGGTTCTGTCTCTCGAAAATTTAGTTAAAGTCCTTAGTTTCAAAGATTTATGAGAGAGTGCCTAAGACCGGATCCTCTTGGTTCCGCCCCTAATAACAGTTCTTAAAGAAGAGTTCCAAAAATGTTTTGAGCAAATCAATTTGAGGAAGAGAAGAAAAGAATAAAACTCCTAGACTGGACACTGTATTCTGTGTCCAGAGCCCTTCACTTCCATTCCTTCTATTTCTTCTATTCCTGTGATGTCCCTGCCATCATTACAGTGCTCCAGAGAAACTGAAGGGTATTGCAGAGGCTTCTATTATTTGCTAACCCTGCCCTTCTGAAATTAGAATCCAAACCCAAAAATGTTCTTGAAAAGAAGATAGAGATGTTATCCCCACAGAATGGCTGGCACAAGGATGGGACAAGCCCTGTAGAACAAAGGAATGCCAAAGTAAAATAAGCAGAGATAACTGAAAGTGTTTTAGACAACAATGGCAGTGCAGTTTGGAATAGTGTGTTTAAAATAAAGTTTTATAAAACTATTAAATTTATTATCTAGCTGTGTTGCCTTGCAAAAACCTAAAAAAAACCAAACAACAAAACTATTAAATTTATTCTACTTTAAAAAAAGATAATCCTTTTTTTTTTAGGTTTTTTTTTTTTTGGAAGGCAGACGGGGTTAAGTGGCTTGCCCAGTGCCACACAGCTAGGTAATTATTAAGTGTCTGAGACTGGATTTGAACCCAGGTAGTCCTGACTCCAGGGCCGGTGCTTTATCCACTACGCCACCTAGCCGCCCCCCATTCCTTTTTTTAAAATAAATTTTAATATCTTTTTTTTTAGCATCTACATTTTCCAGGAGTGCTTCCAGGGAACTGTCTGTTATTAGAAGTAAAAAAAAAAAGGGCAAAACGTTCAGCAAGACTAACAACACATCAAAAAAGTCTGCCATAATAGGGGAGTGTTCTAAATACACACAGTCTTCCTCTACAAGGCAATGTGAGGGAGGTGTGTTTTTAAAGATCTTGGTCCTTTTAATTCCATGGCATTCAGTTTTGAGGGTTGTATTTTTCTTTCCATTCATTGTTGTAGTCATTGTGTGTATTTGTTTCCCTCCTTCTGTTTATTTCACTTTGCATCATTTCACCTAAGATTTCTAATGCTTCCCTGTAGTTAATCATATTCATGATTTTTTACAGCACAGAGATATATAATATGTTAAATGTATGTCTCAGAATTTGTTTTGCTTTTCTGCAGTTGAATGGGAAATTTCTAGTTGTGTTTCTATTTCTATGCTATTACAAAAATACATTTTAAAAGTTCTCCTGTGAATATTTTGGTACATATGAATTCTTTTTGTCTTGATTTGTAGCAGTGGAATCTTTTGGTCAAAGGGAATGAACATTTGAGTTCCTTTTGTCCTAACCCCTTTTCCCTTTCTCCCCCTTCCCATTTTATGCACAATTCCACATTTCTTTTTAGAAGGGTTGCACAAATTTTCAGTTCAGTGGACAAGTATGTTAGTATATATCTGTTATAATAGTCCCTCCAGCATTAAGTATTCCCATCTTTTATCATTTTTGCCAGTTTTGCTGGGGGTGGGACGTTTTGATTTTCATTTCCCTTTTTGGTGATTTTAGAACAGTCTTTTTTTTATATTGGTTTAAATTTGTTTATAGTTATTGATGGTGGATTTTTTTCTCTTTCTCTTTTTTTAATGGATAGAATTATGTTGTATTGCTGGACTCTACACTATCCAAATCCCAGTATGACTACACCTTGCCTCAGGTTTCTTTCACTGCCATTGGATATCACAAACATATTACTTTGATTTTTAATCCAACAGTAAGTAGTAGGGGAATTTTTTTAATGGGAAAGAAAAATATGTGAAAATGTAGACTTTAACTGTTTAACAGAGATTCATCAAGCCAAATAATTAATTTGTGGTTTTCTAAGTCAGTATACTATCTAGCACCTTCTATTTGACACATTATCCTGTTTTTGATGTAGTCGCTAGCATTTATATAGTACTTTAAGCTTTGCAAAGCATACACACAGTGTTTATTTTGTACATTTCAATAACCATGGGATTGTAGATAATAAGACTGTTGTCCTTATTTTACACACATGAAAACTCAGACTCACAGGAATAAAATAAGCCTGCAGCCAGTAAGCATCAGAAGTGATGTTGTATCCCAGGGCTCTCCTGACCCCAAGTCTAGTGCTCTCTACTCCTTGACTGAATAGTAGAGATACTGATCAAATTCCTAATTTGCAAATGGAAGGTAATCATGCACGTTTGTGTATAGTTCAGTAGCGCCTCAATTCTGGGAGTTTGGCAATTATTTTAGATCACATAGGGAGGATATGGCTAACATATACCTTTCAGCCCCAGCTCTATTAGGAAATGCCAGAAACGATCATTTAGATGAATTCTTTATCTCTGTCTTGATGCACACCCAAATCTTTGGTGAAATGACAAGGCCTTTTTGAAGTGGCTCTGATGGATTAAGGATGCAAATATTCCTCAGTGCTTCCTTGCCAACAGAGTTGAAGCACAATGATCTTTGGAACTTGGAATACTTAGGGAGCTAGTGTCAAGTAAATAGAGATGCCTCTTGGTGATGACCCTGAAGTCAAGTATAGGTTATCACCTTTGAAAAACTGGAAAGGTGAGCCATACAAGGACTGTCTATTGGGAATGATAGACTTAGTAACTACATTACTCTATTGTACTAATAATTAGCAAAGGAAGCATATGGGTTTACCTGTTGAGCATTTCTCAAAATCAGCAAATATGTAACACTAACTGCTGAATCATCATAGCTTCTTTTTAGTCATCCATTTGATTATATTTTAAATGTAGGTAGCATTGTTTCTACTAACCAGTGTTCCTATCAATACAAATTTTTTTACTTGGCTGTTTTGGAAAGTATTATTAAGTAATGTCTATATAGGATATTCCATAAGCCTTAGTAAAATTTTAAACTTTATCTTAAAATTGCACTAAGAATTTTGGTTTACCCTGTATATTGTTTAAAAAATCTTGAGTTAGAAATAGGAATTAGAACTGTGATTTCATTAGAAAATAAGGAACTTGGGGCAGCTAGGTGGTGCAGTGGATAAAGCACCAGCCCTGGAGTCAGGAATACCTGGATTCAAATCTGGTCTCAGACACTTAATAATTACCTAGCTGTGTGAAGCCACTTAGCCCCATTTGCCTTGCAAAAACCTTAAAAAAAAAAAAAAGAAAATAAGGCACTCTTGGATGAGGAAATTCAGATTGGAACCTTCTGCAACTTAGAATGTTGGAGAGCTAGCTGCCTACAGCTCTGAGAAGTTAAATGACTTGTCCAGGGTCACACAACCAGGATGTGTCACAATCAAGATTTGAAACCAGCCCTTCTTGACTTTAAGGCTAGTTCTCTTTCCAGCATACTACTCTCCTATGGGTGCAAGGTAAATGTGTATAATATTTTGTATAATTAAGTTATGAACTTTCTCTTGATTTCAGAGGAAATTGCCTGAACAAGATATTGCCCAAGGATCTTACATTGCATTGCCCCTGACATTGCTATTGTTGCTAGCAGGTTATAATTATGATAAGGTAAGAATTCTTTCATCATCTTTCATCACTACTCTTCATCAGGAGTAGTTAAGTGTAATAGATTTGAGAGGTTGGAATAAAGGAGAGCTTTCTTCCTCAGTTGCTATGCAAATGTCAGCTAAACAAGGCCGGGCCTGAGTAATATATGAAAGTACTCAATAGCCCTCAAAGATTTCTAGAAAGGGTGGTATGTGTGCTATCTGTAGTGATTATTTTATTCCCAACTTCTTCTCTGTCTCTTCCAGCTTATTCCTTTGTTGTTGCAATTGTCAAGTCGGCTGCAAGGAGTACGAGCCCTTGGTCAAACTGCCTCTGACATTGGTGCGCCAGAGGAGGTAAAGAGACAGGCAAAGAAGCAGAAGACCCGTCGGACGTAAAGAAAAAGACATGTTACTTAGACTCAAACCTAGGCCAGGATGAAGGCTAGGTGCTTTGGAAGCAAAGCTTTCCTGACTGTACAGTGCATTGGATAAATGAGGGATTGCAGAAAACTTCTGAGAAATTTGTTTATTCCGCAGGCCTCTCAGTACAACTGTACTTTCTTTTTCAATTCTCTGTATGACCCCTTGCTGTTTTAAAATTAAGAGTTACATGATTGGGACCCCCTTTCACTCTGCTGAGCACATATTTTAGAATTGAAATAATTTATTTTTTGTCATGGAAATATTTTAAGCTCTGCTGGTGATGTGAGAATGTAACTCTTATCTTTGGCATTAATTTGCAAGAGGAATTCCAGTCCAATAAACAAGATTTATCAGTTTCTTTTAAGTATGTGGTGATATTTTTTGGGGGGAGGCTTGTTATTTATTTTTTCCTGTTTTTATTTCATGTTTGGGACCTGTTTAAGAAATAGCCTATGTCCAGTTCCAGAAAGTTGTGTTGAATTTAGAACAATAAACCTGGACACATATTACATCTAATATCAAATCCGATTTAGATAATACTTTATAGGATGTGCACAGGAATTTAAAGTTCTCAAGTTAACAGCACTTTAATGGCTTGACTTCATGTTTCATGGGAAGTATTTTAAGCTGTTTTAAGCACAATCCTAATAGGAGAATGCTATCCAGAAAGGTAAGATTAAATATAGTATGTGAGTCAATGGCAAATAGGGTAGTGTTGAAGAGGTTTTACTGATGAGTCAGTCCACTTAAGAGACTATTAAGTTGCCAGCTATTGGCTAGTTTTACCTGTGTTGCCTGCTTTTTTATCTTAGAAGATTATGAATTATATTGAAAATCTTGGGACAGGCAATAGACATCCTATTTCTGAGATTGTTTTCTTAGCATTACTTCATGTGGATGACCAAAAACATCCCTTTTAAATGTTAATGGTGCTTTTTTATTGACATGGTATAAAGGTTAAGAGCTTGTGAAAGATTCATGTAAATGTCAATGAATTCGCTGTAGTTCTTGATAGGACCATTGAGTGGCAGTGTTCAACCTCTGAATGGCCAGAAATTGTACTAGATCTCTTTTTTAAACTACTCTCTTAAAAGCAGAGACGTGGTGTTTCATTTTGGAAGTTGAACTAAAATCAGATGTAAAAACTTTTTTTGCCTTGGGTTTTACAATCTCCATTCAGGAATCCTTTGATCTTCTTGTCAGAAGCAAGACAAAATTAGAGATAACAATTTCTCCCACTTTGATTGCACTTTAAAGTTTACAAAGTATTTTCCTTGTAGTAACTCCATGAGGTTGGTAATTTAGATATTATTACCCACCCTTTATGCATGAAGAAACAAGAAACTCAGAAAAGTGATGACTTCAGTCATGCAGCTAGTAAATGTCAGAGCCAGAATTCATATCCAGTATTTTGATTATTAAGTCCAGCTGTGAATGCTTCTTTTTATTTCTCTACAACAGAGCGTCTTCTTGAAGAATATCAGCACTTCTGACACACTGATTTGTCAGGGTCTAACTTGTGCTTTTGTTTGTCTAGGGGGGCTTGCCAAGGAAGTTCTAATGGTAAGATTGCATTGAATGTTTAGAACTAGCTTTTAGTAACTACAATTCTGAGATGATGATGTACATGTTACTTCTCTGTCCCTCTGGATAATAGGAAATCATAAAATCATAATCATAAATATAAATCAAGTCATGAAAATCATAGCATGATTAAATCTTTTTTCTCTTAGAAAGCAAAAACTACATTTTATTTCTCTTAGAAAAAAGCTACATTTTTATAGCACTTTATGCTTACAAAGTACTTTCTTGTACATTGGGTTATTTGAGCTTTGTAATAAAGTAGAACAGTAATCTCATATTATAGATGAAAGTGTGTCATTAAAGATTAAATGACTTTTCCAAGGTTGCATGACTTAGAAATCATGATGTGGCTCTTTCTGACTAGATCTGATGTTAATCTTTTTCTCTGTTGTGAAGTATAGAAAGGGATTTTTATTGACAGACTTTGCTAAGGGTAGTTCTCTTTTTAGAAGCAGAATCTGAGTTCTTTCACTGATAACCCCTATTTACATTTCTGTCCCTAGATTGATGATAGATTCTGATGAATGTGATCTGCTGTCCTTTTGGCCTTCATTTTCCAATATGTAAATTGAGGGAAACTCAATTTACTCATGACCAATCCTTATCATACTTCGAATAAAAACTATGTCCTGCTTTATTTCAAAGCCCTCCATTGCACTAACTAGCTACCTGGGCTTTCTATCTTTATAGCATAGTTGTACCTCTAAGGTTCTTTGTCTGATTTGCCCACTACTGACCTTGTCTTGCTAATACCTGGGTCATCTGCTTTATGGCTGAGATACTCTTCTCTTTAATGTCATCCAGGTGTGAAATATTACATATCCTTAAAGTCTACCTCAAATGCAACTTCATTCATATAGGCTTCCTTAATTGTTCCAGCTTGATTTGGATGCTTCTTTCAAATTCTCTCCTAGCATGTTGATCATACTTTTCATTTCAGACTGTATTATCTTTACTTGTGTGCACATGTCTCATTCCATTCTACTATAGATTCTTGGCAGCAAGAGGTGTCATTTCATTTTCTTATTCCTGCCTCAGTACCCAGTATAGGGTCTTATAAATAGTACATGCTCAAGATGTGTTTGATTAGAATTTAATCTACCTTCTTTCTCTTCCTTTAAAGATTTGAAATTATTTCTTTGTAAAATTTTGCCTGTTCCTATAGAGTCTTATATATTTATGTTGTGGAAAAGCCTCTTGGTATGGCTCTCTATCTATCTTATTATGTCAACTCCTAAAAGGAACTTTGCCTTTAAAGTTATTGTTAAAATAATGCGCTATATTGGTCTTAATATCATGCACACTGGTGGTGATTCCTTATAGAACCAAAGAATTTATTGGAAGGGAAGCAATAAAATGAGACTAAGTTTTGAGGGGGTTAGATTCACCTCTCATGAACACTAGCATATTTACCTTATGGTACAATGACTCAGGTTATAAGAAAAAATAATTTTAGTGCTGTAATTAAGGGACATCTTGAGTTACATACAGCAAATTTTAACATCCTTTCAAAAGAAAAAGTTATACCGAATGGACAAGATGGCATTGGTCCTTAATTTTTGTAATTTTAATATTTATTCATTCATTCATTCATTCATTTATTTTTAGGTTTTTGCAAGGCATTTGGGTTAAGTGGCTTGCCCAAGGCCACACAGCTAGGTAATTATTAAGTGTCTGAGACCGGATTTGAACCCAGGTACTCCTGACTCCAAGGCCGGTGCTTTATCCACTACACCACCTAGCTGCCCCTTAATATTCTTTAAATGAAAAGTAATATGGTACATCTTCAGGGTCACTATAGAGATCATCTTTGCTAAGCCTGCCTAGACTATTCTGCTATTTTTTGGCCATACAGGTGGGGTAACTGGACAAAGTAAGGCCATTGGTTGCTGTTGCCATTTCATGTTGATATTTGCCATGTAAAAGAAAAAGTAAATGGGTAACGACTGTTAAGAGAACAATTCAAGACAAATTATAGAGATCTATTTCTCATTACTTTGTTTCTTCAGGCTGACATGGGTAGGAGTATTACAGGAGTATTATAGGAAAATTACTCAAATATAAAATCCATAGATTACTAATTTTTTTTACTAAATCATACATAATACTTAATTTTTAGGGGGTGAGAAGTTAAATTCAAAGGGTAATGATAACTGCATATGAAAATGATGCTAGTGACAGTATATGGTGTATATAATGAAAAGATCAGTGGACTGGAAATGAGACCTGGGTTCTAGTACTTATTTTGCAATTGACTAACTTTGGACAAGCCTTTTTAATCTTATTGGGTCTATTTTCTTATCTTTAAAATGAGTTTAGATGATTTATCCCCAAGATTTCTGTGTTCCTTTTTTTTTTTAAGAGTAAGACTTGACCTGTACTAACACCCCCCCCCCCCCCCCCCCCCCCCCCCCCGTCCACTCCCTCAAGTTGGGGGTTTGTGATGGTGGAGAATAATGATTTAGCTAAATCACATGGATATAGGAACTGTTACCATTACTTCATTAGCACTGTATAAAAATTAAGTTAGCCAAATCAATAGAACTAAGAGAGGGGGACAATAAGTCTTAACCCTATTTCCCTTTAAAAATAAAGAGAAAAGGGGCGGCTAGGTGGCGCAGTGGATAAAGCACCAGCCCTGGAGTTAGGAGTACCTGGGTTCAAATCTGGTCTCAGACACTTAATAATTACCTAGCTTGTGTGGCCTTGGGCAAGCCACTTAACCCCATTTGCCTTGCAAAAACCTAAAAACAAAAACAAATAATGAAGAGAAAGAGAGGAAAGTATATTATCTAGTAGACTATTTATCAAAGTAGTATACCAAGGGGTAAAATCCATAACTCAGTTCTTTGAGAGTGAAGTAGATCATTAATATTGAATATTTACAATATTAGATATTACAATGTTAGAGTTGATTCAATTAAATTGTTTTTTGCTGTATTATTCTTTAATAGAACTTGCACATAGCAGGGGTCATTTGTTTTCTGAGGATTTAGAACTTATTGATTGGCTATGGAAAATATAATTTTCAGAGAAATGTATAACCTAGGGAGATCGTGTCATTTTTTTCCCTTTAAAAATTTCGAAGTTTTAAAATCAGATTCTTTTAAATGTGAAATCATAGAATTAGAAAAGACTCAAATGATCACCTAATCTAACCCCCCCACATTTTTAGATAATACAGCCAAGACTTTGAATCCAAGTCTCTTATCTGTATCCAGAGAGTCATAAATTACTGGGAAGCAAACAATATGTTCCAGATTTTCCTGATCAAACATTTAGTAAGTGCCTTTTATGTTTGCATTGCACTTATTTTGCTAGATATTGGTAAATGCAAATAAGCAATCAAGAAACTTACATGCATATAGAAGTTTATATTGAATAAATATAAAGAGCATAAATATAAAGTAGGAGGGGAGGGAACCAATAGTTGCTTAGGTAAGGAAAAATTCATGTAGAAGTGGTACTTGAACTACAAATTCAAGGATGACTGGGATTTTTTGATAATGTAAAGGATGAGTGCATTCCAGGCATGGAGGATGATTAGTGCCAAGATAGGGAGAGTAGTAAGGAAATTCAAAAAAGAAGATAATATCTAGATTGTTCCTAACATTCATTTATTGTAGTTTAATTTTTTATGAGTTTTTGAAATTTCATGGTACAGAGCTATTCAAAAGACACTTTAATGTAGACTTATGTTTTTAATTGACATGTATCTTATATATTAACAAAAAGAAGGTCAATCTGGATCACAAAGCATGTGAGTGCTGGGTAAGTGACAGTGAGTTTGGAAAGATAGATTGGAATAGGATTATGAAGAGCTTTAAAAACCAAAGGACTTTATATAACAAAGTGACTGAAATTTTAGAAGGGAAATGACATGATCACATCTGTGCATAAGTAAGGGACATCACTTTGACTGGGAGACCAATCAGGAGGCTGTTGGAATAATGTAGATGAGAGGTGATAAGAACCACCAAAGTGATAAGAGTTCGGAAAAAAGGTGGGCTACAAAAGAAAAAACAAAACTTGGCAGTCAATAGGCTAACAGTTGACTGAGAATGAAGAAGGGGATAGTAGTGAGATTACCAACCTTGGAGACTGGCAGGGTGGTGATGCCTTTGATGGAGATAGGGAAAGTTTGGAAGAGAGCTAATTTAGGGGAGCAAAGATAAGTTTGGTACAGTCACATTAAGTTTGAGATGACTCTAGAATGCCCAGTTTGAAATGCCAACTAGCAATTAGTACTGTGGTCCTAAAACATGGGAGAGACTTGGGCCAATTTAAAGATTTGTGAATTAGCTTTGGAGATGATAATTAAATCCATGGGAGATGATGTCACTAAGATAGGTATATAGATAGAAGAAAGCCCAGAATAGGGCCTTAGCGAACACTGACACTTAAGGAATTTGATTTGAATGATGAGGCAACCAAGGAGGTTAAGAAACAGGTGAGAATCATTCAAGTAGTGTCATTAAGAACCCAGAAACAGTTTATCCAATAGAAGAGACTAGTCAGCAGTCAAATATAGCAGTGAGGTCAAGAAGAATGAAATCTAAGGAAAAAAATTGTATTCAGCAACTAAGATACTAATTTTATATCATGAAGTTGAAAGTCAGTTTGCAAAAGACAGATGTGAATGACAGCAGAATAAATGGAAGCAATGAATGTACCATTATCTGTGTACTCTAAGATGAATTTGGGCGAATATCAGGTTGTGGATGTGATATATTGGGGGCAAATGATCATCATAGACTTCTTGGAAGTTATCAACTGATGCCTTAAATTCTAATAGTTTTTATGCTTTGGTTGAAAATCCACTTTACTTAATTCTAGAAATGTCTCTTCATGTCTCTTGGGAGTTAAAGGGAAATAAATTATAGAGTTTGTCTTTTTAAGGTGAACATTTTAGTTTAAGAAAGTACTTTGGAAATTCTTGCCTTTTTTGTGGGGCAGGGTCAGATTTCTTCTTTGTGGTCTGGGCTTTCTGGATCAGTCTATAAATGTTAATACTTTCCATAAGGAAGGAAAAATTTTTAAATGTTGAATTGCTATTTCCTTCTTCACTTTCCAGGAGCATCCTTTTTCTTCCTGTCATTATTCCCTCTGGGCAAGGTGCTTTGTAATTCCTCCATATTGAACTTCACAAAGATTCAGTGAGGGGGCAGCTAGGTGGCAGTGGATAGAGCAACCTACCCTGGAGTCAGGAAGAACTCACACACATAATAATTACCTAGCTGTGTGAACTTGGGCAAGTCACTTAACCCCTCATTGCCTTGCAAAAAACAACAAATCAACAAACAAAAAAGATTCAATGAGTTAATTTACACAAAAATGTGAATGAAAATAAGATTTTCTTTGGTAGCTTCAGGGGTTTGAGTACTGAATTAGACAGCTTTGAACTAAAAGAAATCAGGATAAAACCACCAGACACCCCTCAAAGAAGGGTGGTGGGTAGGACAAGATTGGGAACTTAGAAGGGGAAAATTTATCTTAAAACTATGGATATGAATCATGATTTCTTTTGGATATTTTGCTAGACAAAGCTTTATGTGTAGACCAGGGATTCTTAACTTTTGTGGCATGGATTTCTTTGACAGACTAGTGGAAGCTAAATGATGGTGATGGTGATGATGATGATGATGTTTGTCCTTCATTCTTTTTTTATTTTTTAAGGTTTTTTTTTTTTGCAAGGTAATGGGGTTAAGTGACTTGCCTAAGGCCACACAGCTAGGTAATTATTAAGTGTCTTGAGGTCACATTTGAACTCAGGTACTCCTGATTCAGGGCTGGTGCTCTATCCACTGTGGCACCTAGCTGTCCCTGTCCTTCATTCTTGAAGAAGACCATGACTTCAGGAAGGTGATGCCATGACAAACACATAAATTGAATTTAAGTGACGGGATGCTGTGCTAAATCACCAGTCCCATTTTCACTACCAGAGTCATCTGAGTCCGGTGGCCAGCTATGAATCAGGACTGGATGTGAAGCACTCAGAGTTAAGAGACTTGCCCAAGGTCACCCAGTTAGAGTCGTGTCTGAGGCTGAATTTGAATTCCCATCTTTGGGATTCCAAGGCCAGTGCTCTATCCACTGCACCAACCTAGCTGCTCCCCTTTTCAGAATAATGTTTTTAAATGCAAAAGATACACAAAATTGCAAAGGAAACCAATTATATTGAAAAAAATTATCAAAATATTTTTTGAAAAGATTAATGAACCCCAGGTTAAGAACCTTTGAAATAGATAAATGTGCCATCAATGTTAGTATGATATGGGCACAGGTTGGTATCACTTAGACTGTAGCAGGAAACTGACCTGAATTTTCTGGACCTAAGGCTTGCCAAGCACTCAAATGGCAAAGGACTTAGCAAAATCCCTTTCTCTTCATTTCATGAAGATTTGTTTGCCATGTTGGTATCTCTTCTGTTTTCCTTGTATGTGAGTGGATTATATAACCTTTTTGGCAGTCCTTGACTTAGAGGACTTCTGATCTTAGTCCCTTAATAAAGCTTAGGTGCAAAGGACTTTTGACCAGCAAATAGCAGGTGGTGAAAAAATGCTAACTACAACTATGATATCCATTGCTGAGCGACTGTACAACTTTGAGGTTCTGAATTCAACATTTGAGCCATTTGAAGAGTTTTTCAGTGATTGGAATAAGGTTAGGAAGCTAGAGAACTCCATAGTAGAGGGTAGTTTTAGAGGAGTCTATGTAGTATTGGTCCCACTTGGTTGGAAAGTGACATCTCAACCATCATAGCTATAGGAAAAATGTGGTATAATTAGTTCCTCAGGTCAGGAGTCCCAACTTTTTAGGTAGATTACAGTATGACCCTGACTGATGAAATTCTCTCTCTTAAAAGAAGGGTGACACTTATACTAAAGTACCATCTAAGTCATATCTAAGTCTTTTCTCTAGATAAGCATCTCTCTTGTATAAGTTGTCTTAATTTTCAATGGCATATTGTTGCAATATTTTCAACTGAGGGAATAAGGTTTAAAAGTGAAATTCTCTGTATCATTAGGAACTGCTCACCTAAGTGATCAGAGGTACACGTGAGAGAGAGTATTGTAGCCAGAGGCAGATTGGCAGAAAATTCTGACTTGGATTTCCTTTCTAAGTGAAATCTGACCCCAGAGTGAAATATAAAATTTCTATTTTTCTATTAGAGAAAATGATACTTTTGTATAACTTCCTGAGATTTACATAGATTCAAGATTTAACATCTGGGGATTTAGGCATCAAATAGGATCATAGAGAACAAATGGGACTTTGGAGATTAATTCTATTTTCTGATGAGGAAATTGAGGCCAAGTGAAGTGACTTGCTCAAGATCAGATAATCTTTGGAACAGTGGAGTTTAGGATTTCTAGTCTTGTCTTCCAGTTCTGTTTCTACTATATCAAAATTCCTTTTGTGATCCTGAACTTGTAAACTTGTGCCTTGTGCTTTTATCATTTTCTTACATTTAATAGGTGATTCCTATCATTAGCTGGAGTGCTCATCTCCACTTATTGTTTTACAAGTAAATTCTTTTAACTCTTTTAAAAATGTTATTAGCATTTTTGTTTTACCTTCATGTGAATTTAAAAGTCATTATACTTTTTAATGTGTTTTTTTTTTTAATAATGAAAGAGAAGTAGATTTTTTTCAGGTGAAATTTTCTGGTTTTTAAAAAGGAGACCAGTAAATTCACTTGGAGAAAGTCTCGAGCCCAGACTTTAGGCAGCTTATGTACAGGATATGGACTAGCCATCATGAAGGTAGCCATTCAAATAGAGACTTCCTTGTCAGGGTCACAGTGTAGAAGAGATTGTCATAACAAGGTAGGAAGAAGTGACTTCTAATTTTCTTCCATCTCAGGATTTTATATTTTTGTGAATTGTAAAAGGTTAGTTTTAGATTTTTAGCTTTTATTATTTCTGCTATTCTTTTCTGTCTTTTAAATTATAGTCCTGGTGTGGAAGTTATAGAAAAAGGATAGTCACTAAATAGAGCAAATGATAGATGCCTTCCCAGAGATTCACTATTATCTCCTGGGAAGAAGTCAAGGTTTACATCCTACCTGGATGCCTTTGTACTTCAATGGATCTGTGATCATATTGATTGCAGCCCATTTCTCCAAAAGTTCAGCACAAAGGATCTGTCTCTAGATCTTTTAACATTTCATGTGTACCTTCTAATGTGTCACTGATAGGTAATGAATCGCAAGAGTGCTTCCTTACTTCTCAAAGGAGATAATCTCTGTACCATTCAGTGGTTTTCTGACTTTTAAAACCAGAGGCAATAGTGATATAGTGAAAAAATTTAGAACAGGGTGGAGTTCTAATCTTGGTTCTCATCACTTCCTACCTGTGTGACTTGGGCAAATCACTTAATCTTTGTAGGCCTCAGTTTCTTTTGTAAAATGAGATGGCTTTGAATAATTTCTAAGGCCCCATTTAGCTCTAATTCCTTTCAGTGTTCCTGTAAATTTGTGAGTATAATTCATGAAACTCAAATTAAAAACCCATTTCTAACTGTAGAATGCCATACATATTCTCCAAATACAGTCCTTTTCTACATAGATGTGAAGTAAAAGTTTTCCGTAAGACTTTAATGCTAATGCTTTTCATCTGGCCATCCTGATTCATAGGCAAGGTGCTGCCTTATTACTGAGGAGTCTGAAAAATGAACCATTGCCTGGGATTGTGTATGCCAAGAGGATGGGAATGTTGATCTTTTCTTCCTTTACTGTCAGCTATCATAACTGCTGATTTTCTGGGAGTTCTGTTGAAGACTGGGACCCATTCATTGAAGTTGGGAGCAGGATAGACAAAACAAAGATAGGAGGATCATAGGATTAGTGTTATAAAAATAACTCAGAGGCCAGGAAAAGTCACTTCTCCCCACCCCCTGTAACTTTTGTTGGCTTCCTGTTTTCTTCATAGGTAGGAACCTATGGATCAGAATGAAACTGGAGATTTTTTAATACTTTTTTTTTTTAGCGCTATCAAATTTGAGTGATAGGGTTGGCAAGAATCTTAGAGAGTTGATGGTCTAATTCAAACATGTCACCTTACATCTGAAGGAGCTAAGGTCTAGAAATTTTTTCAAGGTCATACAATAAGTGGAAGGATTTTAAAATCAGATTATTGACTCAATCCAGTCTTCCATGAGTTGAGCCATGTTCACTATAACCATCTGATTTCATGAAAATGAAAAATAACTAATGAATAATTATATTTTGGATTTAATTTTTATAGCATTTTATTGTTACATTTTTTGTTTTCACACCACAATGTTTTCCCATTGCTTTTCTTTTGCTTTTTATATTCATATACACTGAACTCATCCTAGTAACAAATAAAAATAAGCAAAAATAATTGACACAGGCTTTGTCAGTGTCTGTAGTCCTTGATGATGATGTTGCTAGCTAGGTAGCACAGTGGATAGAGCCTGGCCTTGGAGACAGAAGGATACAAGTTTGAATCTAACCTCAGATACTTGATACTAGCTATGTAACTGGATAAGTCACTTAGTCTTGATTGCCTCACATCCAGAGCCATCCCCAATCATCCTGATTCATATCTGGCCACTGGACCCAGATGTTTCCAGAGGACAAAGTGAGGCTGGTGACTTAGCACAGCCTTTCCTCACTCAAATCCAATTCACGTGCTTGTCATGGCATCAGCTCCCTGATGTTATAGTCTTCTCCAAAAATGCAGTTCTTCCTTTACTATTGAAAAAAACTTATATTGGGCATTTTATAGAGTCCTTGGAAGAAGTAATCTCGAGAATACCTGGGAGAAATCCCAGTGGTTCCTTGGGACCTTGGTTCTTTCCTTGGTCACCTTATTACCAAATACTTAATGAATAAAACTTTAATGAAGCAATGTTCCTTGATCCTTGGGATGCAGAAGAGCTAAAATATAGCTACTTTGTACAAATTGAAAAGGCTTCAAGTTCAAGCCTGGTGATAGACCTTATCTACATGAAAGGGGCAATTGCAACAATTTGGCGAGATTCTTCACCAGAAGGTTGGCCAGTGGGTGATGAATATTTTTGGCCACAGTATCTCACTAATACAAGACAGCTAGGTGACTCAATAGATAGTGTTGAACCTGGAATCAGGAAGACTCCTCTCTCTGAGGTCAAATCTGGACAGTGCTAGTCACCTAACTTTATTTACCTCAGTTAACTTATATGTAAAATACAGACTCACACTGGAGAAGGAATTGGCATTCTACTGCAGCATTTTTTTAAATTTTTAAGCTTTATATAATTATTTATTTTGAGTTTTACAATTTTCCCCCTAATCTCGCTTCCCTTCCCCCCACCCCATACAGAAGGCAGTCTGTTAGTCTTTATATTGTTTCCATGGCATACAATGATCTAAATTGAATGTGATGAGAGAGAAATCATATCTTTAAGGAAAAAAATATAAGAGATAGCAAAATCACATAATAACAGTTTTTAAAAATTAAAGGTAATAGTCTTTGGTTTTTGTTAAACCTTCACAATTCTTTCTCTGGATAGAGATAGTATTCTCCATTGCAGATTGTGCCTGATTATTGCATTAATAGAATGAGCAAGTCCATTAAGGTTGATCATCACCCCCATGTTGCTGTTAGGATGTACAATGTTCTTCTGGTTTTGCTCATCTCGCTCAGCATCAGTTCATGCAAATCCTTCCATGCTCCCCTGAATTCCCATCCCTCTTGGTTTCTAATAGAACAGTAGTGTTTCATAATGTACATATGCCACAATTTGTTCAGCCATTCCCCAATTGATGGACATTCACTCAGTTTCCAATTCTTTGCCACCACAAAGAGGACTGCTATGAATATTTTTGTTCAAGTGATGTTTTTACCCTTTTTCTTGATCTCATCAGGGTAGAGACCCAGTATTGGTATTGCTGGATCAAAAGGTATATACATTTTTATTGCCCTTTGGGCGTAATTCCAATTTGCTCTCCAGAAAGGTTGGATGAGTTCACAGCTCCACCAACAATGTATTAGTGTACCAGATTAGCCACATCCTTTCTTTGTCCTTTCTGGTCATATTGGCCAGTCTGAGATGTGTGAAATGGTAGCTCAGAGATGCTTTAATTTGCATTTCTCTAATAAGTAGTGATTTAAAGTAATTTTTCATATTATGGATTTTCACATGACTGGATCACTACAGCATTTTTTGCCAAGAAAAGCTCCCCAAAAGGGTCATGAAGACTTGGACATGACTAAAAAGGAGACTAAATAGCAACAAAATTCATTAATGCCATCAGGGTGTAGATGTTTTTGTATTTTGCGTTAGGACCCATGGTGATTATTTCATCAATTCTTTGATTATTTAAATCTCCACTGATCTCTTTACTGTGTAACGAACATTGTGCACTGTTTGGAATCAAGACTTCAAGAAGAGTACTAGACAATATATACTTAACTGTTCAGGCAGATGCTTTGGAGTTTGGAGGAGGAAGAGATCTCTGGGGACTTGTGGTTAAGGAAGGCTTCATGAAGGAATATGTGAATTTCAGAGGAAGGGTAAGATATTTGTTAACACATTTATTTACATAGGACTTTGTAAACCTTATCAAATACTTTGAGGGAATGAGTATCATTCTGCTTTTGCAGATGAGGAACTTGAGGCCCTGAAAGGTTCAGTACAGTGTCCATGGGAGCACACCAAAGAAGTGCCTAAGGTAGGATTCTTTACTCCAAATCTATTTCTTCCAGGATACCACACCATCTCACAGGAATTATGGAGGAGGTATTGTGCTAAGTGTTTCTATTTAGTCCTCACTGAATACTGAAATCATTACCCAGATCCATGCTGAAATTAGCTACGATAGAATCCAGTATACTCTCCCTGTAACATTCTCTGTTGTAGAAGGCACTTCTGGAGTGTGATGGTGGGGATAAAGGAGGGTTTGAATTGCTGTAGGACATCCTATTTTACGGGCTCATTACCATCTGGCTGTTTCCTCACCATTACATCTGTCTCAGGCCATGTCTGGCTACATCCTGTTAGTAGCTGTGGGCTTCCTTCATATTGTTCAATTGTCAAACAAGTTTGAAAAGTAGGAGTAAGTCAAAGAGTGGGGGTGGAGTGTGTGGGAATAGTGGAGAATCATCTGTTGGCCAGCCACTGAGCCGTATGGTTTATCCCTGCTACACTGCTTCTTTCAACCACTCAGAACAAATTGAGTTATACTGACTCAGTGATGGGTAGATATAGCTAAAACATGCTGAAAGAACCATCTGGCTTAGGAAAATGTAGTAAGCCCTAAATATAGTCAAATAACCATTGTCTGTCAGTGGTTGAACTTTTTGCTCTAGGAGCCTTCATAATCAAATGATAGGTTGGAAAGAAACATGAGTTGCCATGGGTGATTGGGAGAAGTGGTATATAAGGTAATAGACTTCTTTTTTTTTTTTTTTGCAAGGCAAATGGGGTTAAGTGGCTTGCCCAAGGCCACACAGAGCTAGGTAATTATTAAGTGTCTGAGGCCAGATTTGAACCCAGGTACTCCTGACTCCAGGGCCAGTGCTTTGCCCACTGTGCCACCTAGCTGCCCCTAAGGTAATAGACTTCTATATAGAGGGTGATTGGGAATGGGGTATGGGTCTGAACTCTAGCCTGTGTTGATCATGTGTTTCCATAAAATGGCCATGTTCTAGGCTCCAAGAAACTTCCAAGGGGCTTGACATGTGGAAATGGAATTCTCCTGAAGTGAAGAATCTTTTGTGGGGGAGAGGTGAATAGAAAGGGGGAATCAGAAAGGAGTTATAAGGAAGGAAAATGAAAGTACAGCCATAGTTTCTGTGAGCAAATTGAGATTTTGAGATGGCAGGTTATTCAGGGGCTTAGAAAAAAGTTTGGTTCAGATAATTAGTAACCTTCAGAAAGATAACTACTATTCTCTCACTTTAAAATTTATTTTTATTTTCCATTTATTTTTCCATTCTCTCTCTTTCCTTCCACCCTACCCCACCCACTGAGAAAGCAAGAAATATAAATACTCTCTCTACACATTAGCCATGTTAAAAATCCATGAAAAATAAAGGAAAAATATTCAATCTGTATTTTTATTGCATCATTTCTCTATCTGGAGGTAAATAGAATTTCTCATCAAAGTTCTTTGAACTCATCATGAATCATTGTTTTTAATTAGTTACTAAGTCTCTCACAGTTGATTATTTTTACAATATTGGTATTTTTTAGTCTCCTGTTTCTACTCACTTCATTTTGCATCAGTTCATATAAGTTTTCCAAGATTTTCTAAAACTATCCCCTTCATTTCTTAGAGTGCCATTGTATTCAGTCACATTCATATGCCATAATTTGTTCAGTTATTCCCCAATTGATGGACATCTCAATTTCCAGTTCTTTGCCACTACAAAAAAGAGCTATTGTCAATATTTTTGTATATGGGGTTATTTCCTCTTTCCCTGATTTCCTCAGGTTATAGACCTCCTAGCAATATTGTTGGTTCAAAAGAATATGCATAGTTTTACATCCTTTCAAATTATAGTTCTGTAGATGGTTGTACTAATTCACAACTCTAACAATAATGTCCTTATTTTTCTACATCCTACACAGCTTTTGATATTTTCCTTTTCTGTCACCTTTGCTAATCAGGTGTGAGGTGCTAGCTCAGAGTTTTTACATTTCTCTGATTATTAGTGATTTTGAGCATTTTTCATATAACTATTGATAGCTTTGATTTCTTCTGAATAGAGCTTATTTATATCCTTTGACCACTTATTAATTGAGGAATAACTTATTTTTATAAATTTGGCTCAGTTTCATATATTTCCTTATATTTCATACATACACACATATGAGATCTTTGTCAAAGAAATTTGCAATAAATTTTTTCTCCCAATTTTCTGCTCTTCTTCTAATTTTGGTTGCATTGGTTTTTATTATACAAAACCTTTTTAATTTTATATAATCAAGACTATCCATTTCTCTCCAATGAACCTCTCTGCCTTTTGTCTGGTCATAAGCTCTTCTCTTATCCATATTCTATTTATACTCTTTTACTTATGATGTCACCCTTATGTCTAAATCATGTACTCATTATGAGCTTATCTTGGTATTTGGTGTGAAAAGCTTAGTTTCAAGAGCTATTATTCCCATATAAATGTATATAGGAATTTGCTCTTTTTTTTAAAAGATATTTTGAGAAAGAGATTGAATGACATTCCTTGGTAGCATTTCCTCACTTCCCATTTTAAATAGTCACAAGGTATTTTTGTGTATCTAAAATAAAATAAATATTTTCATTTTCTTTTTTCCCCTTATTTCTTCTTATCTTGGAAATGTCAGAAGAAATCTGGTTAGTATTCTACTGACAAAGGCTTCTAATGAAGGCTCCTGTGAGGTCTCCAGATGAATAGAGTCCATCACCATATATTTTCTTCGTTGGAAAGAAGGATGCAACTTAATAACGAAGGGTATCATTACTGCCAGAATAATAAGTCATACCTTACTCATGACAAATGTACTGTTGGGACTGTAACTAAATCCAGCTGACTCATTTTCTAAGTAAGACTTCCTCTTTTAAGTCAGAATTTAGATGTAGCAAATAGAAAATGCTCATGAACTCTGCTGATGTGTGAACATTATTCCCAGCTGACAATCTCTGTGTGAACTGTCGGCAGATGGACAGAAAGCATCAGGGTATGTTAGATCAATCATGTTGAAGTGGCCCTTGATAATAGTTCAATGATCCTATGAATGGTCAGCCAGTAAAGGGAAACCCAGAGCAGGCTACATAATTTACTCTCACACAGATGAGAATGGACTATCCAAATCATATGAGAGGCATAAAATCTCATGCTCCCCTCTGGTTCTTGGAGACTGCTTTGTTTATCTGCAATGTCAACAGCATTACAGATATCATCATCCTTTTGTGCTATATAAAAGCTGATTTTAAAGATTGAGATATGGGTTTTTTTTGTTTTTGTTTTTTAGTTTTTGCAAGGCAAATGGGGTTAAGTGGCCTGCCCAAGGCCACACAGCCAGGTAATTAGTAAGTGTCTGAGGCTGGATTTGAACTCAGGTCCTTCTGACTCCAGGGCCAGTGCTCTATCCACTGCTCCACCTAGCTGCTCCTTGAGATAGATTTTAATAATACTGCTAATACCTCATGTTTACCCACTTCTTTCAATTTGAAAGAATTAAATTCACCACCAGGATTCTAAAGAATATTTAGGGTCTATCATTGATCTTTGGAGGATAACAATGAAGGCAATTATTCCTTTTAGAAATTTTTTCTTCAATGACATGTAAAGATGGTTTTCAATATTCATTTTTGTAAGATTTTGAGTTTCACATTTTTCTCTCTCCCTTTCTTCCCTTCTTTCTTCCCTTGACAGTAAATAATCTGATATAGGTTATACATGTACAATCATGTTAAACATTTTTATTTTATTTTTTACATTTAATTTATTTTCACATTACTACAATTGTCTTTTTGCAAAAGTAAGCGTAATTCCCCCCCCCCCACAAAGATAGAGAAACCTCAAAAACTTAAATGAGAGGGAAAAAAAGAGTATTTCAATCTGTGTTCAGATACCATCTACTCTATCTGCTCTGTCTCAGGGATAGATTGCATTCTTTATCATAAGCCTATCAGAGAAGTTGCTTCAATATTTTTTCTCATAGTTGTTATTGCTAGCTATATTTCCCTCCAACCTAATCTTCCCCACTCCCATTTATTCTATCTCTCCTTTCACCCTATCCCTCCTCAAAAGTGTGTTATATCTGACTATCCTCTCCCATGATCTTCCCTTTCTTCTGTCACCTACTTCCCCCTTCTCCTCCCTCCATTCCTTTTCTCCCATCCCTTTTCTCTCCTTTTTTCCTCTAGGGTAAGAAGGAGTATTGAGTGTGTATATTATTTCCTCTCTGAGCCATTTCTGATGAGAATGAAGGCTCCCTCATTCCCCCTCAACTTCCCCCCCTTCCATTCCATTACAAAAGCTTTTTCTTGCCTCTTTTAAGTAAAATATCTTAGCTTATTCTGCTTCGCCTTTCCTTTTCTCCCAGTACATTCCTTTGTCACCCCTTGACTCTATCATTATAATGTATTATACCTTCATATTCAGCTCCCTCCTGTGACTTGTCTATATATGCTCCTTCTAACTGCCCTGATAAATGAGAAGGTTCATATGAATATTATCAGTATCATCTTCCCATGTGGGAATACACACAGTTTAACATCATCAAATCCCCTCATTATTTGCCCTTCCTGTATACCCTCTATGTTTCACCTGAGTCCTCTATTTGAAGATTAAACTTTCTGTTCAGCTCTGGTCATTTCAACAGGTAAGTCTGAAAGTCCCTTGTCTTTTCTTTTCTCTTCTCTTCTCTTCTCTTCTCTTCTCTTCTCTTCTCTTCTCTTCTCTTCTCTTCTCTTCTCTTCTCTTCTCTTCTCTTCTGTTCCTTTTCTCTTTTTCTTTTTTGCAAAGCAATGGGGTTAAGTGGCTTGCCCAAGGCCACACAGCTAGGTAATTATTAAGTGTCTGAGACTGGATTTGAACCCAGGTACTCCTGACTCCAGGGCCGGTGCTCTATCCACTGTGCCACCTAGCCACCCCTGAAAGTCCCCTATTTCATTGATTTCCATCTTTTCCCCCTGAAAAAGGATATTCAGTTTTGCTAGATAGTTGATTCTCAGTTGTATTCCAAGCTTTTTTGCCATCCAGAATATCATATTCTAAGCCCTATGAGTCCTTAATGTAGATGCTGCTAAATCCTGTGTAATCCTGATTATAACTCCATGATATTTGAATTATTTCTTTCTGACTGCTTGTAATATTTTCTCTTTGACTTGGGAGTTCTGTTATTTGACTATTCCTTGGAGTTTTTAATTTTGGGATCTCTTTCAGGAGATGATTGGCAGATTCCCTCAATTTCTAATTTACCCTCTACTTCTAGGATATCAGGGAAATTTTGCTGGATTAGTTCTTTGAAAATGAAGTCTAGGCTCTTTTCTGGTCATGACTTTCAGGTAGTCCAATAATTTTAAAATTATCTCTTCTGGATCTGTTTTCCATGTCAGTTGTTTTTCCAATGAGATATTTCATATTTTCTTTTTTAATTATATTTATTTTTATACAGATGTTTTTCATAGATTACTAAAATATTCTTGTTTAAGAGTAAACATAATACCCCCCCAAAATATAGAGCCTCATGAGCAATAAAGTAAAGGAAAGAGAAAAAATACAAATAAAAATTAAAAAAAAAATAAAAGGGGCAGCTAGGTGGCACAGTAGACAGAACACCAGCCCTGGAGTTGGGAGCACCCAAGCCCAGATCTGGCCCTAGACACCCAACAATCACCCAACTGTGCAACCCTGGGTAAGTCACCCCAACCCCATTGCCCTGCAAAAACCAAAAATAAAATAATAATAATAATAATAATGTGCTTCAATCTCTGTTCCAACATCTCCAGCTCTGTCTTGGGTGGATCACATTCTTTATCATAAGTCCATCACAAAAGTTACTTCCATATTTTTCCACTGTTGCTATTGCTGATCGCAACTCCCTCCATTTGTACTTCCCTACTACCATACGCTATACTTTCTCTCTCCTTTCACTCTGTCCCTCTTCTTAAATGTGCTGTAGGGTAGCTGAGTGCCACAGCAGACTGATCACTGGCCCTGGGGCCAAGAGGTCCCAAGGCCACAAACCACCCCTAAGGCCCAGCAATCACCTGGCCCTGTGGTCCCAGACAGGCCTCCAGTCCCAGCCCCTTGCAAGAAGTAAAAAAGAAAATGTGTTATATCTGACCACTCTCTCCCATGGTCTACCCTCTCCTCCATCACTCACATCCCCCTCCTTCCCCCTGTCCCCCTTCTCTCCTTCTTACTCTAGATATCTATAGCCCTTTGAGTATATACATGCTCTTTCCTCTCCGAGCCACCTCTGATGAGAATGAAGCTTCCCTCATTCTCCCTCACCTTCCCCCTTCCATATCATTGAGATAACTCATTGTACTAAAAAAATCATATTATATGAAATATCTTAGCCTATTTCACCTCTCCTTTCTCTTACTCCCATTACATTTCCCTTTTAGCCATTGACTACATTTTTACAATATATTGTATCTTCAAATTCAGCTTTCTCCTGTGCTTCATGTATAAAAACTCGTTCTACCTGCTCTATTAAATGAGAAATTCCTTATGAGTGTTATCAGTATAATTTTTCTATGCAGGATTACATGCAGTTCATCACCATTAAATCCCTCATATTTTACCCTTCTCCTTCACTCTCTATGCTTCACCTGAGTCCTATAATTGAAGATCAAACTTTCTGTTCAGCTCTGGCCATTTTTTTTGGATTTTTCAAGGCAATGGGGTTAAGTGGCTTGCCCAAGGCCAAACAGCTAGGTAATTATTAAGTGTCTGAGACTGGATTTGAACCCAGGTACTCCTGACTCCAGGGCCGGTGCTTTATCCACTGCGCCATCTAGCCACCCCCAGTTCTGGTCATTTTAACAGGAACATGTGAAATTCCCTTGGTTCATTGAAAGTTCATCTTTTTCCCTGGAAGAGGACATTCAGTTTTGCTGGGTAGTTGATTCTCAGTTGCATTCCGAGGTCTTTTGCCTTCTGGAATATTATATTACAAGCCCTACAAACCCTTAATGTAGTTACTGCTAAGTCCTGGTCCTGTGTGATCTTGACTGCAGCTCCATGATATTTGAATTGTGTCCTTCTGGCTGCTTGTAATATTTTCTCTTTGACTTGGGAGTTCTGGAACTTGGCTATAATATTCCTGGGGGGTTATTCTTTTCAGATCTGGGGGAGATTGGTGGATTCTCTCAATTTCTATTTTGCCATCTGCTTCTAGGATATCTGGGCAATTTTCCTTTAGGAGTTCTTTAAAAATGATGTCAAGGCTCTTTTCCTGATCATGACTTTCAGGTATCCCAATAATTTTTAAATTATCTTTTCTGAATCTGTTTTTCAAATCAGTTATTTTTTCAATGAGATGTTTCACATTTTCTTCTAATTTTTCATTCTTTTGGTTTTTCAGTATTGTGTCTTGACTTCTCATAAAGTTGGCAACTTTTTTTAGCTCCATTCTAGATCTGAGGATTTGTGAGCTTTCTTATCTCATTTTCCATCTGACCAATTCTGCTTTTTAAAGCATTCTTCTCCTCAATAACTTTTTGAACTATTTTATCCATTTGACCTATGCTGGTTTTTAACATGTTATTTTCTTCAGCATTTTTTTGTATCTCTTTGACTAAGCTGCTGACTTCTGACTTTTTCATGTTTTTCCTGAATCTCTCTCATTTCTTTTCCCAATTTTTCTTTCACCTCTCTTACTTGATTTTCAAAATCTTTTTTGAATTTTCTCATCTCCTGAGCCCAATTTCTGTTTTTCTTGGAGTCTTTGGATGCAGGAGCTTGTACTTCCTCATCTTCAGATTGAGCATTTTGATCCTTCTTGGCATCATAAATAATGTATTTCTCAATGGTGTTCATCTTTTTTCTCTCTGTTTACTAATTTCCCCAGCTTGTGCCTGGTTTTGGGGTGCTTTCTGGGTTTTTGAGTATTATTGGGACACCCCTCCCCAAGGATCTCAGTGTGTGAGGCTCTGTCTTCCTTCCTGGTCTATGAATGACCGCAAGTGCACCCTTCTACCACGGGGCTGAGGTGGGGGGGTCCTGCTGTTTTATGAGAGGCCTAGACTGGGATCGGGATCTGAATGTGGTCAGAGCCCCAGAGTCCTGTTCCAGGTACAGAGGACAGACCTCAGAAGTCTCTCTTCACTCCCCTACCTTTGGTAGGCTGAGAACTCAAGGCTCAGTTGCCTAGGGGCTCCACCTGCTTCCATTTCCTGGATCTGGGCTGCCACAGCCACCTCTGCTTGCTGAGTGCCCTGAGGGCTGGGCTTCACATGCTCACTCTGGCAGAGATCCCCCTGCTGATCTTCCAAGTTGTGTCCAGTGCTCTCCAGGTAGGTCGTGAAACTGCCCCTGCTGCCATGAGCCATAGTCCCAGGCACCCTGGGGCTGCCTCCGGGAGGCCGAAGTTCCTTTACTCTGGCAGGCTGCCCCTCTAACCCTGTGAAACAGAGCCTTTCCACTATTTTCCCGGTTACCTTGGGCTGGAGAATTATCTCACTGGATCTTTCTGTGGGTTCTGTCTCTTAAAAATTTAAAGTCATTATTTTATGAGTTTTTTAATATTATAGAGAGAAAGTACCTAAGAGAGGCTCTTCTCCTGTTACCATCTTGGCTCTGCATCCAGATATTTCATATTTTCATCTAGTTTTATCAGTTTTTTGGTTTTGTTTTATTGTTTCTTGATTCCTCACAAAGTCATCAGCTTCCCTTAGCTCCATTCAATATTTGAAGGAGGTATTTTCTTCAGAGAGCTTTTTTATTTCCTTTTCCATCTGGCTTATTCTGCTTTATAAGGCATTCTCCTCATTGATCTTTTGGACTGCTTTTTCCATTTGACCTAACCTGATTTTTAAGATGTTATTTTCTTCAGTATTTTTTTATCTCTTTCTCCAAGCTTCTGACTTAGTTTTCATGATTTTCCTCATTTCTTTTTCCAATTTTTCCTTCTACCTCCCTTACTTTATTTTCAAAATCTTTTTTGAACTCTTCCATAATCTGAGACCAATTTCTATTTTTCTTGAAGTCTTTGGATACTGCACTTTTAATTCTGTCAACTTTTGAAGGTGTGTTTTGATCCTCCATGGGACCAAAGTAATTGTCTGTGGTTAGATTCCTTTTTTCCCTGTTGTTTGCTCATTTTCTCA
The DNA here is from genome assembly GCF_037893015.1 of Macrotis lagotis. Classification (NCBI taxonomy): domain Eukaryota; kingdom Metazoa; phylum Chordata; class Mammalia; order Peramelemorphia; family Peramelidae; genus Macrotis; species Macrotis lagotis. The sequence continues at coordinate 119,264,503 of NC_133666.1, forward strand.
GCCTATGACCTGATTTTAACTCTTTGTTAAGGTAGGGCTCTACTTCCATGGTGGAAGACATACTTTTCTTTTTTTTTAGGTTTTTTTCAAGGCAAACTGGGTTAAGTGGCTTGCCCAAGGCCACACAGCTAGGTAATTATTAAGTGTCTGAGACTGGATTTGAACCAGGTACTCCTGACTCCAGGGCTGGTGCTTTACCCACTATGCCACCTAGCTACCCTAGAAGACATACTTTCACTGGCTTTTGACTCCCCCCTCCCCCCCCCCCCCCCCAGGGACCTCAATTCTTTCAAGGTCTTATGAGAGACTCTGACTTCTCTTCTGGCCCATGTTATGGTCTGTGGATGATCACAAGCACTCCTCTCTGCCCTGGAGCTGTGAGGAGGGTCCCTGCTCCACTATGGCAGTATAGGGTCTCAGACTGTGACCTGGATTTAAGTATTGTCAAAGCAACAGAGTCCTGCCCCAGGGATAGTGGAGAGACCTTTGTAGCCTCCCCTGACTCCTTTACCATCCATGGAATGAGCACTCTGGAAACTCTGAAAACTCTGCAGGTTCCTGGGGTGGGGCTGTGCTGAGGCCTGTGTTGACCTGGACTCCATGCTTATTCTGATGTGTGGCAGTGTTTTCCTTATCACCCTCCAAGCCGTCCTTGGCAATTCCTGGACTGAGAGGTCTGGAATCTACCAGGGACCCCAAGTACCCTTGGGGACCAGGCTGTTTCTGGAAGGCTGGAACAAGTTCCCTCTGGTGGGGAGAATTAAGAGACCAATAAATTATCTGTCAGATCTATGGAAAATTGGAGAAATTTATGTCTAACAGGAAATATAATTCATAATAAATCACAAAATGGATGAGTTTGACTCTATTAAATTAAAAAGGTTTTGCACTAATAAAAACAATACAACTAAGATTAGAAGGAAAACAAAGCTGGGAACCAATTTTCACAGCTAGTAGTTCTGATAAGGATCTCCTTTCTAAACTATATAGAGACTTGAATCAAATTTATAAGGTTACAAATCATTGCCCAATTGATAAATGATCAAAAGATATTAACAGGCAGTTTTCAGATGAAGAAATTAGAGCTATATATAATCATATGAAAAAATGCTCCAAATCATTAATATTAAAATCATTATCATTAAAACAATCATGAGATATCACTTCATACCTATCAGATTGACTAAGATGACAAAAAGGGAAAATGATCATTGTTGGAGAGGCTGTGGGAAAATTGGGACATTAATGTGTGTGGTTTTTTTTTTTTAGGTTTTTGCAAGGCAAATGGGGTTAAGTGGCTTGCCTAAGGCCACACAGCTAGGTAATTAAGTGTCTGAGACCAGATTTGAACCCAGGTACTCCTGACTCCAAGGCTGGTGCTTTATCCACTCTGCCACCTAGCTGCCCCCATTAACGTGTTGTTGATGGAGTTGTGAATTAATCCTATTCTGGAAAGCAATCTGGAACTATACTCAAAAGAGCAATGAAAGTGATCATGCCCTTTGACCCAGCCAATATTAGACCTATATCCAAAAGAAGTCATAAAAAATGGGAAAAGTCCCACATGTTTAAATATATTTATAGCAGCTCTTTTTGTAGTGTCAAAGAATTAGAAATTGAGGGGATGCTCATCAATTGGAGAATGACTGAACAAGTTATAGTATATGAATGTTATGGAGTACTATTGTTCTGTAAGAAACCATGAATGGTGGGACTTTAGAGAAGCATGGAAAGAATTACATGAACTGATGCTGAGCTTAGGGTAAAGAACTAAGAGAACATTATACATATTAGCAATAACATTGTAAATTATTCAACTTTGATGGATATAGCTTCTCTCAGTAGTTCAGAGATTTAGGACAATCCTGAAATACCTGTTATGGGAAATACCATCCATATCCAGAAGAAAAAAACCAACCAAAAACCACAGAAGAATCTGAAATGCTTTTTAAAAAAACTTATATTTTTCCTTCCTATCCCCTGGTCTTTTTTTTTTTTTTAGGTTTTTGCAAGGCAAATGGGGTTAAGTGGTTTGCCCAAGGCAACACAGCTAGGTAACTATTGAGTGTCTGAGACCGGATTTGAACCCAGGTACTCCTGACTCCAGGGCCAGTGCTTTATTCACTGCACCACCTAGCAGCCCCCCTCCCCCATCTTTTTTCTTTTCCCCTTAGTCCTAATTCCTCATACACAAAATGAGTAATATGTAAATATGTTAAACAAAAATGTATATGTACAACTTTTAGCAGACTTTTTGACTTCTTTTGTTTCCAATTAAAATTTCTCCCTGGAAAGTCTCAGAATATAACTCATACCCAAGTCTCTACAGGTATGAATATATATCTCAAATAAAGGACCACTTTAATTTCACTCTACTGAAAATGCGGAAAACAGACTAAGGACTAATGATAACGTATGAAAAATAGATACAATTCTCTTCTCTCTCTAATCAATTCCACTTTTCCTCCTCTCTCCCCCCCTCCCACCTCTATGAAAAAGGGAAAACAAAAATCACTCTGCCAGTCATCTAATTAATTCTTATTTGATGAGACTTAAGGAGATGTCCTCATATTAAGTGGGATGTACCTTAATATACTCTAATCCTCTCAATAAGATTTTTGAATAGCTATGTCTTTATTTTTCCAGGGGAAGATGGGTTTCTATCAAAGTAAAGCTTAGGAGTTGGAGCCAACATTTCAGAGGACAGGGGTTACAGAAAATCTTCCTTCCACCATCAGTCTTTATACATTTCTAGAAAATGGACCAGATTGAGTCCTGTTAGAGAAATCCAAGGAAAAAAAAATCCACAGTGAATCATTTTTTCCAGATCTGAATCATTTTTTCCAGATCATGGTAGTATAGGGAGACAGATTTATAAATAATGTGGGCAAAGTCTAGTCAGGAACAACTTCTCAGACCAATCCCTTTAAGGAAGAAGCTATGTTGCAGGGTAAGAAGAGTCCCAGATCCGACATATGGGGACTTGACCTTGAATAAACAGGTACCAATAAATGGTTCTGTTACTCACTGCCCAATTCTAGGGCACAGATTCCTTAAACAGATAAAGTAAAAATGGAAATAAATTCATCAGTCACTTCCTGAAAAAAAAAACTTTCAAATGAAAACTCCCAGGATTATTATCATAAAAATCCAAAACTTCCAGACCAAAGAAAAAATACTACAGTCAGTAAGAAAAAAGGTATTTTTAAGTGCCTCCTATGTTCTAAGCACTATGCTAAGGATTTCATAAATATTACTTGATTCTCACAACTCTGGAAGGAAAATGCTATTATTTTCTTCATTTTATATTTGAAGAAACTAGGACAGACAGGAGCTAACTTGCCTAAGGTTACCACCTGCCTCCAAAAAGTTAGAAAGAATTCAAGTATTGAGGAGCTACAGTGCAGATCATATAAGGTTTAGCAGTCACTGCCTTATAGGAATGGGAGAGCTTTAATACTGTAATACAGAAAGCAAAAGATATTAGGAAGATTCTTAAGAATACCTGATAGGATAGGCTACCAGACAATGAGATCCTTATCTCTGATGGACTGGCCATGTTGTTGAAATGCCAAACATATACTTGCCTGAAAGACTATATTATGGAGAACTCACACAAGGCTCCCATGGTGGTCAGAAAAAGCAATACAAGGACACTCTCAAGGTCTCTCAAGAATTTGGAATTGATTGTATGACATGAGAGACATTAGCACAGGACTGCCCTCCCTGGCACACCCTCATCAGAGAAGGTGCTATGCACCAGGAGCAAAGCAGAATTGACGTAGCTCAAAAGAAATGTGAAATGCGCAAATTTAGAGAATCCACCCAAGTGTTCACATTGATTATTTGTGCCCAACCTGTGGTAGAGCATTCTGAACTCATATTGGTCAAATCAGCCACAGTTGGATACACTGCAACTTGATTCTAAGCTGGTGATACATTTTGGTAGTCTTTTAGAATAAAGAAAACAACCCAACTTTATTACAGAAGGCAAAAGATATAGACTTGCCACCAAAAACTGAATGTTACCCAGCAAAACTGAATATCATCTTACAGGGGAGAAAACTGACTTTCAATTAAATAATTTGATTTAATTATATTTTAATTCATATAAATTATAACATAATATATAAAATAAATCATAATTAATTATAAATTAATTTAATTAAGTAATTTGATTAAATGAGAAAACTTCCTGATGAAAAGATTAGAGAAGAATAGTAACTGAAAAACAAAGGAACTGAGAAACACAAAAAAGATAAATATGAGTGAGTAATTGTAAGAAACTGAACATGGATAAACTTTGCATTTTAATATGGGTGGATGATGCATACAACCAAGGTCATTATTTGGTGTCTGTAGGAGCATATCAACTAGCTTCAGCTTGACTCTCATAGCTTATATAGACTGCCTATTTTGCAATTTTGAATAACAAGTGTTGCTATTCAATCATTTTCAGTCATGTCCAACTCTTTGCGGCCCCATTTGAGGTTTTGTTATAAAGGTACTAGGGTGGCTTGCTATTTTCTTTTCCAGTTCATTTTACAGATGAGGAACTGAGGCAAAAAGGGTAAAATGACTTGCCTAGGGTCACAGAAAGTGTCCAAGGCTGTATTTAAGCTCATGAAACTGAATCTTTATGACTTTAGGTCCTATGTTCTACCCACTGAACTAACTAGCTGTGTTGCCTTCCTCACCCCATGGTGATAAATCTACTGCCACTACTATGGAACTACTAAGCAAATATCCTCTAGTTCTATATTACACAAAGCACAATATGAGTATGAGTCAACTCTCTGAGAGAGTATTATAGCTTTAGAACTGGAAGAGACCTTAGAGGTTACCTAGTCTGATAATCCTCCTTTTATAGATGAGAAAAGATTCTTAAAAGAATAGATGACTTGGGGCAGCTAGGTGGCGCAGTGGATAGAACACCAGCTCTGGAGTCAGGAGTACCTGAGTTCCTATCCGGCCTCAGACACTTAATAATTACCTAGCTGTGTGACCTTGGGCAAGTCACTTAGCCCCATCGTCTTGCAAAACACCTAAGAAATATAAAAGAATAAATGATTCGTCCAAGGGCACACTGTCATAGAGCTGGGATTTAAATGTAAGTTCTCTGACTCTGGGTCCATTTGCAACATGCTACCTCCTCTATCACTTATGTGGCACACTCTCTCAAAGGTGGTTGCAATGGTTTTTGCAAGTATTTGGCTATTTGGCAATGGTTTCCATATTTGACTCCCTCTAAACAGATGCCTTCGAACCTTGATCATTTATATATAATGAAAATAAGCCAAGTGCTTAGCCACAGTCTGTGAGAGAGAAAGGATCATGTAAAAAAAAACTATTACTACTCAGTCTATTGTTACTCTGTCCTTTTCAGTCTTTTTTTTTTAGGATTTTGCAAGGCAAATGGGGTTAAGTGGCTTGCCCAAGGCCACACAGCTACGTAATTATTATGTGTCTGAGGCCGGATAGGAACTCAGGTACTCCTGACTCCAGGGCTGGTGCTCTATCCACTGCACCACTTAGCCTCCCTCCACAGTCTTATTTTTATGTGTGAGTGATGGCAGATAGACAGACAGACATAGAGACAAAAATAGAAAGGAGAGAGAGATATTCTTTCTGTAATGGCATTTCAGGTGCTTAATATTACTTTGGAAACTAGATGAGCTCCCAGAGCTGTTGATTATTTATTGATGTTTTAAGGTGGTTGACTAATTTCATTTAAATTACCACCTACTGCTAGACACCACTAATCCTTCTCTTTGGCAGATACTGTAGGCTTTTGTTTTACCCTCATTGCCAGCTGTGTAGATTCTACTTACTCCTGTTAGCTCTTGTCTTTTATTTGTTGTTTCTGGTGATAATTCTTTACTGCAGCTCAGAAGTACAGCCTTTTTCATAACTCTTTGAAGTGTGATCTGATGATAGACTTCTTTATTTAGCCTACAGATGAGAGAATCTTATACTTGGGTATTCAGGGGATAGGAAAGGGCCTTTGCTCTGCAGAGAAATAAGAATATTTCAACTCATCATAAAAGGCTCCAAAGATGGCATTTCATTAAGATGAGGAAGTTGTATTTTCCAAAGGATGGACATTCTAGTGTTTTGTTTCTTGATGCATCTCCATTGTATTCCCTTCTCATGGCATCTTCCCTGTTGTCATTCTCCTTAGAGTCTCACCATGGACAGTTCTCATTTGAATGTCTTGAAGGAAAAAAGGGAAAAAACCCAATGAATTTTGGTAGGGGATCTGACTTTTATTCTCTACTCTGTTGCTGACTCGTGTGATGTCGAACAAGTTTGCCTCCCTGTTTCTCTTTACTTATCTTTCAAATAAGGACAGCAATATTTATTTGCTTTACTCATAGGGTAGCTGTGAGACTCAAATGAAATACTTTGATGGATTTATGATCTATCATTCTCATCAGAATTTATTGTCATTTATTCTCATCAGAATGAACACTCTTCCACTGTTTCAAGTTGCAACATATTTATGCATCTAATAACATGTATGATTCTTACCAATGCCATTTTGCAAATTATGCAAAGAGGGGAATCCACATAAGCCATTAGAGGTCTTTCTTTGGGTCAGTGGTTCCTAAATTTCTTTGTCCTATGATCTCTTTCAACCACAAAAAAAAAAAAACTGTTTTAAGCTCCCAGGATAATTTAACATATTACTCATAATGTTCTTTACAATTATTTATGCCCTTGGATCATCATTATGAATCCCTTGGGGGTCTGTGAACCTCTAAATGTGAACTACTAATCTTGGTATTAATATTTCATGGATAGAAGTCCAATCCTTTCTTTCACTACCTGATTAGTTTTCTTTCTCTAGAAATAATACATGATCTTGATGATTTTTTAAGTCACTTACCATTAATGGTGATGTTCAAATAAAATTATAGTTTTCAGAGTTCTTTTACATCTATATATTCTCTAAGTTCTATAAAAATATAATTTGTATATAATACTAAATCAAAATATCATTATTAGTAGTAATATTCTCCTCACTAGAAGATTTTCCATCAGGTTACTTTATTTTTTTGAAACTTAGCACCATATAAAATAACATAATGAGTTTTTTTATTTAATATTTATTTACTCTAATTTTGTACAAATAATGTTTTTTATACATCAATAAAATATCTTGTTTAAGAGTGAACAAAATACCCCTTTCCCCAAAATATAGACTCGCTTGAGCAATAAAGTGAAGGGGAGAGAAAAAAATTAAATTAAAATTAAAAAATAATAGTAATAATTGTAGGTATGGCCAGGTGGTGCGGTGGACAGAGCACCAGCCCTAGAGCCAGGAGCACCCAAGCCCATATCTGGCCCTGTACACCCAACAATCACCCAGCTGTATGACATGCAAGCCACCCCAACTCCACTGCCCTGCATAAACCAAAAAAAAGAAAAAAAAGGCCTAAAAAAATTAAATTGTAAAAATAATAGGGATGGCTAGGTGGCGGTCAGAGCATTGGCCCTTGAGCCAGGAGCACCCGGGTCCAATTCCAGCCTCAGACACCCAAAGATTACCCTGCTATGCGGCTCCAGGCAGGCCACCCAGCCCCATTTGCCTCGCACCCCCCCTAATAATAATGATAATAATAATAATAATAATAATAATAATGATAATAATAAATGTGCTTCAGCCTTTGTTCCAATACCAACAACTCTGTCACAGGTGGATCTCATTCTTTATGATAAGTCCATCACAAAAGTTACTTTCATATTTTTCCACCATTGCCATTGCTGATTGCAACTCCCTCTTTTCTTATTTCTCCACTACCATGTACTATATTTTCTCTTTCTCCTTTCACTCTGACTCTGCTGTAGGGCAGCTGAGTGGCACAGCAGACAGATCCCTGGTCCTGGGGCCAAGAAGCCCTGAGTCCCCTTACCACCCCTTAGGTCCAGCATCCACCTGGCCCTATGGTTCGGAACAGGCCATCCAATCCCAGCCCCTTGCTAGAAGTAAAAAGGAAAATGTGTTATATCTGACCACTCTCCCCCCATGGTCCATCCTCTCCTCCATCACTCACATTCCCCCCTTCCCCCATCCCTCCCTTCTCTTGTCTTACTCCAGATGTCTATACCCCATTGAGTATATATGCTGTTTCCTCTCCTAGTCACCTCTGATGAGAGTGAAGATTCCCTCATTCCCCCTTGCCTTCCCCCCTTCCATATCATTGTAATAGCTCGTTGTAATAAAGAAAAAAAACTTATTATATGAGATATCTTGGCCTATTCCCCCTCTCCTTTTTCTTTCTCCCATCACATTTCCCTTTTTTTTTCTATTGACTCCATTTTTACACCATATTTTATCTTCAAATCCAGCTTTCTCTGTGCTTCAACTATAAAAACTCCCTCTACCTGCTCTATTAACTGAGAAGGTTCATATGAGTATTATCAGTGTCATTTTTCTATGCAGGAATACATGCAGTTCATCCTCATTAAGTCCCTCATATTTTTCCCCCTCTCCTTCAATCTCCATGCTTCACCTGAGTCCTGTATCTGAAGATCAAACCTTCTGTTCAGCTCTGGCCATTCCAACAGGAACATTTGAAATTCCCCTGATTCATTGAAAGTCCATCTTTTTTCCCTGGAAGAGGACGTTCAATTTTGCTGGGTAGTTGATTCTCGGTTGCATTCTAAGCTCTTTTGCCTTCCCATATATTATATTCCAAGCCCTTAAGTCCTGTGAGATCCTGATTGCAGCTCCACGATATTTGAATTGCGTCCTTCAGGCTGCTTGTAATATTTTCTCTTTGACTTGGGAGTTCTGGAACTTGGCTATAATATTCCTGGGGGTTGTTTTTTTTTTTTTGGATCTCTTTCTCAGGGAGATTGGTAGATTCTCTCCATTCCTATTTTGTCCTCTGCTTCTAGGATATCAGGGCAATTTTCCTGTAGTAATTCTTTGAAAATGATGTCAAGGTTGTTTTCCTGATCATGACTTTCAGGTATTCCAATAATTTTAAAATTATCTTTACTAAATGTTTTTCATATCAGTTGTTTTTTCAGTGTTTTTCACATTTTCTTCTAATTTTTCATTTTTGAAGTATTGAGTCCTGATTTTTAGTAAATTCATCAATCTCCCTGAGTTCTGTTCTTTGTCTGAAGGATTTGTTTTCCTCAGAGAGCTTTCTTATCTCTTTTTCCATCTGGCCAATTCTGCTTTTTAAAGCATTCTTCTCCTTAATAATTTTTTTCAACTGTTTTATCCATTTGACCTAAGCTGGTTTTTAGCATGCTATTTTCTTCAGCATTTTTTGGATTTCCTTGACTAAGCTGCTGACTTCATTTTCATGTTTTTCCTGCATCTCTCTCATTTTTTTTCCTAATTTTTCTTCTATCTCCCTCATTTGATTTTCAAAGTCTTTTTTGAGCTCTGTCATAGCCTGAGCCCAATTTCTGTTTTTCTTGGAGTCTTTAGATGCAGGAGCTTGTGCTTCCTCAACTTCAGACTGAGTGTTTTGATCCTTTTTGGCATCATAAACAATGTATTTCTCAATGATGTTCCTCTTTTTTCTCTGCTTACTCATTTTCCTAGCCTGATCCTGGTTTTTGGGGTGCTTCCTGAGTTTTTGGGACACTCCCACAAGGGTCTCAGTGTGTGAGGCACTATCCTCCCTCCTGGTAACTTTGAATGACCATAAGAGCCCCCCCCCCCCATGGGACTGAGGTGGGGTGGGCTGCTGTTCTATGGAGGGGCCTAGACTGCGATCAGGATATGAATGTGGTCAGAGCCCCAGAGTCCTGTTCCAGGGACAGAGGACAGAGCTGGGCAGTCTCTCTTCACTCCCCTCACTAAGCTCTGCAGTCATGCCCTGGGGTCTCCTGCTTACTGGCTTCTGCTTTCTGTTCCTGGATCTGGACTGCTGTGGCCACACTGCTTGCTGTGTGCCCTAAGGGCTGGGCTTCACTCTGGTAGAGGTCCCCTGCTGTCCCCCCAAGTTGTGCCCAGTGCTCCCCAGGGGCATAGGTCAGGAGACTCCCCTGCTGCTGTGAGCTGAGGCTCCCAGCGCCCTGGGGCTGCCTCCAGGATGCCAAAGTTCTTTCACTCTGGCAGGCCACCCCTCTGGTGGGCTACCCCATCCAACCCCAGGGAGCAAATGTTTTCTGCTATTTTCCAGGTTACCTTGAGTAGGAGAGCTGCCTCATTGGGTCCCTCTGTGAGTTCTGTCTCTCGAAAATTTAGTTAGAGTCCTTAGTTTATAAGTTTTATGGGAGAGAGCCTAAGAGATGATCCTCTTTTGTCACCATCTTGGCTCCGCTCCCGATAATGAGTTTTTAAAGGGATTATGATGACCTTTGTGGCTAGGTAGAATACACACTATATACAGGATGTCCTAAAAGTCTTAATATAGTTATAAACTTTAATGCTTAAAGTTTTAAGCTTTTATATTTCAAAATTTTAATTTCAGAAGTTTAAAAGTTTAGAAGTTTAAAACTGAGCTTAGACTTTTGGAAGTCCCTGTAATTGAAATGTATTTCCTGAACTTAGATAGCCTTTTTATCTTTTTGATAGGCAAAATATATATTTTATTTTCATAAGTTTAATTTATGTGTTTTGTTTTTTTAGCTAAACATAATTTCCCCCATTTTTTCTCTTCTGACACTTCTAACAGAATCATCTTGTAAAAATGTGATTTTTCAGATTAAAAAAAAGAGGAATATCAGCATAACTGATAAGCACAAAAAAAAATCTGGGGGTAGCTAGGTGGCACAGTGGATAAAGCACCGGCTCTGGAGTCAGTAAGTACCTGAGTTCAAATCCAGTCTCAGACACTTAATAATTACCTAGCTGTGTGGCCTTGGACAAGCCACTTAACTCTATTTGCCTTGCAAAAACCTAAAAAAAAATTCTGAAAATATATGTAGGGTGCAATACTTGTGAACTTCCTTGCAAAGGGAAAGGGTGAGGAAGATAGAAACCTTTCTCAATGCTATATCTTACACTTTGTTCTTATGTCCACATCTAGTTAGTTCTACACAAGTAAGGAAGAATGTTTCTTACAACTGAAGAATCTACTCTAGAGTCTTAGAAGGGGTAGGGACTTTACCTTTTACAATGAATGAGGGATTTACATTCAGAGGATCTGGGTTCTAATCACAACTCTTCTATTTACTATGTGACCTTAAACAGTAACTTCTTTCCGTGTCTAAATTTCCTTAATTTCTCTAACCACAAAATCTCAAGAAATATATATACAAAATATGGAGTAACTAAAACAGACTCCACAAGACAAGAAAAACACCATACAAGCTAAAAATATCAAGAGCTTCCAATCAGCATACTCAACCTTCGACCCACATTGGGTACCTTCCACCAGCATGTACAAATTATGGTGCTACAGGATATCAGAATCCCTATCAAAAAAAGAGCAGGGCTAAAGAATATGTCCAATTAGGAGAAGTTTATGTTAAGAGGCAGGACTTTATGTATTACATTTGGTCTGATTGAAATTTGTATATTGGAAAGTCATCTTTGAGTTAGTTCTCCTATGATTAGAACTGCATCTTCAGTGAGGACAGGAAATACAATATTCCTGAAGGGTAGCAAGCATCTGAGTTGTAGGAGGGAATATAAAAGCAGAGATAAGATAAATTAACTTTAGGAATGATAAATGATTATGATAAGGTAGTTGTTAGGATTTAATATATAGTTAACTTGACATAAAAGAAGTCCTACCACATAACACTTCTTTAATTTTATATTTTACATTGTTTTCTTCATGAATTGATTTTGTATTTAGTCTTTTGCAAGGCAATGGGGTTAAGTGGCTTGCCCAAGGCCACACAGCTAGGTAATTATTAAGTGTCTGAAACCGGATTTGAACCCAGGTACTCCAGACTCCAGGGCTGGTGCTTTATCCTCTGCACCACCTAGCCGCCCCAGTGAATTGATATTTCTAAGAGTGATGTATACCAGAAATTAAAAAAAAGATTAAGGCAAAACCTATTAAATTAATAGAGAAATGGGATGGAGGAGGTAATTAAGTTTAATACTTCAGAAGCTCTACCTTTATGAGAAAAATGATAGAAGTCATGAAGGAATATATCTCATGAATTAGAGAATATTAAAAAGAAAGAAAATTAAAGATAAGGACAAAGTAAAGGAAAACTTAGGAAAAGATGCTTCAAAATATATTCTTTAAGCTAATAAGTTGGGTGTAGGAAACTGAAGTTTTTGATTTAGATGGTTAGCTGGATGGGGAAAGAAGGGTTAAAAAGGAGATAATCAGGTAAAAGGAAACAGAACTATATAATTTAAGTACATTTTAGGAATTTTATATCTATAAATATATTATAGAGCAAGAAGTTTAGACTAGAACCAAAGTAATGTAAACAGAACTAATTCCATAATGAAATTGCTGACTTAGAACATAATGGGGATGAAAATCAATGAGTAGAGGAAGATGCTGCATAATAATCATAATCTTACATTTGAATGTATTAAATAATCCAATATTACTGCACTGGAGTGGGAGAATGTATAAGAAAACAAAATCCAATATTACTACTTATTGGAAGCATTTAAAAATGAAGTCATTTGAAGAATGAAAGTGAGAAGCTTGGGCAAATTTTCTGTGTATCAGACAATTCCAAAAAAGAACTTACAATCTTGATATTAAAGTGATAGTTTAAATTCACAATGCCAAGAGGTAGAGATAGGGAAATTATATCATTCTCAGAGATACCATAGGCATACAAACAAAATATTAAATTAATCCTGTGATTCACTTCCAAAAAATCCAATTCCGTAGAATGGGGGGGTGACTTCCTGTCATAGATGGGTAAAGGATTAGGATGAGATTCCCAAAGCCAGAGAGGGAAGACCTTTATTTAATAAAGTCCAGAATTATTCTCTGGCAGTAGTACCCCAGAGACACTTTTGGAGATCCCAAACTAGTTGTCTTCCATGAACCAACGGACACAATAATGATAGGTCACATCACTTACCTCAAAGGTGAATCATATCTGGCAAACATCCACAAGTTCCTTGACTAACTTTATAGAACTGTCTTCAGGAGGTGCATGGATATAACCAGAAAGAAGTTGACAATACCACCACTTCAAGCAATCATTCAAAGTATAATCTGTCATTTTATGCTCACAACCAAAGAATGATTGCAGTTTTCAAATGAGGAAATGGACTAAGATAGATGAAATGATTTGATTAAAGTCACATAGCTAGCAATTGGTAGAGCCTTCCTTGAGGCCATATGATGTTATGTTATGAATAATGATGAACTTGAAGACTCTAAAGAACCACTTTTGTGGAATGGATTTCAATACTCATCTCCACCTTTTAAACTTTTGAAGGTGGTCTAGAAATTATCACTGGCTAAAGGGAAGGGGGGAAAGTGCTTCACTTAAAGAAGAAGTCTCAGAATAGTCTTCTCCAGGCATTAATTGCTATTACATCTAACCCTAGAGACCGCTAGTTGACATAGGAAGTAAATGCTGGGCCTAGAGTCAGGATGACCTGAGTTCACCTGTGGCCTACTAGCTGTGTAATACTGGGAAATTCTCTCCACCTTGTTTGCCCCAGTTTCCTCATCTGTAAAATGAACTGGAGAAAGAAATGCCAGACCATTCTAGTGTCTTTGCCAGGAAAACCTCAAATGGGTCAGGAGTCAGATACAACTGAAACTACTGAACAGCAACAAATTAACCTCTATGTCTAAATATTGGTTTATTTCACAACAGGGAAATTAAGCTGTCTTCTATTGCCTAGGAAGAGTCATTGGCTATTCACCAAGGGTAAAGTCTCAGGCAGAAAGGTAAGCAAACAAACAAAAATCTCCAAGAGTCAGGAAACTTGGGTTTTCTGTTCTTTAAATTTGCCGATAGATTAACTAGTCATGTGACTTTCAACAAGTTTCTTAGACTTTCTGTACCTTAGCATCTCCATCCATAAAATAGGCCCAATAATAAAAAAAAATGACAGCAACAGTAATAATAACAATAACTAAAATGTGTATAGCACTTCAAAGTTTGCAAAATGCTTTATATATGTTATCTTATTTGATCCTTACAACAATCCTCAGAGGTAGGTGCTGTCATTATTCCCATTTTACAGATGAGGAAATTGAGGTTAATTGACTTGCTTAGTGTCACACAAGTAGTTAAGTATTTGAGGTAAGATTAAAACTTCAGGTCTTCTAGACCTCAAATCCAATACTCTATATCTATTTGTTGCACTCTGCAACAAATCTACCTAATTGCTATTTTGCACTGTGTCTGTTTTGCTTGACAAAACCTATTTATTACAAAAGAAGGCTTTTTATTAGAGAAAGGAAGAATACAGTGGGAAGGAATGAGTGATGCAAAACAGTGTTAATGAAATAAAAAAAAAACATATACATAAAATACGTTAAAAATACATGAAAGAGATCTAAAGGAGTTTAGAAGGGGATGTAGACAAGAAGATCAGTGTTGGTTCCATTACTTCAAAAACTCTAACAATCTGCAGATGATAGCTTCATGATTTCATGTGCATTCCTCTAATGTTCCTATTTGTTGATGGCTCTCAAGTTCAAAATATACATATTTTAAAGATTGGATTTAAGTACCAGATCTTCCCTTGAATTGCTGTGCAGCCTCAATCAAATCCTTTTATCTTCCTGTGCTTTGATTTTCTCATCAGTCAAGTAAGGGAAACTCAATTAAGATAAAGGTTCCTAGATCTAGAACTGAAGTATCTTAAAAGTCATCTAATCTAACCCCTTTATTTTATAAATGAGGAGACCAAGGAGAGGATTTGAATGACATGCTTTAATTCAATTCAATTCAATTCAATTCAATAAATATTTATTAAATGTCTACTATGCTGGAGATACAAACAAGGGCAAAAGATAGTCACTGTATTCAAGGGGCTAAAACACTAATGAAATAAACAACATATAAACAAATATTTACAAATGAACTATATATAGAGAATAAGTAGAAATAAGTAAGATTTGAGGGGTTGAGGAAGACCTTCTGAAGAAGATGGGTTATTAGTTGGGAACCTAAAGGAACCCAGAGAGGTCAGTAGTTGGAGAAGAGCTGGGAGAATATTTTAGGCAAGGGGACAGCCAAAGAAAATGCCCACAAAAGAAAGGTGAAGTGTCTTGTTTGTGGAACAGCCAAGAAGCCTAAGTCACTGATCTGAAGAGTTTGTGGTGGGGAGTAAGATGTAAGAAGACTGTAAAGATAGGGTAGATTAGGAAGGTCTATGAATGCCTAACAGAACACTTTTTATTTGCTCCTGGAGGTAATAAGAAGCCACTGGAATTCATTGATCTTAATGTCATACTGGGAAGTGACAAAGGTAGGTAAAAAGGTAAAAGAGGTAAAAAGCATCATACAAAAGTAAGAGTTTGTTATTGGATAAGCGCTGATTTCCTTCAGGTTTGATGAGGATGAATGAGACTCATTTTGTAAATTTAAAATTGAAATTTGGCCACCTGAATTCAAATGTGAATATCTGCCTGAGTGTCAGATAGAAAATACCAACAATCTCATTTTAATTAAGAATAATAACTGCAGCTCTTTAAAAACTTTCCTTCCTAGTACCTCTGTGGGCTTTTAGAACTCACTAAGTTGAGTCACTGCAGGCATGATAGATGCTGTAGAATGTTTGTGTTAATGCACTAAGTTGATGAGCATTACTCTATGTGTGATTTATTAATTTTGCCGTCCTAGTGAGACTACAGTCCTTCCCACCACCATTCCTGCTCAGAGATATATGCTACCCTGGGAAACAAGCTTACTAATTCTCTGTTTCCTTCAGGTATTTCTATTTTTATCTTTTAAACTTTCTTCCTTACCTTTTCCATTTATACTAACATTGAGAACAAATCTCCATTAGGAGGAGAAAAAAAATTAGAAGAAAAAGGTAGAAAGGAATGGGGAACTGCAGAGAAAGGGACAATAAGTTACTTCACAAATAACTCCAGCTTTGTATCTAGTCTGAAGGTAGGGTCCAGTTTCTTTTCTTTCTCTTGGATGTAGGACCAAAGAACTGAGACCTTTCAGTGGTGACAGTTTCAAAATAGGTGATCTTTTACAAAAATATCTGAGAAGGCCTATCTCCTTTGATCATTGTTGGAAAGAAAAATGAATAGAGAAGAAACCAGTCCACAAGAGCCTTGGATCTGAATTCAGATTTTTACTCTTCTATGTATTTAGTATATAACTGATCATTTTAGAGGGCATAGGTTTACTCATTTGCAAAAGGATGGAGTTAGAACTACCATTAAGGTTTCTTTTGCCAGGAAATCCTATTCCCTTCCCATATGTGATTATATAGATCTGCTAAGGAATAATTTATTTGGTAGGTTTTTTAGTTAATAGACTCAGATTTGCTAGACTGAGAATATTAGACTTATGGAGTGATGAGAACAATTTTTTTCCCAATGATGATGAAGGCAGCTGAAGCAGGTGCTGGGGAGCCCTTAGAACTTGTTCAGGCATGGAAGATAACAATATCATCCACTGCATCCTGGGTCATTGACAGTTGTCCTGACTTTTGTCTGGCCACTGGACTTGGAATGACTGGAAGAATGAGTGAGACTGATGAGGTTGTGTGCTTCTGCATCACTTAAATCCAATTCATGCTCATGTCAAGATGTCACCATGTGATGTCAATGCCTCTCCTTGAAAGCAAAGGACTAGCAACAACAATATAGAGTGTTGGAAATAGCCTCTTACTCCTAGCTCAGCCACTGTAGAAAAGCACCTAGGGTCATCTCCACAGTAACAATTACTATTAGCCTTCTCTTCGGTAAAATGTGGGGAGCTTAGTATAAGGAAAAGAGCAATTACATTAGGAGAGGGTGATCTGGGTTCTAGTCTTAAATGTGCCATTTTCTGGATACCTGGCATCAGGGCAATCACTTGAGGCAGCCAATGGTTCAATGGATAAAGCACTGGGCCTGAAGTCAAGAAGACCTGAATTGAAAGTAAACATTTCCTAGTAGTGGGATCCTGGGCAAGTCACAACTTCTGACTGCAGACAAAATGGATCCTCTGGGGGCAGCTGGGTGGCCCAGTGAATAGAGCACCAGCCCTGGAGTCAGGAGGATCTGGGTTCAAATCTGACCTCAGACACTTAATAATTGCCTAGCTGTGTGACCTTGGGCAAGTTACTTATACTCCCCCCCCATTGCCTTGCAAAAAACCTAAAAAAAAGTGGATTCTCGAGAAGGAAATGGCAAACCACTCGAAGGAAATGGCAAACCACTCCAGTATCTTTGGTAAGAAAACCCCAAATGAATCACCCAGCGTTGGTCAAAAAGGAAATGACTGAACAATGATAATAACAATCACTTAACTTCTATGAAGTTTAGTTTCCTTATCTGCAAAATGGACACAATAATACCTGTATTACTTTCCTATCTCAGCAGGGTTTTATAAGAACAAAGTAAGATGATGTCTATGAAAATGTTTTGAAAAGTATAAAACAGTATACCAGTGTAAAGCATTAATATTAATATTAGCCCCAATGCAGGGAGTAAAGTTGCCTGGAATAAGGCTTACTTACTTACCCATGAGTACTTCTAATTTCCAAACAACCCAAGGGCACAGCTTGGTTTTCTTTAGGTGTAAAATAAGGATTAAGAATGGGAGAAAGGAGGCAACTATTGTTGACGAAGAGGATGAATTGTGAGCTAATGTAAATTTATCTTTCCTCCTGCCAAAACAGCAACTGTGAAATGTAACAGATTACACAAATAAACACAGCACTTAGGATATTTTCAAACTAGTTGTTCCTCAGTGCCTGATTAATGCTCTAGATGTTTCTTCACAGATCCCTTTCATATTTCATTCCGACAGTCAGGTAGAATGGGATGATAATGCATGCTAATCTCCCCTCTGAGGGAGGCTGGGAGGGCTTTCCTCTTTAGTCACTCATTAAAAGTTTATATGCACTTCTAAAGAAATTATGTACAACAACAGCTGGAAGCAGTGTCAGGAAGAGGGCTAGGAGAGGTACCTTGGGGCAAGTAATGGACTTACCTTCTCTTTTTCTTTTGTTGGGAATGTTGGCTTTATAGTATGACTGTTTAAAATATCATATGTTGTAAAGGAAGTAAAGGGGCAGTTACTTGATTTAGTGAATAGAGGGTCTGACTTGGAGTCAGGAACACTCATCTTCATGAGTTCAAATTTGGCCTCAGGCACTTACTAGCTCCAGGACCCTAGACAAGTCATTTTGCCCTTTTTGCCTCAGTTTCCTTATCTGTAAAGTGATCTGAAGAAGGAAATGACAAATTATTCCAATACCTTTGCCAAGAAAACTCCAAATGGTTAGGGCAGCTAAAGTGGTACAAGTGGATAGAGGGCCAGATCTGGAGTCAGGAGGACCTGAATTCAAATCCAACCTCAGATACTTGCTAGCTATATGACCCTGGGCAAGGTACTTAACCCTATTCACCTCAGTTCCTCATATGTTAAATGAATTAGAAAAGGAAATGGCAAAGCATTCAGGTATCTCTGCCAAGAAAACTCCAAATGGGGTCAGGAGGAGTTGGGCACAACTAAAAATGTCTTGGAAATGGTGGAATTGGTTTCATAACATTCAAGGAAACTATATCATGGACTTTTGTTATTCCCATATTGCAGTGTTCATGAAAAATATTTGAAAGAAGTTTGCTATCAAAATAATTGCCATGTAAGCACCAAAGTCTGTTGTGGAGGAAGAACTCAGTAAGTTTCTCAAAATTAAATCAATATAGTCTTTAATAGTTGATCATTTCAGTGCATATGAACATAAGAAAAGACAGAGGAAAAATAGGTTCAAAAGCACATTTCTAGAGGTATAAATGAGAGATCTAAAGAGATATAGAAGTCTCTATTTAGAAAATTTAGTAAGTATTTCAAACTATATTCCAATTAACAAAGGAGAATATCTTTGCCACTAGGTAAAAAGTCAAGATTAGTGAAAACCTTCTCCATGTTAATTATGAACTCTGGAAGATCACTGAACAGAAAGCCAGAAAACATGTTTGGCCTCCATGTTAAGTCCAGGAAGAGTAGCAATTCATCAGACAGTATTGTATAAGGATGAATCTTTGATGAGCAATTGGGCAACTTAATTTTGTGCAATTTCATAGAGGGTCTCCTAGGAGGTTAAAGATTTCTCTTTTTTGTTTTTGAATAAATACTCCTTTCTCTCTTGGTTAGGTGTGGTCATTACCATAAAGACCTCTACCTATAGGTTTTTTGGTAAATCTTAGAGAATAATGGTTCTTGTCTAACCTATATTTTTCTGTCAATTTATTTTAATCCTAATATTTTAAGGTTTATACTATGTTTGAAGCCTGAAGGATATAAAGGAAAGAGTGCTGGAGTTTGAATCAGAAGTGCTGAGTTTGAACCCCTGACTCTGCCCTTTTTACTGACTGAATGACCTTGACCACTGACAACCTCTCTAGGCCTCAGTTCCTTTAGCTATAGCCTTCTGTATAATCTTGGCCAACATCACTTAATGGCCTCAGTTTCCAAGGCATGCGATAGATTGTCTCTAAGATGCCATTCTAGTTACCTAAATTTATGATCCTATTGATGCCAGAAATTATGGGAACAGAGAAATATTATATTTTAATATTGTAAACACATTTTGTAATCTTTTTGCTGCATTGTTAAAATGTTTAAATCCTGTAATCTTTTATATATGTATATTATATGTATGTATGTATGTATACATAGGGAACTGATCCTTGTAACCTTCTCTGCACTATTAAAAAGTTTTCTCTTGACCTTTACTTTTGATGCCACTTGGGTTCCATGCTGTGAAGAATCACTCTGACCTGGGAATACAGATTGGAAAGAAAATAGAGATTTATTAAAAAAAGTTACAACACAAAAGAAAGTGATGGGAAAGTTAAGTAGAGATTAAGGAAAACCCACGTGGATTGCTAATTAATCTTGGTAGGTCAGTTGCCAGGCTCAGCAGAAGTCTAGAAAGAGAGAATTAATCAGGTCACATGGTGAAGGCCATGGAGTTCCACTGGATTGAGGAGGAGCTAGAGAAAGCCTCATCTTTCTGGATGGGAGACCAGAAGAAGCAAGAGCCTAGAAAGGATGGTGCTTTCTTTTATATACCCCTCCATTGTAGGCTAGACAGAGAGTGGTGCTTGGGGAGTGGTCTTTCACCTTGGAGCCAGGTAACCCCAATGGCAAACTATGAACTGGTCCTTCCTGCCCTTTCAATGTATCATTTCCTGACCACCAGTGTCTATGGCCAAGGTTAGGTGAAGGGGAAAAAGGGGGGATAAGATACAAACAACAGGGTCAAGGGAAGACAGGATTCAATCAATAGTGTCCAAGGGAGGCAGAATCTCAAGAGTGGGAACCTCCACCCATTTAACAGATTTTGTTTCTGCTACATTCACAATTCTCTACATCACTTTGACCCTGGCCATATTCACCCCTTGAGTCAAGCTAGATGTTAGATTACCCAAGTATCTTCTAAAGCAATTTCTTCCAATACAAGACCCTGACTACTCCCAAAACACTGCCACTCTCATGGATCCTGAATGGGCATTTAAGGAGAATCTTGCCTCCTACTTGCAAGTTAATCAGCTGCTGGCCTGCTTGGTTAAACTGCCTGCCCCCAAACCCATGTAACTTTTGTAGAACTTTTAATTCTCTCTCTCTCTCTCTCTCTCTCTCTCTCTCTCTCTCTCTCTCATTCTTTCTTTCTCCCCCCTTTGTGGTGTAATGACTTCTTAATAAATCTGTTTTCTTTTTACACCTGTACTCCTGGGATGGAATTCTGAGTTTATCTTGGGAATCAATGAACTTTCCTACAACACTATGACTTTGAATAATTTGAGAAAAGAGTCAGGAGGAGCCAGACATGATGGAGTGTCAAATAATAATATAAAAATTAGATCTGTCATATTTTAATGGATAGAAAATGACTAATTGCAAATGTAGAAATCATAACCAAGTCTGTTTATATTCATACTACTAGCTTGTTAGAATAAAGATAAAAGTCAATTTGAAGATAGAATAAAGTATGAAAATGAATATTTGTTTAATGTTTTGAAAACCTTGAAGTAAATGCAAGCTGTTATTAATTATATTAAGGTGTAGCATACAGCTGAAGTAATGCCAATCTGTTGCTATCGTCAACATATGACAAATGCATAAAAGAACAGATGATTATCATTTGGAAGGATGTTTGAACTCATGAATTCAATTACCTGAACAATTAATTGTCTTTTGGTTTAAAAACTCCTAGAAACTGGCACAACCAGAAAATACTCCATCTCCTTACCAAAAAGAGATACAATGGTAGCTTAGAGTTTAAACATTTTTGGAAGACCTGATAGAGGGGGTTAGTAGACGATTATGACCACCATGACCTTATAAAACAGAAAGAGAAAGAAAGAAAAATTTAAAAACCATGATGAGAGACTCAATCAAACAAAATCATCCTTAGGGCATTTAGGGATGAAATTGGAAGGAGGACAACTAATAGGTAAAAGCAAATGTCAAGGATCTATAAAGATTTTTTTATTTTATCAGACTCCTTTCTCCATAGATTTCAGTGGCATCATTGTTTCTCATGTCCTATGTGAAGAACTACTATCAATACCTAATTGACTTGGAAAACAAGACAAGAAGATATAATTCTAAAATCATTGGATTCTCCTCTAACCATCACCAAAGGAAAGTCCTAGCTATTATATTTTAAGAAATTATAAAAGAAAACTGCTCAGAACTATCAGCACCAGATGTTAAAGTCAAAAGAAATCTAAAGGTTATTACATAGAATGAACGCCAAATTGAGCACATCTAGAATTGTCATGATTTAAATCAAGAAAAAAATAGCTTAGGCATTCAGGAAAAAAGAAATCAAGAGCTAGAGTAAAGGTCATATAAGAATTCAACAATTGTTCAAAGAAAAGAAAAACTTGGTATATGATATATATCAGAAATCAAAGGTTCACAAAATTGAGCATACTGTTTGAGCAAAGATCCTTTAAGAGTACAAACATTCTTTAATAGTATAAATATTCTTAGGGGTGGCTAGGTGGCGTAGCACTGGCCTTGGAGTCAGGAGTACCTGGGTTCAAATCCGGTCTCAGACACCTAATAATTACCTAGCTGTGTGGCCTTGGGCAAGCCACTTAACCCCATTTACCTTGCAAAAAAAAAAAAACAACCTAAAAACTAGTATAAACATTCTTTAATGATACAGCTTTCCAATGCCACTATTGGGTCTGTACCCTGAAGAGATGATGAAAAAGAGTAAAAACATCACTTGTACAAAAATATTCATAGCAACCCTGTTTTGTGGTGGCAAATATTTGGAAATTAAGTGAATGTCCTTCAATTGGGGAAATGGCTTAACAAACTGTGGTATATGTATGTCATGCAACACTATTGTTCTATTAGAAACCAGGAGGGATGGGAATTCAGGGAAGCCTGGAGGGATTTGCATGAACTGATGCTGAGTAAGATGAGCAGAACAAGAAAAACACTGTACACCCTAACAGCAACATGGGGGTGATGATCAACCTTGATGGACTCGCTCATTCCATCAGTGCAACAATCAGGGACAGTTTGGGGCTGTCTGCAATGGAGAATACCATCTGTATCCAGAGAAAGAACTGTGGAGTTTGAACAAAGACCAAGGACTATTACCTTTAATTTAGGAAAAAAAAAACTGATACCGTATTGTCTGATCTTGCTATCGCTTATACTTTATGTTTCTTCCTTAAGGATATGATTTCTCTCTCATCACATTCAATTTGGATCAATGTATACCATGGAAACAATGTAAAGACTGGCAAATTGCCTTCTGTGGTGGGTGGGGGAGGAAAGTTAGATTAGGGGAAAAATTGTAAAACTCAAAATAAATAAAATCTTTATAATTAAAAAAATGATACATCTTTCTTAAATAGTATTGTATTCTTTTTTTTTTGCAAGGCAAATGGGGTTAAGTGGCTTGCCCAAGGCCACACAGCTAGGTAATTATTAAATGATTATTAAGTGTCTGAGACCGGATTTGAACCCAGGTACTCCTGACTCCAGGGCTGGTGCTTTATCCACTGCCACCTAGCTGCCCCAATAGTATTGTATTCTAACATTCTTGTTGAGAATCTTTGAAATGCAAATACAAGAAAGAAGAAAACCTTGAGCAGATAAAAATCAAGGGAACAATTTGAAGAAGTGAGTTGTAGGAATATCAATCATTTCTTTCCTTAATCTCTGAAGAAAGAGGTTTAGGATAGGGAAAGAGAGAAAGCATTACAATAGGAAATTATGTAGGTGTATTCAGTTAGGCAAATCTGCATGTGAGAATGGGATTAACTCACTTAAAACAAACAAATATGATGGATTATCAACTATATCCAAGTTTATGTTGTTTGCAGTAAGTACACTTGAAACACAAAAATTCACAGGATTAATATGAAAGACTGGAATAGAATTTATTGTGCCTCAAATGTATCCCAAAAAGCAGGAGTGACAATAGACTTGGTTAAAAGTTGTAAAGTAGGAAGCCATTCCCCAATTGACAAATGGTCAAAGGATATGCAAAGACAATTTATAGATGAGGAGATCAAAGCAATCCAAAGTCATATGAAAAATTGCTCTAAATCATTAATTATTAGAGAAATGCAAACTAAAGCTTCTCTGAGGTACTACCTCACACTTCTCAGATTTGCCAATATGACCAGAAAGGATAATGATCATTGTTGGAAGGGTTGTGGGAAATCTGGGACACTATTACACTGTTGGTGGAGCTGTGAATTCATCCAACCTTTCTGGAGAGAAATTTGGAACTATGCCCAAAGGGCAACAAAAATGTGCATACCCTTTGACCCAGCAAATACCACTACTGGGTCTATACCCTGAAGAGATGATGAAAAAGGGTAAAAACATCACTTGTACAAAAATATTTATAGCAGCCCTGTTTGTAGTGGCAAAGAATTGGAAATCAAGTAAATGTCCTTCAGTTGGGGAATGGCTTAGCAAACTGTGGTATATGTATGTCATGGAACACTATTGTTCTATCAGAAACCAAGAGGGACGGGAATTCAGGGAAGCCTGGAGGGATTTGCATGAACTGATGCTGAGTGAGATGAGCAGAACCAGAAAAGCACTGTACACCCTAACGGCAACATGGGAGTGATGATCAACCTTGATGGACTTTCTTGTTCCATCAGTGTGACAATCAGGGACAATTTGGGGCTGTCTGCAATGGAGAATACCATCTGTGTCCAGATAATGAACCATGGAGTTTGAACAAAGTTCAAGGACTATTCCCTTCAAGTTAGGAAAAAAACCCCAGATATCTTATTGTCTGATCTTGTACCTCTTAGACTTCTTGTCTCTTCCTTAAGGACATTTCTCTCTCATCACACTCAATTTGAATCAATGTACAACATGGAAACAAAGTAAAGACTGACAGAGTGTGTGGGGGTGGGGTAGGGTGGGGGAGGGAAGTAAGACGGGGAAAATTGTAAAACTCAAATGATATCTTTAATAAAAAACAAAAATTAAAAAAAGTTATAAAGTTGGGAACTGTATTATGCTTAAAGGTCTCTGAATTAGACCTGAGAATGAGCATTATGGCAGCAATTTTTAATTTTAATTTATAAAGCTGTAACACTGATGACAGGGAAATAGGTGGTGCTATCAGAGTTCTTTTTAAGTGAAAAACTCACAGACCAGCCCTGGAGTTGGGAAAGTTCAAGATTTTTATTTTATAAGCCTGAAAAATTCAAAGATTATTTTTTTTCCTGGAGAGACAATAAACTGCTTGAGGACAGGTTGAATAACAAAGGTCTAGGTAAAACTGCCTGAGGGAAGGAGAGAAAGCAAAATTAGACATAAGAGCTGGCTGGGCTTAGATTCCAGTGAGTCTGGCCACATGGAGCTGAGGTCATATTTCTCCAGCTGCATAGGTTGGGAGTGTGTGGTTCTAGTTTAGAGAGAGAAAGTGGTCATCCTGCAAAGAAGAAAAGAGAAGAAAGAGAGAGAGCTCCACTCTGGAAGACCTTGCTTAAATACATTTCCATAGTGGGCTGGACAAAGTAGGTGCTTGGGGAATGGTTTAGCACCTAGCTTCAGGTATTCTCCAAGAGGTATACACAGGAGCAGCTTACAGTACTCATTGTATATAGGTGGCTTCCTACATACTAGCCTTTTCTGCCCCAAAGGGGCGACCTTCAAGTCCAACATGTCCATTTCCTGTGTCCTGCTTCAACATCAAGAATATAAAATATATGAAGCTAAAGTTGAGTTGAATGTGACTTCCTTTCTTCAAGACTTCACTAAAGAGAGGATTCCACTAAAATAAATGACCTTTTCATTGAAATTACTTGTATCCCCTTAAATGCTGAGAGATCAATTCAGTATTTCTCATTTGCTTATCCAAATATTTAGGCAAGCATAGGACTACATATTTTATTATCTCCTTTTCCCTCCCCATGTTTATTTTTATGACTTTATTTTCCTATTTCCACAGAATAAAATTTCTACTGCTCCATCATTCTTGGGATGCTTTCTCACTTAGTTTCTATTTACTCATCCAGGATTTATTGAACATATCAGACTTTGAACAAAACCTATCACAACAGAATCCCTTGGTTCTGGCTATAAATGACCAGATATTGCATTATCTAATTGTAACTTGAGTCTGATCTCAACTATAGTATTGAAATAGAAGAAATATTGTACAGAGAAATATGTATTAGAATTATTATTATGTTCCTTTTGCAATGAACATAATCTTTTTTATCATTTTTTGGTTTACTTATTTTAGATTATTACAATAATCTTATTATGAGAGTGAACATAAACTCCCCTCCCCCCCAAAACATAGAGAAACCTCAAGAATAGTGAGAAAGAAAAGTGTAGTTCAGTCTGTATTCAGATTCCAATGGCTCTGTCTCTGTATTGAGTTGCCTTCTTTATCATAGTCTACCAGAGAAGTTGCTTCACTGTTTTTCTCACAGTTGCTATCACCAGCTGTATTTCCCTCCACTCTATTCCTCCCACTCTCATTTGTTCTATTCTCTCTCTCCTTTCACCCTGTCCCTGCTCAGAAGTGTGTTGTTTCTGAGTACCCTCTCCCATGATCTTCCCTCTTTTCTAGCACCTACTCCCCCTTTCCCTCCCCGCATTCCCCCTTATCCCATCCCTGTCCTTTCATTTTTCTCTAGGGTAAGATAGATTTCTATACCCTATTAAGTGTGTAGGTTATTTCCTCTCTGAGCCATTTATGATGAGAATGAAGGCTCACTCACTCCCCTTGCCTTCCCCTGTTCCACTCCACTGCAAAAGCTTTATCTTGACTCTTATGTGAAATATCTTAGCCCCTTTTCCCTCTCCTTTCCCTTCCTCCTAGTACTTTCCTTTATTGACTCCATCTTATTACTATATTATACTATTATATTCAACTTCTTCTTGTACCTTGTCTATATATGCTCCTTCTAACATCTCTTATAAATGTGAAAGTTCATATGAGTTATCAGTATCTTCTTCCCATGCAGGAATGCAAACAGTTCCTCATAATTAGTCCTCCTCTCTATGGTTCACCTGAGTCCTGTACTTGGAGATCAAACTTTCTGTGCAGTTCTGGTTTCTTCAGTGGGAAAGTTTGTAAGTCCCCTGTTTCTTTTAAAGTTCACCTTTTCCCCTGAAAGAGGATGCTCAATTTTGTTGGGTAGTTGATTCTCAGTTGTAAACCAAGATCTTTTGCCTTCTGGAATCTCATATTCCAAGCCCTATGAGCTTTTAATGTAGATGCTGTCAAATCCTGACTGTAGAGCCATGGTAGTTGAATTGTTTGTTTCTGACAGCTTTTAGTATTTTCTCTTTGACTTGGGAGTTTTGGGATTTGGCTATAATATTTCTGCAAGTTTTTCTTTTGGGG
Organism: Macrotis lagotis; assembly: GCF_037893015.1. Taxonomy (NCBI): domain Eukaryota; kingdom Metazoa; phylum Chordata; class Mammalia; order Peramelemorphia; family Peramelidae; genus Macrotis; species Macrotis lagotis. Next base: position 119,291,411 of record NC_133666.1, read on the forward strand.
AGGTGACTTTCTATTTTACCCTGTTTCTAGGATCTCAGGGAAATTTTGCTGTTTTATTTCTTGAAAAATGAAGTCTTAGGCTCTTTTCCTGGTCATGATTTTCAGGTATCCCAATAATTTTTTTTTTGTTAGGATTTTGCAAGGCAAATGGGGTTAAGTGGTTTGCCCAAGGTCACACACCTAGGTAATTATTGAGTGTCTGAGGTCGGGTTTGAACTCAGGTACTCCTGACTCCTGACTCCAGGGCCGGTGCTCTATTCACTGTGCCACCTAGCCACCCTAATCCCCATAATTTTAAAATTAAATCTCCTGGATCTGTTTTCGAGGTCAATTGTTTTTCCAGTGAGATATTTCACATTTTCTTCTACTTTTTGGTTCTTTTGGTATAGTTTTATTTCTTCCTGATTTCTCACAAAGTCATTGGCTTCCTTTAATTTCATTCTACATTTGAAGGTGTTATTTTCTTAAGAGAGCTTTTGTGTCTGCCTTCTTTTCTAACTGGTTAATTCTGCTTTTTAAGGTATTCTCCTTATTTGCCTTTTGTGTTTTTTCCATTTGGCTTAAACAGGTGTTTAACATTTTTATTTTCTTCAGTATTTCTTTCACCAAGTTACTAACTTGGTTCTCATGATTTATCTGCATTGCTCTCTGTTGTGGCTTGCTTCACCTTGGGACCCACAGTGGTGACCTCCCTCATGGAGGGGAGTTGAGAATAAGTAGTCAAGCCACTACTGCCTTATGCCTCCCACTCAATATTATTACTGCTTAGCTATTACATATATACTGTTAGGTCTTCCGGGGTAGAACACAGAAAATGAGGTAATTGGGGGGAGAGCACAAGCAGTGTGTATGTGCAGTGTCTTGTGTTACAGGATAAGGGGGAGGTGGTAAAACACAGCTGTGTCTTGTGCCCTTGGTCTGTGAGGCAGAATGTCCAGCTCCCAAGGACTCCAGTGCACCTTATCTCTCAGGGTGGTGTGCCAGCTCCTGAGACTGTCCAGTTGGCGGTCCATTAGAATAGCCTGTGTTTCCGCAGCTCTCATTTCTCCTCCCAACTTTTCCTCTACTTCCCCTAATTACTTTTCAAAGTCTTTTTTTGAGCTCATCCATAGACTGAGCCTATTTTCTATTTCTCTTGGAGGTTTTGGATACAGAAGCTTCGACTTTGATATCTTCTGAGTATGTATTTTAATCCACCATGGGACCAAAGTAATTTTCTATGGTCAGATTCTTCTTTTTCTGTTTTTTACTCATTTCCTTAGCCTATGGCTGATTTACCTCACTTCCAAGGCTTTGGGTTTTTTTTGGGGGGACACCCCACTTGGACCTTAATTCCTCTAAGATCTTATGAGACTGCTCTCTTGTCTGTGCTCTGGTATGTAGACAACTATATAACCCTCCCCTCTGCCCTGGAACTGTGAGGAGGGTCCCTGCTCAGCTATGGTAGTTTGGGGCCTAGACTGCAACCTGGTTCTGAGTGTGGGCAAACAGCAGAGTCTTGCCCCAGGGAGAGTACAGAGAGACCATTTCAGTCTTCCCTGGCCCCCTTAGTATCTGTGGACTGGGAGCTGTGGAAGTGCTGGGTGGCTTCCCCAATTCCCGCTGCAAGTTCTCACCACAGGGCTGTTCTGAGGCCTGTGCTGTGCTCCACACTCACTCTGGAGCAGCAGAGTTCTCTCGCCACCTCTTTAGGCTGTCCCCAGTGATCCTGGGCCAGGAGGTCTGAAAACCTCCCTTCTGCCGTGGGCCCAGGTGATCCTAGGCACCCAGGCCCCATGGCGTGGCTGTTCTTGGAAGACTAGAGCTAGTTTGCTCTGGCTTGGCTGAACTGTGCTACAGCTGTTCTGTGGCTCTTTCCAACCCCTGGTCCCAGTGAAACAGACCTTTCCTGCCAATCTTCTAAGTTGTCTTGGACTGGGAAATTGTAACACTCAGTTTTTCTGTGGGTTCTGCCCCTCTAAATTTTGGTTAGAGTAATAATTTGATGACTTTTGGAGTTTTATGAGGAACAAGTTTCTGTGAATTCCTGCCTTCACACCACCATCTTGGCTCCACCCCCACAATGAACATATTCTTAACATAGACTGAGCCCCCCATGCCCAACCTATGAGATAAGGTCAATGAACTTTGAGGTCAATGAACTTTTAGTAAAGTACTTTGCCCCTCTCTGGCAAGGACTTCATAAATCTCTGTCCCCAGTCATAAAACAAGCCTCTATCAGCAAAAAAATGGATCTCTACCTTAGCCTGAAAAGAATTGTCTTTGACCTACCACCCCTCATCTACATATTCCTGAGTTAGTGCGCCCATCAACATATACCTAAATTGCCTCATTTTCCTGCCCCTTTAAAAGTTCAACTCACTCCTCAGTTGAGTTGTTTGTCTTCTCCACTCTGGGGGAGCATGACCCCCTCACTCCTTTGCTCTTCTCTTCTACTTATCTCCTATTTGACCTTCATGTGAAGTGAACCCATGCTGGGCGAGTGTCATTCCTTGTCCCTCTGCCTTTCATTACTGCCAATACCCTGATGGCTTGTTTCCTTTGGGAAGCTAGCCCACTCTTGGGGAGGGTCAGACTCTAAATAGCTTCTCGTGCTCCTATAATTTTCCTTACTGCTTAATCTTTCATGGTGGCTTTGGATGTCTAGAATTCTTAGGAATTCAGTGGTTTTCTGCCCTTTAGTTTCTCTTTCCATTTAGTTCACAGTATTGTATAAATAAACCCTTTTGTTCCTAATATTAAAAAAAAGTTAACGTGAACTTTTTTGTCATAATCTGAACTTTTGCAGCAACCTTGGAATGAAAAATTTAAGCCTTTTCTTATTCTCTTGAATCAGAGAGTTTGGTGATTTCACCCAAAATGAACCCATATATTTAGGTTCCCCCTGATCCAAAGCTCTTTTTCAGGACTTAAGTATCAAATTCTCCCATTAAGAGGTAGAAACAAGGGGTGGCTAGGTGGCGTAGTGGATAAAGCACGGGCCCTAGAGTCAGGAGTACCTGGGTTCAAATCTGATCTCAGACACTTAATAATTACCTAGCTGTGTGGCCTTGGGCAAGCCACTTAACCCCATTTGCCTTGCAAAAACCTAAAAAAAAAAGAGGTGGAAACAGAAAATAGTCATTCTGACTAAAACTTTTGCAGTTCAAGTCAGTAAAAAGAAACTTCTCTACTGCTCCCAATCAGTCTATGAACCAGGATTCTTAACTGTGATATCCAGGGAAACCAGTGACATGTGTCATCCAAATTTATTGTCTGAAGGTGACTATTGTGTGTGTTTGTGTGTGTGTATGTATGTTTCATGAAGTTGATTTCCCTTCTGTCTCAAATAAGCAACTTGTCTCACTGACCAGAGTTCAAATCACTCTTTGTGTTTCATTTAGCAACTACCTGTTCTGAAAGGCACATTTCAGTTACACTATTGATTTTGGCCTGAAGGTGACCCCTTGAATTTTTTATGAAATTTACAGTTTTTTCAGTGGTTATAGTTACATTGACAAAGGTTTAGTTCAACTCGACTACTTTTTCCAATGGACTTAATCCTCTAACCACTTATTAGAATGTTCCTTTGACTTCCAAAGCAAATGAAGTCAATAAGGATGGTAGAGAAATGATAGTTTCCTCTTCCACCTGCCTGGGATCTAGATTAGGATGACACTATAATCCTTGACCTGACAGAATTCTTATTTCTGTGGATTTTTTCTGGCTATATGTCATTGTGACAACTGAAGAGGAAGAGAGGAATTATATCCATCTGAATTATGTACTTTGACCTTACTGTGTCCTTTTTATTAAATCAATTTTTTAAATTAAATATTATATAATTAATGATTGTGTAATTGCATTCTAATCCCCAAACTGAACTATGGGATTGGTCTAAATTAGGCCTCCTGGTTAAGTACAGATGGATTATGTTTTATATATTTGGAGAGTGTACCCACAAAAGTGAGAGCATTACTTCATTTTGTTTTTATTTTTTTATTCTCATTTTGTATAAATGTTTTTTTACATTAATAAAATATTCTTGTTTAAGAGTAAATGAAATACCCCCTCCATAAATATAGACTTGCTTGAGCGATAAAGCAAAGGGGAGAGAAAAAAATTAAAATTAAAAAAAATAGTAATACTTGTAGGTATGGCCAGGTGGCGAAATGGATGAAGCACCAGCCCTGGAGCTCATGCACCCAAGCCCACATCCAGCCCCGTACACCCAACAATCACCCAGCCGTGTGGCATGAAAGCCACCCAATCCCCACTGCCCTGCAAAAACCAAAAAGAAGAAAAAAAAGACCCAAAATAAAATGAAATAGTAATAATAGTAGGGGTGGCTGGGGGGCAGACAGAGCATCGGCCCTTGAGCCAGGAGCACCCGGGTTCAAATCCGGTCTCAGACAACCAACGATCACCCTGCTATGCGTCTCCAGGCAGGCCACCCAGCCCATTTGCCCTGCACCCTCCCTCAAATAATAATAATAAAAAATGTGCTTCAGTCTTTGTTCCAACACCAACAACTCTGTCATGGGTGGATCACATTCTTTATGGTAAGTCCATCACAAAAGTTACTTCCATATTTTTCCAACATTGCCATTGCTGATCACAACTCCCTCCTTTCGTATTTCTCCACTACCATGTACTATATTTTCTCTTTCCTTTCACTCTGACTCTGCTGTAGGGTAGTTGAGTGGCACAACAGAGAGATCCCTGGTCCTGGGGCCAAGAGGCCCTGAGCCCCCTTACCACCCCTTAGGCCCAGCATCCACCTGGCCCTATGGTCCTGGACAGGCCTTCTAATCCCAGCCCCTTGCAAGAAGTAAGAAAGAAAATGTGTTATATCTGACCACTCTCCCCCCATGGTCCATCCTCTCCTCCTTTATTCACATCCCCACCATTCCCCCTGCTCCCTCCTCCTTCTTACTCCAGATGTCTATACCCCGTTGAGTATATATATGCTGTTTCCTCTCCTAGCCACCTCTGATGAGAGCAAAGGTTCCCTCATTCCCCCTTGCCTTCCCCCTTCCATATCATTGCAATAGCTCATTGTAATAAAGAAAAATCTTATTATATGAAATATCTTGGCCTATTCCCCCTCTCCTTTTTCTTTCTCCCATTGCATCTCCCTTTTTTTTCTATTGACTCCATTTTTTACACCATATTTTATCTTTGAATTCAGCTTTCTCCTGTGCTTCAACTATAAAAGCTCCCTCTACTTGCTCTATTAACTGACAAGGTTCATATGAGTATTATCAGTGTTATTTTTTCTATGCATGAATACATGCAGTTCATCATCAAGTCCCTTATATTTTCCCCTTCTCCTCCAATCTCTATGCTTCACCTGAGTCCTGTATCTGAAGATCAAACCTTCTGATCAGCTCTGGCCATTCCAAAAGGAACATTTGAAATTCCCCTGGTTCATTGAAAGTCCATCTTTTCCCCTGGAAGAGGACATTCAGCCTTGCTGGGTAGTTGATTCTTGGCTGCATTCTAAGCTCTTTTGCCTTCTGGTATATTGTATTCCAAGACCTATGAGCTTCCAATGTAGTTGCTGCTAAATCCTGTGTGATCCTGACTGCAGCTCCATGATATTTGAATTGTGTCTTTCTGGCTGCTTGTAATATTTTCTCTTTGACTTGAGGGTTCTGGAAATTGGCTATAATATTTCTAGGGGTTGGTTCTTTGGGATCTCTTTCTCGGGGGGATCGGTGGATTCTCTCCATTTCTATTTTGCCCTCTGCTTCTAGAATATCAGGGCAATTTTCCTGTAGTAATTCTTTGAAAATGATGTCAAGGCTGTTTTCCTGATCATGACTTTCAGGTATTCCCATAATTTTTAAATTATCTTTCCTAAGTCTGTTTTCCATATCAGTTGTTTTTTCCATGAGATATTTCACATTTTCTTCTAATTTTTCATTTTTTTGGTTTTGAAGTATTGATTCCTGATTTCTGTTAAATTCATCAATCTCCCTGAATTCTATTCTTTGTCTGAAGGATTTGTTCTCCTCAGAGAGTTTTCTTATCTCTTTTTCCATCTGGCCAATTTTGCTTTTTAAAGCATTCTTCTCCTCAATAAGTTTTTGAACTGTTTTATCCATTTGACCTAAGCTGGTTTTTAGCATGCTATTTTCTTCAGCATTTTTTTTGGATTTTCTTGACTAGGCTGCTGACTTCATTTTCATGTTTTTCCTGCACCTCTCTCCTTTCTTTTCCCAGTTTTTCTTCTAACTCTCTCATTTGATTTTCAAAGTCTTTTTTGAGCTCTGTCATAGCCTGAGCCCAATTTCTGTTTTTCTTGGAGTCTTTAAATGCAGGAGCTTGTGCTTCCTCATCTTCAGACTGAGTATTTTGATCCTTCTTGGGCTCATTTGCAAAATATTTCTCAATGGTCTTCCTCTTATTTCTCTGCTTGCTCATTTTCCCAGCCTGGGCCTGGTTTTGGGGTGCTTCCTGAGCTTTTGGGACACTCCCACAAGGGTCTCAGTGTGTGAGGCTCTGTCCTCCTTCCTGGTCTGTGAATGACCATATGTGCCCCCCCCCTGCCATGGGCTGAGGTGGAGGGGGCCCTGCTGTTCTATGGGGGGCCTAGACTGCAGTCAGGTTCTGAATGTGGTCAGAACCCCAGTGTCCTGTTCCAGGGGCAGAGGACAGAGCTCTGCAGTCTCTCTCTCTTCACTCCCCTCCCTGAGTTCAATGGGCTCATGCCCTGGCTCCACCTGCTTCTGTTCCAGAATCTTGGCTGCTGAAAGACTGTGCTGCTTGCTGTATGCCCTGAGGGCTGGGCTCCAGGTGCTCTGGCAGAGGTCCCCCGCTGTTCCCCTACTTTGTGCCTGGTGCTCCCCGGGTGTAGCTCTGGAGACTCCCCCGCTGCTGTGAGCTGGGGCTCCCAGCACCCTGGGGCTGCCTCCGGGAGGCTGAAATTCTTTCACTCTGGTGGGCCACCCTGCTGCCAGGCTGCCCCTGTGACCCCGGGGAGCAGAGCCTTTCTGCTCTTTTCCAGGTTACCTTGAGTAGGAGAACTGTCACTGGGTCCCTTTGTGGGTTCTGTCTCTCGAAAGTTTAGTTAGAGTCCTTAGTTTATAAGTTTTATCATAGAGTGCCTAAGACTGGATCCTTTCTTGTCCGAGAGCATTACTTCATTAACAACTGGTAGCTAAGCATAGGGAATGCAGGATTTTATATAAAAGACCTGAATTCAACTAAAGTCTCAAACAGGTGCATTACCCTGGGCAAGTCACTTAACCATTTCCTACCTCAGTTTCCTCATCTCTAAGATGGGCATAGCATTAGCACTTACCTCTCTTGGTTGTGATGAAGATACAGTGAGATGCTTTTTGTAAAGCTCTTTGCAAATCTTTTGTTACTACAATTATCTCTTTCACATGGTAACTTTCCCCATTATTTTAGATTGGCACAAGAAATTAAATGGAAATTTTGGGGAAGCATTTTGTGGAAGTTGCAGACAATATGTGAAAATCAGCGGAAGACACAGAAAAAAATGGGAAACTCAGATAAATGCATAAAATATATCATTGTATTGCATAATATTGACGTGTTTTATTTTTTATTTTTTAGGATTTTGGAAGGCAAATGGGGTTAAGTGGCTTGCCCAAGGCCACACAGCTAGGTAATTATTAAGTGTCTGAGACTGGATTTGAACCCAGGTACTCCTGACTCCAGGGCCAGCGCTTTATCCACTGTGCCACCTAGCCACCCCCATGTTTTATTTTTAATACCATAAAAATTCAGACTTCTCTGGTTTGAAGGAAGGGCCAAAAAATTTTAGGTAGATTTTCCAGATCATAGGGAGCCATGCCCATAACCCAGCATTGTGGAAAGGATTAGTATACATAAATGCTAGCTATAATGATATTAATTATTATTATTGTAGCATTCTGGGTTTTGGTTTAACATTTGATTTCAATCCAAGTTCCAGAGTAGATAAAGCAATCTCACCGGAAAAGATGAGGCCAACCAAGAGAAGCAAATGTAGTGCCAATTTCCAAAGTTTGATATTTTCCAAGTAAATCTGGGAAAGGACTGCCAGAATCTCCCCCTCATTTCAAGTACTATATGTCCAATCTAAAATTCTGTGATGAACATAGAGGAAGAGGAAGATGTGGTTGTGTTTGTAAGGAGATCCCATTCCTCTTGGGTATTGATTGCTTTCCCAAACCCCTGACATTGTGTCCCTTGATGCCATTCAGAAACTTCTCTAAAATGATTCCACTGACTAACATTTCTTAGATCTAGGAGTTGTGGAACCCCAACTCAGGGTAACTCTGTGATATAGAGGATATAATGCTGAGCTTGGAGTCATAAGACCTGAGTTCAAATTTGGCCTCAGAAATTTACTGTGTGACCCTGGACAAATTACTTAAACCATGTTTGCCTCTATGACCTCATCTGTAAAAGATCAGATCATATAATATTTTAAATGTGCTTAAAAACAGTGCCTGATGTTTAAAATAGTCATTATATAGATTCATTGTTGATATTATTATTATTATTATCATCACTACATGTATGAGTCAGACACATAAAAAGCAGAAAAAGATTTACTGGCAATAAGGTGGGAGGCCATAAGATCAAATTCCAAATACATTCAAACCATCCCTCTCTCCTTTTCCACCCTCCATCTAATGGGGAAAGCATCTTTGTTTATTTGCCATTTCCTTTTTATAACAATATATTCTGGTGCATTAGAAAGTATCTTTCCTCTTCTATCCCCTTTTTGGGCTGCCTGGCTGTCTACTTTAGAAAGAAAATCTGTCAAATGTCTTGTTGAACTTGGCTGGGTATATGTTCTTGTAGGATTCTTTAAATGTCTGTATGGTGCATGGGTAAAACATTTGTCACTTTAAATATCATTGTTCCTTTTTCTTTCATGTTATTTTCTTAAGATACCATTGGCTTGGTGTGGAGTTTTCTCCCCTTTTTGATTAATTATAGATCACTTTACTTAATGGCCTGAATGGTAGAACATATGTGTAGCAGCACTATGAAATATCTTGGGCATCCTGTGAGGGTCGTTTTGAGAAATAGGAATAATTATAATAATTATGCTTTATAGGCTCCAGATAGAGTGATCAGATAAAATTAATTATGGGTTAGCTGAGCTTCTTGTTAACGAAGCATATTTTCACCAACCACCAGAGCTTTTAGTAGAAAAATGCCTTTCAAAACCAAGGTAGCATCTTGGTACTGCTCTGGCATCCAATTGACTTTTAGTGTCTGTCATTCCTACCTAAAATTGTGACTAAAATGATAAGCAAAACTTCCCATCTAGAGATTTGTCCTGGGGAAACCCTTTTCACTTAAGTCACACTTGAAGGTTGGATCCAGAGGTGATTTTGACTACCTCAAGTTCAAGGCATTCTTGAGTTCTCATTGATTCATTGCCTTCAAAATTCAACTGTAGCTTACAAGTTTAAAATCAAGGCATTTAATGAAAATAGTATAGTAAGATTGAATGAATGATAATACATTTATGTGAAGCACTATGCAAAATGTTGGGGATATAAACACATGTACAAATTTAAATGTATATACACAAATACATATGTATATATGTATTTATCTATATATCAGTGAGGTGGCACAGTGGTTAGAATATCATGCCTGGAGTTAGGAAGCCCTGAGACCAAATCTGACTGTGTAACCTTGGACAAATCACTTAAAAGACATTGTTTAATCCATTGGAGAAGTATCTTTGCTAAGAAAACTCCTTATGGAGTCACCACCAAGAGTCAGACTTGATTGATAAACTGAATGAACCCCAAAATGAGACAGTTTTGCCTTCAAGGAATTTTCATATACATATACACATACACATACAAATACATATACGTGTGTATATGTGTGTATTTGTGTATTGTGAACACTAAAACTAAAAATTGTAAAAAATAGCATTAAAATAAAATGACAGAAAATATAGATTAGACATTTTAAATTTTATTTTCTAAAATCTTATTTCTAATCTATTAAGTGGTGGCCATTAAGATTATGACCACACCAAACTGGGAAAGAGGAAATATTTATGAAAAAACAGAGAATAGTGAAAATTTTTAATCTTCTTTGTGGCCTGACCAATGAATGTTGCACAACATTACACAGCCCAAATTCTCTTCTTGTCTCTTCCAGCCAGAACAAGTTTCCCAGTATCCTGATCATTGGCCTCCTGAGTTTGTAATTAATATAGGGGGAGATACCCAGGAGTCTTAATTTTTCACTTCATTTAATTTATTACTTCACTGATATATGAAGACTGAGTACTCTCTAAAGAAATGTATCTTTTATCAGGAATATAATTTTGAGAAATTTATTGTACTTTGACAGTATACAGACACGCATGTTGTTGCCGTTCAGTCATTTCACATGTGTTCAACTCTTTGCGACTCCAATTGGGATTTTCTAAACAAGATTCTAAAATGGTTTGCCATTTTTTTTAAGATTTTTTCAAGGCAATGTGGTTAAGTGGCTTGCCCAAGGACACATGGCTAGGTATTTATTAAGTGTCTGAGGTCGGATTTGAACCCAGGTATTCCTGACTCCAAGGCCAGTGCTCTAACCACTTTGCCACCTAGTCACCCCCGCCATTTCCTTCTCCAACTCATTTTATAGCTGAGAAAATTGGTTAAACAGGGTTAAATGACTTTTCAGGTTCATATAGCTAGTAAATGTCTGAGGCTGAATTTGAACTCAGATCTTCCTGACTATAGGCCCAATGATCTGTCTATTGTACTACCTAGCTACCACCCCTTAGGCTCCTTGACTTCCTTAAGTTCTCAGCTCATATTTTACTTTCTCCAAGAAGTTTTTTCTATTGTTCTTTATTTTTAGTGTCTTGTCTCTGAGACTGCTCTCAATTTATCCTGTATGTATGTGTGTGTGTATATATATATATATACATATATATATGTATATATATATATAAATATACATACATATCTATATATCTTCTTTGTATATAGTTGTTTGTTTGTTTTCTCAGCCATTAGACTGTGAGCTTCTGGAGATCAGAGATTGTTTTTTGCTTTTCTTTATATTTTCAGAGCTTAGCACAATGCCTGACACATAATAGGTGGTTAATAAATATTAATTGACTAAATAATCCCAATAAATTTTCTTTGTGATGTCCTCATTCTACTTCCACTGAATAGGTTGCTCAGTTGGACTTCCTAGGTCTATTTTGCCCCCATGGTTCAACTTGACTCTGGGTCTGCATGCCTTACTGTGCCAGTTGTTCTGTTGAGAATACTATTCTGATGACAGCAGAGAGTAGAGAGAAATCCTAATCCCCATACTACTATGTCCTGGTAGACATTCAGGGAAAAGACAAGGAGAGAATTCCTTTAAAGAGCTGGCATGCTTCGAATCCATAGTTTGATGATTTTATGCTATTTTATTGCATCAATCTTGATGCTTCTTTTGAGTGATAGTTCTTAGGGGAAAAGAAGTCAGGAATCCACATAGAAAGCAATTGTATACTTGTACAGTGGTCCATGGGAGAGTTTGAATTTAAGAAATGAGCTGGTGTAGGGGAAGAGCTTGGTGTTCTTCTCATAGTGGTCCTTTTTTTCCATTTATCTTTAGCCCCTTAGAAATGTAGAATCCTGTCACACCCCTCCAATTGTTGGGCTCTGATAGATTATCAGTTGCCTTTCCTGGACAGGACCCCAAACCTCCATGCTTCTTTCTGGCTGTGGCTTCCCCACATTGTCTTCTCTTTTAAATGTTATTTTTACCCATTAGAATATAAACTTCCTTCCTTCCTTCTTTCCTTCCTTCCTTCCTTCCTTCCTTCCTTCCTTCCTTCCTTCCTTCCTTCCTTCCTTCCTTCCTTCCTTCCCTCCTTCCTTCTTTCCTTCCTTCCATTCTATCATCTATCCTATTTGTCTATTATCTGTCTGTCAACTATCATCTGATTTTTGAGTTGATCATTTAACCTAACTTGAAACTTAGTTTTCCCATTTTAAAATGGGGACAATATTTATTTTACTTTGCAGTGACAAATGAGCTAAAGCATGTGAAGTATTTCTAAAAGTACAAAGCCACATATAAAGCCAAGGCCTTGAAATACTAAAAGCAGTATATAATTGGGTAGAAATAGTCAGAGGACTTAAGATCTGGAAGGGACTTAAATAGTCTTTACTGTCCTAACTCTCAGTTTATTATCCTCTGATCCTATCATTTGAGTAGCAGCAATCTGACAGTTGCCTAACCTCTTGGGGATTTTTCTGCCTGACCTTTGGGAAGGTTATCGTTTCCTTATTGACCCTTGAAGTGGTAATAGTTGTGAGAATTCCCATTCAGCTCCTTAGGTCTGATTACTCCAGTTCTGAGATGTTAGGACCAAAATATCATTAGCTTAAGAGGTAAACTACATGTAATGTTTCCTTAGTTCCCTCTGGGTTTCTAGAGAATGAAACAAGACCTGGCTGCCTATGATCCATTCCCTTGAATTGTTGGTGTCCCTGGAGCCTATCTTGTATACAGGGCCAGGATTTACTGGTTAGGGCTCTAAAGAAAGTAAGAAACAGCTAGGTGCCTACTATATTTCGACTGCTAAAATAGTCAGAGACACTGGGAGAGAAAGTTTAAAGCTAAACTTAAAAGAACAAAAAATTATCCCTGGGGGTTGCTGGTCCAGACAACGACAAATGGGCTCTGAAAGCAGCTCTGGGGCAAGGAGAATGATGTCTGGAGGCTTCTTAACGGAGTCAGCAATCAGAATCCTTGAGGTTGAGCTTAGGCACAGATGGTGGTGATATATTTGAGATCAATAGGGAAGGGAACAGCTCTGACATAAATCAGAGCTCTGATGCTGGAAAGAAGTAGAGGAAGGGGGAGGGAATGCACAGGTTGTGAGTAAAAGGTAGTCAAGGAAGGAACTCAGACTGAAATAAGAAGGGATTAGTTTATCACTAAGGGGAAAGAACTTCATTTCATATAATAACCATGCTGCCAAAAAAATCATGCTTAAATTGAATTTTTATATATGGAATCTTTTTTTTAACCCCTTTTATTTAAGTTTATCCTTTTCTTTATATATGATGACTCTTACCTCTCTAGAAAGCTTTCTTTGTAGTGCTACAAGGTTTCAGTGCCTGGGAGTTTATTAACTGGATGAAAACCATGTAGTTATATTGGGATTTTTCAGTCAATGCGATGATGCCCAACTCTATTGTGACCCCATTTGTTCTTTTTTTTTGACAGAGGAGTAGCTTGCCATTTTCTTCTTCAGCTCATTTTCACAGATGAGTAATTTGAGGTGTACAAGGTTGAGTGACTTTCCCAGAGTCACATAGCTAGTAAAGGTCTGAGGTTAGATTTGAACTCATGAAGTGAGTCTTCCTATTTTCAGACCCAGCACTCTATATTCTACATCACCTTAGTGATTGATGATTAGTCCTAGTACTGTTGTATCTGTCTATGCTTTTCTTGGAAAAGGAGAGAAAAGCAGTATGGTGAAGAATTGTAGATACACCATACTTCCTGTTCCCTACTATGATTTTTATGCACTGGAGTCCCACACTGTTGCAATTTACTTGAATCTTCAAATAGATTTGTGATCTCAAAGATTTGGGAGTTCTTTCCAAGGAAAAAGTTTGCACCAATCCTTCCTTGCCTGTCTATCCCATGAGGTTTTTATCCATGTTCTTCCAAAAGTTTGCCATAGGAGATCCACCTAATACACTGAAGGCCTCCCTTGTTTTCTCCCAACATACCCAGCAGAGCACTCTGGCTGTCCAAATAATTTCCTGATGACATTCTTGACTTTTGTTTTCCTATGGTGTTCCCTCTTGGCTACACTTTTCAGGCTCACTCTTACCATTAGTTTTCCCATTATCATGTAATGCTTACTTTTAATTCTTCAGAGGTAGCAGAATTCTAGGCCTCTATCTCATATAGAAACATTTACCAAAAGTTTTTCCAGATTCTTTTACAATGGGAAATTTGAGGTCAGTATAAGTGCTTTGCAATTTCCCCAAAGCAATCTGGCCCACTCTTCCTTTTTATCTCTGGGCTCATCTCACTGTTCATCTGTATTGCTTGTCATGGATACTCATATTATTGCACAAATTATACAAGGCAGCCATTCAGACGTATATGTTGAAATCTAGGTGATAGACATTCTTCATCCATCTTGTCTTTCCTGTGTGGATAGGTAGGCCAAAGTCCTTTAAAATACTACAGATCTCTTTTAGAAGGTTAAAATGTCTTATGACTTGATGCAATTATTTTGGGACAATTTAAGTGAATAAATATTTGGCAAGTGATCTTTGAAAAGACTTTATTCAAAGCTTCTCTTGAGATTTGAAAATAGTCCTAGAGAAGTCCTTTTTTTATGGTTTTTGCAAGGCAAATGGGGTTAAGTAGATTGCCCAAGGCCACACAACTAGGTAATTATTAAGTGTCTGAGACCGGATTTGAACCCAAGTACTCCTGACTCAAGGGCCGGTGCTTTATCCACTGTGCCACCTAGCCGCCCCTAAAGAAGTCCTTCTACCCTTCATTACTACTTAGAAAACTGAACTGGAATTTTGCCAAATCCAGAGGGCATTATTTAGGGAGCCCTGCCCTGGTAGGGATAGGTATTGGGAAGGAAAAATCCAAGAGCTATATACTGGAATCTAGAATTCTCAAATTCACCTCTCCCTGCCTGGTCTCCCCCTCCTAAATTGTGGACCAATGTTTTCTCTCTCTTTTTATGAAGATTCTAAAGTTATGGGTTTGTTGAATTATTTTTTGTTTAAAAAAGGATAATTATTAGAATAAAAATTCTATAGTCACTGACAAAAACCTTTTGAATTATACTGCAAGCTATCCAGAGTATCTAAAAAGAAAGATTAATGAGAGATGAACTACTAAGGACATATTTTAGCTTTTAAATATAGTTATATAATGGGGTTCCCTTAATTATACTGATGTGTATTCCATAATATCTAGTAGGTGTTAGGTAAATACATATTTTTTAATTGAATTAAGCTGAAGTTTTTGACAGATGGAATTAAAGCTAGTATTATCAGTTATGTTATGTTTATACATTTATTAATATATGTTGTTCATTTGTTTCAGTCATGTTTAACTCTTCATGACCCCATTTGGAGTTATCTTCGCAAAGATATTGGTATGGTTTTCCATTTCCTTCTTCAACTTATTTGAAATATGAGGAAACAAGTAAATAAGGTTAGATGACTTCCCCAGGGTCACACAATTATTAAGTGTCTGAGTCCAGATTTAAGCTCATGAAGATGAGTCTTTCTGACTCCAGGCCCCTGTATCACCTAGTTACTTCTTATTAATATATAGTTGCTTATTAATACTAAAATGTGGATTTTATTAATATATGTTCTGGAGGATACTTGACTTTTAAAATTTAAACATATCTAATTATGTAATAATGAGATTCTATGTGCTTAGAATTTCCTATGACCCTTTATTTTGGGGTCTTTTTTTTTTAGTTTTTTTTTGCAAGGCAAACAGGGTTAAGTGGCTTGCCCAAGGCCACACAACTAGGTATTTATTAAGTGTCTGAGACCGGATTTGAACCCAGGTACTCCTGATTCCAAGGCTGGTGCTTTATCCACTACACCACCTAGCAGCCCCTATTTTGGGGTCTTAAATTTTTTCTTCCTGTACAATGTATATTTTTTTGCAATTCTAAGAATAGTTGTATTTGTGGTTAATACACTCTGTGTCACCTCTGCTAGCACCATCACTTCTACCTCCTCTCCAATAGTAAACTGTACTCTGTGAGTCCCTTGATTCTGATAGTTCAGTTTACCTCATACTTCAGTTTCCCTGGATATCTGAATCACTTTCTTTACTCTATATTACACCTTATTGATGTATACAGAAATTCTGGGAATGGTTGGAATGGGTAGCCTTATTTTTTTCTGAAATTATGAGAGATATAAAGAATAACAGTCCTTAATCATCACTGTGGGGTTTTCTTCCTTCAGAATGGAAACTCCTTGATCACAGAGATTATCTTGCTTACATGTATTTTTATTCTCAATGACTGACACAATGTCTGTCCCCATATGGTAAATACTTAATATATCTTTTTCTCATATATATATATATATATATGTGTATGTGTATATATATATATATATATATATATATATACACATATATATGTGTCTATCTACATATGAATCTATGTATCTATCTACCATTATTCTCTATTTAACATCACTCTTACCTATCTAACCTATCATCATCACTTATCTATCATCTTCATTACAGCTTTTCTCTCTATTTTTCTCTGTGTCCCCTTTGCTCCCACACAGTCCCCCTCCATTAGACTACCAAAGTGAGCTCTTCCAAGTGTGGAATATGCTAGCTCAAGTTTTCACTTTTTTTTTTGAAGAGAAGGAACTGAACCCTTCAGAGGATTTCAGAATGATGAACTTAAGTGTTATAGTGGAGGCTTTGGTGTGACAAGGATAAGTAAACAAGGGCTAGTAACAGAAGCTAATGAGGTAGGTGACTGGATCTAGAATCAGTAGGGCAGACATTAGGAGCAAATCAAAAGTTTAGAAGTCAAGAAGTCAGACAGCAATAGGAAGGAGTAAATTGATCTTGAGATTTGCAGCAGGCCAGGTCTAGAATCCAGGAAGTTCAGATAAATCAGATAAAGTGCCATAGCTAAAATTACACCTACACCAGTGATTAAAAGCACATTCTTATTCTCTGGCTTCCTTTCTACTTCTTGCTTGGAATGAGCAGTCTTAGATTATGAGGAAAGTAATTGTAACTTGGAGAACTGTGGTTTTACTGGGACATAAAACATTAGCCCTCAGAGAGGTTGGAATAGGGAGATCTGACTTATGGGATGAGAGAGGAAGAGCCCTTATTTCCCTTTGGTGTCAATGTTTTGGCAGATTGATTAATTGAATGACTGTCTAGTCCTGATCTCATGAACCTAATTCTATATAGTCCATTTTGTTGGTAGATTAATTTTTTGGTACTCTTTAGGGATTATTGATTTTCTCCCTCTTGACATTCTTCTTCCTGTGCATCACTTAAAATATATATATATATATATATATTATATGTATGAAAATCTAAGGGCAGTTAGATGTCACAGTGGATAGAGTACTGGGGCTTGGAATCAGGAAGACTCATAATACATAATACATAATACATAATACAAAATACATAATACATAAATTCAAATCTATCCTTAGACATTTGCTAGCTGTGTGACTCTGGGCAAGTCACTTAACCCTATTTGCCCCAGGTTCCTCATCTGTGAAATGATCTGGAAATAGCAAAGCATTCAATTATCTTTGCCAAGGAAGTCCCAAATTGGATCACAAAGAATTAGATATGACTCAGCAATGACTAAAATGACTTCTTTTTTGTGATACTCTCACTGTCATATACTTAATAGTGAGCCATGGCTGTTATAAGGATACAACTGATAGTCTGTATTAACTGACTGGTGAGCCAGTTGACTTTCATTCACATTAAAGTCCCTCTGTAGTTTCCATAAGAAGAAGGAGGTACAGGAACCAATCAGTTACATGTCTATATTTTTATTTTCATTTTTCTTGAGCCAACCAATTCACTTCTCTGTCTCAAGTCAGTCACTTGTAGGACAGAAAAAGGAGAATGGTGAGTGAATTGACTGACACTTAGACCATGTCATATGCTGATAAGTTTTCATGGAGACTGTAGCACTCATTCCATTGGGCACTATTCATCTTAAGTGGAAAGAATCCTTTTCCAAATGTTGAAAAGTATGACTTTATGATGCTTTGCTTTCTACATAAAGGCACAACTCAGAGATATTGCCTTCTCAGGATCTATCCCATAGATTGGTATTATTATTATTAGGTGGAAGTTGTTTTGACTAATTTCTTCTGGTACAATCAGAGATGAGTTCCCATGGACTGAAATCTAAAGTGAATTGACTTTGTATTGACCTCCATAGGCTGATGTATTATCTTCTTTCTGAAAGGAAACAGTGAAGATAGAGAACCAACCTCAGATTGAGGATGACCTCTGTTTAAATCCTGCCTCTGTCATATACTGTATGGCCTGGCCAAATTATTAAACTTTTCAGTGCTCTAGGCAAATAAGACAAGAAGTTGCTGACCTGAATTGGGAGTGAGGTCCTCAATCAGGAGTTCCTAATGAAAACAAAAATATTTTACTCATCCTAATCTTCTTACTACCTTACTACCTACAAAAGTACTTGCAAAATACTTCTTAATCAATGTTTTATATATATATATATGTATATATAAAATATACTTTATATTTGTGTTCATACATATGAATATACACACATATGTAGAGAGAGAGAATCTGAGGAGCAGAGAGAAAAAAGGACAGAAGAGCGAGAGAGGAGAAAAGGAGAGATAGACAGAGGGAGGGAGGAAGGGAGAACATTCAATTCTTTGGAATTAGTTTTCTGGGTAGTGTATATAGGAATAATAAATACATTTGAGGTAAATGCTTTTTCTTACCTACCATGACAATAATACCTTTTGGTTCCTTGTGATTGAAGTCAGCATGGTTTCCTAAGCCCAATTCCTGGCTGTTCATTATATCCTTAAATATGCTATGAAGTTGGTAGAGATTCCCTCAGTAGCTTCTGTCTCAGGGTGATGACAAAGGTCCACTATCCTGGGGACTCCTGCTTTATCTTTGTCCCTTTGATTGATTTGTGCTAGCTGTGTTGGGCATTGTGAAATCATGTAGAGATCATGAAAGAGATCTTCTGGTTGGTAGTTGCTGGTTAATTTTGCTTTGAAATGATCACCTACTTTGTGTTCCTCACCTGGCTACCCTGTGGTAGTTTTCTATATCACAAAAAAAGAAACAAACAAAAACAGACAGATACTATTTAAAAAAAAACCTAGCAACTGAATCTGAGAAAGTGTGTTTCTATAATTTATTATTTATAATGTATTTCGTCCTTCATTTTTGAAGAAGACCACGGCATCAGGGAGGTGATACCATGAGAGGGTGCTGTGCTAAGTTACCAGTCTCACTTTTTTCCTCCAGAGTCATCTGGGTACAGTTGGCCAGATATGGATCAGGGTGGATGGAGATGGCCCTGGATCTGAGGCAATCAGGGTCAAGTGACTTGCCCAAGATCACACAGAGTCAAGTGTCTGAGACTGGATTCAAATTCCCATCCTCCTGAATCCAAGGCCAGTGCTGAAGGACATATAAGTGTCCAGACTTCAGTTCAATTGAGATGTCAAACAGAGCCCAATTTTCTAAAGGCAATAGCATCTAAGGGTGAAAACAAACCAGTAGGTTAGGAAAGGAAAAGATACTTCTCCTGTAATGGCAGGCAGGGGAAGTTGAACTTGAAGCAACTGACCTTTCCTGGATCAACCAGGGAGATCCTGATTTCCTTCACTAACCTCTTTTACAGTTATTATCATCTAATTTTGATCAGGTGTCATTTGTTCTTTTATCTCTTTTGTCTTTTATCTCTTTGAAATGAATTTGAATTTCCTTTGTGCTTTTGGTGAGAGAGAGAGAGAGAGAGAGAGAGAGAGAGAGAGAGAGAGAGAGAGAGAGAGACTCACAGAGACATAGAGAGACACACACAGAGAGATTGGTATTCATGGGCAGTCCAGATGAAAAAGAATAGCTAATTCCCTGTTCATGCCAGTATAATTGGAAATTGTTCTTCCTGTCTGTCTGTCCATTTGTCTTTCAGCAGAAGCAAAGACCATAATTTGAGTATATTTTCTTTTTCTTTCCCCAGTTTTGGATAGGATTCTTTTCTAAAATGGCAGTAACAGAGGCAGAGGAAGTTGCTGAGATTCCATGTGGAGAAATGGGCAAAAAGTTATTTATTTTATTTTTAAGCTTTTCCATAGTAGAATAATAAAAAAGATTACACATGAAATTGCAAATGTATTATATGCAAACTTCTATTCTTTTGAAATATATAATAAATATACTCTCCCCTCCCCAGATGATTATCATTTGAGACAGATATATGTAAAATCATTCTATACGTGATTCTATTTACTAATTCTTTCTCTGGATGCAGATAACATCTTCATTCATATGTTCTTAGTAGTTAATTCAGGTATTTATAATAGTTAAAATTACTTTGTCTCTCAAAGCTATTTTAAAAACATTATTGCTATTACTGTATACAATGTTCTCTTGGGTTTGCTCTCATTTTTCTCTTCCTTATTTCATACAAATCTATCCATTGTTTTTAAGACTTTTGCAAGGCAATGGGGTTAAATGGCTTGCTCAAGGCCACACAGATAGGTAATTATTAAGTGTCCAAGGCCGGAATTGAACTCAGGTCCTCCTGACTCCAGGGCTGGTGCTCTATCCACTGCACCACCTAGCTGCCCCTATCCATTCTTTTTTAAATAAATAAGCTCGTCATTTCTTATATCACAGTGGTATTTTATCACAATTATATACCACAACTTGTTCAGTCATTTCCCAATTGATGGGCATCCCTATAATTTCTAGTTCTTTGCCATGCCAAAAAGAGCTTATTTCCCATTCTTGTGGGTTCTTCCTAATATTATAGCTAAAAATCAATTTAATCAACCAGACTAATATGTTTTTAGAAAGGGGTAGAACAGTGAGTATAAAATATTGTCCTGGAAACTATAAAACATTCTCCCACAAATATATGTAAAGTCCAGGTAAAAGTGCGCTGCTTAGAGAACATATACGGTGATGGCAAAATTCTTTAGTTCATTTTTTGAGGGTAGTGGTGGTAGTGGTGGTGTATATACATTTGTGGTAAATGCTTCATCTTATCCACTTTGGTTCCTTGTGATTGAAATCAGTATAGCTTCCTCAGTCCAAGTCCTGACTGTTCATTATATCCTTAAATATGCTGTGAGGTTAGTAGAGATTTCCTCATTATATACCTTTAGTCACTGTCAGAAGTTTCAGTCTCAGGGTCATAATAAAGGATCATCATCCTGGGAATTCTTGCTTCATCTCTATCCCTTTGATTGATCTATATTGGACAGTAGTTGCTGGTTAATTTTCCTTTGAAATTATCACCAACCTTGTGTTCCTCACCTGGCTACCCTGTGGTAGTTATCTCACAAGGAAAACAACACAAACAAAAATAGAGGAATACTATTAAAAAACTGGCAACAGAATCTGAGAAAATGTGATTCTATAATTTATTATATATAATATCCACTGGACTTGGTGGTAGTTCTTGGTGGTTTCTTCCCTTTGTGGGGGTGCTTGAGGAGTTCTTAGACATGATTTATTTTCTTTGTGAACTTATGGTGCTGTGATTCTATTTCTGTTCTGGCTTTGTCTCCCAAAGCAGACACTGCCACCACTGATGGAAAGATTGTCTTGTTCTTAGAATGTTGAAAACTTCTTCTGGCTAAAGGCAGTGGTAATCTAGGCCAAGGCTAGAACTTCTCCCACAAGTGGTTCCTTCTTAGGGTTTTACTGAAATGCCATACCCCAATATTTCCTGGATGACTCTAGTTCTAAACTAGATGATCCCTAGGACATGACTAGATTTTCCTGTTCTAAAGAAATCCATGATTGATTGATTAGTCTCATCTTTCTAGGTGTCAAAGATTACACACACACGCACACACATTCATGCACACACACACACACACACACACACACACACACACACGCAAATTTGTTGTTCAGTTATATCTGATTCTGACTTTGATAGTATGGGGCTTTCTTGGCAAAGGTATTAAATTTCCCTGAAAGTAAGAGCTAGCATGATTTTTTTTTAGTATGCTCATAATATTAACCCTACCCTTAAAATAAGCCCCAGTTAAAGATCGCCAGTCAAACAGTCTCATTTAGTACATCTACTGTAATACACAATGGAAATATTGAATGATCAAATAATAATATTAATATAGAATTAATAAATGATATAATATAATAAATAAAAATATTGACATTAATACTTGAATGATAATATAAATTATAATTAAATACTTGTAAATTCTCAATTGATAACCTTTGGTAGAGATAAATGCCTCTGTAAACAGATGAACTTGAAACTTATTGCCAGATGGACAATTGGACAATACAAATAATGTGCCCACTTGATAATGTCTGGATGGAAAGAAAGTCCCACTTCCAATCATCCCTAAGGGCAAGAAAGATAAGCTTGAATGTATTTTAGTCATTTTTGTTCTTGAAACTGGAAAAGCCTGGTGCACCCAAGCAGTTATATAGAAGTAGGTCAATGTAATGTTGCCACTTGTTTTTCAAGGTGGCCAAAGAGGTCTGTTAGTCTGGGAATTCAGCCAGCATTCACTATGTTAAAGACATGAAGAGTTTCCCTGTAGATAGAATAGATCAAATAATGATTTCTGCAGAAATGACTTCCTATCTCCAGACATCCCTTGAAAACAATCCCTAATGAATCTTTAGGAGCAAAAATTAATATAATACCTGATCTTATTTTGGGGGGAAATATGGCACTACCCTTTCCTTTTCATGTGTGTGTATGTGTGTTTTAGTGATTGATTTACTCAATCTACATACCAACCTTATATTATATTTGCTTTTGTTGTAATATATTGTTTACCCTTGAATGCAAAATAATTTTTTTTTTAGAAAAATGGGTTTCTCTTGACATATTCTCCATAATGTCCCCATTTTCCTGCCAAGTCCCCTGTGGGATCGTTAAAAATAGGAGGTTGGGCAGGAGCTGAGAGGTGGGCCAGCATCTAAGCATGGACTCCCTCCATGCCCATTCTTGGCCCAGTCACAGCCCCTGGGATCTACTCTGTCCATGTTCTTCCTCAGAGGTCAGGCTAGTCCAGACCAGGCCAAGGAACATCCCAGGACCAAGACCAGGTCTCAGGGATTCTAAGGGGCCAAGGTGGTACCCAGCAGAAGCTGGAGATATTCTAGGGAGCAGTCCAGGGCTAGAGATATTTGAGGGGCTTCCCTCAGGATCATTGCCCTCCATGTTCATGAGTAAGACAGCCTCTAGGCCCCCTTGCAGGCTCAAAGTTCAGTTGTACCAAGGTATGCCCTTTGACTGGTGTTGGAGGTGTAGGGTCTGAGTCTGAGGCTGAACTCCTAGGCCCAGAGGCTGGGGCCCCACCATTGGTCTGGGAGCAGACACTGTTGCTGACTCCTCCTGGAGCCCCAGGCTTGCCTGGAGGTTGGTCAGCATGCACCTTGTAGCAGAGCAGCTATAGGAAACTGAAGCCCAGCACGGAAGCCACAATAAGGCCCCCAGAGCTATGATCAGGGTGCCCCCGAGGACAGAAGCTGCTGAGTGGGGCTAGCGGCATGGCCGCAGTTCAGGTTCTGTAGAAAAGTGGGCACAGCCCACGGCCCATGTGGCTGTCAGCCAGGTGGCCCCGTCCTCCAACACTGCCAGCACACATAGGTCATAGGTGTGCCCTGATACCAGGTCAGGCAGGTAGAAGGAGTGGCTTCCTGCCGGGATCATCCTGTAGATGAGGATGTCATTGGCAGAACTGTTGTACTGGATCTGGTACATGTGGAGGCCAGGGACGGGCCTGTGGTCAGGCCATCGGATGAGGGCAGTTGTGTCGCTTTGCTCAGCTACCTGGACACTGCTGCCTTGCTGTCACCACTGTGTTCAGGAGCCTGGGGGAGCCCAGCCTGGGGATCCATGGGAGCCAAGGAGGAGGAGGCAGATGAAGAGGAGGGGGTGAGAGGGACCCCACCTTCACCATCCTCTCCTTCACCATGGGGCTCACAGCTGGTACTGTTGGCCAACTGGGGTTGGGGTGGCCCCACAGTGAGCTCCACAGAAGCAGTGGCTTCCCCGACAGCATTGGCTGTGATGCAGGTAAAGACACAACCATCACCAGGTGTGGCTTCCAGAAGCTCCAATGTTCCATAGGGAAAGGCCCGAGTACGACTGGAGTTCCCCAGAAGTCGGCCTTGGGGAGAGACCCAGTGTATCCGAGGCTCAGGGTCCGCAGCAGCCCGGCAGAGCAGTGAGGCCGTGGGGCCCTCAGGCACGGCTACAGGTGGTGTTCGGTGGGTGACTACCGGAGGCTCACACACAAACTCCTCCTCCCAAACAGCCCAGAAGGAGCGGCCTCCCAGGGCTGGGGGAGAGGTGCAGGGCTCCAGGTCATCCTCCCAGGCCAGCCGCCTCAGCCACACCAGCTTGCAGTTGCAGTGGAGTGGGTTCCCCCGAAGGCTAGTACCAGGGCAGACGCTGGTGCCCCTGGTCTAGGCCTGGACAGCACGGGAAGGCGGGAAAAAAGTGGGTCTGGAGGGATGGTGGTGAGTTGGTTCGCCGTCATGTCCAGCCTGGCCAGCTTGTGCAAGCCGGCAAAGACCCCTGCGGGGGCGGCCGCCAGCAGGTTATGGTCCAGGCTCAGGGTGTTGATGTTGCCCAGCCAGCCCACCGCGTCCCAGGGCAGGGCCCCCAGGTTATTGTAGCTGAGGTCTAGATCCCCCAGGGTCTCAGCACAGTCTGCCAGGGCTCCCGCTGCCAGGACACCCAGTTGATTGGTGGCCAGGATGAGGTGGCGGAGGCTGACCAGCCCCTGGAGCTGAGGACAGCCGGTTGCTATCCAGATGCAAGGCGCGATGCGGGTTGAGGCTGAGGTGCAGCAGGCCCGTCATGTTGGCGAGGTCACTGCATCTGACCGAGGTGAGGAAGTTGTCAGGGAGGTGAAGCTCGGAGGCCCTTCGGTCCAACGCCGGAGGTACGAAGAGCAGGCCGGCCCCTGGGCACAGCACGCTCCAGGGTGGTGAAGAGGTCTGGCATTGGCAGCGCTGGGGACAGGGTCCCGAAGCCGAGCTGTCGGGCACCGAAGCCGGTCCAACCGCACTGGCAGCCCCCAGCCAGGGCGGGGGGCGCTGAGAGCCAGCAGGCACAGGAGCGGCAAGCCCAGCATCCTCACTCCACAGATACAGAGCCTTGGAGCCTCCTGGGGCGGGGTCATAGGTCTCAGTCACCCCCGTGCCCGGTGTCACTGGTGGGGGGCGACCAGGCCCGGCCCCTCAGGGCCCAGGCCCACGAGGCCCTGGGCTGGATCAGGCCGGGGCTCGGGCCCCGCCAATCCCCAGCTGTGGCTCAGTCTCCAACTCCTGGGCGCCGGCACATGTGTGGGGGGTGGGGAGACGTGGGGCAGGGCGGGGCCTGGCGGGCGGGAGGCCAGGGCCGGCTGTGGGGGCCATGAGGGGCACCGGACTGCGAGTGGGCAAGTGGGGGGTGGTGCCGTGCGGGCAGCTGCTATTTTTATTTTTTGTATGCTCACATCTATTGTATGTGTCTTGTAGTGTTTAGTAAATGTTTGAATTGAATGTATTGAATAATTATAAATTCATCATGTGCAGGGCATTGTCCTGTCCTAAAAGTCAATTAATGCTGATTGACAAATATTTATTTTTTTGTGAGGGATTTGGTCCCCTCATGGTTGATTTAGACTCATAAAACAAAGTTTAGAAAACAATGGTAATAAAATGCTAATATTAATAAGGTATTAATGATATGCAATTAGATCATATTTTTTTCTGATGAATTAAAGAAAGTTTGACCTTTGGATAAGCAGAAAACAGGGCACATCTCTGAGAAACATTAATAAGCTTTGTTGCTAGTTTTGTAAATAGTCTAAGCTGGGAACCATAAGTGGAAGAAGAGCCTAACCCTTGAGAAGGATTCATTCAGGTATGAAAGGAGATGATGTACTATCTCTCTTACTCTGTGCCTCCCTCTCCTACTCAGTTTGTGTTGCTTTGAAGGGAAACTACTTGACCAGTAGGAGACATGGCATTTAATAAGAAGCAAACAAACATTTAAATTAACAAACAATATTGGCAGCCACTTAAGGATGAATGAAAATTTAAGGAGCCAGTACAGAGTAGACAGTAGACTCTGAGAGGCAAAATGAACCAAATACTTAGCAGAGATATCTGATTGAGGGCTATATTAAGAGATAAAGGATCCTAGTATTATAGTTGTGAGTCATCTTGGCTGTATGCATTCTGTAAGGAATGAAATGCCTCATTCCTATTGTATTACATCATCTCTTTGAATGGTCATTCACTATTCAATGCTAATGACTGACTTTACCTCTTTTTATTTTGTCTATTGGCTAGTTGTTAATAGGAAGCACACTGGTAGGAGTTTGTAAGCCTATGGTTTTATAAGAGAGTACCTACACGGGTACTCCTTAATCCTGAGAGTAGTCAGTCTTTTGGGGACTCAACCTGTAAACCTGAGAATAGCTCACCTGGAGTGAGTGCAACATAAGGCTGTTATGTTAGAATTGAGCTGGTAAGTATAATTATGCTGGTTGCATTGGAACTTGCCATGGCAAAAGTATTTTTCTATGATCAAGCTGGGTTCTGGTGACCTCAAAATTCTTTCCTCATGCTAATTATGATTCAGAGTAGTCTTACCACTAGTGCTTCTAAAATTCTTTCTTTGGAGAATGGGCAACTATGGGCCCCCCCCTTTCTAAAATTCGCTTTCTTTGCTGAAACTACCCTTTTAAGCAGTCAATTCAGTAATTTGGATCAGTCTTAGAGTCAAGAACACAAATGCCATAACCCAAAGTGGAGGCAACAATAAGAAATTGAGAATAGGTTATCAGGGAACTCAGAAAACAGATAAGGCAGAATAGACATTGAACAGGTAATAAAAGTCAGATTGCAAGATGAAGGTGACAAATATGGGGGTCATATTTCAAGGTTAGGTATACAGAACATTAGACTGTGGGGTTTCTAACCACCTATCCTAGGCAGTGACATTTTGATCATGAATCTGGGTGGGTGAGAGTAGAAACCCCTGAGTTTCCTCTAGTTGTTGAATCTTCACACAGAAAACTCTTGGGTTGTCAGAACTCATGAGATTTTTTTCTTTAGTGAGATAGGCATTAAATGGGAGATATAACAATATAAATCATAAAGGAATTTTTAGCTTAGAGTGGAACATCCTAAGAGAGTATATGTTAAACTACCAAGTACATGAACAATCTAGAGAATTGTTAGCTCAACAATATATAAATCTATCATTAATGACTCCTATATTATAAAAAGATTGCTAAGTGGTAATTCTAAACATAGAAATCACAGTTATTTCCATAAATAGAATTACAATGAATATAACAAATACTTGTCCTAAACTCAATAGAGCTTGTCCAAACAGAAGAGCAATGCATATGTGTGTATATGTGTGTGTGTGTGTGTGTGTGTGTGTGTGTGTGTGTGTTTAGAGAAGACAGAAAGAGGGAAGGAATAAAAGAAAGAGGAGAAGCATTTAGGGAGACAGAAAGGGATGAGGGAGAGACAGAGAGAGAGAGAGAAAGAAGTAAAGAGAATAACAGACACTGGAGAGAGAGGCAGATAGAAACAGACACAGAAAGAGACAAAGGCAGAGAGAGACAGAAATCCAGAAAGGCATAG
The DNA here is from genome assembly GCF_037893015.1 of Macrotis lagotis. Taxonomy (NCBI): domain Eukaryota; kingdom Metazoa; phylum Chordata; class Mammalia; order Peramelemorphia; family Peramelidae; genus Macrotis; species Macrotis lagotis. The sequence continues at coordinate 119,318,780 of NC_133666.1, forward strand.
GCAGTAACAGAACTACAAAGAAAGATAAAAAGAGAAACTGAGACAGAGATAAAGAGACAAAGACTGAGAGAGACATAGAGACAAAAGGTGTTGGGAACCATTGTGTATAGGAATACTGTAAATTATCTTCACCTTCACCTGATTTAAATATCAGAGCCTTGTTCTACTAAGTGCCACAGGAGTGGGAGTGGATTAGAGACTGGAAAGGTATTTAGACACTTGTTTTGGTGAATAAATGAAGAACTTGGAGATCTTGATGGAGTACTTGTCTCCTGCCCCTCCAGTGCTGGTCTGGGGAAGACTGAAAGAGTCCAGAAGTGGGACTCTACATATAGCAGCCAACAGGGACTAAACATATGACATAAAGGCATGTTATTTGAGTAAAAGTCTGGAAGAAGGACATATCAGATACAAGAGAACCAAGTGACATCCCAGAGCAGAGGGCTCTGGAGAAAGTAACAAGTTGATTTTTGACTTAGGGGGCAGATTTTAAACAAAGAGGAGCCAGTGAAGGTGAGAAAACAATTAAGTATTTAACATGGTGGAGTGAGTGAGGCAGTACCCCAGGAGATGAAGCTTCTTGCTCAGTAGGAGTCTGTACCAGCACCATAAACAGGATGCAGAGGACTTGCTTGCTTTGTTTTTTTGGCTGTAGCTGCCTGCCTGACCCTGTTGTGTGCTCTGGACACAACAGCTGCAGAAACCTCTCTTTGCTGGCACAGACCCTGACACCTATGAGGAACACAGCAAGTTTCACTTCTCAGCCTATAGCAGGGCCAACCCAGCCTTTGTTTGGGCAGCAGAGAGCTGTGAATTGTGTGCTTCCTGTGTTGAGAGTGAAAGTGTCACATGCTGTAGGACAGTTTGTTAGGGTGATGGCTACTGTTCACAAGGTGCACAACTCTAAGTTGTACTGGTGTTAACCCCTTAGGGGATTTCAAATGCTCTCTCTTATTCTTTGCCATTCCCACCCTCTGCAGGGGGGGGGGAGAAGGGAAGTCTTCCTTTTTGGAACTTCAAAACTCAAGCTTATGTCTCAAATGGAATGCAGGCTTTCCTAAAAGGACAAGACTCCTCCAAAAACTTATTTTAGAAATCAAGGGACCCTTCCTGGAGTGGGGGGGGTTGGGTAATGACTATGTTTTTCAACAGGTTATTGATTGGGAAGTTTCATGGTTAATTAATTAAGTAAAAAGGGGAAGAAGATTTTTTTCTGGGACTGGGAAATTTGGATGTTGTCTTAAGTGTGTGCCAATGACTTATATTTCTGTTGACCAGTCTTAATTGGTGTGTCATGTCTATGTATGTATTTAATCATCAATAGGATGTTTTTACATCTCTCTACTGGCCTGGAGAGGTGAGGAAATGTTTTTATATTTTGAGATTTTGTTGCCGGTTGGGGTATCCAACAATCTTGTTTTGATAAGTTTGAAATACAAAAGAATTGTTTTCTGTGTTGAGAGTGTTAGTGTCTAAACTCTGAAATGGTTAGGTAAAATTAAATGTTACTCCTTTTAGATTGAATTTTGAATTTGATTGCTTTGAAAGGTTTTTTTGTTGTCAAAAGAAAAAACTTTGTAATCTGTAAATTGGGAATAAACGTTACTTCAAGGAATTTGGGAATATTAGTTTTGTTAAATTGACTTGTGTGTATGCTATTTTTGAACTTTTGTTTACAATTTATGTGGCATTCATCAGGTAATAATTTTATTTCAAAAACAAGAAGGGGATATTTTGGGAACCATTGTGTAAGGGAATACTGTAAATTATCTTCACCTGGTGTCTTTGAACATCAGAGCCTTGTTCTACTAAGTGCCATGGGAGTGGATTAGAGACTGGAAAAGTATTTAGGCACTGTTTTGGTGAATAAATAGAGCACTTGGAGATCTTCATGGAATACTTGTCTCCTTTGTAATCCTTGTCTCCCACCCCACAAATTCTGGCCTGGGGAAGATTGAAAGAGTCCAGGAAAAGGGACTTAACAAGAAGGAGACAAACTATAAAGTCAGACCTTTGTTTCTTTTCTTTTGACTGTCAAATTAATTATATTTTAATATAGTTAAATTTCCAACTTACAAGTAAAACTTTTGAGGATTTTTTTATATTTGAACTTATTTTTTTATTCTCATTTTGTACAAATGTTTTTTTTTACATTAATAAAATATTCTTGTTTACAAGTAAACAAAATACCCCTCCTCCCCCATGAATATAGATAGACTTGCTTGGGTGAAAAAAATAAAGGGGAGAGAAAAAAATTAAAATTAAAAATAAAAGTAATAGTAATAATTGTAGGTATGGCCAGGTGGCGCAATGGATGAAGCACCAGCCCTGGAGCCATGAGCACCTGAGCCCACATCCAGCCCGGTAGACCAAACAATCACCCAGCTGTGTGACATGCAAGCCACCCGATCCCCACTACCTTGCAAAAACCAAAAAGAAGGAAAAAAAAGACCCAAAATAAAATAGAATATTAATAATAGTAGGGGTGGCTGGGTGGCAGACAGAGCATTGGCCCTTGAGCCAGGGGCACCTGGGTCCAAATCCGGCCCCAGACACCCAAAGACCACCCTGCTATGTGGCCCCAGGCAGGCCATCCAGCCCCACTTGCCCTGCACCCTCCCCCAAATAATAATAACAAAAAATGTGCTTGAGTCTTTGTTCCAGCACCAACAACTCTGTCATGGGTGGATCTCATTCTTTATGATAAGTCCATCACAAAAGTTACTTCCATATTTTTCCAATGTTGCCGTTGCTGATCGCAACTCCCTCCTTTCTTATTTCTCCACTACCATGTACAATATTTTTTCTCTCCTTTCACTCTGATTCTGCTGCAGGGTTGTTGACTGGCTCAGCAGACAGATCCCTGGTCCTGGGGCCAAGAAGCCCTGAGCCCCCATACCACCCCTTAGGCCCAGAATCCACCTGGCCCTATGGTCCTGGACAGGCCTTCCAATCCCAGCCCCTTGCAAGAAGTAAGAAAGAAAATGTGTTATATCTGACCACTCTCCCCCCATGGTCTATCCTCTCCTCCATTATTCACATCCCCACCCCTTCCCCCTGCTCCCCCCCTCCTTCTTACTCCAGATGCCTACACCCCATTGAGTATATATGCTGTTTCCTCTCCCAGCCATCTTTGATGAGAGCAAAGTTTCCCTCACTCCCCCTTGCCTCCCCCCTTCCATATCATTGTAAAAACAAATCTTATGTGAAATATCTTGGACTATTCCCCCTCTCCTTTTTCTTTCTCCCATTCCATTTCCCTTTTTTTCTATTGACTCCATTTTTACACCATATTTTATCTTCGAATTCAGCTTTCTCCTGTGCTTCAGCTATAAAAGCTCTCTCTACCTGCTCTATTAACTGAGAAGGTTCATATGAGTATTATCACTGTCATTTTTCTATGCAGGAATACATGCAGTTCATCCTCATTAAGTCCCTCATATTTCCCCCCTCTCTTCCAATCTCCATTCTTCACCTGAGTCCTGTATCTGAAGATCAAACCTTCTGTTCAGCTCTGGCCATTCCAAAAGGAACATTTGAAATTCCCCTGGTTCATTGAAAGTCCATCTTTTTCCCCTGGAAGAGGACATTCAGCCTTGCTGGGTAGTTGATTCTTGGTTGCATTCTAAGCTCTTTTGCCTTCCGGTATATTGTATTCCAAGCCCTACGAGCTTCCAATGTAGTTGCTGCTAAGTCCTGTGTGATCCTGACTGCAGCTCCACGATATTTGAACTGTGTCCTTCTGGATGCTTGTAATATTTTCTCTTTGACTTGGGAGTTCTGGAACTTGGCTATAATATTCCTAGGGGTTGTTTTTTTGGAATCCCTTTCTCGGGGGGATCGGTGGATTCTCTCCATTTCTATTTTGCCCTTTGCTTCTAGAATATCAGGGCAATTTTCCTGTAGTAATTCTTTGAAAATGATGTCAAGGCTGTTTTCCTGATCATGACTTTCAGGTATTCCCATAATTTTTAAATTATCTTTCCTAAGTCTGTTTTCCATATCAGTTGTTTTTTCCATGAGATATTTCACATTTTCTTCTAATTTTTCATTTTTTTTTTGTTTTGAAGTATTGATTCCTGATTTCTGGTAAATTCATCAATCTCCCTGAATTCTATTCTTTGTCTGAAGGATTTGTTCTCCTCAGAGAGTTTTCTTATCTCTTTTTCCATCTTGCCAATTTTGCTTTTTAAAGCATTCTTCTCCTCAATAAGTTTTTGAACTGTTTTATCCATTTGACCTAAGCTGGTTTTTAGCATGCTATTTTCTTCAGCATTTTTTTGGATTTCCTTGACTAGGCTGCTGACTTCATTTTCATGTTTTTCCTGCATATCTCTCCTTTCTTTTCCAAGTTTTTCTTCTAACTCCCTCATTTGATTTTCAAAGTCTTTTTTGAGCTCTGTCATAGCCTGAGCTCAATTTCTGTTTTTCTTGTAGTCTTTAGATGCAGGAGCTTGTGCTTCCTCATCTTCAGACTGAGTATTTTGATCCTTCTTGGGCTCATTTGCAAAATATTTCTCAATAGTCTTCCTTTTGTTTCTCTGCTTGCTCATTTTCCCAGCCTGGGCCTGGTTTGGGGTGCTTCCTGAGCTTTTGGGACACTCCCACAAGGGTCTCAGTGTGTGAGGCTCTGTCCTCCCTCCTGGTCTGTGAATGACCATAAGTGCCCCCCTCTGCTATGGGGCTGAGGTGGGGGGACCCTGCTGTTCTATTGGGGGCCCTAGACTGTGATCAGGATCTGAATGTGGTCAGAGCCCCAGAGTACTGTTCCAGAGGCAGAGGACAGAGCTCAAGCTAGTAGTTTCTCTTCACTCCTTTCCCTCAGCTCAATGGGCTCATGCCCTGGGGGCTTCTGCTTACCGGCTCCGCCTGCTTCTGTTTCCGGCTCTGGGCTGCAGTAAGACCAAGCTGCTCGCTGTGTGCCCTGAGGGCTGGGCTCCACATGCTAGCTCTGGAAGAGGTCCCCCCCTGTTCCCCCACTTTGTGCTCTGTGCTCCTCGGGGTGCAGCTCAGGAGACTCCCCTGCTGCTGTGAGCTGAGACTCCCAGCGCCCTGGGGCTGCCTCCGGGAGGCTGAAGTTCTTTGGCTCTGGTGGGTCACCCCTCCGGTGGCTGCCTCTCTGATCCTGGGAAGCAGAGCCTTTCTGCTCTTTTCCAGGTTACCTTGAGTAGGAGAACTGCCTCACTGGGTCCCTTTGTGGTTTCTGTCTCTCAAAAGTTTAGTTAGAGTCCTTAGTTTATGAGTTTTTATCAGAGAGCTCCTAAGACTCGATCCCTTCATGTCGCCATCTTGGTTCTGCCCCCCTGAGGATTTTTTTGAGGAATTTTTTCCAGAGGTCCTTGATTAACATTGATCCATCACATTTTCTCAACTTATCTGTATACTGAGGACAATTTGATTAACATTGATCTATCACATTTTCTCAACTTATCTGTATATTGAGGACAATTTCCCCCCTAATGTTACTTCCCTTCCCCCACCCCTCCAAGGAAAGCAATCTGTCAGTCTTTATTTTGTTTCCATGTTGTACCTTGATTCAAATTGGGTGTGATAAGAGAGAAGAGACATATCCTTAGAGAAGAGACAAGAAGTCTAAGAGGTAACAAGATCAGATGATAAGATATCTGTGTTTTTCTAAATTGAAGGGAATAGTCCTTGAACTTTGTTCAAACTCCACAGCTCCTTATCTGGATACAGATGGCACTCTCCTTTGCAGACAGCCGAAAATTGCTCCTGCTTGTTGCACTGATGGGATGATCGAGTCCTTCAAGGTTGGTCATCACTCCCATGTTGCTGTTAGGATATACAGTAATTTTCTGGTTCTGCTCATCTCGCTCAGCATCACTTCATGCAAATCCCTCCAGGCTTCCCTGAAATCCTGTCCCTCCTGGTTTCTAATAGAACAATAGTGTTTCATGACATACATATACCACAGTTTGCTAAGCCATTCCCCAGTTGAAGGACATTTACTTGATTTCCAATTCTTTGCCACTACAAACAGGGCTGCTATAAATATTTTTGTACAAGTGATGATTTTACCCTTTTTTCATCATCTCTTCAGGGTATAGACCCAGTAGTGGTATTTGCTGGGTCAAAGGGTATGCTCATTTTTGTTGCCCTTTGGGCATAGTTCCAAATTTCTCTCCAGAAAGGTTGGATGCATTCAGAGCTTCACCAACAGTGTAATAGTGTCCCAGATTTCCCACAACCCTTCCAACAATGATTATTATCCTTTCTGGTCATATTGGTCAATCTGAGAAGTGTGAGGTCATACCTCAGAGAGAAGCTTTAGTTTGCATTTCTCTAATAATTAATGATTTAGAGCCTTTTTACCATATGGCTATGGATTTCTTTGATCTCCTCATCTGTAAATTGCCTTTGCATATCCTTTGACCATTTCTCAATTGGGGAATGGCTTTTTGTTTTAAAAATATGACTCAGTTCTTTGTATATTTTAGAAGTGAGTCCTTTGTCAGAATCATTAGTTGTAAAGATTGTTTCCCAATTTACTACATTTCTTTTGATCTTGGTTATAGTGGTTTTATCTGTGTAAAAGCTTTTTAATTTAATGTAATTGAAATCATCTAATTGGTTTTTAGTGATGTTCTCCAACTCTTCCTTAGTCATAAACTTCTCTCCTTTCCATCGATCTGACAGGTAAACTAGTCTTTGATCTTCTGATTTGCTTATAGTATTGTTTTTTATATCTAAGTCCTGTAACCATTTGGATCTTATCTTGGTAAAGGGTGTTAGGTGTTGCAGACCTTTGTTTCTTTTTCATCATTACCTTGGAAGGACTTGAGTACAATGCAGATGCTATTCTCACTAGTTACCAGGGAAGAGAAGTGTATATGGGCTTATTGTGTTCCTTGGGGATAGTTAAACATAAGAGAAACAAAAAAATGTGGTTCAAAAACCAAATTTCAGATATACTGCCCACTATTTAATCAGTTACATGTCAGTTATTTACATTTTCTTCATAGTATGAGTCAATTTTTACCAAAATTAAAAGCACTGGAATTAGTCAATTTGAAGTATGGTCCCTGCTGGGTGGGCTGTCACCTTAGTGTAGTTTGCATGACTCTTTAGGAGCCAGATTTCTAGATTAAGAGGGTCCTGTCCTATATCTGTGATAGAAAGCTGCCTCCTCAGTCTCCATTGGGAGGAATTCCTGTACAATTAGTAAAATCTAAGAGGAAGGAAGGACAGATGATCTTACCAATCTCCTCCCCCATTCAAATTGTTCTAAGATTTCAGGGGCCAAATATGATCTTACCAAGGAAGGTGGAATTGAGGGCACATCTTGAAGATGATTTTCTAGTAACAGTGGAAAGAGTACTGGCTTTAGAGTCAGAGAACCTGGGCCTAAATCCACTTTTGACAATTAATCACTGATTCTCAGTTTTCTTGCTTATAAAACTAGATTATAGTCAATAGTTTCTGAAGGTCCTATGAACCTAGTATCAATTATTTACCATGAAATTGACAGTAAAGTGAGAAGTTGGGGACACACCACAATATACCTTCCCCACTCCCATCAGTGGGCTAATGATGTAAATCATAATTTTACCGAGTGCGGGAGGAGTTTAAGCTGTCTGAGAAAAAGCCTAATTTGGACGTATTGGTTAATCTATTCTTCCTGCCAGTCTATAGGGAAAAATAGGATTTTTAAGCATAAATTTCCAGTAAGAAGACTAACACAAGAACTCTGATTCTTTGCTACCTGAGAACTAGGGATGTCCTTTGTTCTACTCCCATGCACTATCCAGTGCACTGTTTAGTGACTGGTTGTTCTGATTGCTGACATATTAAAAGATGGAGTTTTGGTGAATTTTTTTCCTCTTTGAATTGTCAGTAAGTTTCCTGAAGGAAAGTTTTTGAAGAGAAATTTTTTTTTTGATGCCAAGTGGCAGAGAGAGTGTAATGCTTTTAAGTGTCATGAAAACTGATTGCTCTGTCAAGTCCAGTTTTCTTCCTATTGTCCAGTGAGGGGGAACAGAAGATTTTTTGGAAAATGCTGAAGTTCCTGACCAGGAGCATGACTGCTACTTGACTGATCAATAATAGGTTCCAGCCTAAGCCTCTCTTGCTTATTGTTTGTGTTTTGTTGACTCAGAATGAGCATAAATAGCAGTTGTTTCAGTTCTGTTCAGAATAGGCAAACTAGGTCATTTTTTGCCTCCATTTTTACCTAGCTTTTAATCAATGAATAGCTATTACCTCAGACAAACTAGCTTAAAAAGGTCAACATCTCCCATTGTATCCTGGTCATAGTCAGTCATTCTGACCTATGACCACTGGACTTTATGACTCTGGAGAAGAGAGTGAGACTGATGACTTTCCCTCAGCAATGCCTCACATATTCAATTTATTAAGCCATGTTATCACCCTCCTGATATTATTAGTCTTCTGGAACAAGGATGAACAACAAACAACAGTGAACATATTCTGATCAGGGAGAGTGACCATTTACTAAAAACAGTCAATGGCAGCACTGAACCAAATTCACATATGGAACTTATTTAAGATGTATCAACAAAGGCCATAACTTTGGTAGCAAGAAACTGAAGGTACTTCATTTGAGAGGAGATATTCAGAGCACAGTTAAAGGTAGATGGAGATTGATAGCAAATGCATTTATCAAGTGCTTATAATGCCCAGGTACTGTCTTATGTTCTGGAGATATAAATAAGAGAAAGAAGAATAGTCTTTGACCTTAAACATCTTAAATTCTAATAAAGAAGACTACACATAAAGGGGAGTTAGAAAGTAAGGTTACTTATGAGGGGGATAAGGTTGCTGGTGAGGAGGAGAAAGTGGGGAGTAAACCAGGATCACCATAAACATCCCATGGCACTTCATGAAATTGTGGTCCAGGTCGGGGGCTCATCAATCAGACAAGAGGATCATAAGATAGAAGTTTCTTCAGGGTGAGAAGGTTCCTACTGGGAGGTGAAGAAGTCCAGGTATAGGCTGAGTGCTCTCCACCCTCCTACTCCATTTATTCCCCAGAGTTTATAGGATTATAGGTTTAAGGCTGTAAGGGTTCTAAGAGATCATTTAATCCAACTCCCTTCTTTTTCAGTAGAAGAATTTTGAGATTTAGGGAAGTTGAATCATTTGTCCATAGTCACAAAATAGAAGTGATAGAATTGGAATTCAAAAACATCTGGCTTGAAGTTCTGATCACATTCCATTTACACTGGGAAACAAGGAAGTGGGTTTAGGTAGACTGTAATGTTGCAGCAATATGTAACACAGTTTTCAATAATTTAATGAAATAAATAAGTTCCTTGAGGGCAGGTTTTGTTTCTTTTTGTCTCTTTGTCTTTGTATCCCTAATGGTTACTTTTACAAAGTATCAATTATTAAATGTTTGTTGAATTGGATGTACCTCAATAAAATGTTATGCTGGTCCTAGTCTGGCTTGTTTTTACTTTCAGTTTTTTATTGATGTATTTTGTTTTTATATTTCCAAATATACCCTTTCCTCTTATTTTTATTTTTAGTATTTTAAATAATGTGTTTTGTTTATACATTTCTGAATGTCTCTCTCCACTCCCTTGTAGTAAAGAATAAAAAAAAGAAAGTAAAAATAAAAAAAATCAGCAAAGCATCTGATATAATGTTCCAAATCCATATTCTTCCACTTTTGCAAAGAAGGGAGGGAAGTAAATTTTCTCTTCTCTTCTTTGGTTCCACACTTGATTATTATAATTACAAAACATTCAGATTTTCTTTCTACTTACATTGTTAAAGTCATTGTATATATTATTTTCTTGCCCTTTTTTCTTGCTTGCTTTGCTCTGCATCTGTATACATGGTTTCCCATTTTTTTTGCATTCTTCACATGCATTATGATGTAGTAATATATTCTACTGCAATAATGTACCACAATTTGTTTATTAGCATCAGTTTAGTTTCTAGTTCTTTGCTACTACAAACAGTACTCTTAGAAATATGTAGCATTGACTACCATGGTCCTTAGTGTCTGGAAGGCTAAGTAGACTATATTTTACCCCTTCCTCAGAGATCTGGGGGACCCTTGCACCCCCATTTTCCACTTAGCTACTAATAGATAAGCTTTCACATGGTGGTATGATCCTCCTTTCTCTTGTATCACTTCAGTCTCTGGGGAGGGGAAAGGAATTAGATTCATCATTTAGCTCAGTTATAAAGTACTACTCATTTCCAAGTCCACCCTCTTCCTTTCCCCCATTCCTCCCACCCCCTCCAAGGTTTGAGTCCTGAGCATTCTGGGTTTTTTTCCCAAGAATTTCCTGTTGGGTTGGCTGACTGCAATGTCCTGACTGGAATCCTGGCTCAAACTTCTGGTCTTGTGGGAATTGCTTCTATCACTGAAAACTGAGGGCAAATGAAATAGAGCAGAAACAAATATCCTCAGGACCATTTCTCAGTTCAAAAATAGGGAGATCAGGGGAAGGAAGTCCTTTCCTGTTGCTGGTTCAATTCATGGCTGTAGGTAAACTGTGATATTTAATGGCTGAACACAACAGGAGAGAGTACAAGCCTCACCAGTTTTAAAGATGCAGCCTCCCTGGCTACATAGTCATTCAAAGGTTACCCTGCACCCATATGGTAAAGAAAACAGAGTACCACCATTGTGGAAGATCTAGGCATGGCAAGTCAGGCCCCTTAGGGTGCTGCCATGTCAGGTGATCTGAGTATGTTCCAAAGGTAAGCTCCATTACAAATATTTAAATGCAGTGGTTCTCAAACTTTTCTACAGTGATATGAATAAGTGGGGCAGAAGACAGAGCACTGGGATTGGAATTAGGAAGACATATTCATGAGTTCAAATCCAGCCTCAGAAAATTGCTGTCTATATGACTTTGGGCAAGATACCTAATCTGGTTTGCCTCAGTAAAATGATCTGGAGAAAGGAAATGACAAACTACTCCATTATCTTTGCCCAAAAAATCTCCCAAAGGAGTCACAAAGAGTTGGACACAATAGAAAAAATGATTGAACAATACAACAGAACTTAACACAATGCAAAAAAACAAGTGCTTTAGACAAATGACCTGGGCATTTGTCTTAAATGAAGGATCTAGTAGGAACTTTCTACTCTATTCTCCACCTTCACCTCTAGAAATGTAAGTTCCCAGAAGGCTGGACTAGTACCTAGTAACTTATTTTACATGTAGCCCATAGGCTCACACAGGAATTTAAGATTAGCTGTTTTTTGGACCCATGCATTTAACAATGTCCTTTTTGTACTCTTAGGAGGTAATAGAGAATGTTTTATACTAACACTTGCTTTGGGGATGTGCTTCAAGGAGCTTTGAAAATGGAGATTCCAAGTTTGAAATTCTAAGGTAAAAGCATTTGTCAAGGGCAATTTGGTGAATTATTATAGCATGTTTTCCTCTAGTGGTGGGTCATGCAAATATTTATTGGGAACATTAAATAATGAATGAAAGAGTCTGCACATGTATAAATCTGTCATGTTCTGTTTCAGCTGGGAACCTTGATGGCTCCGGAGTTGCTGTCCATTCCCTCCAGAGGGGAAAGACAAACTGTGGTATTTGTTCACAAAGGGAGAAGTCATCTGGTCTTATTAGATACCTGGAAGGGTCAAAGAGGTGCAACTATGCATAGCAATAGAATCAGTGCCAGAATCAGGCACCCAAGAGTGATCGAATACTGAATGAAGTTGAGCTCTCTTGATTATGTTCTTGCCTGAGTGATATGGGGGATCATGGCATACATTCAAGGGTTCTTAAGCCTAAATTCTGTGAACTTTTTCGAAAAAAATATTTTGATAATTCTAATTCAGTATTATTGATTTTCTTTGTAATCAAATATGTTTTATTTTATTAATTTAAAGATATCATTTTGAAAAGGGGTCCATAGACTTTACCAAATAGTCAAGGGGTCCAGAACACACAGAAAAAATGATGAACACTTGGTAGAGAATAGAGTCAAAACTGAAGACAGAAGCTTGAATTCAAATTCTAATATCTAATAATATATACTAAAACTTGAACCTACTCTTTAAAATTATAAAGAAAATAATTGTCATCTACAGTGACAGAGGGAGGTTCCTCATCTGGAAGTTGACTATACCAATAATTCACAAGGCTGGTTCCATATCTTATTAGTCACTAAGAGCATGTGGGTGCCCCCCCACACTTTGATAACATCTTTTTGAGATAGGAATTGGCAATCTTTGAAGACCTATTTGGTGAAATTCCAACCCCTTTTTTTTAAGTGCATGAAAGATGGATGTGAGTGAGAAAGCAAGATGATTGCAGCCAATTATTAGTTTTATTTTTCAACTAGTAAGAATTTATTTTCTCTCCTCCCTTTTCCCACTGGGAACAAAAAGAAAACAAAAACTCTTGTAATAAATATGCATAGGTCAAGTAGAACAAATTCCCAAATTTTTCATGTCCTTGAAAGATGTGTGTGTGTGTGTGTGTGTGTGTGTGTGTGTGTGTGTGTGAGAGAGAGTGAGAGAGAGAGAGAGAGAGAGAGAGAGAGAGAGAGAGAGAGAGAGATACAAATGCTAATGCTATCTAGTAATTCTTGACAGTGATGCTGGGGCATATAGAGAGTCTGGCACAAAGAAGGGGCTTAATAAATACTTATTCCTTTCTCTTCCCTTTTATGGAAGGTAGCTGGACAATTGCTCTCCACAAGATGAAAGAGATGGGTGGTAGGTTGAGTCAGTAGTCAACTCATGAACCAAACCCCAATTTTAACAGTAATTTTGTGGCTTAAGATTTTTTTCAATGAAAAGAATCCTCACCTTCTTGAAAAGGATAATCAATTTATCTTCCAAAAGAAGGATGGAAATCAGGAAGACTCATTTTTAAACTGGCCTCACTTACAAGTTGTGTGACTCTGGACAAGTCACTTTGCCCTGTTTGCCTCAGTTTCTTCATATGTAAAATAGTTTGGAGAGGGAAATGGCAAACTACTCTACTATCTTTCCCAAGAAAACCCCAAATGGGGTCAAGAAGAGTTAGATATTACTGAAAATAATTTAACAAAAAGAAAACCCAGAAATAGACTCTACCTTAAATTTCAATGTGGTAAGAGCATACATGAGCGGAATGGGAAGCCTTACATTTGCATCAGTGTTGATTTTGTACTTGAGGCAGGATTATAAATTTATACTTCCCAAGAGTTCAAATCTGGCTTCAGTCACTTACTAGTTTTGCAATACTGGACAAGTCACTTGCTTAACCCTGTTAGCCTCAGTTTCTCATCTGTAAAATGAGCTGGAGAAGAAAATGGTAAACCATTCCAGTATCTTTGCTAGAAAAAACCCAAAAGGGGTCAGGAAGAGTTGGATGTAACTGAAATGACTGACCAACAAGATGAATTACGTAATATGCTTAGGATAGGAGCTAGCTATTTTACAAATTTTTTTGGGACCCTTAACTTTTTTTTTTTGTTTTTTTTTGCAAGGCAAATGGGGTTAAGTGGCTTGCCCAAGGCCACACAGCTAGGTAATTAAGTGTCTGAGACCAGATTTGAACCCAGGTACTCCTGACTCCAGGGCCAGTGCTCTATGCACTGCGCCACCTAGCCGCCCCAACTTTTTTTTAATTAAAGATTTTATTTATTTTGAGATTTACAATTTCTCCCCCATCTTACTTCCCTCTCTCCACCCCCACAGAAAGCAATTTGCATTGTTTCCATTGTTGTACATTGATCCAAATTGAGTGTGATGAGAGAGAAATTATATCCTTAAGGAAGAAACAAAGCATAAGAGATAACAAGATCAGACAATAAGATATCAGGTTTTTTTTTTCTAAATTGAAGGGAATAGTCCTTGGTCGTTGTTAAAATTCCATGGTTCTTTATCTGGATACAGATGATATTCTCCATTGCAGACAGCCCAAAATTTTCTCTGATTGTTGCACTGATGGAATGAGTGAGTCCATCAAAGTTGATCATCACCCCCATGTTGCTGTTAGGCTGTACAGTGTTTTTCTGGTTCTGTTCATCTCACTCAGCATCAGTTCATGCAAATGCCTCCAGGCTTCCCTGAATTCCCGTCCCTCCTGGTTTCTAATAGAACAATAGTGTTGCATGACATACACATACCACAGTTTGCTAAGCCATTCCCTAATTGAAGGACATTTACTGGATTTCCAATTCTTTCCCACCACAAATAGGACTGCTATGAATATTTTTTACAAGCAATGGTTTTACCCCTTTTTTCATCATCTCTTCAGGGTATAGACCCAGTAGTGGTATTGCTGGACCATAGGGTATGCACATATTTGTTGCCCTTTGGGTGTAGTTCCAAATTTCTCTCCAGAAAGGTTGGATGAGTTCACAGCTCCACCAACAATGTAATAGTGTCCCAGATTTTCCACAACCCTTCCAACAATGATCATTATCCTTTCTGGTCATATTGACCAGTCTGAGAGGTGTGAGGTGGTACTTTAGAGAAGCTTTAATTTGCATTTCTCTAATAAGTAATGAATTAGAGCAATTTTTCATATGACTATGGATTGCTTTGATCTCCTCATCTGTAAATTGCCTTTGCATATCCTTTTACCATTTGTCAACTGGGGAATGGCTTTTTTTTTTTTAAATATGACTCAGTTCTTTGTATATTTTAAAAATGAGTCCTTTGTCAGAAACATTAGTTGTAAAAAGATTGTTTCCCAGTTTACTACATTTCTTTTGGTCTTGGCTACAGTGGTTTTATCTGTGCAAAAGCTTTTTAATTCAGTGTAATCAAAATGATCTAGTTTGTTTTTAGTGATGTTCTCCAACTCTTCCTTAGTCATAAACTGCTTCCCTTTCCATAGATCTGACAGGTAAACTAGTCCTTGATCTTCTAATTTGCTTATATTATTGTTTTTTATGTCTAAATCCTGTATCCATTTGGATCTTATCTTTGTATAGGGTGTGAAGTGTTGGTCTAATCTAAGTTTCTTCCATACTTACTTCCAATTTTTCCAGCAGTTTTTATCAGAGAGTTTTTATCCCAATAGCTGGACTCTTTGGGTTTGTGAAACAGCAGATTACCATAATTGTTTCCTGCTATCGCACCTAATCTATTCCACTGGTAGGACCCTTAACTTTGTGAACTCAAGCCAAAGGTTGCATTTATTTTCCCTTGCTACAACTTTGGTTTGCTTAGGAATTTTTTCTTTTCAAAGCACTTTTACATCTAATAACTCCAATTGATCCTTGTAATAGAGGCAGAAATTATGATCTATCCCTGTGAACAGTTGAAGAAATTGAGACAAAGAGAGCTAACATCTAAATTTAGGGTTCTTGCTTCCTAATTGTCTCCTCTTTCTATTTCTCTGTGCTGGCATCTTTTAATCAATAAACATTTATTTAGTACTTTGTGAAGAATTGGATTAAGTTCTGGTCATGCAAATAAAGCTAAAACAGGGTCCCTGCCATCAAGGAGCCTACATCCTAACTGGTGAGACACTAGGTAAATAACTGTTCCCAAACATTATACCTTGCTGATTGGTTTTGAAGAGAATCATTGACATAATGGGGGTAATGTCTTGACTTATGTATGAAATGGATTTAAGTAAGGTAGAATTTGACCAAGTCCAACAAAACCTTACTCTCCCTTCCAGAGTCATTGAAGTTCAGTGGCAAGATATATGTCAAGATGACTGTTGATGATTTCCCAGGATGCAGTGAATGACCTTGGCATCTTCAATGTTTGACTAGGCTCTAAATATTTTATAATATCTGCTTTAGCCACATTCATGACTGTTATAGCAAAATGTTCTCATCTACCTAAGGGAGATGGGTGGAAGTCTTCACATGCTTGGGGTAGACATACCTCTAACTCACCAAAGGTACTGAGTCTGTTGGTTGCCCTCAATCTGTTTTTTTTTTTTAGGTTTTTGCAAGGCAAATGGGGTTAAGTGGCTTGCCCAAGAACACAGCTAGGTAATCATTAAATGTCTGAGATCAAATTTGAACCCAGGTACTCCTGACTCCAGGGCCTGTGCTTTATCCACTGCACCAGCTAGCCACCCCTCTCAATCTGTTTTAAACCCTCTGTGCCGCAACACTTTTGCCAAGGTGTGGCTGCTGTGGATGCTTCTTGGAACTACAGGTGAGAGTTGGGTGAAAGTTAGACACTGCAGGTGGATGAGCATTCTCATACCAAAAATTCTCTCTAAATATGTATCCCCATATATCCCTTAGAGTTTATAAAGAATAGATAGAAGTATCCTTATAAGTAAGACATTTCTGTAAGTCTATTGTTTGGAGGGTACCTGAAGAATGGAACAACCAATTATTTGTTAATTTTTGTGGTTATTCCATCATTTCAGTGTGTCTGATTTTTTAATGACTTCATTTGGGGTTTTCTTGGCAAGAATATTGATTGTTTTGCATTTTCTTTCTCCAGCTCATTTTACAGATGAAGAAACTGAGTCAAACAGGGTTCACACACTTTGTAAGTGTCTGACACTGGATTTGAATTCAGTAGGCTTGATGCTCCCTAGATGCCTCTGCACAGTATTATCACTATCCAAGAATAGTGAAATGAGCTGCTTCAAGGGGTAGCGGCTCCCCTTCACTGGAGATTAAAAAAAGTTGATGATTACTTTTGTGGGATACTGTACAGGGGATTTTTTTCAGGCACTGGTAGGAACTTTAGAGTCCTTATCACCTCTGAGATTCTGGGACCTGATTCTGGGTACTAGCTCTACCATTTACTTGCATGAACCAAACCATCAGCTTTTTTGGACCTTGGTTTCCTCACTGCAATATAGTACTTCCTTGTATATGGTTTTGTAAGGGAACACTTTTAAAGCTATAAATTACAATATTGACCAGGTATTATTAATTAAAGTGATAAAATACTAATAATCTTTATCTTCAAGTGGTGATAATTTAAAATGATAATAATAATAATAACAATTATCTATGCCTTCAGTTGGTGGTAGTAACTTTCTTCCTCCAGAACACAATGGAAGTATTTCCTGGATACTTAACCTCCTAATTTCATCACCAAAATTAGCTCTCTGAAATAGTTTTTTCCTATTGGCTGTTGTCTTTATGTATACTGCTTTTCATGATAATTTGACATTAAGAAGGGGAAAAATCTACAGAGAGACAAATTCCTCAGAAATGTCAATTATTACACATTTCTCTACTGTTTCTACTCCCAAGAAAGGACTTGATTTGGTCCCATTTGATCATCAGATGAATATTTCAGTCCCTTGGAAGCCAAGCAAACCTATTGTATCTTTGCATTCTGATTTTTGATGAAACTGGGGTTATGTTTTGCTTTCTTGGGTAAAGAAAAGTTCAGCTTGAGAGAATTGATGTTTTATTATCTTTGCCCTGAGCAGTATGGGCTGTTGACAGAAAACAAAGCAGGGAAGGGATGCATCAAGAAATTAAATCATTTCATTTTCTGCTTTGTGGTGAGTCCACTGGGAAATGGGAAAATAGATTCAGATAAGATAGCTACTTCCCTCTTTTCTTCTCTGCTTTTAAAACTGAGCTGAAAACAGTTCTTTCTAGCATTGTTAGTCATCATTTTTCTCTCCATGCACAATTATGGGACCATTACATGACTGAAACAGGGAGATTTGGGAATGAGGGGTAGCAACAGTTGTAATTTCTCATCTCTTTTTCACTTTTGTATGCTAGAATATATGAGGAGGAAGATGAGTCTGAGATGTTAAATTTGTGAGAGCTGCCTAAACACGATTAAATTGTAATTGTTATTGTAAATAAAAATACAACAAATCATAGATAATATTAATCTGTTTTTAAAGCCAATATGTGGTAGCAGGTATCCATTTCTATTTGCATTTGATACCAGTGGTGTAAATCATTCAAGACGGACAGTGACTCTCAAATCTTTGGCTGTTGAATTCATTAAATGAGTTTCTTGCAGGAATCCATTCAATATACAATTATTAAGAATCTACTACATGAAAGTCACTATTTTAGAACTAAACACTCTCTGTCCTCAAGATACGTATAATATTGCAAAGAAATTATTTATTGGTGCTTTTTATTATATACATCACTATCTTTTCTAGATAAACCCATCCTCAAACTGAACTCTTATTTATAGAAAAAAGTCAGTCAAATACATCTACTGTGTTGATAATTGATGCAATGTTCAACTCTTGTAGTCCCTCCCCTCTCTGCAAAGAGGAGGGAGATATATTTCATATCTGTTTTTTCTTTACTCAGAGTTTAATTTTCTATTAGTGATCTTTATACATATTGTGCTTCTAATTCTGATTATTTTGCTTTTCATCACCTGATAGAGATCTTGCTAGGTTTCTCTAAATTTATGTGCATCATTTTTACAGTACAGTAATATTTTGCTATATTCAGATGCTACATGTTTCTGTTATTCTCTGATCATTAGGTTCCCCATTTTCTTCTAGTTCCTAAAGAAGTTCACATTATGTTCAAACAGATTTCCTTTTTCATATGTGTTAGTCCATCCTCTAGCTTGTAGTGACTTCTTTCTCTGAATTCCATACCACAGAGTTTAATAATTCTCTATTATTGGAGATGTAGTAGTTCTATCTCCTCAAGTTAGATTATAAACTTATGTGAGGACAGAACTAAAGTTGCATAATGATGCTTAATAAATATTGTTGATTGAAATGGATAAGGCAAACCAATATACCATAAGCTTTTGGTGACAGATTGTATTTTCTTCAGCATGAAGTGTGTGTGTGTGTGTGTGTGTGTGTGTGTGTGTGTGTGTGTGTGTGTGTGTGTTTACAAAGAACAATGTTTATGTCAAAAGAATTAACTTCAAATGATGGAATTTTAAGCACCTGGGGTGGGGCAAGGCCATCCCAGTACTTTGAAAATTGCAAGAAGCTGGCCAATGCCTATTCCACTTACATGGAAAATGAACCCATTTTCAGGAATTGTGACAACTAGATAGGATTTTTTACTGTCTTCAGCAGCAAAAGAACCCATTTCAATATTTCAATTCATCCCATTGCTATTGATCTACTGAAGTTATGGAACCTAGGGTAGAGGTTAGGATTATAGTTGAGATTATAGGGAAGGAAGAGAAGAAGATGAAAGCTTAAGGAGAGAGAAAAGAAAATTAATATCTTTTGGAGAGGACAAGGGAATTGATGAAAGATGAATAAAAATCAAGGAGTAAAGAATGAATAAAAAATGGAAAAGACATTAGTTATGAAGACAGATCTAAATTTTCACTTCACTTCTGCTACTTGTTTCCTGTGGGAACTTGGGCAAGTTCTTTATCATCTCTAAGCCTCAGTTTCCTTTCCATATAATGAAGGGATTAGAGGTACTCAAGTCATATAACTTATGAACTTCTGGTCCTAGACATATCTTCTATAAAATATCACAAATGGATTAGTGCTGGAAAGTGTATGGGGACATTGAGCATCTGTGGGAAGAGGTTCTACTGAAGACAAACTTTTTTTGGGGAATGTTTTTCTGAATTTAGTAAATCCAAAAAAATGCATTTGATTTACAGAGTAGAAGATGAAAGGTGGATTATTCAGGAAACTGTGACTATTATGTACAGTTTGCTTTTATTAAAAAATATGAATCCATAATGTGTCCCTCTCCTACTTATTTGTGATTTTTGCTGGCTGAAGACAAACTTCTATGTCTCCATCCTTCCAGGCTGATTACCTGTTATCCAAACTGACTTTCCTTTCGCCCCTCTCCCTTCCAATAAATATGGAGAGGGAGCTTTTTGCTCTTGTTTACAAGAATTAAAAATAAGCATATGGCACGTCCTCACTACAGATTGTGTTCTCTCCTGCTGTTGCCACTGCTGGCTGGCCTTAAGTGATGGGTTATATATTATCTGAACAACAGTGATTTGCTGCATGCCTGTTCTATTGAAGCCAGATGGTGGGGAAGGATGACTTCAGCAGCAATTCGGAAACTCTGGATTGCTGAATCTTCTCCTTGAATCCTGGAGCAGCAACAATTCTCAGTGTGTACTCTGGGCTTTGAATGAAGCCATTTTTGCCTGTTTCTGCTGCCCGAAGGTGATACCTTGATCTGGCTGGTCTGGAAAAGGTTGAAAGAAATGATTCCCACCTGGAAAGTGTCTGCAGTGATGATGATCTGGTTGAGTGCTAGGTCTGTGACTGAGGCCAGTGAAAACTAGAGGGGGTCTGGCAGAGAGGGGAGACAGGTGTTGAGCATGGCTGATTAGGAGCAAATATTGGCCAGGCAGACACTCTGTGAGTCCTTGGCTGCTCTCTCAACATATCTCTGTCTAGACAGGGACCTCTTCATTCCCT
Source organism: Macrotis lagotis (assembly GCF_037893015.1). Lineage (NCBI taxonomy): Eukaryota > Metazoa > Chordata > Mammalia > Peramelemorphia > Peramelidae > Macrotis > Macrotis lagotis. Next base: position 119,339,035 of record NC_133666.1, read on the forward strand.
GGTCCCCTTACTCCACTTAACCAATCCTAGACCTTCCTGAGCCAATGCTTCCTAATGCTTCCTTATCTCCTGGAGGAGGCTTAGGAAAACAGGACACATCAGAAGTCAGTCACTATTGAAATTCACAAAGTGAATAACACTGTGGTCTGTGCCCTTTTAAGATATAAAGACATCATTCCATCCTTCAAACATCTTACCAGCAGTAGGAACCTAGTGATGTGATGCAAAAGTTGATGAAATAGTAGCATAAAATAATTTTTCAGCTATACAGTAAACTGAACATATTTTAATATGTAAGAGAAGGGAAATACCGATGTGAGATGGTATAGTCAAGGAGAGCTTTAAGGGATGAGAATGAAAGTGGGTTTTGAAGAATGGATAATATTTGGGTTTATGGAGATTGTGAGGCCGTTCCACACTCCCAACACCCATTTCCTCAGTGTGAGGATATTTTTGATTATTCTTCTTTATTTGGAATAATATAAATTGTAATCTTTTTGAAGGTGGAGGCAATTTTTATTGATTCCCCACCTCTCACTTTGATTCTATAGGGATAGAGTGAAGATACAGGAGTGCTTATGAGTTAGGTCCACAGAGAAGAGCTGACTTAGGATGGTCCAAGATTGAATAGAGGTCCATTAGTGTCAATTTTCCCTCATAATCTGACCCAAGAAGCCTAATCACAAAATTCCTTTTTGTTATTCATATATACCAAGGGGTTTAAGCAGGAAGATTTTTGGCTCTATCTACAGAATTTCCTAATAATTAATTCTAATTGTCCAAATATGGGATGGGTTTGTCATTTAGATAAATAAGTTCTCTGTCACTGGAAGTAGAAATCAATTAATTGTTCGGGGATATTACAGAAGAAATTTGTATATTGACTGTGAGACTGAACAAGACAACCTTTAAGATAGGGATACTCATACTTTTTTGTTTCCTAGATTCCTGTTAATTCCCAAAGACCTCTTCTTTCTCAAAATAATGTTTTTAAATATATAAAATAAAATATCTAGAATTACAAAGGAAACATTATAACAGAATTGCTACCAAAATATATTTTTAAAATAAGTTCACAGACCCCAGGTATGAACCCTTGCTGTAAGTTTCCTTTTGATGCTAAGCTTCTATGAATCTCTGTATATATTACATCAAGCAACAGTGGCATTCACTGCTTCAGGAAAGCTGAAGATTTTCTTTTATTTAGCCTCAAGTCCCACTTTGACAGACTTACTTAAAACAATCATGTTTTTCATGAGGCATTCTCCCCAGAGATTACAGCAATACTTTCTATCTAATCTTGATCTTCTCTGGGTTTTAAAATATGTCACAGTCAATTGTCATAGATTCGACAAAGTGGCAGAGATAGAGATGGAGACACTTCACACAATTTTAATAAATATGTCCTATGAAGAGATTAGGCTGGTGATGAACAGCCATCAAAATCTGATACTGTAACAGCAGAGGAAACTGAGAATTGAACAAACCTAATTTCAACTGGACTAACACCTGGAAAGGGCCAAAGATATCATTCATTCTGCCCACTAGCATTTTCAAACTGTCTGCACTGGAGAGGAGCCAGAGCAAATTGTGAGAGAATAGGACAAATGCAACTCTGGTTAGATACCAATTTATCCTGGTTAATTACAATCAGTTTGATGGTCATTTTACATGTGCAGATAGACATAGTTCAAGAATAACTGTCAATTTCAATTTAAAAACACCAACTTTATGAGGCCATTGTTATTCACCCTTACAGACCAAGACAGGAAGTTAGGTTTCCTGAGTCTCATTCTTTCAGGTATTATTAATTATTATTATGAGAATAGAGATGGGAACAGGACCTTTGAGTTCACTAATTTAAATTAACTCCCAGGTAAGGAAAATGTTGCTACCAATGCAGATCGGCACCTTCTCTACAACTTACCTTAGAAATCTAGAGCAGTGAAAGATTAAATAACTTCCCCTAAGTCAAACGACTAGTATTTTTAGGGGCAAAATTTGAACTCAGATTTCATCATTCTCATGGCTTGATCTCTATCCATTATACCAGGTTGCCTCTATTTTGTGATATTAAAGGCAATTATACAATTTAATAATTCAAATCTAAGTAATGTAGTAGATAGTCAATCCTAACCTCAGAAAGCTCTAGTCCTATTTTAACACTGATGAGAGATGAAAGAGTGGCAATGAGAGGGACTGGAGCCAGGGAAATGAGGTAGAACATTATTATAACAATGCAAGAAAGAGAAGATGAAGGCTTAAATAAAGATGATAGCAGTTGGTGGGAAGGAAGGTGCGTAAGAGAGATTGAGGATGTAGAATCATAAGGACTTGGAAACTAATTGGACATAGGGAATGCTGATATGGGAAAAATCTTTGACTAAAGATTCAAACCTAAGGGATTTAGAAGATGGGGGTATCATCAATTGAAATAGAAGGGCTGAGGGGGCGGCTAGGTGGCACAGTGGATAAAGCAACAGCCCTGGAGTCAGAACTACCTGGGTTCAAATCTGGCCTCAGACACTTAATAATTACCTAACTGTGTGGCCTTGGGCAAGCCACTTAACCCTATTTGCCTTGCAAAATCCTAAAAAAAAAAAATAGAAGGGCTGAGTGTTACCTAACTCCTTTTCTCCCATTCAATATGGTGCAGTGGAAAAAGAACTGGATTTGAAGTCAGAATCTGAATGTTGTGTTGTGACTTACTACTGATATGACCTTGAGCAAGTCATTCCCTCTTCTGTATCTCAGTTTCTAAATAACCTTTAAGGTCTATTCCAGTTCTAGATTCATTATCCTATGACCTTTAAGCTTCAAATCCTGTTGTTCAAAATTTATTCTCATCTTCTTATGAAAAAAATATTTTATTATCATTCATTAAATCTAACTTTATAAGGGGTGGCTAGGTGGTGCAGTGGATAGAGCACTGGCCCTGGAGTCAGGAGTACCTGAGTTCAAATCTGGCCTCAGACACTTAATAATTACCTAGCTGTGTGGCCTTGGGCAAGCCACTTAACACCATTGCCTTGCAAAAAAAAAAAAACCCTAAAAAAAAAATCTGACTTTATGTGGCTAGAAATTGTCTAGCCCAAAAGTTTACTGTAGAAATCAAGATGACATTAGAGCTGCACAGCAGAAGCTAGGAAACTGCAGAGAACATTAAGATCTCAACCAGTTCAAGGATCCATCTAACTGTGTTTTGAGTTGTCCAAATTTGAATGTTTATGTTTACATCTCAATCATTTTTTATTTGAATGCTTATGTTTACTGTGGTGTATTGTGCATATGTGTGTGTTTGTGGGCGCACACCCGTGCATAGACCTTATCTGGAAATTATCCTCTCTACAAAATGGTAGATTACTGTGTACTCTTCTCTGAAACCTTTGTAAGGTCAAACTCAGAGAGACTCAGCAAAGAGTCATGCCTCCTTCTGACTCTCCTTTACCTAATGATCAAATAAATTTCCTTCTAAAATGAGTTCAGATTTGGAAATTTTTCCCCCTCACAACTAACACTCTAAATCTTTCTTCTTTAGGCTAAAAAAGTGCAGAATATTTTTTAAAAATCCAGAATCAGAACAAAAAGATTTTTTTTAACCTGGGTTCAAATTCCACCTCAGGCACTAGCTATAGCATCATGATTAAATAATCATAGTACTATGGATATATTATTCATCTCCTTCACCTCACATCACCTCTACATCTGCCATCATCAGCTCCACAGAATAACTGTCAATGCTTGATGTGACAGATTAGCAGCACAGAATTACTTAGTCAAAGCAGGATAGTTTTTTCTTATATTTCACAAGTTTGTTATAGAAACTAAATGTTGGTGTACTCCCAAGTTGAAGCACTGAGGTGTGTTGTCTTCTCAGCAGCTCATGGTATATAACGTATGTCTGGAGATGATCTCAGATTAGTGCACTTTGCCAGCATTTAATTGAAGTAGAGAAGCCAAAATCCCACCACCCACTGCTGCTTTCATCTGTGTAAGGCAGCTGGTAAGACTCCTACATCCTTGCTTTATTAAGAACCTGTGGGAATAGGTGTGGGGAACAGGAAGCTTCCACTGTCTCTGCTACATCCTACCTCTCTGATAATAGAGGTTCCCCCTGCAGACCCACAGACATAGAGAGACATTGGGCAAAGTCAGTCTTACAAAGAGGTAAAGCAAACAATATGACTTAATAAATACTCAGTAAGGTCTCTGACCCAAAGTCTCTCCTAACTGAAACTCTATCATTATCAATTCTTAAAATCACAGAACCTTAAAAGAAGAAGTCTTAAAAAATATGCAGTCTTCCTATCTGTCCAGTGCATCATTCTCCACTGCTTATCCTTGACAGGTGCTTATCCAGTTTCTCCTTGTGAGAGAATTCCTCCATTATAGATGAATTCACTTCTTAACAAGGCAGACCTTCCTATTTTGGTTCACTATTTGGTAATTAACTGGAAGACATCATTGGAGAAAAAGGGACAGACTGACTGACCCAGGAGGCAATTTAACATTTGGTGAGAGATAACAGAGTACTGGCAAGGAGTGAGAAAATCTTGAGTTCAAATCCCACTTCAGGCCCTCGCTATATGACATCATGGTTAAATTAACTTTACCTCTTAAATCTTAATTATCTCACCTCTGTATAGTTGGAAACATCCTCACTGGTCCCTTTTCAAAGGCTTCAGGACAAGGGAATGATGGGGGAAAGTCAAAGTCATGGACAATTTAAAAGAAGGGCTAAGTGATTTTGGCAGAGAGTCTGGTAGCAATTTCACCCATTTAAAAGAGGCTTTGTGTCCTCTCTACATGACTGGACATGACTGAGAGACTTAGATTGTCCAGGAGAATGAAATCCTCTCCCCAACACAGACATGTGCTGATGTTAAAGAAGTCAGAATGTCATCAAGGTAGTGCGGTAGAGCACCAGCCCAGTGTTAAAAGAAACTGAGTTCAAATTTTACCTCAGACACTTGATACTTATTATCTGTGTGACCTTGGGTAATTCACTTAACCCAGTACCCCATAAAAATCTAAAAGAAAAAAAGAAGAAAGGAGGGAAGAAAGAAGAGAGATAAAAACAAATGCATACATAACAAAAGAACTGAAGATCAGTGCCAGTGGGTGATCCAAACAAATACAAGAGCCAAGACCCTTGAATCATCTGCACTATTTGGACACTCTTCCAAAATGTTTTGCCAGAAATGAGAAAAACCCAGGCTAGATACCTTACTAGCTCCTTCTACAGTCAACAGAGTCAGAATGTGTCAGAGACAGAACTTACCCCAAGGCAAGCTCTCCATCCACCATAACATACTACACTTTTCACAGGGTATACTAGAAAGTAGAAAATGCCAGCAACCCAAATGAAGAAATCACTAACATTCAAGTACAGTGGGAAAGGTGAGGATGGAAGTGGGATAAAGGAGAGACAGAATACACATGGTAGAAGTTATACAGTTAAAATGATTTTGATCAGGGTAAAAACATCACTTGTACAAAAATATTTATAGTAACCCTGTTTGTGGCAGCAAAAAAATGGAAATTAAGGGAATGTCCTTCAATTGGGGAATGGCTTAACAAACTGTGGTATATGTATGTCATGGAACACTATATTGGTCTATTAGAAACCAGGAGGGAAGTTTGAAAGGATTTTCATGAACTGATGCTGAGCAAGATGAGCAGAACCAGAAAATCATTGTACATCCTAACAGCAACATGAATGTAATGATCAACCTTGATGGACTTGCCCATCCTGTCAGTGCAACAATCAGGGACAATTTTGAGCTATCTGCAATGGAGAATACCATCTGTATCCAGAAAAAGAATTATGAACTTTGAACAAAGACCAAAAACTATTACCTTCAAATTAGGAAAAAAAACATTATATTATTATGTAATTTTACTATCTCATATTTTTCTTCCTTAAGGATATGATTTCTCTGTCATCACATTCAACTGAGATCAATGTATAACATGGAACCAATATAAAGGCTAACAGAATGCCTTTTGTGGGGGTGGGGGGAGGGAAGCAAGAATGGGAGAAAATTGTAAAACTCAAAATAAATAAAATCTTTCTTAAAAAAATGATTTTGATCAACTGGCACTTTCTCCTTATTTGTTCAGTCAACTGCTATTTTAAAAAATTAGTGATGGGTAGAAGCCAATCTAGATTCTGGTCTGTAGTCTGTCAAGGCAAGTCATCATTGGTGTGCCCTTCAATATGAGTCATCGTGCTATCAGAGAACACACCAACAATGTGTAAAATCCTCCCTCTAAAATCCAGCAAAATCAATGTCTCCCTTAGTTCCTGCACACTAGGGTTTTAGTTTCAGGGAGCAATTTTTCAATTCTATTTTCTGGAACAGCAAGAAGCCCTGATGGAGTTTACATGT